>NC_084796.1:198924780-199535613 GCF_963169125.1 Humulus lupulus | reverse complement strand
AGTTTTAAATTAACAAGTGCTCCTCATTTATTTATTATTGTCAATATATATAGGAAGATCATTTAAAGCCTAAAAATAAATAATTTTTATTTATTCAAGAAGTAAAGGAATATTTTAATCTTAAACATTAGATTATAATTCATGGTTTAGAAACAATGTCGTTACACGATTTTTGTACGATCAAATGACCTATATATAAAAATAAAAATGTGTAATATATTCAAGAAAAATTATAGCAAATAAATAATTTTTCTTGAATATATTAGTAGCTGTCTTCCATGCCATTATATGAGATTAAAATTATATTTTTTTTGTAGTTATCCTCTCTATTTTATTAGTTCTTTGGATGGGGATCTGGGAAAAGTAGCAAAATGTTGAGTGTTTGTGCTGAGTGTTGTGTTTTGGGATTCTTGTACAAGTCTGGAAAGACAGGTTGCTAGTTTATGGTGCTATTGAGACTAGGTACTATCTGTGGTATATTATGACTAACCTTGCTTCTGTTTCTTCTTAGAGCTATTGATTCATCTAGTTAGAGGTTTTATTTGTTACCTCTAACTTAGTTATAAACATCCTAAATTTATTTGGTTTCAGTCTAACTTAGTTATATACGTATATTCTCTTTTGTGCTGCTGCTTAATTATATATTGGTTTCATTGGGTTGCTCCAAGTGTACTGACTCTAACATTTACTGAATTGTTTTATGCCAATTTATATGGACAAAAACAGTAGACAAAAAATTAAAGTGATGAATTCAATTGTTATATGCTCAGAGTGGCCATGTCATTATGGTTTGCTTATATATATACACACACACAAACATAATGGCCAACTATTGAGCTAAACTAGTCATTTACTCAAAGTGATGTGTATGTGAGATATTTAAGCACCATGGTGTCCATTAATTCTTTTCTTAGTTTTTATGATATTAATTAAAAAAGTTTTGAGAAAGTACTGCATTTTCTACATTTTTGGATTATATGTGCTCTGTAATTGCATTATCAACCTATCATGAAATTAATATAATCCTAATACATATTTAGTTTTAAATAATTAGAATACTATCTTTTTAACATAACTAGGAGGAGCTTTTATATTTATTTGGTACCAAATTATTTCAGAGCTTGTCTGTCTGCTTATTTTACAGTGTGTTACTTTATTTTAGTACCAGTTTTTTGTTGGTTCCTTGATCTGTAATGGAAGTGAAACAAGCACTTTTGTTAGGAAAGGTCATAAAACAGTAGACATGCCTCTTGACAGTGATGTTTTCCAAGTTTTTCTTGGCTACAATGATCCTTAACAGGTATATGCATTTGTCTATATGTATATTTTTTTTAAAATGAGTTTCAATTCTTAGTTATAAATTCTGCTGGTATAGAAAGATATTGGTTTATTCTACATGGTTCCTGAGATCTGAAGCAATCATGAAGTTGGGTTTTCTATTTGGTGGAATTAAGTTAAAGAATTTGACTTGAAATTTATGAAATTGTTCAAATGGTTTCATTGTTTGATGGCCTGAAATTAAGGTTCATATTGCACTAGGATACCAACTTGGGAAGACATAAATAGTGTTCATGGGTTACAATGGCCTAACCAAGTTCAAGTAAAGTGTTTTACTGCATGTAAGTTAGCAAGAAACAAAAGGTTGTCGAGAGAAAATTAGTAACTTATAAATTCATCAACTGTACTTCTGGTTTATAAGATAAACATGTGTCAAGTAGACTTTTGTAACTTGTTATATTTTAATTGCCTGGTTATTATTTATGTACACATTTGTTGGCATTATGTGGTCATTAATACATGAGATATACAAATACCACTATCCTTATTCTAGACATAATAGTAACTTACAAAAACTACAATATTATAGAGTTCCAATTCTAGTGAAAAACAAGATTAGCTGTACCAAATTTGCAGAAGAATAATGAAACAACTACCTGATTATATGCATATTATTCATATGTTTTTCACAATTTAAACACTATACTTTCATGAAGTCTCAATTATATTCTCTTAGAAGAACTGTATTCTCGTCACATTTTTAACACCTATAATCAAGACATAAAGCATTTCTAGACATCTTTTTCGATGAATTATATGGTAGAAGTTTTAATATCCTTGCAGCACACACACACACCCACATGCATCCACACAGTTGGAACTTTCCTGACAGTGCTCGTGAAGCAATAAATATTATAAGTTCCAGAACTTACACTCCTGCCGTTCGTGGCTGGAATAAGATTTCTCCTGTTTGAAACCGCTCTTTTGATAGAGTGAACTGACCTTCTCCTGCTGCGTCAGATGATGCTCGTGTATCTTTGAGTACCTCAGCCTCATAATCATAGGCAACATAACAAAGTTTCTGTATAGAAATAAGGTCATAAATAGAACTCAGCTTCAGCAAGGTCTCCTTACAAAAATGAGAGAGAAGAGCAGAAGAAAACAAAATTGAAACATTCCACTAAAACACAGGATACTAATGGTATTAGTAGTTTCATGTACCATGAGCAAAATATTTTCTTTGAGGATGCAAAGCTGATAGTATTAAAACAGAATAACTACAGTCAGGAAAAACGAGGATAAATATTCAACAACAATATTCTGCACTCAAGAAACAAGCAAGACTTGTACCTCTTTCAAAGTGCGAACGGTGCACAGCGATTCAAAACTAATATTGTTCTGCTGCATCAACTCCTTAAGAAACCCGGTAAGTTTTAGTGCTCCCAGTCCCACAACCTCCACACCCACTTTGCGCATTACTTTACCATGTAAAACTAGAAGCCGAAAAAGAAAAGAAAATAGTATATTTCAGATCCCCAAACATTGAATGCAACCAAGATATGATATAAAAGAAAGCACTAGAAAATCCATAGAATGAAAATGAAAAAAGAAGAATAAAAGCAGCAAGGCTGCATGGAAAGTTAAAACTGTAACTTATACTGCAGGGCTAATCAGTATATATCATAGGTAAATGAAACCTTGTTGATAGTTTAAGGAAGCATAAAACATATAAAAGATAAAAGAGAAACTATCACTCCTTACTTGGAACAACTGATGTGACTTGAAGCCCAATATTTACAACAATTCCTGAAGTTCTTCTAGCAGCATACAAAGCTAAAGTTGCCTACATTTTCAAAAACAAAAAATGGATAAGATCTTACAAATAAAAAACATCTATCAAAGAATCAATAGAACATTTTAAGCCAAAAGCAAAAGGTCTAAATTACTCATAAACAAGCATAAGTACATAAAGCATCTCAGCTTATAGTGTTAATAAGTAAATTTGGTGCCTGTTTAGGATTGTCAACCACTCAAGTCATAGAAGCTTGCTTTACAAAATGAAAATGAAGAATGAAAATTGGATCAAGGCTTCGAAATCTATATCCGATGGTGAATGTCATTTTTGCATGAAACAAACTAATCTTAATTCTTTAGCAAAGAGGGGTAGCTCAAATGATAAGGCATATGGCTTGCTATATCACAAGGTATGAGGTTTAAGTTTCTCTTGGATACCTACATAGCAATTGTTAGCGGAATCCTAGTTTTTAAAAAATAAAAATTACTCTTATTTCTTTTAGTATTAAATATTTTAGAATATTTAACAGCAGCGGCAAGTTAAGGCTTAGAGAAATTTACCTGATTAATTGCACAAACAGCAGGAACATTCATGTTAAATAGTGCTATATATATAGCTTCCTTGAGTTGCCGTCTTGATGCTTTTGTAGATTCAGTATCTGCAATAAAAAGACAGAAACCACATCATAAGGACAGAAAGTGTCTCAAACAAGAAAAACACACAATTCTCAAGTGTCTCACTAAGGAATTATACGACCAAACTTAAAAGAAATTGAACTATCTAAATTACAGAAAAGGCAATGAATATATAGAAGCTGACCATCATAATGCAATATTGGTGTAGACACAACCACTGGCTGTGATGGTGCTCTTACCTGCATCCTGTAAAAGACATATCAAATATACATATGTGAGTAAAGAAGCTCACTTCATGAAAGCCAAAGCAAAGAAAAAGAGAGGAGCTACCTGCTATAAATAGTGGAAAAAAACTGTCTAAGTCTGGTATACATTGGAGACTCAATGTTACCAAATTCCTGCATATGAGAAAGTGACAATTGGGATTACACACAGTTGTGGTTAATGAATGAATGAATGATGAAACATTGAAGCTGGTAGTTAAAAGGTGACCAAGAAAGTAGCAGAGCGCACAGATGGAGCAGCATACTTGCTCCAACCGTATTTGCAATAGCCAGAGCCACCTGGTCAAAGGACAGAGAAGAACATAATAATAGAAAACAAGAAATGGGTATTGACTAGTGTTCCTTCCTATATAATAACACCACAAGGAGCATATAGTTATATTTTAATTGCATGGTTATTATTTATGTATACATTTGTTGGCATTATGTTATCATTAATATTATTGATTAGTTGTAGATAGAAGACTTAAAGGAAACCAAGAACCCGTGCACACGTGCCTTACACTAGAATATCATGTATACATTTGTGAGGTGCATGTACCAACACAGATTTAATACATACTTTAAGCATAAACCTTCCCCTGTTTTAGCAAAAGACTGAATTGTTCGATCACATCTTAATATTTTATTAGGATCTGGAAATGAAAAGAGACCATTTTTCATCTAGACCAGATTTAAAAAGGTCAAACAAGAAAAACCTAATTTAAGAATACCATCATATGATCAGCCATCATATAGCAAAGCAAGTACGACACGCTACTAAATTCTGAGACCACCTGATTCATTTACAAGAGTACAATTTTCTTTTTCCATTCATGTAAGACTGTATTCTATCATATACAAGATTTACTACACCAAAGAAAAATGTGAACAAAGTAAAAAAAAAAAAAACATAAAAGAAGTTAATTAAGCAAAAGAAACATGAAAACAGTAAAGGTGCCTAATTTGTGTACCTGAGAATGAGTGAAACAGCTGGTGGGTTTGAGGTATTTCCCAGAATAGAAGAGGCTCCTCCATTGATAGAGCAAAGGAGAACTTGGTACAAAGAGAGGGCTGACCTGCAAGAGCAAGTTACGGGACCTGCAAGACTGAAGAAATGCAGATTAGAAACAAATGTTCGATAAACCAGAGCAACAATCAACACAAAACCCACACTGCAATAACAAAAATAAAACAAGCTACGGGAAGACATGCAAGAGGGTTGACCTGCAAGAGCAAGCTACGAACGGACCACGAACGGAAACCGAGAGACCGAGAGAGAGACCGAGTCTACCGGAAACCGAGAGAGATAGACCACGAACAGACCAGGAACGGAAAGTCAAAAAAAGATTGAAGATTGAAGGGACCAAGAGACCAGGAAGGGGAAGACCGAAGAATGATTGAGGAAATGGGTACACGGGTCAAAAAAAGTTAAGTCATTTGGCATTTGGGTACACGGAGTGAGTCTTCGTGAGGGCGGAGTGGGCGGAGTGGGCGGAGTGAGTCTTCATGAGTGAGAGATGGAGGTTGAGAGAAAGGGTAACTTAGAGAAAGGCTGAGAGAAAGGGAATTTGGCAGAAATTCATTTTGGCGCCTGAGTTTTAGTCATATGGCGCCAAAATATGTCTTATTCAGACCGTGTCTTTTTAATCCCCCACTATTCAGATCCGTGTGTTTTTAATCCCCCACTTAATAATAGCACTTCTAAATATATGCTATTCTTTAATGTAATATATACTAAATATTGTTGTAGTGACAACTGATTGCTTTTATTTCCTCTTGCTTTGAACATTTTTAGACCTTTTAAGAAGTGTGTTATTATTTTATGATTAAGGATTTATATTTAAATTACTATTGCTCCAACAAATCTTCGTATTGTAATAAGGAAATCATGTAAATTGTACACTAGAAATATGTTATATAAGTTTCCACCATGACTTTTTATAAGCTTAGGGTTTTTTTTTTTTTTTTTTTTTTTATTCATTCATTTATAAGCATAATAAGTTGGTGTATTATTATTGTAAAAAGGAAGAATGATTTTGTAATATTATTTTTTTATATGTTTGATAGTATATTCGACCATGGCTTTATATATGAGTTAATGGTTTGAAATTATTTAATTCCTTGATGCAGGCTAATTGTATATTTGGAATGCATGAAATAAAAGAACATGTTATATTAATGGTTAAACATGAATATGAGCATATTTTGATTTATATTTTATGGTAATTTATCAATAAAATAAAAAGAGCATAGTTTATGTCTTAAAAATTCATATTTTAGAACTAATATATGTAAAATGTTATTTTCGCACTTTAATAATGTATTTTTCTTCAATAAAATACATGCAAATTTTATTGTTTAAAGATTGAGAAAAAATATTTTAAAAAAGATGTTTAGAAATTGGTTTATTAAAAATATGAGTATTATTAGATCTTATACCAACTTTTAGATAATTATAAAATAATGTAAATTTTGTGATCTAGAAATCCTATGTTTTAAAAGGGTTAATTTATGTTAATTTTCATTGGTATTATTTAATTAATTTTTATGAGAAATTATAAATGTTGTCACTATTATTATTAGATAATAAAATTATTATTTGGTAAAAGTATAGCCAAAGAACTAGCTTAATAAAATAACTTCTTATAGTCAAATTTTTTAATGAAATTTTATGATTTGAAGAAGTAATATAGTGGTGTTAGTCAAATTGGTAACTTATTAATGCTTACCGATTTTTTATGAAATTGACAAGAAGTTAAAGGAATAAAATTTACCATCCTCAAAGCGAGTATTAAGAACCATTCTACATTTATATGCAATTTTATTTTTACGTTCAAATGTACGTCATTTAATACAATGCATGGTTCTTGTGTTGAAACCATTAAGGATTTCTTAGTAGAGATGATATTATTCTTTTATGATTTTATGTGAAGTTGTTGTATGTTGAAAATTTTGGTGCAACTTGTGCTACGTGTGAATGGCCTCATGCACACAAGCGGTATGCTTGAAAGTTGTGTTTAGTTCTATTTGATTTTAAGATGAGTATTTGATTGACTTTTCTAGGCTCATTGTTAAAGCCATCTCAAATTTTGTACCTTAGATTGAGGTAATGATGTTAGCTAGATTTTTGTTTTGTTTTTTAAAGGACTCTAGTTATGAGATATGTATGGATTTAGTTGTGTTTGCTTATCCTAGTGCTGAAACATTATCAAAGGTAGACATGCCTAAAGTCTGGACTATAGGAGTGTCAGGTAAGACATGGACAATAGGGGTGTCTTGTAAGTGAGCAAAGGAGAGTCGCATGTGATCTTGGACAGTAGTGGTGCCATAATCTTATGTTGCGTGTTTATGATTATATTTATAATCTTATGCTTATGGTTATGATCCTATGTTTTATGTTATGATTATGTAACATATAACCTTATGTTTATGATTATGATCTTATGTTGTAAGTTTTATGCTTATGTTGCCAAAAATCTTATGTTTATTGTTAAGACTTGCGTTATCATGGTTATGACTTCATATGATTTATGTTGAACAACGATCGCTATCAGAAAAGTATGCAAAAAAACTATGAGATACGTCGCTTACTTTTTTATGTTGTGATTTCCTTCATTGTTTTTACTTCCTTACTGGGCTTTTACTCACCCCTTTACTTTTCTCCTTTAGGTAGGCATTAGGTTTTCTGATTGGCACACAAGTTGATAGTGGCGTTCTGTGGTCTAAGTATGTATGTCGTCGGGTACAAATGGATGAAAAATGATATAGAAACTCCAATGAACGTTTTATGAGTTTTTTTATGTTAATTAAATTCTTAGTGGGACATTACTATTTTATTTTAAAATTTTATGAAAAAAATATTTTTTTTTATTTTAAGAAATGGGCCCATCATGCATATTTTAAAAAGGTCCCACTAAACCTTTTGAACAATTATTGTATTTTTCTAAACATGTAATGATTAGTAGTCGTTTGTAAAAGATAGTAGAATAGGGCGTTTTACAGATTGGTGAAATGTCCTTGTAGCAGGTGTTTGAACGTTAAATTTAGACAATTTGTGTATTATGAAAGCATCTCTTTGTAAATTGATTTCTACAGAGAGATACCAATTGGCATTGTCATGGAAATGAGGAAATAATATCAATGAGGAAAGGGGTAGATTAAATTAATGAAGATGAAATGATGCATGTTCTCAATGATTTTATGGAAAATGAGAATGAAAATAATTTTTCATATTTATAAATCAAAATTCTTGGGTCTGTGTAGCGAGAGTTGAAAATAATACTTATTAAGACCAGTTAGAAGAATTTTTAGTGATGTCATATCTTTTTTGTTGTTTTGTTGTATTATTTAAGTGCAAATGGTTTGATATTAATCAGTCTTCAAGATTAAAGTCTGAACAAAGCATAAGTAGTATTAACACTAGTTAGGAGGCGTTCAAAGATGATAAGTTCATCCTAGCAACTCAGGCTAACCAAGTTTTCTACATTGATGACCTTAAATTTGTCCAAGAAGTGCATCATAGAAATGTGTTGGCCATTCCACTAGTTGAAGAACAACTGGAGGATGTAGAAGTAGACTTTATGCATGACACTAGTTCATTTTATTTCCAATTATTCATTGGCGGTCCGTTGCCACGAATCAACATACAATGTACAGGGGCTCCATTAGAGTTTGTCAATGTAGAAAATGTTGCAATTGAGGAGGAGGAAGAGGAAGCAGAAGCAGAATTCATAGAAGGAGATGATGAAGAGGGAGAGGAACACATAGAAACCGATGATAACCTAGAAGAAGTTGATGGTGATACAGAAGATTATTATAGTGATGATTAAGTGGTAATTTTATAATCAGTGATTTTATTTAATCTAATTTTTTGTTGAAGTAATCATGTTTCACATTAAATGATTATTATAGTAATTATCTTGCAAATTTATGTAATCTATTCACTATAAATGTAATTTCAATACCTATATTTCTCAGATTTGGCATATTTGGATTGAGCAAACATTCTCTTGTGTTTTTATTTAAATAATTAATATAAGCATTTTAATTTTAGTTTTAATTTATTGTTTTAGTTTTAATTTTAATTTTAATCTATTGTTTTAGTTTTAATTTTAAGTCTATAATTATAATCTAATTTAATTTAATTTAATAAATAATGTATCGTAAAAAATGTCGGTACAGGCTATACCGATGACATTGTTCTCGGTATAGACTTGTTAGATGCCAAAATTTGGTAGATTTCTACCAATGATAGTTCCATTTTACACCGACAACATTTTTCCTCGTAATAAGCTATATTGGTAATTTTAGTATTTTTGGTATATGGATAAGTTGCAACTCATTTTTTCAATTTACGGGATGGTATATAATGTAATTTCATGAACCTTTCCCAAAATTTTAAAAAATTCAAAATAACTTAGGATGCTAAAATTAAGATTTAAATAGCTTATTGCATGTGTGCTTGTTTTGATATTTATAGGTGCATCCACAAGCTATTTGAATTATGATTTTAGCATATTAAATTATTCGGAATTTCTTGAAAATTTGTGGAAAGTCTCATGTAACTACATTATACACTATCATGTAAAAAAAATGAAGTTGAAACTTATCCATGTACTGAAAATACTAAATTTTTTATAATAATCATTAATGAATTGGTACCCATATACATATTTTAAACTTGTCATATATATGTTAGGGTTTGTGCCCTAAAAGCATGTGAAAAGATATATTTTTATTTAAATAAAAGTACATTGTATTATATTTGAATATTTTAATTATTGTTTGAATAATTTATATAAATATCATAAATTTCCATATTCATTTACGAGAATATGATCTTATATGTGTACAACAGAATTAAGATAATATATAATGAATAAGATAGTCAACAACTTATTAACGTACGAAATATTTAATGAATGGTTGCTAGTACGGTTTACTAAGCATATGGGAAGTAAGTCATCAAGATTCAGATTACTGATGTGGATAGATGTAATGCCCTAGATAACCAAGACTGTTACACTGTGTGGTTATAATTGTGCAAGACTTGCTAATCAAGTTGTTTAGTTGAAAATGTGACTCTAAACTCGTGATCGAGCTAGGCTTAAAAGATTTTGGTCATAAATAGATAATTTTCATTTAAATAAACATTTGGTACATGGGATCCCAAAAATGGGGTATAAAGGACAAAATTACAACTTTAAAAAGTTAAATACAATCATAGGCCACTCTAATGGAAAAAATACACATTTTAGGTTTTCCTATCTCTGTACTATCCCTCGGCCGTGACGGACGAGCAACTGACTATGTACATCCCACCCCAGAGCTCTCCAACTAAGGATTGGTCCACCTTACCCTTGCCTTTACCCTTGCCTTTACCTGCACCACGTAGCACCCGTAAGGCAAGGCCCAGCAAGAAAACCATATAGCATAGCATAAACAACACAGATAATCATATTATCCATAAGGCAATTAACCTGGTATTCAGCATATTATGACAAACACATAATCAATGATGGAAATGAATCATAAGCCATTCATCCCAATATTCAACAAACCATAAACATCAGATTAACAACAATAAGCATATCATAGTGACCAATACTCAGGGTACACTCTATTCAAATCACTGACTCCGGCTCACTTAGGCCGAGCTCAATGATTATTTAGCTAACCTCAGCTCTCAGGGGCCGAGCCGCATCCTGTGCGCAAATATCAGTCCTGACACTCTTAGGTCGTTTATTTCATGCTCACATGGCATATCATAATCATACAATATCCGCATTCAAATATAGGGAACCTTAATCCCAACACGGCCACACAAGGGTGCAGTTTTCTTACCTTTAATTCCAAGCGGAGAAAGTGAAATGGTTCCGAGCACGATCCTTAGCCCTGAGCCTTGGCGATAAACCTAGTCAAAAGGGCCAATGGTATCCTTTAACTTCCAATTGAAATAAAATACCTAGAAGACATAAACTAGCCTCCGGGACCTCCATTTCTCCTAAATTAGGTAATAGAAATTGTCCCGAGCGCCTAGGTACGAATCCCTGAGCCCTAACAATCCTTGAAACAATTCTAAGGCTAAAATCCTCAGGCCAGTCGCGACTTGGTTTAGTGGGTCGCGACTTGCCTCAAGATAGAGAGCAAACACCTCAAACCAAAGAGGGGGGGTGGGTCGCGACTTGGCCTAGCAAGTCTCGGATCACCCTCAAGTCAGAGAGCAACCCAGGTGAGAAGGGCCCCAGGCTGGGTCCCAGCGCATCCCCTTCAAGCCCAAAAAATCTGGGTTTTCCTCCTCGTCCTTCTTAGCCAAGAACACCCAATTGAACCCAGAATTTTCCTATCAATTCCCCTCAATTTAACACTAAACCAGCCATAAATTCAAGACTTAATTACACATTTTAAACACCAATAACCTCAGTAATAACACTTCTATTACACTCTCAATTCAACAAGAATTAACCACCCAAAAACTCATAATTGAACCTATTCTTAAGCTCCAAATTACTCAGCTCAACTCTATATAACTAAACAAATTTCATCAACTAATTATACCCAAAAATCCAGCAAAAATTCAAGGATGAACTAAAGCTCATACCTCAATTATAGATGAACCTCCCAACAGCTTCCAATCTAATACTCTTGAGCTTAAATCCTCAACCTCCTCAGCTGAATTTTCTGGTTGATAGCTTCAATTCCTCAAGCCTATGCTCCTTCAATTTCCTCAAGTCTCAAGCTTCTAACTTCCTTAAACAACCTCAAAATTCAATCACCAAGAGAGAGAGGAGAGAAATCGTGAGAGATGAGAGAGAGTGAGCTGAGAGCTTTCCTTTAGCTTCTAGTTCTCTCTATTTTCCTAAGTCTGAATATATCCTTTAATAGAAAAGACCATTTTGCCCTACCATATAGCACTTAATCCTTTAGTCAACCTAAGGGTATAATAGTCATTGCTCCCAATTCCCGCTAATTTCTCAAGTGTTCCTAACATTTACCTATTAATTTCGTTTTACAATTAACTTCCAATTATTTATCCAATGTCTAATAATCCCCAATATATTTTCTAAATTCCCAAAAATACCCCAGGCTCCCTCCGAGCCAGATATAAATCCCCGCCATGGCTATTTCGCCAATCCGCTCACTAGGACCGTCTCGAGCCATATACTGCAAATATATCCAGATAATAATGTGATCTCAACAACTTATCACATATAATTGCATTTATGCCCTCAACGAGCTAAAATTACAGATGTGCCCTTATAAGCTAAATAGGGCCCACATGCATATTTAATACTCATAAACATGAATTTCACATATCCATATAATCATATAATCATGCATGCCTCAAAAATCATGCATTTAATCATTAAATCACACATAAACACATTATGCCCTCCCAGCACGCTAATCAAGGCCCTTAAGCCTTGTTAGTCATTTTGGGTCGTTACAATTGACATCTTGGTAAATGTGCTTTATATAATAGTGATTATGTAACAGGATCGATAAGAATTAATTATCTTTATAAACTTACCATTTTCCATAAAGATTTAATTCATATCTTAATAGATGATCATTTGTTGATCAGTCTAAATCCTAAGTTATCATGAACTCCTATTTATGTTTATTGGATCTTTTGATTCATTCATTAGAGTCCGTTAATATATGGAGGCTAGTGAATTTTGTTTTGGAGATTCAATATCATGAATTGTTGGTGTTGACCGTGTTTTTGGCCAACGACGTGTAGATGTCAAAATGACAAAAAACCTTCAAGAGAAAAATACGACACGGACAATTTTTATAGTGGTTCAGCCCCAATGTGTTGGTAATAGCCTAGTCCACTTAGAGTTATGATTATGAATCTACCCTGAAGATTAAATGAACCTGAGTCAACTAAGTTTCTTCAGTACAGATGAAAAGAATACAAGAGTTCTCTCAAGATACAATTACTCTCTCTGGAAAATTAGAATCTGAATCCCTTTTATGATGCCATGAGCTTTGTATTTATAGGCTCAGGATTGTACAAATGAAATCCCCCATAATCGGGATATTATGTTATTCTCACTAAATTTAATTAATAATAATATTCAAAATACAACAATACACTACTTCTTTGGGATAAAATGAGAGATTCCCGCACAGGTATGAACGATTCTTGTTGAAGCCGTTATTGGGATCTTTTGAATAGCACTGTTCTGTTTAGTCGGTCCACATCACACTGGTCGGTTAAGACAAGTGATTGGTCGGCCAAACATATGTCCGGTCAGCTAAACACATGTATGGTTGACCAAACACCTGACTGGTCGGACAAGCACCTGACTAGCCGGACAAGCACCTGACTGGTCGGACAAGCACCTGACTGGCCGGACAAGCACTTGACTGGTCGGACAAGCACCTGACTGGTTGGACAAGCACCTGACTGGTCGGACAAGCACCTGACTGGTCAATCAAGAGCATGACTGGTCGGTCATGATACTTGACTGGTCAGTCAAAAATCTTCACCGATCTACCGGATCACTCCTAAGCCAGATCACCCAGCCATTCCTTGCCATTTGTCACTTTTATTGCCACGTCATCGTTCTCAAATTTTGGGGATAACATTTGCCCCCCCAAGTTTATTATATGATATTCTCACATAATAAACTTTTTTCTCCACTGCTGGCAGCACAATAAAAAATGTAACTGTACATTTTCCCACCTATGCAACAGACCACGACGCCATAGCAGACCACGATCACTGTAATCAACCGCTCCCAATTGTGGGGAGAAAATATACCGAAGGGAATTCCAAGAGTCTAAGAATAAGTGACAATTTCCACTTTTTCCCTTTAAATAGACCCACAAGTGCTCATAATCTCATAAGCAAAAAAGAAGAGCAAAAAGCTCGCCATCTCCCTCATCTTTTTTTCCCTTAGCCGTGCACTCCCAAAGACTCTTCTCTTGGTCGAAAAGCTTCAAGGATTTCAAGAAAAAGCTCCAATTTCCTTAAGCAAATCCAAGGGTTCTTCAAGAAATCAAAACCTCTTCAAGATATATTTAGGTAAGTCTTCTTCCTCATCTCCATTTATGTGTTTTTTTTTCTCAAAGCTTAAGAAAAAATATGTGTATGCCGAAACCCCCATAAGATATATCCCTTGAATTTGTGTATGAATCCTTTATATATAATGTGTATTGTGGCTGTTTTGATGTTTCTTAGGCTATGGGTAAATCAATTTTGTCTTCAATTTCATGGAAATTTGAAGAAAAATGATTTTTTCAACCTAATTTGCATATATGGGTTTATGGGTATTTGATGATAGATAGGGTCCCTTAAAACTTTTGAAACCTTTCAAATCCCCCATTTTGATCTTGTTGTTGTGGATTTTGAGTGAGGAAAAGTGTTTGTGTCCATGGCTTTTTCGAAATGGGTATTAGGGAATGTGTTTGTGGCCGATCGGCCATGGCCTCTTTTTTTTTATGCTTGAATACTCAAAAATGACCATGGCTACTTGGACACAAAATAATTCTTCCTGAATTTTTATGCCCACCGATCAGTCACCATACAATAACCACTCAGACAAACATCCATCTGATCGGGCGCCTATGCGCTGGACACTCGGACGCGCATCTCCGCTCGGATGCGTGCGCACCGTCGACCGGATGCAACGTCACGACCACTCGGACACCGTGCGTTGGCTCCTTGGATGCCTTGGCATTGTCCCTCAGAACCCCAGCGCAGCTGCTTGCTTGATGCGGCTCCTCGGGTGCATCAACATCCGCTCGGCCCTATGCACGCCCCCTCGGACAGCATGCGGACACCATGCCAAACTGCTCGGATGCATACCTTGGCTCAGATGCCATTCACTCGCCCGAATCCACACATAGCCGATCGAATGGCACGCCCATCCGCTCGGGCAGCACATGCCACCTAATCGGTCATCACCATCTGATCGGCACCTTAAGCACTTTTAGGCACAAAAGTTCTTTCTTTTCCTTATGCACATTATACTTTTACCACTTAGATGAATATTCATCTAACTAATAAAAATAAATATTTTTCTACTAAAATAAATTATTTATGCTTGTTTGGTTACTCACCTCCCCATATTTATTTTTTGTAGATGAATCGCTTCAACTATAGGGGAGGTGATAACCATACAAATTCTGACACTTCCATTCCGCAATCGAGCGATACTCCTCAAAGCAGCGACTCTTCGTCGAAGTCTCCTAGCAGTCGCACCCCCGAGGATCGCCTTCACCATCTTAAAAAAATCCTTCCCCGATCAACCTTATATTTCCTCCACGAAGAACAATTTCTCAATCAACAGGCTAAGCAGTCGGAAATGAGGGTGAAGAAATCAAATAGACTTCCTCAGGACCAAGACCCTCAGGTGGCTCGCAAGGCCACACAGAAGGTAGTGGAACGTAGTGAAGTTTGAACTGCGGCTTCTTCAAGGCCGCCCCGCAAGACACAAAAACCCAGCAAGCCTCAGAGAAAAATCACTAAGAAATTTACTACCGAGATCCAGTGATTAGCCATCCAAAATCAAAGAAAAGAAGGAGAAGAAACACCCTCTTGGTTTACAGCCAAACCCTCCAAACTTAACCCCTGCATGTTCGACAAACACATTTAAGCCTCGGGCTCGAAAGGGGTTAACGTGATATGTCCGCCCCCTCATCAGAGAGCCAACAAGCCTGGCAGACCATACTGTGCCTGGTCTAGTTATCACGTATTCACAGGTGCTACCATCCCACTGCATTCTTTCTTTCGGTCAGTAGCGGACTACTTCAACGTCTCTCCTTTCCAGATTGCTCCCAATGGGATTCAGGCGTTGTCCGCTTTATACATCCTTTACTTCCTGCAAGGCTGGGATCCACCCACTCCTCATGAAGTGCATTATCTCTTTGACTTCAGGACTAACCCAAGCCACAAGAACACAGGTTTTTTCCACCTCTTCCACAGGCATAAAAGGGTCAAATACCTCCATGGTATCGCTCATAAGTCAAATCCTGGAAAATACTATACAGAGTATTTTCTTACTTCAAATATCAAAGCAAACAACTTTGCCTTTACACATACGGGTCCATTTCACCAACCCTTGCCTACCAAGGAAATGTGTTCCCGAGTAGAAGAATTGGCTAATATGTACACCAAGGAGAAGAATGTAAAAGAGTTGGTTACCATGGATAATCTTCAAATGGTGGGGCTGTTACGAAGTAACCAGAACATCCTAGTAGAAAGTACTACTGAGGAAGTGAATGCAACTGACCAGTCCAATGTTGACACCGAGGTAGTGATCGATCAGTTCTCTCCCGGACCATCTCCCTACTCTCGTAGATCAGGTGACCTTATCATTACGAAACCGCTGCCAGAGGATCAACGTAAACGTGCCATTCCCACACAACCTGGTAAAAGAAAGACCATCCAGCTTCATAGAGATTTAAGCTCATCATCTGATGAAGAGGATGACTTCCTTGACCAAATCCTAAACTCAGGTCTAGTAGTCATAGTGTGATGTTTGATTTTAAATAACTTGGTTATATGGGATTTATAGAGTTGTCTGGTAGTAGTAAAGTATTTATCTTCATATTGCTCTACTTTTTACTAACAAATCTTGTGTTTACTCTTTTGCAGATTCAGAGATGTTCAAGCAATTCAACACCACCCTTGCTCAAAAGAGGAAATCTAGGGAGGGAAGTGGCTCAACTCCTCCAACCAAAATCCCAAGGACAGCCCCGACCAGCTAGGGAAGACAATCTGAGCAGCCAATTACAATCTCGTAGCTGACCCCCTCATCGATTTCTCCCTCTGGGAGCCTAACCCCCACTCGCCTGATTGGCTTAAGTGTGCCCCTTCGCACTGCTGGTAACATTGGGAAGGAACTGCTCGACCAAACCCTTCATGATGCTTCAACGATTCAAAGCTTTGAATCCTTGCCTCAGCTTAGTGTTGAAGTCATCTTGCAAAGAGGGCTCGCTCAGCTGATGAATGCAAGTATTTTATCACAACACAATTTGTTAATAATCATTTTTACTTGTAGTAACTTCCTGTTTTCCATGCAGTCGCTTATCACTATCAGCCATTCTCAACATCGAGTAGTAGACTACAAGGAATTGATCAAGGTCTTAAATGATCAGCTAGTGGACGCCCAAACTAAAGTGGAGACTTTAACTTCATCGGAAAAGGATCTCAAATCCAAGGTGGAGCAGGCAGAGAAGACCGTTGCTGAGTGGGATGGGTCTCGTAGGGGGCTGGCTGACGAAAACCAAAAACAAACTCAAATCAACAAGACGTTGACTGATCAGCTAGAGAAATTGACTCGCGAGAACGAGGAGCTAAAGCGAGAGAAAGAAGCCGATTTCGCTCACTACGAGGAGATTTGTTTCAATTGCTTTTACCAAGTGTGGAAGCTGAACAAACATCTCAGCCTCAACTTTCTCACAGAGGAGGCCAAGGTAGAAGAGCTTGCCAAATGCGAGGCAAAGGCTGCTGAGGAGGCAGCTAATCCTACTGGTACCACACCTTTTTCTCCCACACTGTTGTTCCGACCGGAAGAAGCCACTGATGCTGAGGAAGGTGTTGATCAACCTGAGTGACAACCTGACCAGGGAGCCCCATAGCCGACCAGTGAGCCTCCATCTGACCAGCTGACTCCCTAGCATACTAGTAGACATTTATTTTCTATTTTTCTATTGTACTTTTGCTCATATTGCCGAGGTATTGGAATGAACACTTCACTTTTTTAGACTTGAGTCTTTTAAAAGTTTTATCACATATATGTGTTATATTTTCATATGAGTACTTAGTTTTCTAACTTAGAAATTCTAAACATTTCATAAGTTACTACTAAGCCTGCTTTCTCACATTCTTATTGCTCTAACATTTTATGAGCATAGCGTTTTATTTACACACGAATAGTTGTTCTTAACTTAAAATTTTGAAAAAATTCCAAGTTAATTAAGCTTTGTAAAACAAGTTAGCTTAACGGCCCTTTTGACTTAAAAGATTTATAAGTCAGCCTGAAAACAAATATCTTTGCTTGTGTTCTTATTGCTTGTGTTGAATTGTATACCAGTATACCCTATGTGCCACCCAAGTGATTGAGGGTTGAAAAATCCTTGATCACTTGCTACTTGATCGAATTTGTCTGAGAAGTTATTACTCGTGAAACACATTGAATATACAAAGGATATTTCAGCAGTTAAACACTGCAAAAACATGCAACTATTTTAACGTTGGTCATTCATCTGATGGATACCGACCAGTTGAACACTACACGGTAGTTCCTCCAGAAAACAATTTTTTTTTTAAGTTGTAATGACAGTTGAACATTGCCAAAGCAAGAATAATCAACACATATGCAAAATTTGTAGCAAGATTCGACCGCGCTGCGCGTGATCTCTTTTATTACTCGTAAAAAAAAGGACAAAGTGTGTCGAATTACGAGTCTCAAACAATATAAAATTTTTCAAAATAAAATGACTGGTTAGCAAATAGCCAGTTCACAAACAAACTTAAATAACAAGTTAAACACTTGAGACAAAGCTACTACTCTGTATGCAGTATTTATTGATAATATTTCCTCAAGTGCTCACAATGCCAATAGTTCCTTATCAACTCTCCATTTAATCGAGAAAGTTTATAAGTGCCAGATGGTAAGACTTGCTCAATCTGATACGGTCCCTCCCAGTTTGGTCCTAGCACTCCAGCTGCTGGGTCTCTGACGAACACCTTTCTGAGGACCAAATCTCTGACCTGGAACTTTCGATCTCTAACTTTGGAATTAAAATAGCGGGCCACCTTTTGCTGATGAGCAGCAACTCTCAAGCTTGCTTTTTCTCGTCTCCCCTCAAGAAAATCTAAAGATTCAGCTAGCAACTGGTGGTTCTCCTTCTGGTCATACATGGTTCTCCGATGAGATAGGGGGTCTACTTCGACAGGCAACATGGCCTCATACCCATATGCCAAGGAAAAAGGGGTATGACCAGTTGCTGTCCGAACAGTGGTCCTGTATGACCAAAGGACTTCTGGTAATTCTTTTGCCCAAGCACCCTTAGCACGCTCTAGACTCTTTTTTAGAGTATCCTTCAAAGTCTTATTTACGGCTTCAACTTGCCCATTGGCTTGTGGATGAGCTACCGAGGAGAAGCTTTTCGTAATGCCATGCCTGGTGCAGAAATAGTTAAATAAGTCACTATCGAATTGTTTGCCGTTGTCAGATACTATCTTCTTCAGTAGACCATAGCGACATATTATATTCTTGACCACAAAATCTAACATTTTCTTCGAGGTGATCGTTGCTAGTGGTTCGGCTTCGGTCCACTTGGTGAAATAATCCACAACAACTACTGCAAACTATACTCCTCCTTTCCCTTTGGGTAGTTTCCCGATCAGATCAATGCCCCATACTACAAAAGGCAACGGGCTCTGCATTTGCTTCAAGACATTCGAAGGTGCCTTGGGTACTTTAGAAAATCTCTGGCATTTATCACACTTCTTCACATACTCCATGGAATCTTCATTCATTGTAGGCCAGAAAAATCCTTTCCGCAAAATATTTTTAGATAGACTCTGCCCCCTAGCATGATCTCCACAGAACCCCTCGTGCACTTCAGCCAATAAGTTTTTTGACTGGTCGGGTGCTATGCACCTTAGTAGAGGCAAAGAGTACCCTCTTCTATACAACACCCCATCCATCATAATATACCTAGCAGCTTTCCTCATAACTTTCTTAGCTTCATTATGATTATTTGGGAGGATTCCTTCGTCAAGGTAAATAATGATGGGTGTCATCCAAATGTCAACTATTGTGATGGGCATGGCTTCTTGTTAATTAATGCTCGGCTCTGCCAAGAATTCCAGTGGTACTATATTCAGAGTTTTAGCATCTTTCGAACTAGCTAATTTTGCTAGAGCGTCTGCGTTAGAGTTCTGCTCCCGTGGAACCAGATTCATAGTATACTCCTCGAATAGTGCTAGCAGATCCTTGGTCTTATTCAAGTACGCCATCATGTGTAGGCCCCTTGCTTGATATTCCCCTAAGACTTGGTAGATCACCAATTTGGAATCACTGTTCACTTCAACCGACCTAGCACGAACATCTCTAGCCAAGCGCAAGCCTGCTAGGAGAGCTTCATACTCTGCCTCATTATTAGAAGCGTTAAATCTGAATCTTAATGCGCAATGAATTCGGTGCTTCTCTGGTGTGACTAATATAATTCCCGCTCTTGAATGATGTTCGTTTGACGACCCATCAACAAAAAGTTGCCAAGAAGGAAGATCCTCCCTCTGCCTAGTTACACGCTCTTGCTGGTCAGGAATATCAGCAATCCCAGTACATTCAGCAATAAAATCCGCCAAAGCCTGTCCCTTGATAGCAGACCTTGGTAGGTATTTGATTTCGAATTGGCCCAATTCAACCGCCCATTTAAGTAGACGACCAGATGACTCCGGCTTCTGTAAGACTTGACATAGGGGCAGGTTGGTAAGGACTTTAATGGGATGTGCCTGGAAGTACCGTTACAATTTGCGGGATGCAAGTACCAAGCAATAGGCCAACTTCTCGATCACGGGATACCTGAACTCTGCTCCTATCAGTCGCTTGCTAACGTAGTACACCGAACGCTACACTTTATCTTCTTCTCGCACTAGAGCAGCACTAACACCATGCTCTGTGACTGCTAGGTAAATAAAGAGGTCTTCCCCATCAACTGGCTTCAAAACAACAGGAGGTTGAGCCAAGTGTTCCTTTATGGCTTGAAAAGCTTGCTCACATTCTTTCATCCATTCAAACTTCTTGTTTCCTCTAAGCAAGTTAAAAAACGGGACACACTTGTCCATTGATTTAGAGATGAACCTGCTTAGAGCAGCAATATGCCCAGTCAAGCTTTGCACATCCTTAATTCTGGCTGGAGACTTCATTTCTGCGAGCGCCTTTATCTTCTCTAGATTTGCTTCAATCCCTCGTGACTTAACAATAAACCCAAGAAATTTTCCAGAACTTACTCCAAACGAGCATTTGAGGGGATTCAACTTCATGCTGTACTTTCTCAGTACAGCAAAGCATTCCTCCAAATTTCGTACATGTACTTCAGCTTCCTTTGACTTCACCAGCATATCGTCTACGTACACCTCCATGTTCTTGCCAATTATGTCATGGAACATGCCATTCACTAAACGCTGGTATGTGGCTCCCGCGTTCTTCAAGACGAATGGCACGACCTTATAACAGTACAACCCTATGTCTGTTCGCAAAATGGTATGCTCCTCATCGGGTGGGTGCATACTAATCTGGTTATACCCTGAGTAAGCGTCCATGAAGGACAATGTTTCATGACCAGAGGTCGAATCCACCAACTGATCTATTCTTGGCAAAGGAATACAGTCCTTTGGACATCCTTTGTTCAGGTCGGTAAAGTCCACACAAGTCCACTTTCCATTAGACTTGGGCACTAACACTGGGTTTGAAACCTAGGTAGGGTAATATGCTTCCCTTATAAACTCGTTTTCCTTTAGCCGCTCTACCTCCTCCTTAAGAGCCTTTGCTAGATCTTTGTCAAGCAACCTTCTCTTCTGCTACACTGCTGGATAGCTTTCATCCACGTTGAGCACGTGGCTAATCAAAGTTAGTGAGATACCCACCATATCATTATGAGACCAAGCGAAGACATCTTGATTCCTCCGCAAAAATTCTACCAGCTGCGCTTTTACTTCTGACTTCAACTTTTTTCCAACCTTGACCCCTCTAGTCGGGTCATTGTCATCTATTGGAACCTCCTCTAACTCCTCGGTAGGTCCCACCTCACTTTCATAATCCCCAAAGCGAGGATCAAAGTCCATTCCCTCGCTTTGGGTAACACCCTATTTGGTGACTTCATCACCGGATGGGGCTTGTTGTTCACTTAAACCAAGAGTGCTTTCTTGGCCCAACTCTTCAAACTTATTTTCTCGATCGGCCACGACTGTAATGCTTTGGTCGACATCCATCTCCTCTACCTCCTCACTATCTGCACATATAATCATGTTGTTTTCTTTGGCCCCCTTTCGTGCTTTAGCTACTGAGGCATTATAACATTCTCTAGCCTCTCTCTGGTCTCCTCAGACGCAACCTATGCCTGCACTGGTCAGGAAATTCATAGAAAGGTGCCATATAGAGACTGCCACATGCAAGGTTATGAGTAGCGGTCGACCAATAAACACATTATAGGCGGACGGGCAGTCGACTATCAAAAACTCTGTCATAACTGTCTCATGCTTGGGAGCATCCCCTGTTGTGACTGCTAACTTGATCATTCCAGCCGGTGACAACCCTTCTCCAGTAAATCCATAAATGACTTGAGAGCATGGCTTCAAGTCATTGATAGATAGTTTCATCCTTTCAAAGGATGATTGGTAGATAATGTTCACAGAACTCCCCGTGTCGACCAGGCATCTCTTCACCTTCATATTTGCTATTTGGACTGTCACGATGAGAGGGTCATTATGAGGATATCTCACATGTCGTGCATCATCTTTAGTGAAAGTGAGGGACTCACTTTTGTACCGTGGGTTTTTCGAAGGCCGCTCCTCTACAGTCATGACCTCGGATGTTGATGCTGCATCTAACTCATGTCGGAGTGTTCGAGCATATCTCTCCCTTGCCTTGTTGCTATCCCCAGCCAGATGTGGACCTCGACATATGGTGCCTAGAGTGAAGTCCACAGGCTCGGGTTGCAAAGGTGGGGACCGCTGTCGCTTAAACCCAGGATTATTGTTACTTCCCTCTCCTTGGGTCTTTTCTGCACGATATTTTTTCAATTTCCCCGACCGGAGGAAAAACTCTATCTCGTCCTTGAGATGATTGCATTCATTCGTGTCGTGACCATAGTCTCCATGGAAACGACAGAACTTATTCAAATCTCTCTTACTCATCTCCTACTTGATGGGTGGGGGTTTCCGGTAGGGGACCTCCTGATGAATTGCGAGATATATCTCCGCTCGGCTGGCCGAAAGAGTGGTGTAAGTGGTGACCGAGGTTCATACTTAGTTGGCTTGTCGTTTGGTCCCGACTTAGCCTTCTTTTCATTGTGGTGGTCAGACCTGTTATTTCCACGTTTCTTACTACCACTTTGATCATTTCCACCATTCTTGGGAGGATAAGTTGATCCACTCGGATTGTTCAAGCCCTTCTCTCCCTTCTCAATCACGTCATCCAATTTCATATATTTTTTCGCCCGGTCAATAAATTGTTGTAACGTTGAAATTGGGTTGCGATGAATACTGTCCCACAAAGGACTTCGATAGATTATGCCAGAAGAAATGGCCACCATCTTCCCCTCATCTCCAACTGCAGTTTCTCGGTTTGCTTCTCTCATGAACCTGTGTATGTAGTTCTTGAGAGATTCATCTTTCCCTTGTTTAATATTGGCCAAGTGATTGGCGTAAACTGGAGGGGTCCGAGCAGTACCGAACTGCCTGCAAAACTCTTTCCTGAAACTTTCCCAAGAAGTGATGGATCTTGGCTTAAATTTCCAATACCACTCTTGGGCAGTGTCGGATAATGTAGTGGGGAAAACTCTGCACCGATAGTCATCACTCACTCCGAGCAGCTCCATTTGGTCTTCGAATTTCCTCACATGCCTTATCGAATCTGCCTTTTCTGTATAAACTGGCAGTACTGGTGCTTTGTACTTCGCTGGTGGCTGGGTTGCTCTAATTCGAGCACAGAATGGGCTGCAACTCCTATGTTCTACTGGATCGATTGTAGAGGGTCATTTTGACAGACCTTGAACTGTTGCTGTCAGAGCATCAAGCTGGGCTTGGATGCCTGGGGCCACTGCTTGGGACTCATTCTCGGGACTGCCTGGTCGGGCCCTCCTATCTAGCGCACCATCATCAAGTATTTCTACTTGACTGGTAGGTCGGTTCGGATCTCGTCCTTTGACCGGGACGGTCCTTCTCCTGTCGGCAATGACATTTCTTAGATCCTTTTGAGAGGTATGCCTCCCTAACCTGTAACGACCCGAATTTTCAAGACTCGATAATGCGGAAATATAAATGTTTTCATTTAACAAAATGTCTCAAAAACCCGTATAAATTTTTTTTTTTAAAAAGTCGTATGGCCATACTTAACATTTAGTTACAAACATATTTTATAAAGAGTAGAGTGAGCCTTGCTTAGGAAAATTACACAACATTTCCAAAAATAAAGCGGCTTCCCAAAAGGTCGGTCCACATGTACATTTCCAAGGAAGACTCCAGCGCTCACTGCTCTGCCCTGCCCTTGCACTTACCTACAACATGAAACAACTAGGTAAGCGAAAACGCTTAGTAAGATAAACTTTCAAACAAAGCATGATAGAGAAATAGGGATCCGGACCCATCCGGACCCAACACAATCAATTTCAAGAACGCTAAAGCGTCCTGGCAAACTTATGGTCATGCTTGATAACCAAGGATAAATTAATTCACATCTAGATAAAAATCCTGCACTCAGAAAATCCCAGAACAAGCAGATATATTATATCGCAACTAATTCTTACCAACAATTATATCCCTGCACTCAGAAAATCCTAGAGCAACCAGATATATTATATCACAACTATATCTTATCAACAATTATATCCCTGCACTCAGAAAATCCCAGAGCAAGCAGATATATTATATCACAACTATAACTTATCAACAATTATATCCCTGCACTCAGAAAATCCCAGAGCAAGCAGATATATTATATCACAACATAATTCGAGACCAACGCTCGACAATTTCCAAGAATTTATGCGTAACGCGCCCTCCAACATAAATGCTAATCTGTAAAAGAGAACCGAGTCCCCACACTAAGATCTAGCCAATAAATATTCTCATCAAGGGTAACTATCGTGTTACCTAGGGCATCGCTACTTATTCAAGAGTGTAATCCAATTTACACGATTTTACGGAGACTTCTATGTTAATCAGTGGTGCTGGTGAGCAGCTGCCCCTAGGGTGTTCAGCCTCACTCAATCTTGGCAACCCCTAGTATCTCTAGGCACTCTCACGGAATGGCCAATATTCACGGCTGCTATCTGGGAATAACTTATCAAAACACTTGCTCGGATTCTAACCGTCCAATGATTAAGTAAGCATGAGGGCCCCTAGGTCCCATTTATCTTGGCGCCCCTAGGTTTAACCAGCTTATCCTCATCTCATGGCCACCCGTCGCGGTAATGAACCGGACATAAATAAAATCAAGCAGTGTGACGGGGATCAACCGTCTAGGATATGACGGACTTCTACCGTTCATATTTTCTAAATCAGCACTCACTAGACTAACGTCTCTAAGAAACTTTCTATGACAGCCTATATATATGCATGTATCCCTATACTAACATACAAGACAATAATCATTTCATGTTGCAGCCATACAATATAAGTTGACTTACTTGGAGTCCTGAGCACTCAGCAGGTTTTCACCCTCCAACGTTCAGTCCAGTTACGCTTAGCCAATACTGTAGTTATCCATACAGTATACTCGGATTAATTATGGCACTCATAATTCATTATTATTATTTTGGGCAGTTTGGTCATTTTAATAAAAGTCATTTGTAAGGATTTATAATCCTTATTTGGTTTTAAACCTATTAAGGAAAGTCATACAAAATATTCGAGACTAAACCCTAAGTCTCGGGGAGGCCTATCCTAAGGTCTCGATACCTAGGCTCGGGTATCACAATGGTATTTCCCCACAACCCGCTAAAAATCTTATTCTTTCAAGGTATCGCTATTAACCCGCACTTTCGACTAGTCGGTTAAAACATGTAAGATTTTAGCCGGCATTATATCCAGAAAATACAAATAAATTCCTTAATTATTTTTAAAGAAAATAAACTCTTTAAATTTTCCTTTTAGTTTTTTTAAGGTTTTAATATCTAAAAACCGATTTAAGAAAATTGCCTAATTTGTCTTAATTAGGAAAACCGTTATAAATTTCTCATCTTGACTAATTAATTTTCCAAAAGCAATTAATCAATTTTTACTTACTAGAAAAATAATTCATTTAAACTCAAAGGGGTAATTTTAGTGAAAATATGATTTCAAGACTTACCAATTTATATCTTGAAATAAGCAAAATTTTACTTTTTACCTTATGTTCCAAAATCTCATTTTTACACTAAGTGTGAAAAACCTATTTTTCACATTTTTAACTACATACTTCGTTAGTTCATAACTTGAAATTTACTTACCAAATTGTTACCAAAATTTCCCAATTCCATTTTTGTTATGCCATTTAGGTCTTTGTAAAATCTTAGGTCAAAATGAGCATTTTTGATTGGTGAAATCATTTTCCAACAATGAGGTAAAAATGACCTTATTTTCAAGTCCTTATTTTTTCCAAACTTTGACAGTTAATAACTTTCAAACCGTTCAATATTTTCTTACCAAATTTTACAGTAGAATAATAAGTTATGCCAGTAATATGCCCACAAAATTTTAGAAAAAACTGGGTTCATTTGCCCTATACAGTGGCTGTCCAAACTTGGTTCCGAAAATAAGAATACGGAAAAAACAGTTTTTTACCTAAACTTTGAAATAGCATAACTTACTCATTTCTAAACATTTTTTAGTGTTTCAAAAGCTCAATTTTATGTACTCAATCTCAACAACATCACAGTAGAATTTAATTTTACAAAAACAATATAAAGTGGCTGCTTGACCCCTTGGAAGTCACAGCTCAAAACATGTTTTGTTTTAGGGTATCCTACAAAACCCTTGGGGGTTTTGGTTCCCATTTTCAAAAATCAATACACATGCATCATAAAAATTATTAAACAACTACCATAACCTTATTACATCACCAACAAGAAACTTTAAGCATTAGATATACAAAATAATGCTTAAAACTAAAAACCCTACAACAAAATCATCAAAAGTAAACTTTTTACCTCTTTAGTGTTCTTGCTTAAGGTTTGGACCTTCCTATAAGCTTTGACTCCTTCAAAACCTTTCAAAATCCCTAAACAACTTCCCCCAACAACATAGTTAATTAGCTATTTGAAACTCTAAGCTTAAAACTTTACAAAAGCCTAGATTAGTGAAGCTTTACCTTAGGGAAAAATACTTCCTAGACCAAGACTTAGCCTCCAAGTTTTCCTTGGTGTTCTTGAGCTTGAAAAATGGAGAGAACACTTTGAGAGGTCTTCAAAAAAGATGATAGTGAATGAGAGATGGAGAGTGATCGGTTCTTAGTGTGGGAATTGCTCACAATACTCTTCAAAATATCACAAGGTACTTGAGTGCTTTTCGACCCACTTGCCCACTTGACCTCTTAATTAAATGGCATTTAAATTTTATAAAATTTGGGTTCACACCACTCTAAAACACCACATGGCCGGTCACTCTTTGCTACATATATGATCATTTCAATTATTTTTTTATTTTTTATTTTTTATATAAAGGTTATTAATGTTTCATAAGAAGAAAAGTCCAAGTTGGCTTTTGACACCTTTTTCACTCCTATTAAGTTTTAATCACCAAACTTAACATTAATTAATTAAATTAAATGTCTCTCACATTTAATTTAATTAATCACATAATAAAATTTAACCTAAGGTCCATTCATGGAATAAAATTCCCCATTTCGGTAAAATTAGGCATTTAACACAAAATTCCCTAAAATTTCTTTTAGGTTTTTTATTTTTGACCAAACTTTAACTTTTATGAATGTATTTTATGCCCAAAATATAATTGCCATGATTTTTCATTTTATTTTCCGAGATTTTTACCCGATCAGGGTTTTTGTGTCGGTCTAGGACCGAAAGTCTTATCTTGACTTTTAAAATCACAAAATTCATTTTTTTTTTTGGCTAGCAATAACTCATGGAATACTTACAAACAAAATATAATATTATTTAAAATAATATTCTTAACCCGGGGGAAAAATCCCGACCCGAGTCGTTTAAAGGTACCCGAAAACTGCCACTCCTATGTTCTACTGGATCGATTGCAGAGGGTCATTTTGACAGACCTTGAACTGTTGCTGTCAAAGCATCAAGCTGGGCTTGGATGCCTGGGGCCACTACTTGGGACTCATTCTCGGGACCGCCTGGTCGGGCCCTCCTATCTAGCGCACCATCATCAAGTATTTCTACTTGACTGGTAGGTCAGTTCGGATCTTGTCCTTTGACCGGGACGGTCCTTCTCCTGTCGGCAATGACATTTCTTAGATCCTTTTGAGAGGTATGCCTCCCTAACCAATCGAACACCATGCTCTGAGTTTTTTCGAAAGGCCTGCCGTGCGGGACATGCTCCTTGCCACTGCGCTGCTGGTTGGGATGCAGTGGTTGCCTTCCTGTCTGTGCTGGGCGCTCTTTTCCTCCTCACTGGTTGTTGTCTTTCTTCTCCTTTGACTGATCAGTGTGATGACTATCAGCTACATTATGACCATGCACGTCTTTGAAGTGTGAAGTTTCTTTACCTCGAGGAGCCCTATTTTGCTCCTTCTTGGGTGAAGTTTTCTTACTGCCTGACTTGTGACTTTCGGACCTGGAAGTCTCTGATCGGTGGATCCTTGAGGGGGTTCTGGAGTTCCCCCTTTGGGTTGAGGCAATGCCCGATCGGACCACATCTTCTTCCCGACCAGGTGGGTTACTATCGCTTCTATTTGGTCCTCGAGAATTGGGTCTGTCAGTGTTTTGCGACCAGCTTCCGTGGTCCTTGCTCCTTGGGCGGCTGCTCCTTGTGCTGCAGCTTGGGTATTGGCCTGGGCCAACTGCGTAGCTGCCTCCAGAGTGAGTGCATCCTCGCGATGTCGCCTATCGGCCTCCTCCTGTCGTCGCCTGATCTCTTCGGTCCTAGCGTTCGTCTCCCGTCTTTGTTGCTCAAATGCGGCCTTCTGTCTAGCCATTTCTTCAATGAACGACTCCTGTCGGGCGTTGAATTGTGCCATTTCCTCCTGGAAAGCCCCCATGGCTTCTTGGAGTTGTTCAACCTCTGGAGTCACGTCCTCGAGCAGGACTCTAGGCTCAGTCTCATGGTCTTCAGGACCAGGACCTTCTGATTTAGCAGGCTCTCTAGAGGAACC
The DNA here is from genome assembly GCF_963169125.1 of Humulus lupulus. Taxonomy (NCBI): domain Eukaryota; kingdom Viridiplantae; phylum Streptophyta; class Magnoliopsida; order Rosales; family Cannabaceae; genus Humulus; species Humulus lupulus. Next base: position 199,506,623 of record NC_084796.1, on the reverse strand, counting down.
TGGCTTCTTGGAGGCCGCATTGGTGTTCTTAGGCGCCATGATGCTACAGTGATTGTCTATCTTTCTCTTTAGGCTCTCAATGAAAGCACCAAAATGTTGACCGCGTTTTTGGCCAACGACGTGTAGACGTCAAAACGAAAAAAAACCTTCAAGAGAAAAATACGACACAAACAATTTTTATAGTGGTTCAGCCCCAATGTGTTGGTAATAGCCTAGTCCACTTAGAGTTATGATTATGAATCTACACTCAAGATCAGATGAACCTGAGTCAACTGAGTTTCTTCAGTGCAAATGAAAAGAATACAAGAGTTCTCTCAAGATACAATTACTCTCTCTGGAAAATTAGAATTTGAATCCCTTTTATGATGCCATGGGCTTTGTATTTATAGGTTCAGGATCATACAAATGAAATCCTCCATAATTAGGATATTATGTTATTCTCACTATATTTAATTAATAATAATATTCAAAATACAACAATACACTACTTCTTCGGGATAAAATAAGAGATTACCGCGCAGGTATGACCGATTCTTGTTGAAGCCGTTATTGGGATCTTTTGCGTAGCACTGTTCTGTTTAGTCGGTCCACATCACACCCAAGAGGAAAACTGAAGGGCCAAGACACTTCACTGGTCGGCCATATCCTCACTAATCGGTTAAGACAAGTGACTGGTCGGACAAGCACCTGACTAGCCGGACAAGCACCTGACTGGTCGGACAAGCACCTGACTGGCCGGACAAGCACTTGACTGGTCGGACAAGCACCTGACTGGTTGGACAAGCACCTGACTGGTCGGACAAGCACCTGACTGGTCGATCAAGAGCATGACTGGTCGGTCATGATACTTGACTGGTCAGTCAAAAATCTTCACCGATCTACCGGATCACTCCTTAGCCAGATCACCCAGCCATTCCTTGCCATTTGTCACTTCTATTGCCACGTCATCGTTTTCAAATTTTGGGGATAACTGTTGGGAACATGATTTTACAATAATGGAATCCATGATTTCCTAACGGATTGAATATTGGTTCCTTTAACGATCAATTATGTGACTGAATAGTTATTCAGCTCAACTCTATAATATGATTATAGATTAATTATTCACTGGTGAATTAATGGTATTTATGGAACAAAAGATAATGAGAAGGGTAAAATGGTAATTTTGACCATCTCTAATTAGCGAACCAATAAATGGATGAAAAAACTACATTTATTGATTACATTGATGGACTCCAAGAGAAAACTCTGTAAATATAATTCTACAATTACTTAGAGTGCAATTCCATATTTATTGTGGAGTAATAATGGAATTAATAAATAAGATTATCTAGTTAAAATTTTTAATTATAGTCTGGTTTATTTGAGCTTCATATTATAGGTCTATGGTCCCCGAGTCGTCTCTGTCCTAATAATTATGAATAAATTATTGGAGAAATTATGAAGCAGTGTAAGGATGTCTTAGGCCAGATTAATGGAGAAAATGAATAAATTGCAAATGAATTAATTTTCAGGGTAAAGTAATAATTATGTGATAATGTGTAATTAATTATTTATGAATTAATAAATTATTTAACTAATTTGTTTATATGTGAAATTTTTTATATTAGTTAAAATAAATATTAATCAATGTTTGGATTAATATTAAAGAGAGTTAATTATTATATTAGTATAAGATTATTATTCAAACTACAGTTTTTAAGATAGGTTAATTTTTAATTAACTAATATTTATTTTTGGGAATAAATATATTGTCCAAAAATTATTTAAACAAATGAGTAAAATTAGGAATACAAAATAGTGGCACCACTTTGTGTGTCCCCCATACCTGGGATTTGAATTTTGAATTTCAAATTTATTTTTTATTTAATTATTATTTTAAATTTGATTTAAATGAATAATTAAAAATAAAAAGATAATTGATCAATTTGAATTAATAAAATTAAATAAAAAGAAAATTATTTTATTATATCTTTATAAGTTTAAAAATTAGTTATTCTGTAAGGCAGTTGTTAATTGTTGTTATCATACTCTCTCATAAAAGTATCGATAGAATTTTCTAGGCTTGAAAATTCTATAACTTTCTACAAGCCTTCCCTCTTCTCCAAACACTGGAGATCTTGTGTGTTTAGAACATCTGGAGAGCCTAAATAATCAACCTGTTAATCCTACGTGCCCATACAAGTCCTTGAGTGTTTGAGGAACGACTTGGAATGATAAGGTTCGGGTCGTCACTAGATAGAAACATCAATTGATTATACTAAAAGACTCAATGAATCTTGATACGTATAGATATATGTATGTGTTGACCAGCGTTTTGGTCAATGACACTGAGTCAATTTATACAATAGAATAAGAATCAAACGAACTAAAATCTCGTAAACGACATAAATAATTTTAAAGTGGTTCGACCCCAAGAGTTTTTAATAACCTACATCCACTTGCGCTTGTATTTATAAATGAAGTCTCGGGCTCAAGATCAAGAAGAAACAAGGTTCAACTGAGTGTCTTAAGCTAAAAAAAAGAATGCAATTTAAAGGGTTTTATATGTAAACTGCGTAAAAAAGAAATCTCTAGCTTATTCTACTGTAATTTTCACTTAGGGTTAATGATTTAATGAACTTCCTATTTATAGAATTTCTTAGTGGACTATGGGCCCTTATAAACGAATGTAGGCCCTACACGTGTAGGTGTACGATCTGTACATTCAATTACAAATTCAAATAAAATTACAATAATAAAATTTAAATATCAGCTACATTAATATCTTGGGATATTCATTGGTGTCTGGTGAAAACTGGATCATCAGGTAAAAGTGTCCTACTCATCGAGCAGGATATTCTCAGTCCTCTCTAGTAGCTACTCCTTCCAACCAGCCTTCTGAATTCATTGCGATGTAAATCCACGTGTCTCTTTCTTAGTGGTCACGTCATCAAGTCCAAAATTAGGATAAACATTTGCCCCAAAGTTTATCATAGGGCGGCCAACACTGGATAAACTTCCAGTCTTTGACCAGTTAAGTATCTGTTCACCTTCCAATCTTCGACCAACAACTCATAGCTTTGCTTTTATAGGCCATGATCAAGCCTCCTCGAATGTGCAATTGACAACTTTTGAGTTTCCTAGGCATCTGACACACTTTCCTACTCTGCAATCATTGTACCTTTTCAGTTAAAAACGAGGCACCTTTTCACCAACCCATGCGCATGACACCACATCACCCCAGAAACTCATGATGAACTTTCCAAGATGATGTCATCTGCTCGCACCCAAGTCGTTGCCTATAAATAGGTCTTCCCATAGACTTTCACTCTTTACACTTTCAAACTTTCTAAGCTTTACTTTTCTCTTAAATCCTCTCAAACCCATGATTTTGCTCTTCATTTCCTCTTCCAAAAATCCCATTTTTCTTCAATGTTTTAAAACCAAATCTTCATCATAGTAAGTTTCTAGCTTCATTTTCTATATTTGCATGACTCTTCGCTACTTGTAGCATAGATTCCATGCATGTTTTAAGATTTTGTATTTGTGTGTTCTTGATGTTCTTGATTTTTACGTAAAAACATGGCTGTTTTTTGCAAAAGTCATTGATTTTATGGGAAAATGTCTGTTTTGGGAGTAGGAAAATGAGTTTAGGATACGGGTTACTCTTGATCATGTTGTTGGTTTCAAGAAGATTTTTGAAAAGTCAAGGAAGTACTGTTTTCTTTTCTGAAAAATTTTGGTGTGGTTTTTCCCTCCAAAAGGTAAGTGAACAGTTTTCACGAAAAACTTTTTAATTGCCTTTTGGATCAACTTTAGTTTCTGCTCCAGTGTAGATCATGTTTTTTGAATAGCTCACACTTAGTTAGAGACACACATAGACTAGTTGAATAACTCACTTCCCCTTTACATTTTACCAGATGTATGCACACGATCACTGGGGGAGTGATTATTCTATGTACCCATACTTGCTTCAAACCCTTCTCAATGAAGTGGAATGAAGTCGACCAGAAATTGACCTCAATCGTGATTAATCTGGTGAGCACTCTCATTATGATTTTTATTTTGTTCTCGATCAGGAATATTGTTGGATGACTGACGAATCAGAATAAGGAATAAGGAAATTCCTTCAAAATAATTGGACTTTTATTGTACATCCTGACTTTGTTGATCCACTCTCGGTTGGAGTTTCAAATAGTGAGAGGGCAATGAGCAGGTTATCATTTCTTAAATTATTCATAAATGTTACTTTATATACACCAGATATGGCTAGAATCAAGCAAACATCCAAATATAGATATGCTACAGATCCTCAGGTTTGAAGGTAGGCGACCAATGGTCAAAATGCTGAGCAACCCATACAACAACAACAACAACAAAAACAACAATCTGAACAACTAGAAAGAGAACATACCGAGAAACAATAACAACCACAGGAAAAACCTCAAGATGTGCCTTTTGATGAGATTGAATTTGATGAACAGTAGATAATTGATGTCATAAGACTCGTCGCAAAAAGAAAAGCCCAATCGAGGAAGCAGGTTAAGTGGTATGTGACCCCAACCAGTACCCTCTCAAACTGGGTACTTGGGGAGTACCCCCAAATATATGGACTTAGAGGGGTCAATTTAGTTCTTCCTTGACCTAACTAATTGGCACACAGTCCTGGTAGTGCATATAGTGTCTGTTCGTGGAATAATATTTAGGTTGGCACCACTCTCCCCCTCCATCACTACTTTAGGGGCATTGCTGACTACTTCGACAATGCCCCATTTCAAATAATAACAAATGGATATCTAACTCTTTCAACATTATATATCATTTATCGCGATAAAGGATGGGCTTCTCCTACTCCTCATGATGTCCATTATTTTTTCGACTTGAAGTCGAACCCAAGACACAAGGGTACTAGGTTCTTCTACTTCTATCACCGGGACAAGACCAGGAAGTTCCTGACTGAGCCTACGTTTATGATCAACGTGGGGAGTTATAATAAGGAGTATTTTCTAACAACTTCCCTAATCACAAACAACCAAGCTTTTCAGCGAGCAGGTAATTATTTAGTCTGTTAGGTCCATTCCTTCGTATTTCTTTTCTTCCTTTGGCGTCATTCTTTTTGTTGCGTTTTTGGGCGATGGGATAGACCCATCCCTACTGTGGATATGGCCAGTCAAGCTGTGGTCTTAGACATTCTTCCCTTTGAATCAAACAACTATAGATTTCTCATAACTGATGAAAACCTGAGGAGATTTAGTCTGCTCGACACCCACCACACTAATGAAGAAGGCATTGTTGGTGGAGGAACTACTGAGGAATTTTATTTTATGAGGTACTGGGGTATTCGAACCATCCCCAGGTGGTCCTTATTCCTTAGAGAATGAGGCCAACTGGGATCAACATAAGGGAGCAAGGTGATGTTCCTCGCACCTGAGCCCCAACACCTCCCGCTAACAAGAGAAATGGCAAGAAGGTGTTGGAAGTGGAGAAGGACGAGCCCATGTCCTCTGACGATGAGGAGGGGGTTCCATGTACTATAGTTATTCCTTTTAGTTGTGTGTATGTTTATGCTGTAGTCAAAGGCTGTTTTGAAAAATCTTCTTTGTAATATAATATTTTTCATAACTGTACTACTCATTTCTATATTTCAGTAATCTAATACATTTGCATTTTTTGACTGCACCAATATCTGATTCAGAGATGTTTAATCTATATGCTTCCTTTGCAACCCTGACAAAACGGGGTAGTAAAAGAAAGGTCAGCCAGCTCGAGCAAAGAGCTGTTATCAAAGAAGTAGAGGAGTGTTCCTCCTATTCGTAGATCTCGCGCTGCTTCCCTGATGGCACCGTCCAGCCAACCAGCAGCCACTCCCCCTACTGCCATTCTCGAGCAGGCCACTCCTTTCCCTGCTCGTGAAATTGCTCCCCTCACTGACAAGAAGGAGTGAGCAAAGGAGAAGTTTAAGGCTATCGCTCACTCCATCTCCTCTTGGGTGTAGACCCTTTCTCAACACCTGATGAGTGTTGATGCTTTCTTCAAGCATCAAAACTTATTGATCAACACCAGTCTCAGAAGAGCATTGTCCAAGATCCTTTCAGTAAGTTTCTTTTGATATGTTTCTCTATTTTCTTCAAAGTCTTCTGCTTGTTTACTCCTTCTATGTGCTTAGTCCCATCTTGCTTTGTTTCTGTTGGGTGTTATAACTCTCACCAACACCCGCACTAAGGCAGTAAAGCTTCAGGAGGCCTTAAGGCAATCACGAGACACTGCGCTAGCTAGAGGAGCTTGAAGAGAAGAGGGGCAACCCCGATGTTGTGTCAAAGAGCTCGAGGAGAAAAAACTCAAGATGGCAGAGGTGATGAGGTAGCTGAGAGAAAAGAAATTGGAGGAAAAGAAAATTCTCGAGGATGAGCTCCAGCGCGAAAAGGAGTCATAGTCTTTGAACTTAACCAAGCTCAAGAGTACGACCCTCAATTACTTCTTCCTATTTTGGAAGAACTATAAGGAGGCCAATTCGGACTTCATCCCTACCCATCTTCACGATAGAAAAATTGCCAATAATAATTCTAAAAAACTATCCGGCCAATTTCCTTTGCCTTGTTTGAGACATTTTTTCATTGTATCCTTTGACATCTTCTACTTGTCTGTTTGGTTGGGGATGAGCAACTACAATAAAGCTTTTAGTGGTACCATGCCTTACACAAAAGTCTGTGAATGTGTCACTGTCAAACTTAGTGCAATTATTTGAGACAATCTTTTTTGGTAGAAGTATCTGCATATGATGTTTTTGACCACAAAATCGAGCACCTTCTTGTAAGTATCTGCATATGATGTTTTTGACCACAAAATCGAGCACCTTCTTGTAAGTATCTGCATATGATGTTTTTGACCACAAAATCGAGCATCTTCTTGTAAGTACTTGTTGCAAGTGGTTTCGCTTCATTCCACTTTGCAAAGTAATCCACTACAACCACCACAAATTTCACTCCACGTTTTCTTGTTGGAAGTTTCACAATCAAATCATTGCCCCATACTACGAAGGGCCATGGGCTCTGCATTTGTTTAAGTTCATTAGGAGTTGCTCTAGGGATTTTTGAGAATCTTTAACACTTATCACATTTTTGGATGTACTCCATGGAATCTTCATTCATTGTGGGCCAAAAATGTCCTTGTCTCAATATCTTCTTGGCTAGACTCTGCCCCCTGCATGATTGCAAAAAAATCCTTCGTGCACTTCTATCATTACCAGCTCAGCTTCTGTTTTAGTAACACATCGGAGAAAAGGCATATAACACCCTCCTCTAAACATTACTCCGTCAATATACATGTATCTAGTAGCTTGTCTTAAAATTATTCGGGCTTGATTTCTATCTTGAGGCAATATTCCATGCTCCAAGAATGTGGCTATAAGAGTCATCTAGGAGGGGGTATTATAGAGCAGTACTGTTTGCATCCTTCGCACTTGCAGCACATTAAGACTTGGTTGGGTTAGATGTTCAACTGGCTTTACATTTACAGTGCCTGCATCCTTGACCTTTATGAGGTAGGATGCCATTTTTTTTCCCGAGCCTCGTAATCTCTCAACGCCTGATTCACATCCAGTTGTGAATCGTTATATATGTATACTACCATAAATTTAACATCTCTAGCAAGTCGTAATTCTGCTAGTAGGGATTCGTATTCTACCTCATTGTTTGACACACTGAAGTCGAACCTTAGCGTGTAGGGAATATGATGTCCTTTAGGTGTGATAAGTATAATTCTAGCTCCGTAATTATGCTCAATGGAGGAGCCATCTACAAACAGGATCCATACAAGACAATTTTCTTCGTTGTCTTTAGGCTCATTTGCTTGCTTGTTTTCTTATGGAATTCCAGTGCATTCAGAAATAATGTATGCTAAACTTTCCCCTTCCAGCAGTCCTTGGCTAGTAGGTGATTTCATACTGCCCGAGCTCGACATCCCACTTAAGTAGTAGACCAGACGCCTCTGGTTTTTGCAGAACTTGCCTGAGAGGTTGATTGGTTGAAGTCGTGATAGGGTGAGCCTGGAAAAAGGCCTTAATTTACTTGCTACGAGTAACAAAAAATAGGCTAGTTTTTCAATAAATGGGTACCGTGAGTTTTCCTAGACCAGTCTGCTACTTATGGATTACACTGAATGCTGGATTCTATCTATTTCTTGGATAAGGGTTGCACTAATAGTATGTTGATTAACTGCTAGATACAAGTACAGAGTTTCCCCATCGATTGGGTTTGATAAGAACAGAGGTTGAGCTAAGTGTTCATTAAGTTCTTGGAAAGCCTTTTTACATTCTTCCGTCCACTCAAATTTGTTATTTCCCCCTAGCAGGTTATAAATGGTACACACTTGTCAATGGAGTTTGAGACAGATGTGCTGAGTGCTACAAACCGTCCAGTCAGACTTTGTACTTCCTTTATCTTTTTTGGGGATTTCATGTTGATCAAAGCTTTTATTTTCTCTGGGTTAACTTCTATACCTCTTGTATTGACAATGAAACCAAGAGACTTTCCCGAGCTTACCCCAAACAAGCACTCTACTTGGTTAACCTTAATTTCATAATGCTTATGGATGGCAAAGAATTCTACTAGATCCTTCACATGCACCCAGTCTTTTTGAATTTACTAGCATGTCATCAACGTAGACCTCCATGTTTTTGCCTATTTTGCCTATGAACATCATGTTTACTATTTTGTTTCTGAACATCATGTTCAGACAAAAGGTATTAATTAGTAACAATACAAGCCAACGTTAGTTCTAAAACCGGTATGCTCTTCGCTGGGAGGGTGCATACAGATCTAATTACACCCTGAGTAAGCGTCCATAAATGTTAGGACTTCATGTTATGTAGTGGCCTTGAATAGTTTTTCGATTCTTGGTAGGGGAAAGAAATCCTTTGGGCACTCCTTGTTTGGATCAGTGAAATCTACACAAGGCCTACATTTTTCAATAGGTTTTGGTACTAGGACAGGATTAGAAACCGACTCGGGTAGAAATCTTCTCTTATAAACCCATTTTATTTAACCTTTCTACTTCTTCTTATAAGGCCTTCGACCTTTCTTTATCGAGCAGTTTTCTTTTATGATGTACTACCTTCAAGTTATCTTTTTTGATATTTAAGGCATGGTTGATAACAGTGGGGCTGATGCCTACCATGTCCTTGTGTGACCAAGCAAACACGTATTGATTGTCCCTTAGGAAGTTTATAAGTTAAGACTGGACTTCCTCTGCTAAAAAATTTCAAATCTTTACCATCTTTGTTGGCTTGTCCTGGTCAAGTGGGATTTCCTCTAGATCTTAAATAGGTCCCACTCCAGTATCAAAGTCCCCAAATCAAGGATCGATATCTTCTCCCTCGCTTTGGGCAACTCCCTATTTGGAGCTGCTTGCCTGTTCTGAGGAGGTGTTGCCTTGTTGCTCAATGGTTCTTATTTGCGTTCTTGTTGTTGGCTTGCATATTGCTTGACCAACAAATATCATGCTGGTCGTGGCCAAGATTTTTTTAGAAGTTGTAATGGAGGAATTATAGTATTTTTTAGCCTTTCTCTGGTTTCCTTTTGCACATCCAATTCTGGCGTTGGTAGGACACTTCATCATTAGGTGAGAAACAGATTTTATAGCACACATCGATCAGAATGGGTCTTCCTAAGAGGTCATTGAACATTAAAGGAATATTGGGCACGACAATGTAACCATAATTGTGTTGTTCGCAAGTGTCGTTCCCACTATTACTGCTACCCAAATTGTTCTTGTTGGAGAAATCCCTTCTCTAGTAAAACCATACACAGTTTGCGTGTATGGCTCTAGGCCACAAACATATAACTTAATCCTTTCAAGGGTTATTTTGAAAAGAATGTTTACTGAGGTACCATGATCTATCATCGTCCGTTCTATGATCATGTTAGAAATCTTGTCCTCGATTACCAAAGGATCGCCAGCAAGGCGTCGTTCTTAGTGAATGTTATTGGCTTACATTCATAGCTTCTATTTTAGCAACACATCGGAGGAAAGGCATATAACATTCTCCTCTGAACATTACTTCGTCAATATACACGTATCTAGTAGCTTGTCTTGAAATTATTCGGGCTTTATTTCTGTCTTGAGGCAATATTCCATGCTCCAAGAATGTGGCTATAAGAGTCATCTAGGAAGGGGTATTATCGAGCAGTAGTGTTTGCATCCTTGGCACTTGCTAGTTTTGGCACGTGGCACTTGCAGCACATTAAGACTTGGATGGGTTAGATGTTAAACTGGTATTATAGTGTCTGCATCCTTAGCCTTTCTGAGGTAGCCATTTTTATTCCTCGAGCCTGGTATTCTTTCAACAATTGATTCACGACTAGTTGTGAATCGTTATATATGTCTACTACCACAATTTTAATATCTCTAGCAAGTCGTAATTCTACTAGTAGGGATTCATATTCTGTCTCATTGTTTGAGCCACTAAAGCCGAATCTTAGCATGTAGTGAATATGATGTCCTTTAGGTGTGATAAGTATAAGTCTGTCTCCATAAACATGCTCATTGGAGGAGCTATCTACAAACAGCCTCCATACAGATCAATTTTCTTCATTATGTTTAAACTCATTTGCCTGCCCATATACTTTTGGAATTCGAGCACATTCAGCAATAAGGTCTGCTAAAGCTTGCCCCTTGATAGCAGTCCTTGGCTAGTAGGAGATTTCATAGTGCCTAAGCTCGACATCCAACTTAAGTAGTCGATAAGATTCCTCTAGTTTTTGCAGAACTTGCCTGAGAGGTTGATCGGTTAAAAGTATGATAGTATGAGCCTGGAAATAAGGCCTAAATTTCCTTGCTGTGAGCAACAAACAATAGGCCAGTTTTTCAATTAATGGGTACCGTGATTTTCCCTGGAGCAGTCTTCTAGTTATGGAATACACTGAATGCTTGATTCTATCTGTTTCTTGGACAAGGGTTGCACTAATAGTATGTTGAGTAACTGCTAGATACAAGTATAGAGTATCCCCATCAATTGGTTTTGATAGGAACAGAGGTTGAGCTAAGTGTTCGTTAAGTTCTTGGAAAGCCTTTTCACATTCTTTTGTCCATTCAAACTTGTTATTTCCCCTTAGCAGGTTAAAAATGCTATGCACTTGTCAGTGGAGTTTGAGAAAAATCTGCTGAGTGCTGCAATCCGTCCAGTTATACTCTGTACTTGCTTTATCTTTTTTTGGGATTTCATGTTGATCAAAGCTTTGATTTTCTCTGGGTTAGCTTCTATACCTCTTGTATTCACAATGAAACCAAGAGACTTGCCTAAGCTTACCCCAAACGAGCACTCTATTGGGTTAACCTTCATTTCGTAATGCTTAAGGTTGGCAAAGCATTCTGCTAGATCCTTCACGTGCCCCCAGTCTTTTTGACTTTACTAGCCTGTCATCAACGTAGACCTCCATGTGTTTTGCCTATTTTGCCTCTGAACATCATGTTTACTATTTTGTTTCTGAACATCATGTTTAGACAAAAGGCATTAATTGGTAACAGTAAAAGCCAACATTAGTTCTAAAATGGGTGTGCTCCTCATTGGGAAGCTGCATACAGATATGATTATACAGTGGCACTGACTAGTTGGTTGATTCTTGGTAGGGGAAAGCAATCCTTTGGAAATATTTCTTTAGGTTTTGGTACTAGGATGGGATTAGAAGCCCACTTGGGGTAGAAATCTTCTCTTATAAATCCATTTTATTTAACCTTTCTACTTCTTCTTATAAGGCCTTTGACCTTTCTTTATCAAGCAATTTTCTTTTCTGTTGTAGTGGCTTGAAGTTATCTATGTCAATATTTGAGGCATGGTTGATAAAAGTGGGGCTGATGCCTACCATGTATGCCTACCATGTCCTTGTGCGGCCAAGCAAACACGTCTTGATTGTCCTTTAGGAAGTTTACAAGTTAAGACTTCACTTCCTTTGCTAAACTTTTTCCGATATTGACCATCTTTGTTGGCTTGTCCTGCTAAGGGGGATTTCCTGCAGAACTTAAATAGGTCTCACTCCCGTATCAAAGTCCCCAAATCGAGGATCCATATCTTCTCCCTCGCTTTGGGCTACTCCCTATTTATAGCTGCTCACCTCTTCTGAGGAGGTATTGCCTTGTTGCTCGATGGTGCTTATTTGCATTCCTACTATTGTCTTGCATATCGTTTGTCCAACAAATGGCATGCTCGTCGTGGCCAAGATTTTCTTTGAAGTTGTAATGGAGAAATTGTAGCATTTCCGAGCTTCTCTCTGGTTTCCTTTTGCACATCCAATTCTGGCATTGGTAGGACACTTCATCATTAGCTAAGAAACAAATTTTATAGCGCAAATTGATCAGAATCGGTCTTCCTATGAGGTCATTGAAAGTTTAAGGAATGTTGAACAAAACAAATGTAACCATAATTGTGTTGTTTGCAAGTGCAGTTCCCACTATTACTGCTAGCCTAATTGTTCTTATTGGAATAATCCCTTCTCTAGTAAAACCATACAAAGTTTGCGTGTATGGATCTAGGCCCCAAACATATAACTTAATCCTTTTAAGGGTTATTTTGAAAAGGATGTTTAATGAGTAACCATGATCTATTATCGTCTGTTCTACGATCATGTTAGCAATCTGGGCCTCGATTACCAAAGGATCATCATGTGGGAATCTAACGTGCAAGGCATCATCCTCAGTGAATGTTATTGGCTTACATTAATAGCGAGGGGTTTTGGGAGTACGCTCCTCGACTGCCAGCACTTCATCTTCTGGTTCATGGCAAAGTATTCGGGCATAGCATTTTAAAGATTTTATACTTTCATCTGCTAGGTGCGATCCTTCACATATCATGTCTAGTCGACCAGCTACTGGAGCTGGCTGTAGTGGTTTAGTTGGTGCATCCATATTGTGCACAACATCTTGGTTTTGATCAACAAGATGTCAAATATATCTTCTTATTGACTGATGGTTTTGGTGGATGAAAAATTTGATGTCGTACTTAAGCGTGTTACACTTGTCGGTATCATGTCCATAGACATTATGAAAATGACAGAATTTGTCATTCCTCTCTTACTTATATCTTTCCCTATGGTATTATGCTTCTTACATGGTATCTCAACTTATGTAGCTTGAAGGACTTCTGCTCGTCACCCCAAGAGCATGGAGTAGGTGGTAAAATGAGGAACATAATCTCGTGGTTTATCATTTTTTTTGGCCCTTTTGTTGATGTTATTTCCACTGTTCGAGCTGTTGTTCCATTTTCCACCTCCTTAGTTATTTTTATTTCCTTTACCATTACAATTGGTTGCCTGGTTCTGGTTTGGAGCTCCATTATGCTTGGTTGAAGCAACAGTACTAGTACCTGAGTGATTGGCTTGATCTTCTCTTCTAATTGTTTCCTCTAGTTTAATAAACTCATATACTCAATCTAAGAAATCCCTCATTGAGTAGAATGTCTTTCTCCACAATTCAGTCCATACAGGACCCTTTATTTGAATTCCAGCCATGATGGCCATCAAGTTTCCATTATCGATGACAGTCTTCGATCGGGCAGCCTCTTGCATGAACCACTATGCATAGTCCCTTAGAGGATCATTTGGCATTTGCTTAATGCCGACAAGGTTGTTGAGTTCAGCAGGTGGGATACGAACAACAAAGAATATTCAGTAAAAGAGCCTCCCAAAAGTATCCCAGGATGTAATGGTACCTGGCTCCAGTTTGATGAACTATTGTTTAGTAGAATCTGCTAGAGTATCTGGAAAGATCCTACAATGGACGTTGTCTCTAACCCCTTGGAGGTCCGTTTGTATCTCAAAATTATTAACATGTGAGAGGGGATCTTCCCTTCCAGTATTCATCTTCCATGTTTGCATCTTTAACTTGGGAGGTACTATCAGAGCATTGATTCCTTCAGAGAAAGGAGACACTTTCCTTCCTTCCAAGTCAATGTCAGTGAGCTTCGTAGCAGTTATCTCTCTTACCTTTTCGGTAAGAGAATCCAATTGCTGATGCGCAACAGCAAATGCTACATTTGGGATTGTAGCAGCCCCAACATGTGGCGCATGTGGGATTACTGGTGCAACGGGTCCAACCATATTGGACACGTTTCCTTCCCTCAAGTGATCGTGGAAATTGTGGAGGCCAGGCTCTCTATTTCCAAGCCAATTAAAGACACTGCCCCCTCTTGGTCCACCCAACATTTTTACTATCTGCTCGAGGAGGACCATGAGGTGGTCTTGCAGGACAGTTCATTGGCTCTTTCTTCCTTGGTGGGACAAATGGTCCTTCAAGTTGCACATATTCCCTAGGTGGGATATCTTGAGGCCCAGGTGGCCTTGGCGAAGCAAACTGTCGTATTGGATTTTAATCATGTCGATGGTCATTACACTGTTGATGGTCATGGGTTGGTAGAACCGACTATCCCCTTCATCATCATCATAACAATCTCTGTAAGTTGTTTGATAACTACTTGTGGCCCCTTGGTCATTTCTCCTTCTGTTTCTTTTATGATGATTACCACATTTGTGTCCAGCATAGTGAGGTGGTTGGACTCAGTTCTGCCTAGTAGATCTCTCATTCCTTTGTTGTCAGAATTGAGGTCCAGCTCCAAGATTTGGGGGTTGCCCACCTGGCAAGGGTTCTCACCTCAGGTGTTCCTTAGCAGGCCTTCCAGTTTTAGACACTAGTCTGGCACAACCTCGTTCTCTATTAGGCAGCATTCGTTCATCTTGGTGGAGCGGTCACTGTACTCTTGGCTGGACTCCCCTATGGGAGTGATGACTACTAGCATGTCCATAATGGATCACTTGATCATGAGATTGAGTGAGTTAGACTTGGTCTAGTACCGATCCTGATGTCGAGGAGAGCCAGGTTGTGCCTGACCACTGCTCTGAAGTTTAGGGTTCGCTAGTTGTGGCTTTGTGGCTTCGTTTCGAGATAGTGTAGCCTACAATAGCCTTGCCGCCTCAGTACTACAGAGGTTCACTTCTTCTTAGAAAGGTTCAAGGGCTCGCTATCTCTAATCCATCCATGTTTGGAAATCCTGCCTTTGTTTATTCAGAGCTTCAACTTCTTGACCTGCTGCCTGACTTTCATGCATGGCGACAAATTGCTCTTGCATTTGTCCCACAACTTCTTTCAGTTGTTCGAGGTCAAGGTTCAAATCTTCTCCTATGTCCACATGGGGCTCATCACAACGAAATGTGGTTGGCGGAGGTGGATTTTTGTGAGGAGGAGGAATCTAATGACCGGGATGTAAAGGTGGTACCTGACTGCTAGAGGGGTGATCAGTGTAACAAGGTTTCCTTGTGGTTCTTAGATTTGGTTTCTAGTAGTGATAGCCATTGTTTCAGATGGATTTGGTAAGGTGGGATCTTGAGCTCTACTCTCAATGAAAGCACCAAAATGTTGACTAACGTTTTGGTCAACGAAAATGAGTCAATTTATATAACAGAATAAGAATTAAACGAACTCGAATCACGTAAATGACACAAAGAATTTTGTAGTGGCTTGACCCCAAGAGTTGGTAATAACCTACAACCACTTGCACTTGTATTTATTAATGAAGTGTTGGGCTCTAGATCAAGAAGAAACAATGTTCAACTGAGTTTCTTAATCTGAGAAAATAATACAATTCGAAGGGTTTTGTATGTAAAATGGGTACAGAAGAAATATCTAGCCTTTTCTCTTGTAATTTTCACTTAGGGTTAATGATTGGATGTATTTATAGAAACTCTTAGTGGACTATGGGCCCTTCAAATGAATCTGGGCCCTACACAAGTAGGTGTGAGATAAGTACATTCAATTACAAATTCAAATAACATGAGAATAATAGAATTTAAATATCAGTTACATAAATATCTTGGGATATTCACTAGTATCTAGATATTCGTAGGCCACTTCTTTCCCTGCTCGCGGAATGGATCCCTTCGGTAATGAGAAGGAGCGAGCAAAGGAGATGTTGAAGGCAATCGCTCACTCCATCTCCTCCTGGGTCCAAACCCTTGCTCAACACCCGATGAGTGTTGATGCTTTCTTCAAGAATCAAAACTTATTGATCAACTTTAGTCTAAGAAGAGCACTGTCAGAGATCCTTTCAGTAAGTTTCTTTAGTTATGTTTCTCAATTTTCTTTCAAGTCTTCTACTCGCTTACTCTTTTTATATGCTTAATCTTATCTTGCTTTGTTTCTGTAGGGTGTTAGAACTTTCACCAAAACCCGCACCGAGGCAGTAAAGCTTGAGGACACCTTAAGGCAATCACCAGACACAGCGCCAGCTAGTGGAGTTTGAGGAGAAGAGGGGCACCCTCGATGCTGTGTCAAAGAGCTCGAGGAGTAGTAGCTTAAGTCAGCAGAGGAGATGAGGCAACTCAAAGAGTCGAAATCGGAGGAGAAGAAACTTCTCGAAGATGAGCTCCACCAGGAAAATGAGACACACTCTTTGAACTTAACCAAGCTCAAGAGTGCGGCCTTCAATTTCTACTTCCTATTTTGGAATAACAATAAGGAGGCCAATTTTGACTACATCCTTGCCCATCTTTGTGAAAGAGAAATCGCTGAGTGGGTTTCTCGCGAAGAGGAGGAACTTCCTGCTGGTGATGCTAGAGAAGTCCATGCAACCCCTGTAGTCGTGTAGGAGAAACCAGAGGGGGAAGATGTCGAGCTGGTGGAGCCTTGAGGAGGGCATCTTTTTAAGTTTTTATTTTTATTTTTTTTAGTCACCTCAGGCCTTAAGGTCCGTGGTGCAAAGACAATTGCTAGTCGAGTAGCTTTTAATCTCAGATAATATGTGTAAATATTTTTACTCTTGCTTTATACATATTATATGTTGCTCGTTTATTTTTATTCTTATATAACGATTTTCTTTGCTAAATATTATTTTAACTCTATTGCTCGTTTTAAACATTTAGAGCATCTTGGTTTTTTATGTCCTTGCTAGACGTAGCACAATAATTTATAAATTTTATTTTAGAAATTTTCTAAGTATTACTAAGTTGTGCTATTTTAACTTATTTACTTATGTGTGATCATGTATACCCTATATGTCCCCAAATGATCTAGGAGATTAGTCCTTGGTCACTTGCCAAATAACCAGTCTTGCTCGAGCTAACATAACTTCTCGAATACTTTATCATATAGAAGTATTCTTCTAATTTTTCTTAAGAATTACACATGTTAAGTAATACTTGTTTAATAACAAAATTGGAAATAATGTGTGTCAAGCACACTCCCTTGTTTATATCTCGTAATAAAATAGACAAAACTTGTCCACTGAATTTACAAATTCTACGAGGAATGCATGTTTTTAAAGAAAAAACATAAGGAAATTAATTGAACTAGGTTATTGGTCTTTTATTAAGGGAAAAACGTGCCTGAATAACAAAACATTTTCCAAGAAATTTTTTTGTTTAAAAAAGCAATGGGCAATATGTGCCTTACAACCAAAAAAATGAACAGATAAAATAAAAGATGGGCCAATCGTGCCATACAAATAAATCTAGTACTATTCTGGTTGATATAGTGGAAAAATGTGTCTACGACAAATAGTTTATTGATAATATCTTTGAAAGTGTTTGCAAATCCAATATCTTGCAATTAGTTCACCATTTAGTAAAGTAAGTATGTATGTTCCTTGTTGCAATACTTCTACAATCTAATATGGTCCTTTCCAATTGGGTCCCAAAACTCTTGTTGCAGGATCCTTAGTGTTTTGGAACACTTGTTGCAATACTAGATCTCCTGGGGCAAACTTTCTATTCTTGACTCAAGAGTTGAAGTATTTGGCTAATTTTGCTGGTAAGTAGCCACTCATAATTGTGATTTTTCTCTTTGTTCCTCGAACTTGTTGAGGTTTTCAGCCAATAATTAGTTGTTTTGAACTTGGTCATACGTACTCCTCTTATGCGATGGGGGGGGGGGGGGGGGGGTTAACTCAACTTGTCTCATTGCTTCATATCCATAAGCTACGAAAAATGCAGTATGTCCTATTGAGGTTCAAGATGTAGTTAAATATGACCATAATACTTCTTGAAAAATATCCGAACAATTACCTTTGCCTTGTTTGAGACACTTTTTCATTGTATCCTTTAAGGTTCTGTTGACATCTTCTACTTGTCCGTTTTCTTGGGGATGAGGAACTACAGAAAAGCTTTTAGTGATACCATGCCTTACAGAATAGTCTGTGAATGTGTCGTTGTCAAACTGAGTGCCATTATCTGAGACAATCTTTTTTGGTAGCCTATATCTGCATATGATGTTTTTGACAACAAAATCGAGCACCTTCTTGGAAGTAATTGTCGCCAGTGGTTCTTCTTCATTCCACTTTGCAAATTAATCCACTACAACCACCACAAATTTCACTCCACCTTTTCCTGTTAGAAGTTGCCCGATCAAATCAATGCCCCATACTGCGAAGGGCCATGGGCTCTACATTTGTTTAAGTTCATTGGGAGTTGCTCAATGGATTTTGGAGAATCTCTGACACTTATCACATTTTTGGACGTAGTCCATGGCATCTTCATTCATTGTGGGCCAAAAATATCCTTGTTCCACTATCTTCTTTGCTAGAGTTTTCCCCCTACGTCATTACCAAAAAATCCTTCGTGCCCTTCAATTATTAGTTGATCAGCTTCTATTTAAGTAACACATCAGAGCAAAGGCATATAACACCCTCTTATGTACATTACTCCGTCAATAATCACGTATCTAGCATCTTTTCTTAAAATTCTTCGGGCTTCATTTCTGTCTTGAGGCAATATTCCATGCTCTAAGAATGTGGCTATAAGTGTCATCCAGGAGGGGGTATTGTCGATCAGTAATGTTTGCATCCTTGGCAGTTGTTAGTTTTGGCAATTGGCACTTGCAGTGCATTAATACTTGGTTGGGTTAGATGTTCAACTTGTATTACGTTTAGGGTTTCTGCATCCTTGACACTTGTTATTTTTGCTAAGGCATCTGCATTGGAATTCTGGTCACGGGGAAATTGTTGGATAGTAAATTTTTTGAAGTGTGCTAGGACATCTTTTGCCATGCTGAGCTAGGATTACATTTTTATTCCTCAATCTTGGTATTGTCTCAACACATGATTCACAACCAATTGTGAATCGTTTCATATGTCCAATGCCACAATTTTAACATTTCTAGCAAGTCGTAATTCGTCTAGTAGGGATTAGTATTCAACCTCATTGTTTGAGGCACTGAATTCGAACCTTAGCGTGCAATGAATACGATGTCCTTTAGGTGTGATGAGTATAAGTCCAGCTCCAAAATTATGCTCATTGGAGGAGCCATCTACAAACAGCCTCCATACGGGCCAATTTTTTTCATTGTCTTTAGGGTCATTTTCATGCTCATTTTCTTCTAGAATTCCAGTGCATTCAGCAATAAAGTCTCGTAAAGCTTGCCCCTTGATAGCACTCCTTGGCTAGTAGATGATTACATACTGCCCGAGCTCGACATCCAACTTAAGTAGTTGTCTAGATGCTTCTAGTTTTTGCAGAACTTGCATGAGAGGTTGATCAGTTAAAACTGTGATAGGATGAGCCTGACATAAGGCCTTAATTTCCTTGCCGCGAGTAAAAAACCATAGGCCAGTTTTTCAATTAATGGGTACCGTGATTCTGCCCCGACCAATCTTCTTCTTATGTAATACACTAAATTTTGGATTCTATCTATTTCTTGGATAAGGGTTGCACTAACAATGTGTTGAGTAACTGCTAGAAACAAGTATAGAGTTTCACCATCGATTTTCATCGATAAGACCGAAGGTTGAGCTAAGTGTCCCATATGTGCTTCGAAAGCCTTTTCACATTCTTTCATCCATTCAAACTTGTTTTTTCCACTTAGTAGGTTAAAAAATTGTATGCACTTGTCAGTGGATTTTGAGACAAATCTGCTGAGTGTTGCAATCTATCCCGTTAGACTTTGTACTTTGTTTATCTTGGTTGGGGATTTCATGTCGATCAAAGCTATGATATTTTCTTTGTTAGCTTCTATACCTCCTGTATTGACTATGAAACAAAGAGACTTGCCCGAGCTTACCCCCAAACGAGCACTTTATGTGGTTAACCTTCATTTCATAATGCTTAAGGATGGCAAAGCATTCTGCCAGATCCTACACGTGCCCCCAGCCTTTTTTGACTTTACTAGCATGCCATCAATGTAGACCTCAATGTTTTTGCATCTTTTGTCTATGAAGATTATGTTTACTATTTTGTCTTCGAACATCATGTTTAAGAAAAAGGCATTACTTGGTAACAATACAAGCCTACATCAGTTCTAAAACTAGTATGCTCATCGTTGGGAGGGTGTATATTGATCAGATTACACCCCGAGTAAGCGTCCATAAATTTGAGGACTTCATGTCCTGCAGTGGCATCGGCTAGTTGGTCGATTCTTGGTAGGGGAAACCAATCCTTGGGGCATAACAAGTTCTCCATTTTTGATTAGGTTTTGGTACTAGCAGAGGATTAGAAACCCACTCGGGGTAGAAAACTTCTCTTATAAACCCAATTTATTTAACCTTTTCTATTGTATGGGCTTGAAGTTATCTTTGTCGATATTTAAGGCATGGTTGATAACAGTGGGGCTGATGCCTACCATGTCCTTGTGCGACCAAGCGAACAAATCTTGATTGTCCCTATGGAAGTTTATAAGTTCAGACCTGACTTCCTTTGCTAAACTTTTTCCAAACTTGACAATCTTTGTTGGCTCATCCTTGTCAAGGGTTATTTCCTCTAGGTCTTAAATAGGTCCCACTCCAATATCAAAGTCCCCAAAGTGAGGATCAATATCTTCTCCCTCGCTTTGGGAAACTCCCAATTTGGAGTTGCTCGCCTCTTCTGAGGAGGTATTGCCTTGTTGCTCGATGGTGGTAGTTTTCGTTCCTGCCGTTGGCTTGCATATCGCTTGTCCAGCAAATATCATGCTTGTCATGGCCAAGCCTTTCTTAGATGTTGTAATGGAGGATTTATAGCATTTTTTAGCCTCCCTCTAGATTCCTTTTGGACATCCGATTCTGTCTTTGGTAAGAAACTTCATCATTAGGTGAAAATTTTATTTTATAGCGCAAATCGATCAGAATCGATCTTCCTACGAGGTCATTGAATGTTGAGGGAATATCAAACACAACAGATGTAACCATAATTATGTTGTTCGCAGGTGTAGTTCCCACTATTACTGCTATACTAATTGTTCTTGTTGGAGTAATCCCTTCTCTAGTAAAAACATACAAATTTTGTGTGTATGGCTCTTGGTTCTTAATAGATAATTTAATCCTTTCAAGGGTTATTTTGAAAAGGATGTTTAATGAGTAATCATGATCTATTTCCCTGCCTATTAAAGACACTTCCCCCTCTTGGTCCCCCCAATATTTTGACTGTCTCATCGAGGAAGACCATGAGGTGTCTTGCGGGACAGTTCGCCAGCTCTTGCTTCCTTTGTAACGTCCCAAAATTACCTAATAAGTCTTAGTGCCTTGATTAGGGGGCGAGGACAGCAATATATGGAATTATATGTTTATTTTATATATTTGATTGTTATTATGTGAGTGATATGATAATATAACTAGTTATGAATGTTTAGGGATATTAAATATGTATGTGGGCCCGTTTCTTATTAGAAGCATAATTTGGCATGTTATGGGCATAATTGTATGTATGTTCATATATGTGATATATGTGAGAGACCAAATTATTATGTGGATTTATTTGGGTTACTCGACACGAGACGATCCTAGGGAGCAAGTTAGCAGGAAAGTCACAACGGGACCCAATACCCGACTCAGGGAGAGTAAGGTGCCTTTTATGTATTTGGCATTAAATCAGGTTATTGGGTAATGGGAATGAATAATTGAGGATATATTTGGAGTTAGCTAGATTAGGAGGGAATACTGAGGATTTTGACCATTTTGCCCTCGGGGACGTTTTTGGTACCCCGAGCCTCGGGATTAGCTTAAGTCGTTTAAGCCACAAGGAAACCAAATCATAAACACTTAAACACCTCACTGAACTGAATCTCTCTCTCTCTCTCTCTCTCTCTCTTTCTCTCTCAGCTTCCCTATGTAACATCTTGAAGAACTAAGTAGATTTTTGTTGGAAACTAAGGAATTGAAGGCTCAGGATTACAATTCGAGTAGCTTGTGGCTAGGGGATCACCATTCATATCAAAGGTAATACCTTAATCCTTATTTTATATTGATTTCAACCCTGTTTTGCTTAAAGTTTGAGGTGTTCTTGAGCTTGTGGCTCAACTATGAAAGTTTGATTTATGGTTGGTTTTTAATCAAGATATTAGTTGGGTTTTGATACTAGGAAGATATTAAAATTGTTATGATGATTGAATTATTTTTTATGTTTGAATTGGGATGGTTTTTGTTGGATTTAGCTGATGAAAAATGGAGGAAATCTAGGTTTGCAGGGCTAAGTCTCGACCTTGTTCTTGAGGGGCCGAGACCCAACTGAACCTAGGGCCCTTGGGAGCTTCTGTCTGGGAGGCGCACTGCGACCCTCAAGGGTAGGTCGCGACCTGTGTTCCATTTCCAAGGGAGGAGGGCCTTTGACTTGAGGGGCTCGCTGTGACCCTCAAGGGCAGGTCGCGGCTTGCCTCGGCTATTTTGGCCATGGTAAGTTTTTAGAAACGGCAATCTTTTCATTAAGGCTCGAGATTGATTCTACTACCTAGTTTAGTAGAATTCAAGGTCCAAGAGGCTAGGACTCGGTCCGGATGCCTTTATTTTCTCGTTATTGATAGAATCATGTATTATGGTTGTGACTAGATTATCGCTAGGGGCTCAGAACCAGGATCATGCTCGAGAGTCGTTCTTATTTTACGCTATACTTGGACCTGAGGTAACAAATCTACACCGAATACGTGTTTTATATGATTAGGGCTTGGCCCGACTATTAATAATAATTATGAATAGGGCTTGGCCCTCTCAGAATGATTATGGTTAACTTATCGTTCCGTTTATTGATTAAACATACTTGAATATTCTATACCTACTTAAGTGTTTCATGACTATTTTCATGGTTTTCTTGGCTAGGGCTTGGCCCCATTAAAAAAGCTTGATTATTACTATGATTACAGTTACTTGATGATGTTATGTGATTAATATGTATGCGTGTTTGTCTTTTTTAGGTATGCCTATCCATTTTTTTTTTGTATTGATATTCGAATACCTAGATCAGGGCTTGACTTATTAGTCAAGGATGGCAATAGCGTGTTGCGTGCTGGTCGAAAGGCTTAGGCGTAAACCAGCAATGTACTATTACGTAGGCCGATCCAATGGTCGATGGAAAAAAAAAGTGTTTGTCTAGCTCTACGACTAATTACCCAGTGCTAAAGGCTAGGGCCCAGGTGACTCTATTGTCACATAGCTAGGGGATAAGGCCCCAGGGTTGACTCTAAGGCCAATTGTTCAGAGCAGCGGCCCTAGAATTGTCCAGGGACCGTTTATTTATGATTGTATATCGATATGAGTTTATTATTACCCCTGTTTCAGCACATATTTAAGTTTTCTTGCTATGCCTTGGCTCACGGGTGCTTTGTGGTGCAGGTAAGGGAAAAGGAAAGTTGCACCAGCCATGAGTTGGAGAGCTTCGGTGGCGACATGTACCACGACTGAGGATATCTTAGAGGAACTAGGGTTGTAGCCTTGATTTTGCCGCTTAGTTTGGCCGGCTATAATTTTGATGTACAAGAAGCAACTTTCTCCAATCTTTGAGGTCGGCTCTGATCCATTGAAGGTTGTGCAGTGGATGACCATGATAACCACTATCCTGGATTTTATGAGGGTAGGTGGTAATGAGAGAGTGGCCTGCGCCAGTTATATGTTTCGAGAGGATGCCCGAATTTGGCGGGAGGTGGTATCGCAGACAAGAATAGTAACCACCATGGAATGGGAAGAGTTTAGAGCCTTGTTTAATGACAAATACTACAACGCTGCAGTTAAAGCTACGAAGGCTGAGGAGTTCAGCAAGTTACTTCAGGGTAACATGAAAGTGACTGATTACACCCTAAAGTTTGAAAGACTGGCAATGTTTGCCGGGGATTTTGTGCCGACTGATGGGACCAGAAGAGAGAGGTTCTTTAGGGGCTACAACCTATGATTGCCCAGGATGTTCGTATTACCACTGTTCTAGGATTGACTACCTATGCACAGGTTATGGAGAAGGTGCTTATAGCTGAGAGTGCAAAGAACAAGATCTAGAGTGACAATGCAGCCAGAAGGGATTCTAGGAGGCTGTGACCTCCATTTACAGGTTTTGGCATGGACGGAGGGCCCAGTGACCAAAAAAGGAAGACTCTGGACACAATTTTAGCTCTAGGTCCAGATAAGAGGCCACGAGGAATACAGATGGGCCACCATGGTGGCAGTGAGACCTGGAGAGCATTCCCAAAGTGTACTCAGTGTAAGAGGCACCATATTGAGGAATGTCGGGCGAAGGCATGCTTTGTTTGCGACAGTGTGGGAATTTGAAGAAGGACTGCCTGAGAGCCAGAAAGGAAGAGTCAAAGAAGGTGGACAGCCTGATGCCAGCTCAGTTGTTCACCTGGATCCAGGTAAAGGTTGAGGCTAGTCCTTGGATGTTATAGTCGACTTTCTAGTGCTGGAACCCTCTATACTGTTTTGATTGATTCGGGTGCTACACACTCTTGTTGCTAGTAGGATTATAGATGGATTGTGTAGACCATGTGACTACTATCCTGTGGGGTTTGGTACTATGCTACCTACTGGGGAGTTAGTGGATTCCAAGAGATGGGTGAGATCACTACCAGTTACAGTGGATGGCAAGGAATTATCAGTTGACTTGGTAGAATTGGTAATGACTGGTTTTGAAATAATTCTGGGTATGGATTGGTTAGAGAAGTATGGGGCAATGATAGATTGTAAGAAGAAGATGGTAACCTTTGAGCTTGAGGGTGAGGACCCCTTTTTATTCGTTGGCACTATGCATGGACCTTGTATACCTATGATATATGTACTTAGAGCTAGAGACCTATTGCAGGGGGAATGCATAGGATTCTTAGCTAGCATGGTGGATACCACTCAGGTTGTGCTAGTGGGACAAGAACAGACTCGATTAGTCTGTGAGTTTCTGGATGTGTTTCCAGAGGAACTAACAGGGTTACCTCCACACAGGGAGATTAAGTTTGTAATTAAATTAGAGCTAGGGACAGAGCCAGTATATGGGGCACCTTATTTGATGGCTCCAGCTTAGCTAAAGGAACTAAAGGTTCAACTACAGGAGTTACTAGACTTGGGTATTATCAGGCCCAGTTTCTCACCATGGGGAGCACCCGTTCTCTGTTTGAAGAAAAAGGACAGTTCTCTGAGGATGTGTATCGATTACAGAGAACTGAACAAGTTGACTATCAAGAACAGATATCCACTGCCAAGGATTAATGATTTGTTTGACCAGTTCCATGGTAAAATGATATTCTCTAGGATATATCTTTGATCTTGTTATCACCAGCTCAGGATCAGAGAGGAGGATATACCGAAGACAACTTTTCGCACCAGGTACGGGCATTATGAGTTTTTGGTGATGTCATTTGGATTAACTAAGGCCACAACAACATTTATGGATCTGATGAACAGGGTGTTCAAAGAATACCTAAATCAGTTTGTGATCATCTTTATTGACGATATATTGATATACTCTTAGATAGAGAAAGAACACGAGCAACACCTAAGATTAGTACTACAGAGGTTGGGAGAACACAGACTGTATGCGAAATTCAAGAAATGCAATTTTTGGTTGCCACAAGTGACTTTCTTAGGATGGAATTAAGGTGGATCCAGCGAAGATTGAGGCGGTCAGAGATTGGCCAACACCAAAGAACGCTTAAGAGATCATGAGTTTCTAGGGATTGGCAGGGTATTACAGACGCTTTGTGGAAGGGTTTTCAAAGATTGCATCATCGCTGATAGAGGTAACACATAAGAATCAGAAGTTCATATGGTCAGACAAATGTGAAGACAACTTCCAAAAGCTTAAGAAAAGTTTGTTCACTGCTCTGGTTTTCAGCCTTCCTACAGATCAGGACAACTTTGTAGTTCATTGTGACGCCCCGAGGCAAGGTCTGGGTTGTGTTCTTATGCAGACAAGGAAGGTGATTGCCTACGCATCACGTCAGTTGAAGGAGTATGAATAGAGATACCCCACACATGATTTAGAACTTACAGTAGTGGTTTTTGCATTGAAGGTGTGGCGACACTACTTATGTGGCGAAAAGTGTCAAATATACACTAACCACAAGAGTTTAAAATACTTCTTCACCCAGAAGGATCTGAACATGAGGCAAAGATGTTGGTTAGATCTGGTCAAGGATTATGATTGTGAGATCCTCCATCACCTTGGGAAGGCCAACGTGGTAGCAAATGCCTTAAGCCGGAAGGGTCTGGGACAGTTTTATAGTGCCAGGCAGATATCAAGGAAGTTGGCTGACGATATGGCTAGAGCAGGAATTGAGCTAGTGGTGGGCCAGCTAGCCAACATCACCCTACAGTCTACTCTTTTGGAGAGGATTAAGGAGGAACAGTTAGATGATCCACAGTTGGGGAAGATTAGAGGGAACATCCTAGCTGGAGCAGCTAAGGACTATACGGTGTCAAGCATGGGCTTGTTGAGATAAAGGATCGGATCTGCATTCTGATGGACACCAGGATTAAATGGGAGATTCTGGATAAATCTTATACTACTTCTTATTCTCTACATCTGGGAACCACGAAGATGTACCAGATATGAAAGTTTTATATTGGTGGCCTGGGATGAAGTGGGACGTGACTGAGTATGTGGCAAGGTGCTTAACCTGTCAGCACATCAAGGTTGAGCATCAGAGGCCAGCAGGGCTGTTATAGCCTCTGGATATCCCTGAGTGGAAGTGGGAGGACATCACGATGGATTTTGTGGTAGGGTTTCCTAGGACAGTGGGCCAGCATGATTTTATTTGGGTCATCGTTGATCGATATACGAAATCAATTCATTTTCTACCAGTGAGGATGAATTTTATGGGTGACAAGTATGCAGACCTCCATGTGAGGGAGATAGTTCACCTTCATGGACTACGAGGTCTATCGTGTAGATAGGGACCTTATCTTTACTTCCAAGTTTTGGGGAAGTTTAAAAAGAGCGATGGATACACAGTTGAAGTTCAGTACAGCTTATCAATCTCAGACTAATGGTTAGTTTGAGAGGACTATCCAAACATTGGAGGACATCCTGAGAACATGTGTGTTGGACTTTGAAGGGTCCTGGAGTATATATTTTCCTCTAATAGAATTTTCCTATAACAACAGCTACCAGTCTACCATTGGAGTTGCACCTTATGAGATGTTGTATGGTAGGAAGTGCAGATCACCCATTCACTGGGATGAGATGGGTGAGAGGAAATATTTATGTCCTAAATCATTTTAGAGGAACACTGAGGCAATTGAGATGATTAGAGCTCGGATGCTCGCGTCTCAAAGTAGACAAAAGAGCTATTCAGACCCAAGGCGGAGGAATGTGGAGTTCCAGGTGGGAGACTATGTCTTCCTTAGGGTTTCACCTCTAAGAGGGGTGAAGATGTTCGGAAAGAAGGGTAAGCTAAGCCCTAGGTTTATGGGACCATTTGAGATCTTGGAGAGGATCGGTTAGCTGGCCTACAGGTTGGCCATACCCCCTGCACTGTCTAGTGTGCATAATGTATTTCATATTTCCATGTTGAGGAAGTATGTGTCAGATGGAACTCATGTACTGAGTTACGAGGATGTGGAACTTGAGGCAGACTTGCCCTATGTGGAGAAACCGATTCAGATTTTAGACAGGAAGGACAAGGTCCTAAGGAACAAGACTATACCTTTAGTTAAGATATTATGGAGGAATAGCAAGGTCGAGGAAGCAACTTGAGAGCTGGGGCAGATATGCAGACTCAGTGTCCCGAACTGTTCTGGCAAGATTTTGAGGACGAAAATTCTGTAAGAAGGGGACAGTTGTAACGTCCCAAAATTACCTAATAAGGATTAGGTCCTTGATTAGGAGGCTAGGATGGCAATATATGGAATTATATGTTTATTTGATTGTGATTATGTGAGTTATATGATAATATAACTAGTTATGCATGTTTAGCGATATTAGATATGCATGTGGGCCTGTTTCTTATTAGAAGGGCAACTTTCATAATTTGGCCTGTTATGGGCATAATTGTATGTATGTTCATATATGTGATAAATGTGAGAGACCACATTATTATGTGTGTTTATTTGGGTTACTCGGCACGAGACGATCCTATGTAGCAAGTTAGCGGGAAAGTCACAACGGGACCCAATACCCGACTCGAGGTGAGTCAAGGGGTATATTACGTATTTGGCATTAAATCAGGTTATTGGGTAATGGGAATGAATAATTGATGATATATTTGGAGTTAGCGAGATTAGGAGGGAATACTGAGGATTTTGACCATTTTGCCATCAGGGACGTTTTTGGTACCCCGAGCCTCGGGATTAGCTTAAGTCATTTATGCCTCAAATAAACGAAAGCATAAACACTTAAACACCTCACTGAACCGACTCTCTCTCTCTCTCTCTATGTCTTTATCTCTCATCTTCCTTGACTAACTTCTTGAAGAACTAAGTAGATGTTTGTTGGAAACTAAGGAATTGAAGGCTCGGGATTAGAATTCGGATAGCTTGTCGCTAGGGGATCACCATTCATAGCTTAGGTAATACCTTAATCCTTGTTTCATATTAATTTTTGCCCTGTTTTCCTTAAAGTTTGAGATGTTCTTGAGCTTGTGGCTCAAGTATGAGAGTTTGATTTTTGGTGGGTTTTTAATCTAGCTTTTAGTTGGGTTTTGTTGCTCGGAAGATATTAAAACTGTTATGATGATTGAATTATTGTTTTAGGGTGGAATTGGGATGGTTTTGGTTGAATTTTGCTAATGAAAAATGGAGGAAATCTGGGTTCACAGGGCCAAGTCGCACCTTGTGCCTAAGGGGCCGCGACCCAAGTGAACGTAGGGTCCATGGGGGCTTCTGTCTGGGAGGCGCGCCGCAACCCTCAAGGGCAGGTCGTGGCCCGCCTTGGCTGTTTTTTCCATGGTGAGTTTTTAGAGACGGTAATCTTTTCGTTAGGGCTTGGGATGGATTCTACTACCCGGTTTAGTAGAATTCGAGGTCCCGGAGGCTAGGACTCGGTCTATAATCCTATATTATGATTGTGACGAGGTTTTCTCTATGGGCTCAGAACCGGGATCGTGCTCGTGGGTCGTTCTTATTTTACGTTGTACTTGAACCTGAAGGAAGGATACTGCACCCAATATGTGTTATATGTGATTAGGGTTTGGCCCAACTGTTAATAATAATTATGAATAGGGCTTAAGCCCCTGAGAATGATTATGATTAAGTTATCATTCTGTTTATTTATTAAACATACTTGAATATTATATACCAGCTTAAGTGTTTCATTACTTTTTGCATGGTTTGCGTGGCTAGGGCTCGGCCCCGTTAAACAAGCATGATTATTACTATGATTACGGTTACTTTATGATGTTTTGTGATTTATATGTATGCGTGTTTGTCTTGTTTAGGTATGCCTATCCATATTTTTTTCTATATTGAAATTCGAATACCTGGATCAGGGCTTGACTTATTAGTCAAGGACGGAAATAGTGCGTTGCGTGCTGGTCGAAAGGCTTAGGCCTAAACCAGGAATGTACTATTACGTAGGTCGACCCAATGGTCAATGGAAAAAAAAGTGTTTTTCTAGCTCTATGGCTAGTTACCCAGAGCTAAGGGCTAGGGTCCAGGTGACTCTGTGGTCACATAGCTAGGTGATAGGGCCCCAGGGTTGACTCTATGGTCACATAGCTAGGTGATAAGGTAAACTGTTCAGGGCAGCGGCCCTAGAATTTTCCAATGACCATTTATTTATGATTGTATGTCAATATGAGTAGATTATTACCCCTGTTTATGCACATGTTTATGTTTTCTTGCTGAGGCTTGACTCACGGGTGCTTTGTGGTGCAGGTAAGGGAAAAGAAAAGCGTGACCAGCCATGAATTGGAGAGCTTCGGTGGTAGTGTGTACATATGCGGCTGCTCCTCCACCATGATAGAGGATATCTCAGAGGAACTAGGGTTGTAGCCCTGATTTTGTCGCTTAGGTCAGCCGACTGTAATTTCTATGTATATACACATTTTCTAAAAGTTTGGTTGTAATATTTTGGGATCACATGTATGTACAAACTTTTTAAAGAAAAGCCAATAGTTCCTTTGACAAAAAAATTTAACCCTAACCTTTGACGTTAACCTTAGTTACACATTTATAACCAAATGACTTGATTAGCAAGTCTGACACATTTTAAAGTACGTAGTGTAAAGGTCCTTTGTTAGGAGGTCATTACATCCTTGGTGGGACAAACGATCCTTCAGGTTGCACATATTCCCTAGGTGGGATATCTTGAGGCCCAGGTGGCCTTGGCAGAACAAACTGTCCTATTGGATTTTCATCATGTTGATGGTCATTACACTGTTGTTGTTCATGGGGTTGGTAGTTCCGACTATCCCCATCATCGTAATCATAACCATCTCTATAAGTTGTTTGATAACTACTGGCGGCCGCTTGGTCATTTCTCCTACTGTTTCTTCTATGATGATGACCACATTTGTGTCCAGCATAGTTTGGTGGCTGGCCTCGGTTCTGGCTAGTGGGTCTCTCATTCCTTTGTTGTCAGAATTGAGGACCAGCTCTAGGATTTGGGGGATGCCCTCCTCTCTAGGGTGGTCACCTCAAGTACTCATTAGCAGGCCTTCCATTTCCAGACACTAGTTTGGCACGGCGTTGTTCTCCATTAGGCAACACCTATTCATCTTGGTGGAGTTGTCGCTGCACTCTTGGTTTAGCTCCCCTATGGGAGTGATGACTGCTAGAACGTCTAGGATGGACACCTTAATTATGAGATTGAGCTAGTTGGACTAGGTTTGGTACCCGTCCAGCTGTCGAGGAGCGTCAGGTTGTGCCTGACCACTGTTCTCAAGTTTAGGGTTCGTTGATCGTGGCTTTGCTGCATAATTTTGTGATAATGCAGCCTACGATAGTCTTGCTGCCTCAGTATTTTGGAGGTCAGCTTATTCATGGGAAGCTTCAAAGGCTCGCTGTCTCTAATCCATCCAAGTTTTGAAATCCTGTCTTTTTTTTATTCAGGGGTTTAGCTTCTTGAGCTGCTGCCTGACTTTCATGCATGGCGACAAATTGCTCCTGCATTTTTCCCACAACTTATTCAAGGCCAAGGTTCAGATCTTCTCCTAAGTCCACATGGGGCACATCACACCAAAATGCGATTGGCAGAGGTGGATTTTCTTGAGGAGGAGGAATCTGATGACCACGATGTAAAGGTGGTATTTGACTGCTAGAGGGGCAATCATTCCGTCTAGTAACATGGTTTTCTTGTGGTTCATGTCTTTGGATTCTAGTAGTGATAGCCATTGTTTCAGATGGATCTGGTACGGTGGGATCTTGAGCTCAACACTCAAAGAAAGCACCAAAATATTGACCAACGTTTTTGTCAATGAAACTGAGTCAATTTATATGTCGAAATAAGAATTAAACGAACTGAAATCAAGTAAATTACACAAAGAATTTTACAGTGGCTCGACCCCAATAGTTGGTAATAACAAATAACCACTTGCACTTGTATTTATTAATGAATTCTTAGGCTCAAGATCAAGAAGAAACAAGGTTCAACTGAGTTTCTTAAGCTCAGAAAATAATACAATTTGAAGTGTTTTTTATGTGAAGTTGGTATAGAAGAAATCTCTAGTCTTTTCTCCTGTAATTTTCACTTAGGGTTAATGACTTAATGAACTCCCTATTTATAAGGAGTCTTAGGTGTGAGATTAGTACATTTAGTTACAAATTCAAATAACACGAGAATAATAGTATTTAAGTATCACCTACATAAATATCTTGGGATATTCATTGGTGTCTCGATCTTCAAGGTAAAAGTGTCCTGCTCATCGAATAGGTTACTTAAACCTTGCTAAATGAGCTTCTATATTTTGATGTAGTCCTCTCGAGCATCTAATCCTTTCGACAAGCCTTCTAAATTTAATGCAGTGTAATGCCACGTATCTTTTTCTTAGATTCCACATCATCAATCTAAAATTGGGTTAAACAATATTAATCTTGGGTGGTGTTAATATTTTTTTTAAATCCCCCCACCCCACCTTTTGCTGCTGGGTCCATGATTTTATTCATATTACTACCACCATTTAGTACCAGAGTGGTCTACATATATGTATACATTAAATATTGTGTGAGTTTCTTGCATTTTTTTATGTATGTTGATATGCATATTGAATGAATGGTTATGTTTTTGAATGTATTGTTGAATGATGGATAGTTAATTATATGATACTATTGGGTTAGGAATTGTTTTTATTTTATCTTCGATCTCGTTGTAAGCAATTATGGGGCATAGGAATGTTTGTTATTTTATTTATGAAACAAAATAGTAAAAATTCTATTCACAAGAAGGAGAGATAAAGAGGATCCAAGCCATGCACCACCATGGGCACAAGGCCCGAGCCTCACCCCCCCACCCCCCATACACACTTGCGCACGCAAGTCGAGCCTCATGGCTCATGCACGCTCCCCAACACCCCTGGATGCTCACGCTTGCCTGGTGCTCACCCGCATGCCTAACCCCCACCCGCCTACCTAGCTTGCCTCACACACCTAAGCACCATTCACCCCAATGCCAACCGAGCCTGCCACACTTGCTCCTTGCACCTTGTGGGAATGCATGCCGAGCAACCAAGGGCTTGCCTCCCATTCGCTAGCCTTAGTCTAGGGCACCAATCAATGGTGCCCAACAAATCCCTAAATTTTAGCCATTATCTATTATTTAATTAATTTTTTAAATTAGTTGAATTAGAAAAATCAATCATCTTATTTTATTTTTATTAGAAAAATAAAATATATTTTAGTTGGTTAAGATCTTATCTTAAGTTTAAATAAGTATTTGAATTTGATTCTTTTAATTATTTTAATTCAACTGGATTAAAAAGATTATAAAAATTGTTATTTATTTAAGAATTAGTTTTAATTAAATAAATGAATTAGAAAATTAGTTCCCAATTATTTATTAGGCTTTATAGATTGCTACAGATTGTTTAACCCAGCATATGAAGAGAACACATGGTAGTAAAAAGCATCAAAATTCCCAGAGCTGGTCAAGATTAATAGGCTGCTGGAATATGATCCATTAGCATGAAGGAAACCATATCCCTTACAGGGGTTGAAGTTAAACAATGCTTGTTGCTCGAATAGGAAAAATCGAATCGAAGACACAATAGCCTCATAAAGCTGCTCGAATCAAGACCTGCTCAAATGAGGATTTATTCAAACAAAAGGATCCAAATTTCACGAGATATTTATCTACTCGATATTTAAATGCATATTTTGTATTATTTTAAATATGTAATTAGTTGTAACCATCCCACACTACACGTGTAGGGCTTAGATCACATTTGTACGACCCATGGCCCACGAAGAGACTCTATAAATAGAAACCTCTCACAGTCATTGTTTTTTTCTGCGCACTTTGCATACAAAATGCCAATTAAATTGTATTCTCTCTCAGGCATAGGAAACTCAGTTAAACCAGGTTCTCCTTGATCTTGACTATGATACCTTCTTGATTAATAAAAGTACAAGTGGAGATAGGTCATACAAAATCTTGGGGTCGAATCACTATAAATCCATTGTGTCATTTTACTTGATTTTAAATCTTTAAATAATTTACTAACGTTCAATTTGACTCAGTGTCGTTTACCAAAACGCTGGTCAACATTTTGGTGCTTTCATTGGGAGCTGAAATCCAAGCTCATAGTCTACCAGATCTGTCTGAATAAATGGTAATCACTACTAAAAGCCAAATCCAAGAACCACAAGTGGGAAACCCTTCCATTGGATAGTATGATTGTCTGTCAAGCAGCCAAATTCCACCTCTTCACCCTAGTGAGTAGGTTCCTCCACCTAGAGACCTCCCTCTATAAGGAGCATTTGGATGTGATGTGCCCCACGTGGACTTAGGGGAAGATCTCAACCCAGATATTGAATAGCTAAAAGAAGTTGTGGGACAAATACATGAGTAGTTTGCTGCCATGCATGAGAATCAGGAAGCAACCTAAGAAGTTGTAGCTCAAGCTCCGAACAAGCAAAGTCAAGACTTTCAATCTTGGACAGATGAAATTCAGTGAGCCCTTGAAGCTCAGCAAGAAAAAACTGACAATCGTAATACTGAAGCAACAAGGCCACTAGAAGTTGTCTTCAACAAACTCAAGGTAGAAGACCTCGACCAATGAACCCTCAACCTAAGAATACTGGTCGAGCAAATGTTGAGGCAGAAAGGCTAGTTGGTTGAGTCCCAGAGCCTGCTCAACCAGCGAGGTCTCGAGATCAAGTAGTTCCACGTGGACAACCTCGAAGTCATTAATCGAATAGGGGAGCTCATCTAGGAGTGTTTCGTTAATTCCACCTAGATGAACAAG
This sequence comes from Humulus lupulus, assembly GCF_963169125.1. NCBI lineage: Eukaryota > Viridiplantae > Streptophyta > Magnoliopsida > Rosales > Cannabaceae > Humulus > Humulus lupulus. The sequence goes on along the minus strand of NC_084796.1, from coordinate 199,472,114 downwards.
TGTTTCCCAGTCATGGCAAAGGCCAAGGCTATGGTAGATAAGTATCTGAAGGTGGAAGGCCTACTGATAGGCAACAAAGGTGATCAAACTCAAGAGGAAGACAACCTCCTAATCCACAAAATCAAGAACTTGGTCAGCAGCTCCGAGAACCAAGGAAGGAATGACCTGCGAGTCAGAATCGAGGCCAACAACCTTGACATAATCATTCAGTTGGGTGCAATCATGGTCACTCACCGAGAAGTAACAGGCGGAGAAATGACCAAGAAGCAAGTAACAGGTATCAAACATCATATCTGAATGGTTATGATGACGATGAGGAATATAGTAGATACTACCAACCCCATGATAACCACTATTATGATGATCATCATATGATTGGCATCCAAGAGGGGAATTTGTTCCGCCAAGGCCACCTGGACCTCAAAACATCCCTGCTCGGGATAATAACCAACCTGAATGACTGTTTGTTTCACCAAGGCAGCATTAGCGAGAAAATTGTCAATCTAGACCACCTCTTGGTGCTCCTCAAGTAGATAGTCAAAATTATAGGGGAAACTGAGAGGAAAGAATATCTTTAATAGACTCAGAAATTGGGGATGTGACTTGCGAGATGTTCTTAACTAGCTTCGGGAAGGTAATGGGTTTATTTTTATGGGACCTGTTGCACAAGTAATCTCTCCAGCACCACGAAATGAAGTTTCAACACTTCTAGTCTCTGTACTAGCAGTTGTTCCACTGGTCGCCCCTTCTATTGAAGAACATCTTGATGGAAGATTGTTCGGGAGTTGATAGCCCTAAAACGATCTGGCATTTATTTTGAGAGAATGAAAGGCTCTCATTTCTCTGACACTGGCAAAGAAGACACCATTTCTCACGTGAAAATTTTTGAGATACAAAAAAATATCCAAGGGGTTCAAGATGATGCAGGAACTAGTACTGCACCAGCAAAAAAATCTGGTGCAACTAACAAGAATTAGGCAAGAAAAAAATCTGGTGCAACTAACAAAAAAATCTAGTACCCTAACAAGAATAAAAAAAAATTGTGGTAAGTGGAACAACAATTCAAGAAGTGGCAATAATAACGATACTAATCAAGCAAAGACCAGTGATGAGCCAGGAGAATATTGCCTCATTTCACCACCTACTCTATGCTCTTAGGGTCACAAGCATAGGTCTTTCAAGCTACGTAATTGAAGTACCTTATAGGAAACCTATTCCTGTAAGGAAAGATATAAGAAAGAGAGACACCAACAAATTCTGAAGTTTCAATAATGATTATGGACATGCACTAATGAGTGTAATAAACTCAAAGAAAAAATGAAGTTCCTCATTTGTCAAAATCATCATGCAATAAGAAGATACGTTCGACGACCCGCCGAAAAGAATTCGGCTACTGCAGGAACTCCTGATGCACTAGCCCAACCGCTACAACCATCCCATGTAGCAGGTTGATTGGACATGATTTGTAGAGGACCGTACCTAGCTGTAGAAAGCAGAAAGGTCCTAGAACAATATGCCCGAACACTACACCATGAACCAGGAGAAGAGGTGTTGGCAGTCGAGGAGCGTACTCCCAATCAGTAAGAGTTTAAGCCTATTACATTCACCGAGGACAATGCCCCACAAGTCAGGTTCCTGCATCACAATCCTTTGGTAATAGAATCCTAAATCATCAATATGATCGTTGCACAAACCATGCTGGATCATGGTTCTTCAATTAACATCCTTTTTAAGACCACTATTGAGTTATGTACACAGATCTTATATGGTTTTACAGGAGAAGTAATGACTCCAATAGTGACAATCAGACTAGAAGTAACTGTCGGTGTTGTACCAACAAACAGCACAATCATGGCCACTTTTTTTGTGGTTAATCTTCCTTCAGCATTCAATGCCCTGCTCAGAAGGCCAATATTGATTGATCTAAGGGCTATCATATCCATATTTCATTTAACGATGAAGCTCCCAACCAATGCTGGAATTGGATGTGTTAAAGGGAATCAATTTGAAGCTCGAGAATGTTATAACTCTTCCATTACAAATACTAAAAATGGTTTGGTAACGACCAACATGACTTTTATTGGACAAGCGAAAAACAAGCCAACTACGGTAACTGAAATGAGCATATCAAAGCCACAGAAGCAAGCTTCCCCAAACGAGCAAAACACCTCCAAATAGGGCGTTGCCCAAAGTGAGGAAGTGGAATTTGACCCTTGCTATGGGGATTATGATACTGGAGTGGGACCAATTGAGGACCTCGAGGAGGTTCCACTTAACCTCAAAGCGCTGAACAAAACTGTAAAATTTTGAAAATACTTATCTAATGAGGTCAAACTTTAACTCAAAAGTTTTTTAAGAAATAACCAAGATGTGTTTGCCTGTTCAAATAAGGACCGGGTGATTTTCAAGCCCATTCAGTAGAAAATGAGGCTTCATGATAAAGAAGGTTTAAGGCCATAAAGGAGGAAGTTGAAAGGCTGAAGGATAATGGGTTTATAAGACAAGATTTTTACCTTGAATGGGTTTGAAACCCTATCCTAGTACCGAAGCCCAATGGCATGTGGGGGACATGTGTTGATTTCACAGACTTAAACAAAGCATGCCCAAGAGACTGCTTCCCTTTCAAGGGATAGACCAGCTAGTTGATGCAATGGTAGGGCATGAGATCCTTACTTTTGTGGATGCCTACTCAGGGTATAATAAGATTAGCATACACCCTCCCAACGAGGAGCACACAACCTTTTGAATGGACAAAGACTTATACTATTACAAGGAAATGCCTTTTGGACTCAAAAACACTGGCGCGACGTATCAATGGTGGGTCAACATGATTTTCAGGCATCAAATAGGCAATAACATGGAAGTTTGTGTTGATGATATGAGGGTAAAGTCAAAAAGGGCTGGGGCATGATTAATATCTAGCATAATGCTTCACCATTTTAAGGCATTACAATATAAAGCTAAACCCCTTAAAGTGCTTGTTGGAGTAGGCTTGGGAAAATTTATTGGGTTCATCATCAATTTAAGAGACGTAGTGGCTAATCCTGAAAAAATGAAGGCTTTAATTAACATGAAGTCCCCAACCAAGATAAAGGATGTGCGGAGCCCCACCAGGAAAATCGTAGTTCATAGTAGATTCATCTTAAAGTCAACAAACAAATGTGTTCCATTCTTTAACCTGCTAAGAGGAAATAGTAGGTTTGAATGGATGGAATAATGTCAGAAAGTTTTCCAGGCTCTTAAGGAGCACCAGAAGTAGCCACCAGTCTTTTCAAAACCTATTGAAGGTGAAACCCTTATCTTATATCTAGCAGTCATTGAGCGTGCTGTTAGTGCATAACTTATAAGGGAAGCAGCCAAAATCCAACATCCATTATATTATATCAGCAAGAGGTTGGTAGGAGCTAAAATGAGATACCCCCTAATCCAAATACTAGAATACTACCTACTATTGTAGCAAGAAAACTATGGCCATACTTCCAAGCTCATCAAATTACAGTCATAGCTAACCACGCTCTCAGGCAGGTTCTACAGAAACTGAAAGCATCAAGTCAATTTCTTAACTGGGCGATAGAGCTTGGGAAATATGAAATCACCTACAATCCATAGACTGCTATAAAAGGGCAAGCATTAGTGGATTTTATTTCTTAATGCGCAAGTGTATTAGATGAAAATGAGCAAGTAGTAGCATCAGATGTAAATGAGGAGACTAGGCCAACATGGAAATTATACATAGATGGTTCCTCGAATGAGCACAACTCGGGAGCTAGAACAATTCAAACTACACCTGAAGGGCATTGCATTCATTGTGCATCAAGATTTTGATTTAATTCCTAAAAAATTAGGTGAAAAATGAGGCCCTACTCACCGACCATCGACTTGCTAGAGACGTAAAAGAAATACCAATAGAGATTTATAGCGATTCACAATTTGTCGTGAACCAAATCTTGGGGGAATACCAAGCTCAAGGGATAAAGATGGCTTCCTGTTTAAGCAAAGTTAAAGATCTTCTTGCACAAAGATACCTCTAGCAGCTCCTAATGAGCTTAAACAAATATAGAGTCCATGTCCATTTGCTTTATGAGAGACAGATCTTATCGGGCAACTACCGATGGGAAAAGGAGGAGTCAAGTTCGCAGTTGTACTGGACTACATTATCAAGTGGGTTGAAGAAGAACCTTTAGCAACTATAAATTCAAAGAAAGTACTTGACTTTGCAGTAAAAAAATATTATATGCAGATACTAACTACCAAAAAAATCATTTCAGACAATGGTGCTTAGTTTCATAATGATTTATTCATGGACCTCTGTACAAGGTATGGTATTATGAAAAGTTTCTTTGCAGTTGCACATCCTCAAGCGAATGGATAAGTATAAGCTCTCAACAAGACATTGAAAGATACAATGAAGAGGCAACTTGAGCAAGCCAAAGGCAACTGGTCGTATCATACTAATTCTTGCACGTCAACTGGTCATACACCATTTTCCTTAGCATATGTCAATGAAGCAATGATACCAGTCAAGTTAACCCCTCCATCGTATCGACGAAGCACATATGACCAAGCCTAAAATCATCAATTGTTAGCTCACACTCTTGATTTGATCGAAGAACAATGAGAGCAGTCATAATTACGAGTAGCTGCTTATCAGCAAAAATTTGCTTGATATTTTAACTCTTGAGTCAAGGATAGAAAGTTTTCCACAAGAGATCTAATCTTGTGATAAGTGTTCCAAAACACCAAAGATCCTACAGCAGGATTTTTTGGGCCTAACTGGGAAGGACCGTACCAAATCGTAGATGTTTTTTAGCCACACACGTACGAACTTGCTTGATTAAATGGTGAACTGGTCACAAGATATTGGAATGACAAACATCTAAGAAAATATTATCATTGACACTGGTCGTTAGGCACGTTTATGCCCATTGTTCATGACTGGTGTATTTCTTTTTTGCTATTTTTTATTGTAAAGACACATTTTTTCCCATTTTTATAATAAATAATTATTTATGAGATTATTTGTGTTTTACTTGGTTGTAAGTCATGTTTATGACCTTTTCAAAAATGACTGCTTAGTTAATCAAATTCAATTCTAGATGTTTTCATTGAAAAATATTCATTGCTCATACGAATTTTTTTAATTTAATAGAAACGATATTGTCCATTTCATTATGAGTTATTTACAAGGGAGGGTGTTTTAGACATTCAAATCTTGCCAGTTTTTTGTTACTTTTAACAAGTATTGCTTAACATGTGAAACTTTTACATAATAAGTATACTGCTTTATGAATGTTATTTCGAGCAACAAGATTAGCTCGAAGAGGCTTAGCTATTTGGCAAGTGACCAAGGATTTACCTCCTCGATCATGGGACATATAAGGTATACATTATCACTCATAAGCAAAAGAGGAAAAATCACAATTGAGTAGTACTTAGAAATTTATAAAGTGTTGTGCTTTGTTCAAAAAGAACATAGAAATTTAAATCTTTGCTTGTTCACATGAGGACGGAAGTTTGAAAACTTATAATAATTAATTGTTATATGTTGTCAAAATTAACAAGCAGCATATTAAATGTAATACAAGTAAAATATTACAAAAATATCCAACATTACAAGTTGCTCAGGCAGCCAATATTTTTACACCATGAAACTTATTGTTCGGGTGTTCAAATGTAAAAAAAGAAAAATAAACATCTACCATCACTAGTTGGTCGTACCATCCTTGGTTTGCTCCAGCACCTAGTCACCATCATGATTGAGAGAGATCTTTGGCTCAAGGGTCTCAGCAGTAGCAGCCACAACAGCTTCTTTAGCCTCGCGAGCAACATACTTGGTAATCTCTTCTTCTCGGAGACTAGTAGGAAGGTATTCAAAGTTTGCGTCCTGTTGTTTTTCCAGAACCTAAAAAAACAATTGGAGGTGGCATATTTGAATCTTGACATATCTGAGGAGTGTTTCTCCATTTGTTGTGGAAGCTCCTCCTCAATCTTCTTTATTCGATTCTCGTAGTCTTTTTGCCTTTACACATGGACGATTTTGCTTCATCTCCTTCTTCCAGAGATCCTTAATGACTTTGCTCTTCCCCTCGGTCTCGGTGTTCTTCTCCTTGAAATCCCTCTCGACCTCCTTTTTTGCCTCATGGTTTATTTCATTGATATCTTTGAATTTGTCCAAAGTATCCCTTGTCCTTTTTAGCTCGCCGGCAACGTCCTTTGCTCGAGGCCGAGTATGAGCGAACATCATCATATCCTGCAAGATTAAAAAGAAGGTCAGATTCGAGCAGGAGAAATGTGTAAAATATACAAATAGTGAAGGAGAAAGGGATGTGCTTACTGACACAACCTCTGACATGGCCCAGCCAAAGGCTTGGTTTGTTCAGACCTCCTCAAGTGTAGCAAAGAACTCAACAGTTAGGTGATTCTTGGCGAGCTTGAGTGTCCAGGTGTAGATCGCCTCAGCTAAGGACTTGAGGCATTGAACAATGATTGCAGAGGTTCTCATATTAATTGTCGAGTCACTAGAGATATACTTGATGAGGAAGGAGCCTTGTTAGCTGAAGGAGTCTGGTCGGGAGGAGAATAGCTTGGTGCAAGCGAGGCTGTGGGTGCATGAGGATCCTGCATAGACCATTTGACCAGAGGATGGTTTGTGCTCAACCCAACATCTGTTAGGGTTTTTCTTTTCAATAATTTTCTGGTCGAAGCAGGAGAAGGAGTTGAAGCATACAACTCAAAAATCGAAGAGTCTAACATGATTGTAATCAAGAGAAGATAAGTTAGAAAAAATCAAGGAAATATAAAAGAAACTCAAGCAATAAAGTTAGAAAAAAGGCCGTACCCATATCTACACTATTGTTCGAGCAAGATGAATTAAAATGCCTACGTCTGCACTTAGCTACTGGTAAAGTTATAATGTAATTATTACTTGGTATGCTCTCCACGTCATCACTGGAATAAAAGGAGATGTTAAGGAGATCTTCGTCCTCGACCAACACTTGTTTTCCCTTTCCTTCAACTTTGGAAGGTGCTGGAGCTCTGGCACGAGGAAGATCTTTCTGCTCGTTTTTCCCTATCTCCTAACCAACTTATTGCTCTGAACCTCTTCCACCAGTCGCTCTTTCGGTGGTAGTATCTTTGGTAGTCTAGAGGGCCTCGAGCAGGCCAACCAACCTAATATTAGTATTATTTACTAGCAGCCTACAACTTTTCTCATTGTGAGTAAGGTTGTCTAGCATGGCTGCTCGAGTGAGCATGCCTAAAGTTGGAGGAGGTATTTCCCATGGACCTAATAAACAACGAAGTAAAATAAGATAAGTACTAATTTAAAAGAGAAATAAAAGAGAATAAAAACAAAGAATGGCTCCTTACCTCTTTACTAAAAGGAGAGATTTTCTATGACCAAGTCAGTTTTTAGAAAGTATTCCTTAAAGTAGGCACCCACATTGTTCCTAAATGTGGGGTCGGTTTGGAAAATTTGGCATGTGTCCTTACTTGTAAAAATATCCAGTACAATGTTGACCTGGATTATACTTGAAGTCAAACAGGTAATGGACCTCGGTTAGGAGGATCCCACTTGCAATGATAGTAGAGGATATAAAATGCTGAAAGCATTAAATATCGGTTAGGAGTTATCTGGAATGTTGCAATGTCGAAGTACTCTAATACACCCTTGAAATAGTCATGGAAGGGTAGTGTGGCACTAGCCTGAGTGTGGAAGCGCGACCCGGCACCAAAGGCTCCACCAGGAAAGTTAACGCATTGGTCGGCCTGAGAAGTGACCATGCTAATCCTTCTGATGTCGTATCTTTCGGGATAAACTTCAATAGCACTGATTAAAAAAGTGATGGCTAGGTATTTTTGTTCTTCTTCTGAGGGTTGAGCTTTGCCCGGAGTCTGAGGGTATTTTTCACCTCTACATTTTGTGCAGCCATTGCAGGCTACTCATTTTGCCTTTACTGTTGACCATTATTCCCAGTGGTCACTTGCCTTGCAACGTGGGGGTCTGTATCAGTTCGCTGCATGGTTGTTTGCTTTACTCTAGCCATATCAGGAGAACAAAAAGCAATAGTTACAACCTCTTCAACTATTGAACTCCTGCTCGTTGCCCTCCCACTAGTTGGGATTCCGACCAAGAGAGTATCCATAGAGTCATGATGGACAACACAGGTCCACTCCTTGAAAAGGAATTTCCTTATTCCATGGCGTAATTCATCAACCTTACGGAGATACTCTTGGTCGAGCACAAATTGAAAGTCACATTGGTGGGATTGCTCCCCAGGTTGAGCAGGAGTTTCAGGAGTGGTTGAGATCAATGTCTGGTTGATTCTGATCGACATCATTGACAGGCATTTGGAGAAGGTCAAGGTCTATTGAATAATCACTTCCCCGGTGAATGCATGCATACATCTGGTAATAAAAAATGGGAAGTCAATTATTTGACCAGCATATGTGTGCCTAAACAGGGTGTCCAGCTCGAATAAACACGATTTTTATTCGACCAAGTATAAAAGAGGATTCAAAAGGCAGTTAAAAAGTATTTTCTGACTTTTTCACTTACCTTTTGGAGGGAAAAATGCCACAGTTTTTCCAGAGGTTAACAATCAAAATTTTCTTCGATTCTATGGATTTTCCAAGCATCAAATACACACTCAAACATACCTAAATCCTATAGTTCATTTTCATACATCCCAAACATTTATTTTCCTAGAAAATCAGTAATTTTCCAAGAAAAAACTAAAAATTCTCTCGATTTGCGCAAGAACTGCAAAAACTCAAAAGTGAAAAAAAATTCACAATTACCACAGATTTTACAAGAAATTACTAAGGAAAATAGGTAGATGATTTGGAAAGCTTACTTGTTCCATGATCTTGATGAAAAACTGGATGTGAAGACGAATTGAAGAACCAGAAATTGGGGTGGAAAAGCATCGGGTATGAGAGAATTTTTAAAGAGAGAGAGAGAGAGAGAGAGAGAGAGAGAGAGAGAGTTTGAGAATTTGATGAAGGTGAAGGAAATGAAAAAAGCAAGGCTATATATAGCCCCTGCCTCCATGCGAGCAACTGAGGTCATCAAAGAAAAAGTATTCATGATTTTTTTAGATGATGTGACGTCAGATTTTAGTTTATACATGAGTGGTTGAAAGTAGAAAGATTGCTTTAGAATATTATGATTAACTTATTATATAGTTTTCTTTAAGAAAATAAGATTTAATAAAATCTGTACACATGTTATTTGATGATAGATGTTGTATACATGTGGCATTAATTTATGTCCTAATTATTGAAATTAAATAAGCTTGGTCAAAACTATATATAGTTTTAGCTGTTTGGAAATTTTTCCAAATTGATTAAAAAGGTGTCATAAAAATCTTGAAGTGAGGAATCAATTTTTACTTGATTGGAGACCAAGATTAGTCATAGGAGTGTAGCGCATGGAAATAGGCAAAGGTTTGACTTATTCTGAACTTAAAGAACTAGGTGTCAATCTAAGCATACTAAGTGGAGACAGAAAGACTAAGTTGTGAGAGTTAACAACTATCTAGAGAAGATATATGATAATTGAAGTTTGTTGGAGCATTTTGAATTTTAAAACACATAGGTGTAGGCGTGGGAGACCTTGTAGAGAGACTAGTGAGGACATTGACTACATGTTGACGCATTTGAATGTGTGTGGCATTAAATGAGGATTTGTAGCATTTTGAATTCGTACACCATGGGCTGGCCAAAACCTCCTTTTGGAGGGAAGTTCAAAATTTAAAAATTGTTGTTGAAGAAGAGTGGAGAGGTTTAAGGAAGAAGGTTGGGATTTAAAGCCTATAATAGTCATTCACATCTTTATTTTTCACACACAAACAAAGCTTCAAGTGCCCTCACTTTCAAAAATTACTCTCTCCAATAGTTTCATCTTTAATATTATTTCCTCATAATCGAAATCACTATAGCATTAGTAGTAATCAAAATTCTTCTTCTTCTATTTTCTTACAAAGCATCGAAACACCATTGCCACTATAGTTTCCCTACATAGCTGAAACACTCCAAGCCACCAATATGTGATATAGCCAAACCACCATTGCCATTATAGTTTCCCTACATAGTTGAGGATAGACATTGTTGTGAAGGCTCGAGCTATTTCGAACTCTTGATAGTTTGTTCTAGGGTGAAGGTATGAATTTTATATAGATTAGATTTTGAATATTTAGTTATTTTTATAGAATTTAATTTTATTCTTAAAATGTTATGTATAAGGTTTGGGCAATATCAACAAGCACATTCAGACAATCTCTTTTCTTCTGTTTCTCCACACTCAAGGTAAGTAAAATTATATAGATGTAGATTATGATATTAAGTGAATGCATGACCCTAACATTTCAGTTACAAGAAGATAAGTGTGGCTAGACGTAAGTGATGTATGGACCTAAGTGATGTCCGGTTGGCTCAAATGCCAAAAACATTGTATGATGGACCGAAGTAATGTCCAAGGCTTGAATGCCAACCCTTTTTATAAGCACTTTATATTCTCTTGTCTAATTTTATATTTGCTATTATGATTATGACCTATATGAACATGGCCAATAAAGTAGGATTATGACTTAGAATATTTATTGTTTTATATGAAATAGTTATCTTTATTATAGTAGTTTTACTTTGGAATTATATAGACTTATGATGTTATGAATTTTTTATGTTGTATATGATTGTTTTGTATGAATTTTGCTTACTGGGCTTAGAAGCTCACTCCTTATTATATATTTGTGCAGATCAAGGTAATTAAAGTATAGAATGGTCGGTGGCGAGTTCGACCTGAATAACTGTAGTTGTATTTGTGAGGGACATGTAGGTGCTGCAGAAGATCTAGGGTTTATGATTTTGGTTTTCTTTATTAGCACTTTATTTATTTAAATTAAATGTTGCTATATTTAATTTTGTTACAGAAAATCTTTTTATTGTAAAAACTGGGATCCCTCTATTTTATGTTATTTTTAAATAAAAGGGAAACATTTATATTATATTATCCAAAGCTTGTTCTCGGTATTCTTATAATGAGAAGTTATGGTGTTACATATGGTATTAGAGACATTGCTATATTGGTCCCGAACGTTCTCACGAAAAACCCACAACAGCTAAAATGTGGACTCACTCATTACCAAGTAAGTATACTCACTTTGTGTTATGTTTTGTATATGTGAAATAATGATTTTTAATGGTTTACTTTCGGAACTTAGCACCATAAACCCAATTTTCATTATGGTTGTTAAAGCAATAAGAAGAATACCATACCCAGATGGCGAGATAGAATTTGAAATAGTATTTATTAGGATAAACCGAATTCATAAGGAGAGAGCATGAATCATCGCCAATCACACCGCACTACTTAAATCCCATGAGAAATTTATAGTTCTCATGCACTCTGCAAAACTACCACTAGCTAAACGAAATTTGAAGATAGCATGGAATGATATTTTGTATGACCAAAGCATACAAATCGAGGATAAGTATGATATATTTATGGTTAGAATTTCCAACAACTTTAGAATTATTAAAGATATCGATTTAACTGATAGGGAAATAGGTGAAATGATACACCAATTAGCAATCAATCTTAGAGAAGGATTTCTTAGTAATATCCATTTCACCTCTATCTACTCCCAAGATTACAGTGAGGACCTTACTCAAGACATGTTTGAAGAAGGGTACGACGTAGAGAATTAGAATAAGTGCATGATAATTAGTTTTATTTTTTAAAGTACTAGTTAAACCTTTTATAGTTTGTAAATAAATTTATTTTTCAATAAGATTGTTATTTTCTTTTATTTTTAATGTTTTGTAATATTATTAAGATATTTTGGGCTTCATTGGAAGTGTAATGTTTAAATTCCTCTCTTATGGGTTAGCACATTTGTGAAGGCCCATTTGCTTTGTATTATTAAATTGGACATAATTAAAATTAATAACAATTAATAAATCAAGGGTTTAAATTCCTATATTTTGGGTTCAAGTAGACGTTAAGAGGCCTGAGTAGTGGGTACTACATACTGAACACAACCCTCCTCCATAGAAAATTCAATTGTTAAGGCCCATTTACCCAAGTTGGACTTAATTTTGTATTATGGTAGTTTTATTTTATAGATCGCTCTAATAGATATTAGTATAAATAGGCTAAGTTAACATTTTGTGTTCTTTTTTTTTATTTTCTCTAGCTTTTATAAATTTTTATCTTGTGGGGAAACAGAAGAAACTATGAACTAGGGACCCAGGAGATCAGTAAGATTAAATGGCCGAGGTCGAGGTCGTGGTTGAGAATGAGGCTAAGGTCATGGACGAGGACGAGGTAGGGAAGAGGCTGCCACTCCAATATAAGAAGAATTTTTGGATATACTGAAGGCTTTGAAGTGTCGAAAGCACAATCAATCCCGAAAGTAGTAGAGGAACAGGCAGCTGTTGTCGCCAGAGCTAATCTAGAGAAGGGATGAGGAGTTACAGCAACAGATAAATCAAGGCCAACAACAGTGGGTGGCGCAACCTTTTTTCCCCTAGCACGACTTATGCAACCGGTGGAGCCTCGTTACGAGGCAATATACGAGCGTTTTAGAAAACAACAACCACCAAACTATGACAGTGGATCTAATGTTGTAGACGTAGAAGAGTGGATTCGATCAGTAGAATCCATCTTGGAACATTGCGGGTAGGAAACGAAGATCAAGTTTCATGCGCTTCAGGCCTACTTAGGAAAGATGCTCGCATCTGGTGAGACGTTGGAAAACAAACAAGGGATGTAACCATAATGACATGGGGCAAGTTCATCCAAGTTTTTAATAAGAAGTATTATACTCCCGCGATTCACGACACTCAGGTGCAAATTCATCATGTTAACTCAAGGAAATTCGACTGTAACTGATTACGCCAAGAAGTTTGATTGTTTGGCTAAGTTTGCAGTGGACACAGTACCCACCGAGACGCTAAGAATTCAGAGATTTCTATAGGTGGAATAACCACCTATAGAAACGCTAGAAATAGCCTTGGAAGCTGAGCAGGCAGGAGAAAGGATTTGGATGGAGAGTATGGCATGAAGGATGCCAAAAAGAATAACAATGAGCAGAACAACCATAAACGAAAACATGATGGTGGTCAAAACCAAATGGCCAATAAGAAGGGGAAGACTGCTCTAGAAGGTAATGGGAATAAGTAACCCTACGTGGAATATCCCCAGTTCCCTATCTGTAAGAGAAAACACTTAAGATAGTGTAGATACAAGACCAATGGTTACTTTAACTATGGTAAAGAGGGTCACATTAAAAAAGACTACCAAAAATTGAAGGACCAGAAGAAAGACGAAAAACTTGTACCAATCAAAGTTTTCACTCTTACTAGAGGTGAAGCAGAAACTAGTAATACAGTGGTAAAAGGTTAGATCACTATCTCTGGTAGACCATGAAATGTTCTATTTGATTAAGAAGCTACGCATTCCTTTGTCTCTATGAATATGATAGGTAGCTTACATAAACCTTACGAACTTCTTAGAGATACGTTTGTTACGAAGTTACCCTCGGGAGAGGTGAGGCTATCTAGTCGAGGAGTGTGCAGCATAGTGCTTAGAGTCGAAGTCAGAGAGTTGCCAGTAGATTTGATCAAATTAGACCTTAAGAAGTATGATGTAATTTTAGGAATGGATTTTTTGTGAAAGGATGGAGCAACGATAGACTGTAAGGGTAGGATAGTCAACTTTCAAAATAGAAAATAGAGGGAAGTTCACTTACAAAGGAGAGGTTTCTCGAACTTGCATACCCTTAGTCTCATATCTCAAAGCTTAAAAGTTGATCATTAGCGGATGCCAAGCGTTTCTAGCCAACATGGTTGATAATTCACGAGACATGCAACTGGAACCAAAGAACGTCCATATTTTTTGTGTATTCCCCGAGGTGTTTCCAGAAGATCTACCAGATTGCCTCTAAATAGGGAAATTGAGTTTGAAATATAATTGGCACCAGAGATGGCACAAATCTCAAAGGCTCCCTATAGAATGGAACCTATCGAGTTAAATGAGTTAAAGATGCTACTACAGGAGCTATTGGACAAGGGCTTCATCCAACCTAGCCAACCAGTACTTTTCATCAAGAAGGACAAAATCATGAGGATGTGCATTGACTATCGAGAACTAAACAGGGTGACGATCAAGAACAAATAACCTCTTCCTTGTATAGACGATCTCTTCAATCAATTGCATTGATCCATGTTATTCTCAAAGATAGTTCTATGGCCAGGATATCACCAATTAAGGGTAAGGGAAGAAGACATACCAAAGATGACTTTCTTGACAAGATGTGGACACTACAAATTTTTGGTAATGTCATTTGGCCTAAAAAATGCACAAGTAGTATTCATGGATCTTATGAACATAGTTCTTAAGGATTATTTGGATAGGTTTGTCGTGGTGTTAAGATGACATATTGGTTTACTCAAAAACAAAAGTCGAGCATGAAGAACACCTGCGGTTGACATTGGAACGACTCAAGAACCACCAACTATACGCCAAATTTAAGAAAAGTGAATCCTAGTTAGAAAAGGTGGCATTTTTAGGTCATATTATATCTACGAATAGCGTAGAAGTGGACCCAGCAAAGATAGAAGCAGTTAAGGACTAGCCCAGCCAAGAGCACCACTGAGGTGAGGATTTTTCTGGGCTTAGTGGGATATTACAGACGATTTGTTGAAGGGTTCACTAAGATAGCTACACCCTTAAAAAATTTAACAAGGAAACAACAAAAGTTCACATGGACAGAAAAATGTGATAGAAGTTTTCAGATGTTAAAAGACAACTCATATCGGCACCAGCTTTATGTGTTTCGAATGACAATGACATGTTTGTAGTATACTGCGATGCGTCAAAGCAGGGACTTGATGCGTATTGATGCAAGATGGGAAAGATGTGGCCTATGCCTCGAGAGAACTAAAGGAGTACGAGCAGGGATATCCAACCCATTACTTAGAATTAGCAGCTGTGGTTTTCTCTCTAAAGATTTGGAGGCACTATCTGTACTAAGAGAAGTGTGAAATCAATACGAACCACATGAGCTTAAAGTACTTCTTTACACAGAAAGGGCTCAATATGAGGGAAAGGATGTGGCTAGAGCTGGTGAAGGACTATGATTGTGAGATTTTATATCAGCTTGGAAAGGCTAAGGTTGTGGAAGACGCTCTTAGTAGAAGTAGAAGTTACAGAAATATATCGGTACTTAGAGGAATAGCGTAACCCTTAAAACAAGAAATTAAGAAGTCTGGAATTGAGTTAATAACTAGACGACTAGCTGACCTCACAATCAAGTCTACACTTCTTGAAAAGATTAAGGAGAAACAATAAGGGAATGAATCTCTTCTTTAGAAAATGGTTGTACTACAGAGCTCGGAAAAATGCTGAGTTTTCAATGACAAAGGAAGGTATGCTATGATATAGAAACCGAGTGTGTGTGCCAGACAAGGGGGAATCAAGAAATAGTATTATGTAAGAGGCATATACCACTCCATACTCGCTTCATCTGGGGTTAACCAATATTTACAATGATGTCAAGACAATTTAATAGTGGGTAGGAATGAAGAACATAGAAGAATTCGTAGGTAATTGCCTTATGTGTCAACAAGTTAAGGTCGAAGATCAGAGACCTGCTGGAATGTTACAACCATTAGATAGTCCCAAATGGAAATGGGAAGATATAGCAATGGACTTTGTAATGGGGTTTCCAAGGACCACCAAGCAACACGACTTTGTTTGGGTGATTATAGATAGACTTACAAAGTCAGCTCACTTCTTGCCAGTACGAACAGCTTTCAACATGGAGCAACATGTAAAGATTTATGTGGCAGAGATAGTGAGATTGCATAGAGATCTAAAGATGATGGTCTCTGATATAGGATTGGTATTTACTTCAAAATTCTGGGAAAGTCTACAGCATGCTATGGGCACTAAGTTAGAGTTAAGTATGGCTTATCACCCTCAAACAGATGGCCAGTCAGAATGCACCATCCAAATATTAGAAGATATGCTGAGGGCATGTGAAATAGACTTCTCAGGATCATGGAGCAAGTATCTACCATTGATAGAGTTCTCTTACAATAACAGTTATCAGGCTACGCTAGGCATGATACCTTATGAAATTCTTTATGAACGAAAGTGTTGATCACCACTGCATTGAGACAAGGTTGGTGAAAGACGATACTTAGGACCCGAAGCTGTAAAAGAAGAAACACGAGTTGTAGAAAAGATACAAAAGAGGAGGATTTCTGCTCAAAGTCGCTAGAAAAGCTATGCTGACTCTAAGAGGCGAGATGTTGAGTTTTCAGTAGGTGATCAAGTCTTTCTAAAAGTATAACCAATGAAGGGGCTTATGCATTTTGCAAAGAAAGGGAAGCTAAGCCCAAGATATATAGGTCCTTTTGAGATATTAGACAAAGTGGGACAAGTACCATGTTTATTGGCCTTGATGCCATCGTTAGCTAAGACACATAATTTATTCCACATATCTATGATGAGGAAGTATGTATCTGATCCATCCCATGTGCTAAATTACGCGGCTCTTGAGCTGAAGCAAGATTTTAGTTATGAAGAACGGCTAGTACACATTCTGGAATGGAGAACTAAGGAGCTGAGATGCAAAAGTATCCCTATAGTTAAGACCCTGTGGAGCCATAGCACTGAAAGAAAAGCAACATGGGAATTTGAAGAAGATATGAGGGAACAGTATCCCGAGATTGTTGTTAAGTAAAATTTCAAGGACAAAATTTCTTTAAGGGGAGAAGATTATAATAACCAAGGTCATTATATTGTTATAAGCTCCTTAATTATGACCTTAAGTTAACATTTATGAATTTAGTTTATACTTGAGTGGTGGAAATTAGAAAGACTCCTTTTGAATATTTTATTATAAGATATGATTTTATGACTTAGTAAATTATTATAATTTGGGTAATTATAATTATTATGATAAAGTATTCATGGAGGTTATTTATTTTATGGAAAGTAGAAGCTTATGATTAATTAGTATATAGTTTTCTTTAAGAAAATAAGAATTTATAAAATATGTACACATGTTATTTGATAATAGATGTTGTATACATGAGGCAATAATTTATGTCCCAATTATTGAAATTAAATAAGCTTGGCTGAAACTATATATAGTTTTAGCTGTTTGGAAATTATTACAAATTGATTAAAAAGGTGGCATAAAGCTTGAAGTGAGGAGTAAAATTTCACTTGGTTGGAGACCAAGACTAGTCATAGGCGTATAGAGCATGGAATATAGGCAAAGGTTTGACTTATTTTGAACTTAAAGAAGTAGGTTTCAATCTAAGCTTACATTAACGTCCCGTGTTTTGAACACACGTTAGTAGCTGGTCGGAGCCGGTCAAGAATTATGTGGGATATTATTTTGATAAATGATATTATATGAATTTATGATGATTAGTGAATTCTCATAGTCGTTGTAATAATCTGGTAAATGATCTAGCTTTATCCAAAGAAAGATTGGTTTCAGACCAAGGATGAACCGTAATGGGAGAAAAATCTGAAAATAAATATTGTTGAGCAAATAAATTTTAAGAAAAATTGATTGAGGTTTGAATTCCAATCAACCGGGCTTAGGAATGAGGATTTCTTGCTCGGGCCTCTAAAATCATTTTGGTGAATTTGATAAAATTACCATAATTATGTGATATGTGACAAAAAAATTTTGAGTCACATTTTATTTAATTAATTAAGTTTGGAATTATTTAAATACTATAGGGTAAAATTTTAAGGAATTTTAGATAAGTAAAATTACCAAAGGGCCCTTGAGTGTCTAAGGAGAGAGGTAAAAATGAGCAAGGGCATAAAGGTCTTTTCCAAGGGAGGAGAGATAGTGTGGTGGGCGGGAAGGCTTGGCCTAGGACTCTCAAGAGCATAGGAAATCTACCCTAGGGGAAGAGTATGAGCCTTACCCCACTCACAAGTTAAACCCTAATCATTGTTCTCTTACACTTCTAATCATTTTCTCAAAAAATTCTTTTCTCTCAAGAAAAACACTCTCTTCCATTTCTTCTCCCAAAACTGAAACCCTGAAGCCCTCTACCACTCTATTTCTGCAATTCTTTCTCTCGATAAGCTAAGCACACTCATTCCCCATTGAAGAAGGGAGAAGCTCAAGAGAACACTTGTGTAGAGTAAGTTTCAAAACCTACTTCATCTTCTCTTCTCTTTTCCTCTTCAAACCCGACACCCTAAGGATTTATTATGCATGCATGTGATCTAATGGTCATGCATGGCATTGATCTTGTGTTCTAGGGTTCAAGATAATCTTGTACTAGTTGGATCTCAAGGATTTTACACTTTGGTGATCAAGTGAAAGAAAGCTATGAGATCTTGGTAATTTGCATGTTTTGTCCCTCATCTAAGTCTTTCTACCCTAACTCTCTCTCTTAAAAAATCTGCATGTGGGACTTTGGGGCTCGGTTTGAAAGTGTAGAGCACAAGGTGAAGTTTGAGATGCTATGGAAAATACATCTCCAAGCTAGAATTATCAAAAGGTTATATATCTAGAATGTCTGTGATTTTATTAATGCGTGTGGTTTTGATATGTATGAACATTGGTTGTTGGGCGCAACCAATGTGCTTGATTTTCTATTAGGGCTATTATTCAGAATTGTATGATAGTGTGAGAACTTATCAAATACCCTAATGACAAGTAGCGAT
Organism: Humulus lupulus; assembly: GCF_963169125.1. NCBI lineage: Eukaryota > Viridiplantae > Streptophyta > Magnoliopsida > Rosales > Cannabaceae > Humulus > Humulus lupulus. Next base: position 199,453,399 of record NC_084796.1, on the reverse strand, counting down.
ATCTACCTTAGGTCGATTGTTGCTAGGTTTTAGGGTTGGGTAGACTTTATACGAACTCAAATGTCAGGGTTCAAACCCTTGCACCATCACTTCTAAAAAATATTTTTTAGAAACAATCATAGTTCGGCCCGGTTTAATTAGCTTAGAGAAGTTAGAAACGATGACCAAACCATTCAAGTTTAGCAGTCTGGTTAAACTGAGCCATTGAAAGCGGCTTCATCAGTCACAATTTCTAGCGGTTTGGTGCAGTGCGATTTGGGTTCCAAACCACGGTTTGTGGTTTATATGAACACCCCTAACACAACTTGAAAAATCTTATTTGCAAATTATAGTTGTAGATGTTGCAACAGAGGTTGAAAATATTGCATATGATATTCCAAAGGTTGCAGAACTTGCAAAAGATGTTGCATCAAAGGTTTGTCAAATATCATTTAAATTTCAGCATGTTAAGCAACTAAAACAACTGTCTTTTGGAAATGAATCTTCTTTAAGCAACCTAAAACAACTTAAAAAAAATCATATGCAAATTTTAAGCAACGTAATTTGAAAACCATGCATCATAAATGACCTCATTTGGAACTAAAGTAACTTAAAATAATATTAGCTAATGTTTATAATTTTATAGTTTTATATTTTTAATATTTTAGCTAACTACATGAAATAATATTCAAGATATGCTAAATTACAACAAAATGATGTTTGTATAAATTTAAATTTAAATTTGGAGACTAATGTCTAAAACTTGAATGATGCATCTAGTTGCAGCACGCGGTATGTAAGAAAGCCCTAATCTATTTACTTTGTAAAAATGGCCCTCAACTTATATTTATTAGAAAAAACACCATTTTAGAGAAAAGGTTCAGTGGAGACTTGATCAAACATGCAATTTAGGCCCAATAGTTTAAAATAATAATGAAGTGTCTTTATGTAGTCTTTGAAAAATAAAAATAAAATAATAAGTCCCACTGATGTATGTAAAACATAAACATACATATAAGTTCATAATCATTCTTGGCGCTCATTTTGATCGTTAATCGCTCATACGACACCCCACATCATACATGTCTAGACATCGGAACTTCCCACATCACTGTGCGTGCCAAGGAGAAACCCTATTGCCTACTTGAAAGGGGGAAAGTAAGGGGGGTGAGCTAAAAGCCCATTAAGTAAGTACAAACAGATGGAACAATTTTAAGAATTTACAAGGAAAACTACAGACGTATCATAAAACTCATAATGTATCATATCATAACCATATCATATTCATTTCATAATCATAGAGTATCATACTCATAATCATATTGTATCATATTCATAATCTTAACGTATCACATTCATAATCATAATCATACTCCATACTTCATGTGAGCATGGCACCCCTATTGTCCATGTCACCTCGTGAGGTAGCTAGCAAAAAGCATAAATCGATAATACCTCTTCTATAAGGTAAACAGGAACTCTGGTCCTCGAATAACCTCGGTGCGTTCGTCCTATGAATTACATCATATCCTTAGTAACTCCTGTGTTGTGTCGTGATAAGCAAGCTAACAACCTACTGCTTATTCACACATAATACAAGCAAACAGAAAAGTAATCCACAACATAACATAATAATTCATACATTTCATAAGACTTTAGTTTACCATAACTTATACTTTCCATAACACTATAACTTTTGTAACACACTAGTTCATACCTTTCATAACATAATTCATAGAAAATTCTGGCTAACTTCCTTACCAAAAGTCCATGCAAAAATAAAGTGTGAGGTACTTCACAATGAGCCTCGTTCATGGAAAACAAAGACCCAAAATGGCGACCATCTTTAATCAAACCCCCTATGGATTTTGAAACCACAACAAGAACGGAAAGAAACAACAAGATGTTCTTAGACTCAAGAAGAAGAAGAAAATAAGAATAACACCATGACTAGAATGCTTACCTATAGGGATTTCGAAATCCCCTATTTTTTTCTTATTCTTTCTTCCTTTCATCTTCTTCTCCTTCTCTCTTGGCAATCGTCAGCCACAAAGAAAATGAGCTATCAAGCTCCAAAATCCTCCTAAATAAAACACTACCCCCCCGCCCCTCACTTAAGTGAGAGAAAGGGAAATGACCATCTTTATTTCTCTTGATTTTTTTCCTTGAAATCTCATTGTGGTAAATGTGCCAACTCATAGGATAAGTCAAAAACACAAAAATGGAAACCATGCTAATCTCTCCTTCCCCCTTAGCCGACCCCTTTCTCACTCCCTCTCTCTCTCTCTCTCGTACTCGGCCATACAAGACCTTTCACATTTTATTACCCAAATTTCTAACTTTCACAAAATTGATACAAATTCTTACAAGTTAGTTTTCTTATTTCTCCTTTTAATAAAATAAATAAATAAAAAGGGAAAATACATAGTTGTCTATTGCATGCTCACCATGCACATGCACACACACAAGTGCTCTAGTCCATCACTACTAAGCATGCACCTCCTTACACACAATCAAATCTCTAGAATTCACAAAATTAAATAATTAAATAAAACAATTAACAATTTTAATTCACATAATTTCTACCAAACAATTCAAACAAGTGAAAAGTAAAATTTATAACACTTAACAATTAATAAAGCACACAAATTAATCAAATAAAAAAATTAGTGTGCTACACAGCACCAAAAACTATGTGGAATCATACATATATAAATATATATATATGTATACATGATGACTATTCTACTATCATTTGTAGAAGACTACTAATCGATGCTTATTTGGAAAAATACCACAATTGTTCAAAAGGTTCAGCGGGGCCTCATTAAAACATGCATTATGGGCCCATTTTCTCAAATAAAAATATAAAGTTTTTCATGCAATTTAAAAAAAAAAAAATAGCAAAGTCCCATTAAAATATGATTAAACGTAATAACTCAAAAAAATGTTCATCGACATTTCTAGATCGTTTTTTGTCCATTCGCACCCCACGGCATACATATTTTGACCATGGAACGTCCCATATAACCATGCATGCCAATATGAAAACCTATTGCCTACCAGAAAGGGGGGAAAGTAAGTGGGTGAGCTAAAAGTCCAGTAAGAAAGTGCAAGCAATAACAAGAATTCACATAAGTACAATACAAAACTATTATCATCATACATAAACTCAAAATGGCATAAAATAGACATTTCATAATCTCATACATTTTATGTGAAAATTCATCATAACAAATAAAGAAAATAGTTCTATGAGGTAACTAGTAAAGCATACACCGATATATCCTCCTCTTTGCCTTATGGGCCTATTGGCGCGTCCGCCCTATGAGTTACGTCATACCTTACTAACTCATTTATTGTGTAATGTTTGAGCACGCTAACAACACCCTCCTTTTCATACATACATACATACATACATAACAACATATCTCATAACTTGGTATCTCATACAGTTCAACATATTCGCATAAGAAATCTAACTAACTTCCTTACCTCAAGTCCAAGCTATAGAATGTGAGATAGCTTCACAACGAGCCTAGAATAGTCAATGAAACACTCGTCTTAATATCAAGTAAAACTAAACATACTTCACAAACATACCCCACATGTGCATGAGTCATGCACACGTGGCACAAGTTGTTCAACAACTTTATTCATACAACAACGTCACATAAAATCATAAAGAAAAAATGTAAATTATACTAAGTCATTCTCAATGGTTTCAAAACAAGAACCATGGATTTGATTTATCAACATATGTTTGAATGTAAAATTAATCTTGCATATAACATGCATACGTGGGACGGTTCTTAAAACTCACTCTGAAGTTGGTAATATTTATTCCTTTATTTTCTATTCAATTTCACAAAAATTCAGCAAGCATATAATAAATTACCAACTTGATTAATACTAATTTATTCCTTTAAATCATACAATTGCCATTGATAAATTTCATTATAAAAATTTATTTCACTAAAATAGTTCTTTATCTTTAATTGTACAAAAAAAAATAATCTTATTTATTTATTAATTTTTTTTTTTTTTTGCTAACCCAGGGTATCAGGGGCCCCACCCCCACTAATCCCTAGAGGCCCTGGTGCCAAGTGGTAATTACCACTTGAGCGATATCAGCATGCCCAGAGGTCCATCCATTAGTGGATGACCCTCCTTGGACCGCCCTGACCATCGCTTCAGCCGGAGATCGCCCCAGTGGCCCCCTGAGGTCTTATTTATTATTTAATATCAATAAAATGTGACAACATTTATAATTACTTATAAAATAATTAATTTTGTAAATTTAATTAATTCCATAAAAGTACTCTTTTAATTTGCCAAAATTAAATAAGTAATACCATTAAAATGTGACATAATTTAATCATTTTCAAAAATATAATTTCTAGATCATAATAATTCACATTAATTATAATTAGCTAAAATTTCGTTAAAGGACTAATATTACTCACATTTTAAATAAACCAAATTCTAGACATCTTTTCTAAAAAAAATTCTCAACTTTTAAATACTAAAAATCTTCACCTTTTACTTGTATTAGTTTTACAATATGAATTTTAAGAGATAAATTGTTCTATTTTTAAAGTATTTAGAGATTATCATAAAAGATAAACTAAAAACTAGCAAGCATAGTTTAACTTAAAAATATTCATAGTCATTTTTTACCACTAACCTAACATGTTTCTATACCTTTTTATGCATTTCAACATTACAAGTAGCATGCAAAACTAATCAACAACATAATCAAACCATTCTAAACCACACCCCACCCACAAGGCTGAAACCCTATATAGCATACTTCTAATATCCAATTTGCATTCTTTTTATTATTATGACATCAAGATTTTGTTGTAGCAATAATAATTTCAATATTAATCATTAATCATAAAATAATAACAAAATTCTTAAAAGATCTTTGAACATTCATTTTCCAACATTGATCTTTTACAAAACATAGATACAACACATATACAACCCTAGTATGTTTCAATAACATAAACTTACAACAATAACATACAACTAGATCATACCCTAGACGAACCCTATATGTTCAAGGTATCAACCAACCTTCCAAACCCATAAACAAAATCCTTAGTATGTTTCTAAAAAAAATATAGAAAACAATCATTAAAATACATAAGGAGACTAAATCCAATTAACAACAAAACAACTTCTCAATCCAAACAAAAATAAAAACTCATCATCAATTTGCAAAAGCCTAAGAATTCTCATTAGCTCCTTTGATAGTGAATCAAAAACACAAAACTATGGTCAATCCTATTAGACATCTAGGGATTTCGTAACCCACAACAAAGAGAAAATAGAATACTCTTAGAATTAAAAAGAAGAGAAGTCATAAGCTAAAGGGTTCAAAGCACCAATACAAGAACACATACCTAGGGATTTTGAAACCCTACTCTTCTTCTCCTCATCCTTCTTTCTTTCTCTCTTTCTCGAGCTCTATCCCTTGCTTTCTCTCTCTAAACTTGACAGCCACCAAGAATGAGCCTCCAAAGCTCATTGTTTCCCCACTTAACCTAGCCAATCCTAAGAGGAAATTTCCCAAATAAAATCCTTATCCTTTCCCTTAATTTCCTCTCCCAAAATCAAGCCATCATCAAAAGTGAAACCCCTTCCCCCAAGTTGATCGACTCCCCTCTCTCTCTCTCTCTCTCTCTCTCTCGGCCAAGGATGGTCATTCACACTCTCAGTCATATTTCTTTCTTACTCATAATATTACCATACAACTAATTCAAGAAAAATCACATGCATTCACTTACCATTATCTTTATTTTTCTATTAATTATTACATCAAGAAAATATGTCAATGTTTGAATAAGGAAAGTTTCCATTTCTTTCTTTCCCATTCACCAGCACACCACTCTCGCTTTCTATCTACACATTTTGTTCATCAAAATCCCATTTGTGTGAACACAATGTTTCTAGAATTATCTTTTTCATAAATAAAAATTATATAGGGGAATTATTAGTATTCCCATTATGTGATCTCAATGCATGGTAACCTATTGCATGCTCACCGTGCATACCATGCACAATAACACACACAAACACACAAATCTATCACTACTAACCATGCACGCTATCCAAGCTCATGCCCATAATTTACAATGTAATTTCAATAAATAAAACAAATAAAACTCATTTCACACAATTAACACTTAACAATTATATAATTAAATTAAAATAACTAAACACTTACACAAATAACAATAAAAAAAAATAAATTGTTGCGCTACACTTTATGATCAGGAGTTATAGCATCATTAGTATGTCGTGAAGTTTTTTGAATGGAGAGAGAGAAAGAGAGCATTTATACACATATATATATTTGTATATTATTTAATGAATTGAGGCTTTAGATTGTAGTTTTTCTATAATGAATAATTGTGCCAAAGATGATGTCGTCAACGGTGGTGGTGGTCTTGCAAGAGAAGAGAGGCGAATAGTGGAGTCCTATAGTTAAAACCATAATTTTGGATGAAAAAAAACTTTAAACTATATATTTCTGAAATTATTTTTTTTATAACGTATTACTAAAAGTGTCCCTTTTTATGTATAACTTAAAAAAAAATGCCATAATATATAAATTAAGATGAACTAAAAAAAATGATGGAGAATAAATATATAAGTAATAGCTTAAAATATAAAATCAAATATATATATATAAGAGAATATGTGCATTTGGTACCTTATGTTTTGGCCGAGAATAGATCTGGTACCATGTAATTGTAAAATCACTATAAAATGGTACCCTGAATACAAATTTGGTCAATAAGTTTTTTTAAATGAAAATTTTTTCATTGCTTAATCTGAATTAATTTATTTTTTTTAAATAGGAATATGCGTATTTGGTACCCTATGTTTTGACCTAGTACAACTTTAGCACCCTCTATTACGAATAATTATCTTCTAGTACCCTATAATTGTAAAATCAGTTAAAAATGGTACAAAAAATGGACAAAAAAAGTAATATTGCTTCAAGCCATACAAAAAATCAAGAACACCTTTTAAAACTCATCGAGTCCACAAGGTCATGCTCGGTACAAGTTTAGCCATTGATATTTTGGGTACTTTCATGTTTGATATTTCAGGTTATGTATGGTTTCATATTTAAAATTTGAATATTGATATTATGGATTTTGACTTGTTGATTTGAATTTTATATATAATTTTCATTCAAAGTTTGAGAAAATGAACAAGAAAAATATTTGTATTTGTTCAACTCAAAGAAATTAAACGATAGAAGGAAATAAGGAAGAGAACGTGATCTAACTTTGATGAAGATTTTGATATATATTTTTTTGGTATTAATCTAGATTTTTTTCATTTAGTTTGAACTATAAAGAACTACCAGAAAGAGGAATAGCAAATCCAAATTTAAGGTAAGATTTCACATAAATTTTTGCTTTGATTTTCTGGCTTTGAGGCTTTGAAGAACAATGCATTTAAATAGAATGGTTGTCATTTTAATTATAAATACAATTATTTAATTAAGTTTTAAGTTGTTTTTTTAATTATCAAGTTATATTTTTATTAAAATATTTTAATACAATATTTCAATTATTTATAATTAAGAGTAATTTGGATATTATAAAAACAATGTTGACAAAATTTGTGTCTGGGATACCTTTTTTCTTACTACTTTAACAATTATAGGGTACCAAATGCGCATATTCCCTATATTTTAATTAGTTAAGGATTTATAGCTAAGGGTAACTAAGGTATTATGAAAAAATTGATGTCCAAATTAAAGAGGGTATCATTTTTTACTGATTTTACAATTACAGTACCTAACGATAATTATTGGTCATAGAGGGTACCAAAGTTTTACTCAGTCAAAATACAGTGTACCAAACACGTACCTACCCTAAAAAAAGGGTCCCTTGTAAAAATGACCTATTTTTTGAAGTTATTTTGCACTATGGCTGAGTGTTGATAATTTTTTACGAAATGACATCCGACACTCCAGACTGCTAGTAGAAATTTTTCAAACAACTGGTCGAAAAGTAAAAGAAATAAAAAAATGAGTTGGGACAACTTTTTTTTGAAAGTCAAGTAGTTAGATTGATCACTAATTATAGGTATCTCAAAATCTACAAAATACAGAGATAGAGAAAATATTATCGCTATATAAAGGAAAAAAGCAATGTTCTCTATTTTCTCCTTTGACTCTTCCTTTTTCGACTAAAAAACCCACGGTTTTCTTTTCTTTTCTCACTACTAGAATGCCAGCGAAGTGTGCTTGCGTGTTGGGCATGTTCTAGCCAAGAGAGCTTCTAGTTGGATGGCTCGTTGGTGTGGGATTTTGTGGGTCGTGATGGTGGCATTTTTGTGGTAACACAACTTTAGTGGAGGAGTTCTTTAGAGTGTCGCTTGGGATACCACTATTTTCTTGGCTCATTTATAAGGTTGGATGAAATTCTTCGGCGGGTTTGATGCTTTAATTAACGGCTGATGGGTGTCCTTCATTGGATCTAAGTGCTTCTCTTAGTTTCCTTCCATGGGTCATGGGGCGATGAATTTTGTACTATCTTTCTCTACTTAAATACATTTGGTTAAGTGGTATGTAACCTGGGTGATGAGGCTAAGACTCTTCTAATGTTGGTTGATAAGATTATTGTTTAACACCCAAACGTGACTTCCACTAAGCAGTAGTTGTCGTATAGACTAGGCGATCGATTGCACAAGGAGGCAAAGAAACAAAGTTTACAATAAATAGAGTTAAGAGATAAATAATATGAGAATATTAGAGAAAATGATATTTTTGTAGTTTTTTGAGATTTAAAGATTACAAATAAATTAAAGATATATATGTGATGTAACTAAAGGTAATAAGCAGGAGAGAGGAAGAGTCACATAAATACGTACTTACATATATAGATCTTTGATTCACAAAAATTATACAAATGAAAAGTTTAAATCACAACTATTCATTTGGAAGATTTAAGATTGAAGCATAAATATATTTCACAAAATGTTATTTCAATGATTAATATTCTTTATTATGGAAGGATGAGATACGGAGAAATCTAAAAATGACATTATATCATTGGCAATAATACCATAAAAGATTGCACATAAAACCTAACATAAATATTAGTTTTTCTAAAATAAAATACATAGAAAGTGCATGACTAATTCTATATAGATTTAGCAAAAGTAAATATATATAAATCAGATGGAGAAAAATGATAAAGATAGTATTTATATTATTTTTACTAATTTGATAATACATAGAAAGTGCTTGACAAAATCTATATACTATTAGTAAATATAAATAGAGATAATAAGATGATGAAGAAGAAATGAAAGAAAATAAATCAATCAAATATATAAACTTCACGCACATGATGAATCAAAAATAACTATTAAAGTCATAGTTTATATAGGATCATCCTACCCTTCGTAAGAAGGTTAGTCTATCATGTTAAACATTCTCATAAAATTCGAGAGACAAAATATGAGAATTGAGACAAAAAATATGGTATAGTTTTGATATCTAAAAATTACTTATCAAACTATGGAAAACGAGCATCTATCTATAGAGCCAAAGAAGGACTAAAACATAAATAAAGAAGAATTTGGGATTACAACATATAATAATAATATTAATAATAAAATATGATATAAAAATCATATTTATTATTAATAGTATTATTTTTGTTGTTGATATATTTATTATTTTGGCATTTGTTGTGCATGTAGGTGGAGTGGAAACTGAGAAAATTGAGTTGTTGAAAAATTGAGTTGATGGGACATGTTGACTAACCTGTGTGCAGGAGGCTAGCAGAAGGCACGCACTCGGTGAATGAGACTACGCCCCTTGGCCCGCGTGTAGTCTGGTTGGTAGGGAGCTAGGACGTAGCTCAGATCGTGGGGCCCAAGGCGAACTCGGTTAGAGGGGCAGTTGGAGCATGACACACGGCCTGTGGATGGATGCCAAGTGGCAGTGGGGCCCGTGGGAGAGAAGAGAGGTGGAGTTGGGCTTAGGGGAAAAAGGACTGGATTGTTTGTAAAATTCCCTAGTCTAGTGCTTTGTAAAACATTCACATATTCACTGGTTTATAAGATAAAGCCACTTACTATAAAGATTTCAGTGGGGTCTTGCTTAAAACATGCAAGTTGGGCCCAATAGTTTAAAAAGAATATATCAGTTTTCATGCAAAGTTCTATAACAACCAAAAGTTCAAGTCCCACTGATAAGTTTAAAAAGTATCATTAAACATTACATTATTAAAAGAAAATGGTGTTTTAAATTGATCGTTTCTCGTCCATAAGATGCCCCCACGCCATACACACCATGACGACAGAACTCCCCACATCACCACACGTGCCATAGAGAAGCATATTTGATACTTGGAAGGGAAAGTAAGGGGGTGAGCTAAAAGCCCAGTAAGGAAGTACAAACAACAAACAAGTAAGATACAACAGATCATAAACACATTCATCCATCTATATACATCATAGCATCATCATCATAATGTCGTCAATATCAGAAACATAAACATAATCACGTCAACATTAACATCATCATCATAACATAAACATCATATCATCATCATAACATAAACATCATAACATCATCATAAACATTTTCCTTGTGAACATGGCCCGCTAACTTGTCCATGTCACCCTTTGAGGTAAACAGGATATCTGGTCCATGAATAACCTCAGCGTGTCTGCCCTTGGAGTTACGTCTTCATATCCTTAGTAACTCGGGTTACATCTTCATATCCTTAGCAACCCCTTTTTGACGTGTTGCGTTCATCACACTAACATCCATTCATAGCACACAACATCCATACATTCCAAACATATCATCATATTAAAGCATTCCATAATTCATAGCGCAAAGCATCATAACACTTTCATACAAACAATCTTACCATTCACAGCATAAATAAACATAAATTCTATCTAACTTCCTTACCTCAAGTCCAAGTTAAGTAAAATGACAACTTGTCAACAAGCTTATACCATAATCAAAATAACATTCCTTAGCATCACATAAACTCTATTTTGCCAACTCATATAACTTATGTGTGCATGGGTCATGCACACATGGTGAGAGTTACTCACAACATCTAAACAAAGCATATTTACACATAAGGTCATAAAAGAATAATGCACATTCTACCTATATTGCGTGCATGATCTTGCTATAAAAACTACATGGTTGCATAATAGACATATTTTTTAATGTAAAAGTGAATTTGCATGCGAAATGCATACGTGGAAACATTGCGTAAACGTGGCGGTTAAAACGATAATTCTACGCGTCTTACTTCTATCTTTTTCAAAATAATAAAATTGTAGCATGCTTTGATCGATATTATTTGTCATCTTAAAATTACTAGGTTGATTAAATCTCTCAAAACATTATTTTATTTCATAAAATAATTTATTTAACCATTTAAAATACAATAACTCCATTACTTATTTTTAAATTCAATAAAATAACCAAAACTAAAAATTATGTAAAAATCTCAAAATTTAACATGTTTATTTAGAAAATAACATTATAATCAAATTAACAAATTTACAAATTTAATGTGGGAAAAATATAATTTTTAGATGTGGAAAAATACATTTTTATTTGTGTTATTTTTAAAGATTAAATTTAAAATAGAATAAACTTATATATGAAAAATTAAATGATTATTTTTATAAATATTTAACTAAACTTTCAACCATAATATCATTTACTTAAAATTCACAAGTGAACTAAATTCAACTTTTTTTTTTCTTAATCCAAAATAAAGAAAAATCATAACTATTAAAATAAACACTCATGTTATATTAAAAATACCACTATTAATATTTCAATAGTTTAGGATATTAATTTATTTCAAGATACTAACTGTTATCCCCAAAATTTCAGTTCGATGACATGGCGATCAGAAGTGACAAGTGGCAATGCATGGTCAGTAAATGGCACATTAATAGTCAATAAATGTGTTGGCTCTTCGGAGTTCTGATAAAGTGATCGGACCGACCTGATAGAATTTTTGTCCGACCGGTAAAGATTTTTGACTCACCAATCACCTGTCTTGGCCGACCAGTTAAGTGTTTGGTCGACCAGTTAAGTGTTTGCCCAACTAGTTAGGTGTCTAGTAGACCAGTGAGATGTTTAGCCGACCAATTAAGTGTTTGGCAAACCAGTGAAGTATTTGGTCGACCGGTGGAGTGCATGGCCGACCAGTCAGCTGTTTTGGTCGACCATGCATTTGTTTTGCCCGACCAGTAAAGTGTTTTGCTAGACAAGAGGTGTCCTAGAGGAGTGCTTTGTCGACGAGAGGTGCTTACCTATGTCCTCAGTAATAGCTTCAACCTGAATCATTCTCAACTGCCGCGGGAATCTCTCAGATATCCCAGAATAATAGATATATTATTGTAATTTAAATTCATTTATTTTTTATTAATGAAAGTCTGTTGAAAGAACCAATGACCCAGTCAGAAGGTTCTGGACCGCTGAACCTAGAGACTAAGCCCAGGGTCTTTCTCGATGAGACCACTCCAGAAGTTGAACAACTCTAGGAAGCAATAGGTGCTTTCCAAGAGGAGATGGTGCAATTCAATGCTCGACAAGAGTCTTTCACTGAAGAGATGGCTAGGCAGACAGCAACAGGAGGAAGTCGACCGGAGATATCGTGAAGCAACACTTGGTCTAGAAGCGGCTACCGAATTGGCCTAAGCCAATGCTTAAGCTGCAGCACAAGCAGCCACCCAGGGAGTAAGAAATAATAATGCAAGTTGGAGGACCACAGACAGAGCCAATTCTCATGGAACGGACAGAAGCATGAGTAACCCCCCTGGTTGGGAAGATGATGGAGTCCACTCTAGAACTGCATCAACAGAGAGGGAGAACTCTAGAACTCCCTCCAGGAGCCACCGATCAAAAACTTCAAGATGAGGAAGTCACCGATCGGGCAGTAAAAGGACTCCACCCAGGCAGGATCAGACCAGGACTCCTTGAGATAAGAGGACTTCACAGTTCAAAGATGGCATGGTCGTGATGAGGCTGATAGTCATCACACCGATCAGTCAAAGGATAAAGAAGACAACAACCCACAAGGAGGAAAAGACTGCCCGGGACATATCGAAAAGCCTCCGCTGCACCCCGGCAAGCAGCGTAGTAGGAGAGAGCATGATTCCTGGAAGGATCTAAGGGATCTTATCACCAACAAGAGGAGGATCATCCTGGTCGAAGGGCGAAATCTGAATCGCCCTGTCGGTCAAGTAGAAATACTTAACGACAGTGCACCAGATGGTAATGCTTGACCAGGCGGTCAAGACCTTGGAACTTCGTCAGTAGCACCAGCCATCCAAGCCCAGCTTGACGTTCTAGCAGCTACAATGTAAGGTTTGTCAAAACGACCTTCCGAGATGGATGCGATAGACCACCGGGGTGGCAGCCCATTTTGTGCTCGGATTAGAGCAGCCCTGCCACCGGAAAAATATAAAGCACCAGTTTTGCCAGTATATACAGAAAAGGCAGATCCTATCAGACATGTTGGGAAATTCGAGGACCAGATGGAATTGCTCGGAGTAAGTGACGATTATCGATGTACAGTTTTCTCGACTACATTGTTAGATACAGCCCAGGAATGGTATTGGAAGTTTAAGCCGAACTCCATTACCGCTTGGGAAGCATTCAGGAAGGAGTTTTGTAGACAATTTAACACTTCCCGGACTCCACTAGTTTATGCCAACCACTTGGTAGATATCAAACAAGGAAAAGATGAGTCTTTAAAGAATTATATACAGAGATTCATGAGAGAAGCCAATAGAGCAACTGCTGTAGGAGACGAGGGGAAGATGGTTGCCATATCCGCTGGGATAACTTATCGGAGCCCTTTGTGGGATAGTATACATAGAAATCCAATTTCAACACTTCAACAATTTCTTGACCGAGAAGACAAGTATATGAAATTGGATGATACAATCGAGAAAGAGGAGAATGGCATAAACAATCCGGGCAGATCAACTGACCCTCCTAAGAATGGTAAAAAGAAATGTGGAAATGACGGGTCTAACCACCATGAGGAAAAGAAAGCAAAGTTGAGTTCAAGCGAAAAACCAACCAAGTATGCGCCTCAATTCACTAATTACACCACTCTCTCGGCCACCCGAGCAGAAATATATCTTGCTAGTCATGAAAAGGTTTCCTACAAGAAACCTCCACCCATCAGGAAAGAGATGAGGAAGACAGACATGAATAAGTTTTGTCGTTTCCATGGAGATTATGGTCATGACACAAATGAATGCAATCACCTCAAGGACGAGATAGAATTTCTTCTCCGATCGGGCAAGTTGAGAAAGTACCAGGCAGAGGCACCCCAAGGAGAAGGAGGCAGCAGCAATCCTGGGTTCAAACGACAGAGATCTCCACCCTTGCAACCCGGGCCTGTGGACTTTACCTTAGACACTATATGTGGAGGTCCCCACTTGGCTGAGGATAGCAATAAAGCAAGGGAGAGGTATGCCGAGACACTTCGACATGAGCGGGAGTGCTAGGATCAGAAACCACTGAAGCGGTGAGCTTCGGAGGATATATAATCACTAAATACCGCTTTCAAAGTGGTAGTTTAATTTCAAGTTGTTTAACTTGTTATTTAAATTTGGTTTATGAGCTGGTTATTTGCTGACCAATCAGCTATTTTTGAACAATTTTGTTGTTTAAGACTCGTTATTAGATACGTATTGTCCTTTTTTAACTTACGAGTAATAAAAGAGATTACGCGCAGCGTGGTCGATTCTTGCTACAAATGTGCATGTGTGTTAATTATCCGAGCAGTGTTCAACTGGTCGGTAAAAATTGGACAGTGTTCAACTAGTCGATACATTTGAGCAGTGTGCAACTGCTCTTATATTTTCCATATATTCTATGTGTTTCACGAGTAATTAACTGCTCGAACAGATTCGGTCAAGTAGCAAGTGACTAAGAGTCTTTCAACCCTCGATCACTTGGGGGGCACATGGGGTATACTGGTATATAATTTAATACAGGCAATAAGAGCACGAGTAAACATATTTGTTTTTAGGCTGACTTGTAAAATTTTGAAGTCAAAAAAGGCCATTAAGCTAACTTGTTTGACAAAGCTTAAGTAACTTGGAATTTTTCAATATTTCAAAATAGAAGCAAATATTCATTTGACAATAAACATTATGCTCATAAAATGTTAGAGCAATAAGAGTGTGAGAAAGTATATTTAGCAGGGACTTATGAAATGTCTAGAATTTCTAAGTTAGAAAACTAAGTACTCATGCAAAAATATAAGGCATACATCAGAGTGACTTTACTATTCACAAAAAACTTATAACTTTTTAAGTCTAAAAAGACTTAGAATGATTCAAGTTAGCAAAGAAAACTAAAGTATAAATGCCAACAGCTCGGCTGTACGAGAAAAATATCAAAGTTGCTAAGCAACAATTGTCTTCACAAGAAAAAAGAGTAAACTACTGGCCAGGTACAAAGTTTAGCTGATCAGGTGCAAAGTTTTCCTGGTCGGGAGAGCAGATACAACTTCCCTGGTCGGCTGAGCATATATCACTGGTCGAGTAGGAAACTCTGTTGTTGAGCATGACTAACAATGATGAGTCCCTGGAGTGAATCAAACAAACACGAACAAATGAATGCAAAGTAAATACTACATAGTGGAAAAATGTTTTTGAGAAGAGAAGTCAATTTTCCCCAAGATTGATTGTGAGAAATCAATCTCTCAAAATATTTTTGAGAGATTCGAACAAGGTGTTTTGATGGTGTTTCGAGGGATAAGTTTTAGGCATGTGCTTAAATAGCTATGCCATATGCTTGATCGGTTGGGTGATGGCCGAGCGGATGCCAAGTGTGCCTGAGTAGGCCCGCACACGCGTCCGAAGGCTGGTGTCTGAGAAGCTGGGGCAGGGTCTGAGCGGGTGCGGGCTGTGTCCGAGCGGCTGAGGCTGCATCCGAGTGGGTGTAGGCTGCGTCCGAGCGGCTGGGGCTGCGTCCGAGCGGCTGGGTCTGCGTCCGAGCGGGTGTGGGCTGTGTCCGAGCAGCTGGGGCTGCGTCCGAGAGGGTGTGGGCTACGTCCGAGCGACTGGAGCTGTGTCCGAGTGGGTGTGGGTTGCGTCCGAGCGGCTGGGGCTGCGCCCGAACAGCCTGGAGTGCGCATCCAAGGAGCTACTGTCTGCGTGTCCGAGGGGCTGGCATTTGTGCATCCGAGGGGCCTAGCGTATCCGCAGAATTATGGTTCGTGTGTCCGAAGAGTCAGGCGTCATAGGAGATGCTGGCTGGCCATCTGAGGAGCTTGTCATCCGAGGAGCTGGATTGGTGTGTCCGGGAAGTACGGGCATGAATCCGAGTAGTCTAAATAGCAAAAAGTGGCCAAGGTTATGGGTTTGATGGGCTAAAAGGGGAACCTATTTTCTTAATTTTGAACTATGCAAACAAGATCAACAAGTTGAATTTCAAGGGTTCAACAAACTTCAAGAAAACATCAATGGTTATCCTATACCCATGAGCCCGAAAGAGCAATGGAAATGGGAAACTGATAACTACCATTTTTATGGACAGAAAAGTTAAGTCGTGGGTTTACTAAAAAAGTGAAGGTTACTGACCGGATGGGAGCTTTTGGATGACCTCAAAAATATTTTGCTACAAAAAAAGTTTATCATACGAGTAAATCATATAATAAACTTGGGGGGCTGATGTTATCCTCAAAATTTCAGTTCGATGACGTGGCAATCAGAAGTGACAAGTGTTAGAAAAATATTGTTTTGCCTCAATGGAAATGATTATAATATTACAACTCTATGCAATAATATTACAAATAAATATAGATTGATTAAATAAGGTTACAACTTTATAACTGAAAAATACAAATAAACTAAAGAAAGGGAGAAGATGATGATGAAGAAAAGAATAGTGAGAATACAACTCTAAGCAAAAGATTACAAGTAAAATAAAGTGTTTAGACCAAATGAAAAGATTACAACTCTTAAACAAAATATACAAGTAAATAGAACAAGAGAATAAGAAGAAAAGCAATAGAATAAAAAGAAGAACAGGAACACAATCAAACTCTCACTTACACAACCTAAGTGAAGAGGATTGGGGATCGCCAACTTGAACAAGGTTTAAAACCTTTGTCCAAAAGCTTATTTCCCCCTAACTCAAGCACTAAGGGATCTCTCTCAGATATTGGAAAATCTTTCTGGAATTATCAAGCCTCAATGTGTTTCTAGCCAAGTGCTCTAGTGGAAAGAAAAGTTGTGTCTTACAAGTGAGCTATAGGCTCCTATTTATAAAGTTTAGAGACACCCTTTGAATTTCAAATTCCACCAACCCCCATGGCTTTTACCAATGTTTAATTAGATTAATATGGAATTAAAAAAGAGATTTAGGAGTTATTTGTTGTTTTTCCAAACGGTTCCAAACCCTCCCAAATGATTTTGTAACTCCCAAAACACATTATTAGGGTTAAAATCATATCTCTAACATCCATATCACATATGGCTTTATGAAATTCATCTCAATATTGTGTAACAACAATTTTACACAATAAAGGGTAATATTTGGAAGTTACAAATTTGTAACACCAAATATGTTACATTATTTGGATATATCTCATATATCTAAATATTGTAACTCTCTATTATATGTTACAATATGTGACACACTTTGTCACATTTATTTAATCTAAAACATTATATTATAATATAATATAATTATTAAATAATATAACATTCCCTCACAAGATTAAATAGTTATCTATTGTAACTCTTATTTAATCAATCATTATATTTTGAAATATAACATATCGCCCACTTGATTAAATAAGAACTCTCTCTTATAGGAGTCATTGCATTAGTGCATAAAGTAAAGTGTTTTTCAACTTGAACTTTACTATAGTGTAATTATCACAAAATTTGTCAAAAATTAGGTTGCACTAGGCATTGAACCATCTTTTCATGATGACAAATCGGTGATAACACACACACCTTTGTGATGTTCACTTGAGACCTCTATGTCTTGCTTTGCACCGTTAATGGCCATGTGCACTTTCCATTCATCGACGTTCTTGAGAATACTCCCTATTCTCATGAGATGCGGCACCACCCCTAGGTCCATATAGGTAGAATTTTTACAGTATTTTGTTACCAAAAATACTTGTCTTTACAAGACTGAACTCTATTAAAAAACCTTTCGATTTTAACCCTCCACTTGGTAACACACAAGTACTCAATATCTCAGATGGGACTTGTTTTGAGTACAACTAATATTCACTTGATTGACTTGTTATTACCTATTGAACCTAACACTAGTTGAATAACTAGTGTTAAGATAGGTTACCATCAATCATGAATCTCTTTAGGGAGTTTAAGTCCCATCCCTCGAGATGATGCAGCCACTAAATCCCTCGTTAGTGGCTTAGTGAAAGGATCCGCCAGATTTTCACTTGTTCTCACATAGGATATTGAGATGACTCCTCTTTGAATCAATTCTCTTACATATCCATGTCTTAGACTAATGTGTATAGGCTTCCCATTATACACGCTGCTGTATGCTCTAGCCAATGTCGCTTGGCTATCACAATGTATCGATATAGTAGATACATTATCTCTGATTAGGGGAATCTCTATCAATAGATCCCTTAACCATTCGGCCTCTTTGCTGGTAGCAGCTAGAGCTATGAACTCTGCTTCCATAGTGGAATGAGATATACAGGTTTGTTTCTTGGAACCCCAAGAAATTGCACCTCCACCAAGTGTAAATACCCAACCAGTTGTGGACAAGTTTTCCCCAAGATTGGATATCCATCTTGCATCTGTAAATCCTTCTAAAATCGAAGGAAATTTGGAGTAGTGAAGGCTTAGTCCTTTGGTTTTCTTAAGATAACCTAGGACTCTTCCAATTGCCTTCCAGTGATCCACACTTGGATTACTTGTAAACCTACTAAGATTACTTACCGCAAATGCTATATCAGGTCTAGTACACTGGGCAGCGTACATTAGACTCCCTATAGCACTAGCGTACTCCAATTGAGCCACTGCTCTTCCTTCATTCTTCTCTAGTTTTACACTATGATCGAATGGAATATTGGCATCTTTAACCTTGAGATGGTTAAATTTGTTCAATACTTTCTCAACATAGTGGGCTTGCCCTAACGCAAAACCCCCACTATGTTTCTTTACTTTGATACTGAGTATGGTATCAACTTCTCCAAGATTTTTCATCTTGAAGGTTGATGATAGAAACCTCTTCATTTCATCTATCCCTTTCATGCTATTACTTAGAATAAGCATGTCATCCACATATAAGCAAACAATGATCACATATCCCTTACAAGTTTTGGAATACAAACACTTGTCTCCATTGTTATGTCTAAACCCATTAGACATGATGGCTTGATCAAATTTCTCATGCCATTGCTTAGGAGCTTGTTTCAATCCATATAAGGATTTTACAAGTATACACACTTTATGTTCATATTTTGGTAGGACAAACCCTTCGGGTTGTTCCATATAGACCTCCTCATTGAGATCACCATTAAGGAATGTCGTTTTGACATCCATTTGATGAACATATAAGTTGTGTATAGAAGCTAGAGCGAACAAGATTCTTATATAAGTTGTTCTTGCAACAGGCGCATAGGTATCGAAATAATCGATACACTCTTTTTGCCTAAACCCTTTAGCTACTAATCTAGCTTTAAAGGTTTGGATAGTGCCGTCAGTGTGGTATTTTCTCCTAAATACCCACTTACATCCAATTGGCTTAGACCCCGGTGGGAGGTCTACCAATTCCCAAGTGTTATTGGAAAGAATGGAATCCATCTCATCATTGATGGCTTCTTTCGAAAATGCACTATCTCTCGATTGCATAGCTTCTCTATAAGTATTAGGATCATCCTCAACGAGAAGTACAATAGGAATTTTCCTAATGACTTCCTCTCTATTTCCTTCTACCATGTAGAATGAAATTCGTTGAGAATCTATCTCATCCACTACTAGACTTTTATGATTTTTAAGCCTTTGAATTCTTCTAGGTTCAAAGGGTTGCTTTGCATCCTTTTGAGAATTCTCCTCTTGAGAATCAACTTTGGATGTAGAAGCTTGAGAATTGTTTTCATATAACAAATTCTCCTTTAGAGATATTGAAGCTTGAGAATTGTTGTCACATAACATGTTCTCAAAGAATTCAACTTCTCTAGATTCAATCACAATATTAGACTCTAAGTCTAATAGCCTATAAGCTTTACTATTGTTGGCATAACAAAAAAAAGCACACTTTATGGCTCTTGAACCTAACTTTGTTCTATTAGGTTCGTTTTTCTTGCAATATGCAAGACACCCCCACACTTTGAAGTACCCTATGTTGGGTTTTCTTCCTTTCCATAACTCATATGGAGATATCTCATTTTTCTTCATTGGTATTCGATTAAGAATGTGACAAGCGGTTAAAAGCGCTTCACCCCATAAGTTGAAGTTCAACTTAGAAAACACCAACATAGAATTTATCATCTCTAGATAAGTCCTATTTTTTCTTTCGTCAACACCATTGTGTTGTGGTGTATAAGGTGCAGTGCACTCATGAATTATACCATTTTCTTCACAAAATGTATTGAATTCATTAGAGAAGTACTCTCCTCCTCTATCACTTCTTAGCACCTTAATCTTTTTATTTAGTTGATTTTCAACTTCTAATTTATACAATTTAAAAGCATCAAAATTCTCATCTTTATGCTTTAAAAGAAACACATAGGTATATCTACTAAAATCATCTATAAAAGTAAGAAAATACCTTTTACCACCTCTAGTTAAAACACCATTTAATTCACAAAGATCACTATGGATTAAATTTAGTAAATTAGATGATCTTTCTACACTAGGAAATGGTTTCTTAATCATTTTTTCCTTAACACATGTTTCACATTTACCATAGTTTTTAATATTGCATGCAATCATACCACATTTTACTACTCTTTTCATGGTAGAAAAACCTATATGCGATAGTCTAAGATGCCACAAAAATAATGAATCATACTCAACAATATAGGCGGTATTAGCATTTTTATTGATAACATTGAAAGTTACATCATTGGTGCACAACTTAACCATACCCTCACAAGAGTACTCGTTTTCCAAAAATACATTTGATTTGGTAAGTATAAGTTTACCGGACTCAAAAACGGCTTTAATGCTCGACTTGCCAAGCAAATCACCACTTACCAAGTTTCTACTCATTTCGGGAACATAAAGTACATTCACTAATGTAACTTTCTTGCCGGAGGTGAAGTAGACTTCAATAGTATCTTTGCCAAGTACCTTGGATTTGCCCTCATTGCCCATTTGAATCGCATGGTTTCCCTTTGTCTCTTCAAAGGTCTTGAGCAATGATTTGTCATAGGTGACACTACAACATTTTTTACCAAATATTACGGCAAAATATTACATAACTTTAGAAGTGCTATTAATACATGCCAAAAAAAATACACGGACACATTATCGGCGCCAAATGAAAAGTAACAGGTGCCAAATGAAATTTTACTTCACAAATAAAAAATGAAGAAGGGTTTTCTCTATTCTCTCTATTCTCTCGTTCTCTCAGTCTGAATCCCTAATCTCTAATCTCTCTCAATCTCTTCCCTCTCTCCCTATTCTCTCGTTCTCTTGTTCTCTATTCTCTGAATCCCTAATCTCTCTCAATCTCTTCCCTCTCTCCCTTAGGCTGAGACCCTTCATCTTTGAGCTTCCAACCCATTCCCCTTCATCTTGTTCTGTCCGAATAGTTGAGCCCAAACGTCATTCATCGCTGATTTTAATGGTAAGGTGACGGCGACGAGGTGTATGCCGTCTGGTCGAGGTAGATATGGCGTCTCAGAATTGGATTTCGGGACGAGAAGGTTTGTTTATGGAGGCGGAGATTCGAATTGGAGGGGTTGTAGGATTACGGTGAGTTCTTCGAATAGGGATGCCAATGGCAGAGGAAGAAGTCAGAGTTCGAGCTCGAGTTCGAGTAACGAGTCTAGCTCGTTTCTTTCTCAGAGCCAAACTTATGCTCTGTTGAAGCACCAAATGGAAGTGGCAGCAAAATCTAAGGTCAGGGTTCGGGGTATTCTCCACTCTTTCTATTAGGATTTTATCGGATGCCAATCAGAGAGTTATGTATTTATATGTTTTGGAAGTTATAGGACTATGAAGAGGCTGGGAGGATTCGCGACTTGTTGAAGTTATTCGAAGAAGAGGAGCCGGTTTTGTGACTGAGAGAGTTATGTATCGGAGCACGGAGAAAAGGCTCCCAATGTTGTTTACAAAGGCAAGGTTGACGATGAATTTTATATTGCTGTGAAGCGTTTCAATAGGTCGGCTTGGCCCGATGCTGGCCAATTTATGTTTCGTGCTCTATTTACTCTGACTCTTATGGAGAAAGAATGTGCGAGTTTTGATGATATTGTTTGGCTGGTTTTGTTGATCCATTGTGCTTGTTTTGGGTTTTCAGAAGGAAGCCAAGACGGTGGGACAGCTGCGCAGTGAGCGCTTGGCAAATTTGATTGGGTGTTGCTGTGAAGGCGATGAGAGACTCCTTGTTGCCGAGTTCAGGCCTAATGAGACTCTCTCTAAGCATCTTTTTCATTGTAAGGTGTCTCCTCCTTTTGTCTGTTTTTCTTTCTTCTCTCCCTCTTTGAGTTGATCTTGCATTCAAATTTGATGGTTACAAGGTATTTGTCGATGGGAAAACATATCAAATTTAACAATATATGAATGAAGATCATCGATTGGTTTTATAATTGGAGAGAGTTTCTTTATTTCTGGTGCACTTTTTGCTCTAATCAAATTATGCCCGCCCCTTTAGGAATTATCTCAATATAATACATACTTTAGGATCTATAAAAGGGAAATGATTTGAGTCTTTTTTTCTTCTTTATTTAAAGGATTCATTTATGCACCATAGGCATATAATTGATTTTAAAGGTTATCTATTTTGAATTGTAGAGGATACCCAGCCTATGAAATGGGCAATGAGAGTCTGGGTGGCTTTGTATCTGGCACAGGCCTTAGAATATTGCAGCAGCAAAGGGTGAGCACTATATCATGATCTTAATGCTTATAGAGTCTTGTTTGATTAAGTACTCTTCCTTTTCACGCTTTCTCTGTTTCCGAATTGTTTTGTGGCTAGGGTGTCTCTGGTAAGCTATTCCTATTTTCTAAAACCCTGAACTTGACAGGATGGTAATCCAAGACTCTCCTGCTTTGGTCTTATGAAGAATAGTAGAGATGGCAAGAGCTATAGTACCAACCTGGCTTTCATCCCTCCGGAATACTTGAGGACAGGTACTAATCATGGTCACAGAGAGTGCAATCTTCATTCTTATAATATAACTTATGTTTACTTTTGCGAATTTCTAAGTAGCTCATAATTGATTTTGTATAATTTGGACAACCAGAACGATGCCTCTCCCACCACATATATAAATTTTTTACAGAATCTTTCAACATATTGCACAAATTTATTCAAATGGAGCAATAATTAGTTATTCATTTTCCCCTACCAGGAAGAGTGACATCAGAAAGTGTGGTTTACAGCTTTGGAACCCTGCTACTTGATTTGCTAAGTGGAAAACACATTCCACCCAGCCATGTAAGCTTTCTTTTCTTTACAAAGCTATATTTAAGGGGGATGGTTACACATTGACTTTCAGGTGAAACTTTTGACCAACGATAGTAGTTCATAATGTTTAAGTTCGCTTATAGTTGCTGCTATTATGTCTTTTACAAAGAATGTAGTGAGACAAATTTCTGAAGAAAAAAAAATGTTTCCTACTTGGATTCTGATTATGATGCGAATTATGGTCATATTATCAAAATAATTTTAAGCTAATGAGATATATCTAATTTCTTAATTTCCTTTCCCAACAGGCACTTGACTTAATACATGGTAAAAATATTTCTATGCTGATGGATTCATGCTTAGTCCCCTGCCCCCTTCGAAAAAGCTTATTCTTTTAGGATTCAAATTATTAGTTTCTACTTCATTATTTCGTTGTGTTTGAAATAGAATAGTAGTTTTTCGATCCAAATTAGTAGTTTTATACAGAGTTATTGTTTTTCTTAATGTAATTTACGTTTTTCTTATTGTTGGTTGTGTCTGTATCTTTTCCCTTTTTCCTTAAGAATGGAGATTTTGAGCTAATAGTGACATCTAAAAGTTTAAAACCGATTCTGGGATTAGGGGAAATCAAGAAGTTTAAAAGATATACAAACTTAAGC
Source organism: Humulus lupulus (assembly GCF_963169125.1). Lineage (NCBI taxonomy): Eukaryota > Viridiplantae > Streptophyta > Magnoliopsida > Rosales > Cannabaceae > Humulus > Humulus lupulus. Next base: position 199,429,129 of record NC_084796.1, on the reverse strand, counting down.
TTTTTGCCCTAAAATAACTTTTTTGTTTGTAGTACATGTGCTTTTGGTTCAAAAGTTGGGAAAAGATGACAAATTTAGAGTGAAATGGGAAAAAGCTAGGATGCATTGTAACTTTCATTTATGCCCATATGAAAGGCTTGGACCTGGTATTTTATGTTTCTGTGTGCACTGATACTACTAAACCAATAGTTGGTACTATTGGTTTCACATTAAAGATAGTGTTTTCCCTGCCAGTAAAACAGGCTTTGCTGCTTCTGTTGAAGTGATGTTAAAGTGATGTTTGATTGTTTTCTAATGAATTACTCCTATAATTAGACAGACTTGATAAGCTTCTAACATAAGTGATCAAATTATTTCATCAATGTTAAATATTAAATTTGAAACCTATGATTTTTCAGGGAATCAGGGTTCAAGTGAGGTGTGTGTATATTGAGGGCCGGAGTCAGCCTTCAAAGGGTCGCTATTTCTTTGCATACAGAATACGAATTACCAATAACTCAGAACGCCCTGTCCAACTTCTTAGAAGACATTGGATTATAACCGATGCCCATGGAAAAACTGAGAATGTCTGGTCAGTTATTTCTACCTTTTGATGCCATCTGCTATTAATGTGCATTTTTCAGCTTCTATTTCCAAGTTAATCAAATTGTCTACACCCTTTGAATTGTTGTCATTTTCTAATTGTAGGGGGATTGGTGTTATTGGTGAACCACCATCCATTGTCCAAGCTGCTGCCATTCGTGGGTGTTGTTTCTAATTTTTCTTCTCTGATGTGTTGTAAATCATTAAAGCAGAAAGGCAGAAAGAGACCATGGCTTCTCCTTCTCCTTCTCACCTCACAGCTATCCCACAACACCTCTCAAAACCCTCCCTTTCCCAATGTAAGTAAATCTCTCTCTTTCTCTCTGTATATATAATATATATATACGTATATATATATATGACACTACTAGTACCCTTAAGATGAACTAGTATGAGAAATAACTTAAACCCTTAATTTCATTGCTAAATTTGGTAGTAAACTCGAAGCTAGTCGAGCTCCGTGTGAAGTCGAGTTTGGAAAATGAGAGCAGTGGCACTGAGGATTCTGGTCACTCATCATCAAAACCTCTGAATGTAAGGGCTTCATGCATTTTGGTATCTAGCTAATTATCTCTGTTTATTATCTCTTACTTGCAAATCACTTATGTTTTCTTAAGAACAGGGTCTTAGTAGCTAGCATTGGGACATGTAATTGATTACAAGACTTGCATAATTGTTTCTTTGTGTTTACAGAGAACACTTTGAGGAAAATGGTTTGGAAAAAGATCCAACAAGGAGCTCTCACGATATTTCTCTGACCGGCCTTATCATCAACAAGGTATATTATTTTGACTTCAATGAGGTTATACTGCAAAAAATGGATTTTATGGGTTTGGTAATTGTTTTGATTTAGTTTGAGATTGAGTTTGAAGAAAAATAATACAGTTTTGGTTTTTTTCTTCTGTTTATCTGGATTTATGGCTTGATAGAGATGATAATGGGTTTTAAGTCTCAAATACAGTAGTTTTAAGGAAAAACTGAAGTTTAGGTTTATATTTTTGCATTGAATAGTATTTTTATTTTTTTTCTATGAATTTTCAGGAAAGATAAATACAACATTTAAATTTGTGATTAACTTATTTAGTTCTAGTTGGCCAAATTCTTAGACAATTCACAGTTAATGTAATAGGGTGTTCATGTAAGATGTTAATGATGTTAGGTATTATGGTCTTGCAGCTAAGCTTCTATGGAGGGAGCTAAGCTTCTATGGAGGGGTGCTGAGTGTTGGAATGAGTGTTTAAAGCTTTTGGGCATTGCTGAAGCAGCAGAAGCATCAATGGATTCTGACCAGTTAAGCTCTGGAATTTCAGATTTTGATACTCACTTTCAAGGCCTCATAGTTCAGAAAAGGTCTCTTTCTCTCTCTCTATATATTTATATAACTGCAGTTGTCTCAACTTATTTCTATATTCTATTCCATATTTGTCATTTGTGAAATGTTCTGTTTTAACTAGTGTGAAGTATATGGTTGTTGTTGATTAATGGAATGCACTAGTACATAATGGAAAACTAGGCGAATAATGCATTTACAATAATGGAAAACATTATTGTATTTGAGTATACAATAATGTTTTTTGATTTGATAATCTGATATGGGAAATTAGTAAGGAAAGATGCTTTCATGATTCTTGATGGTGGTTTTGTACCAGGTCAGCTCAAATTATATATTTCGCTTCTTTGTTTCTTTGAGTATTTCTTCATTTTCTTGTTTCCAAGGTTATTATTTTCTTGTTTCTTTGGGTTTTCTTTAACTTTTTGTTTTGTTTTCTTGATTTATTCAGATTTTCTTTCAAAGCTCCATTTTACCTTTCCTCAGTTTTTTCATTTCCTTCTCTTTCTACTGTTTTCTATTTTTTTCTCCATTGATTTAGATACATTCTCTATGCCTCAATCTCTTTTTGCTAAGTAATCCCCCATTGATTTAGATACGAGTAATTTTATTGATTTGATTTATCAATTTTGAAAAACTAATTAATTGTTTTGATAAGGTTCAAGAAGTATTGAAAGATCCAAAATGTTCATGGGGTCTTGAGGTATGTGCATCACTTGAAATAGATTTTTATCAATTCCAATTCTTAAGTATTTATATTGAAAAATTCAATCTGACTTGGCTTTTAGGTTTTAGTGCTTTTTCTTGAATGAGTTTTCAATTTTGATTTTTACTAATATTATGTGCTTAAGATGTGCACATTTGGATATATAAATATGGAGATTTCTTTATTAATAATAGGACAAATCCATAATTCATGTGTTTTGATATGAAGTTGAAATTCTGCTCTTGTATCCAACTCTAGTTTCTGTTGGTGGTTATAGTTAATTAGTGTTGGAAGATTAGGATAAAATATGTTTGCACATTTTTTGTATATTAGTGCACATTTTTTACAGTATATTTTGGACTTTATTGCAGGCTCTCCCATCGATTGGCAAGGAAATAGTTGAAGTTCTGGATATACTGCCGAGGTGGTTTGATTTACAACACATGTTTGTTGAAGGTATAGTTTATTTATTTATTTTTCAAGATTTTATATATCTTTGATTTTTTGCTCTCTTTAGGTGCATTTCCTTAATATTTAGTTTTGTTTTTGACATGGATAACAGGTGCTGGAATTAAGTATTTGTTAGAATATAATGATATCTTAATTATTTTTGGTATTTTTAATGTTAGATGATAAATTTTAAAGTTCGTAATTAAAAGATGTAAAAAACTTATGATGAAGAGTGCCTAAGTAAAGTAATGCTCTCTTATGATTCCATAAATGGTGAAATCAAAGTGTTAGACAGATCTTTCATATGTTAAATTAGTCATGGTTTGTTTTATTATTTGGTTTTGAATAACAAATATGTATTTTATCCGTGTTTTTCTTTTGTTTGAATAAGGTGTCAACCTATTTATATACTCTTGCTTTTTACAATTTTCTTTTCTGTTCTATACAGAAGCTGAAAGCTATTGTAGGAATTATCATTGGTACATTAATAATGCCATTTTAATCTAAATTAGAGTTTATTTATTTTATATAATTCATGCTCTAGTTTTTTATACTATTCTTCTTGATTTCTCATGTCTTGATCTGGTTCTGACATAGCAGTCCTTCAAGAAAATAAAAAAGTGAAACTCGAGTAATAAGGTGAGATTTTATTGCTGAAATTTATAGCAGTACTTGTTTTAAAAATCTTATGGTTTGGTATATTTGTGGACTTGCTGGTTTATGAATTCGCTTATCTAGATTTGTTGAAGGTATGGTTCTCCTGTGTTTTCTAAATATACTTGGAAACAACGAGTGGATGTGTGCACACTTCAGGTGTCCTCTTGCTTTTTATCAAAGATTTTCTCTTTGTTCAGTTTCTAGGAAAAAGTATAGTAATGTTTATTTTGCCAGCTTTACAATGGCATGTTGATTTAGCACTAAAGCTTGTGTGTTTGTTATCTATTTTATTTTTTTTATGTATTGTTTCAACTAGTAAATTGTTGAAACAATAAATTGCTACTAGTGTAGATATTTCAACTTAGTAGCTTACATAAGTACCCATGATTTCTCTCACCACTTGTTCTTTTTCTGCAACTCATAAGAACGAGATTCATTGGCAATGACTACTAAGAAACTAAGTTGTGATAGTTAAACTTATTGAGAGGTAACACCTTTGTTCCCATAAGTTTTCTTTCATTTGTAAATCCGGTGTTCTTGATTTTCTTAGTTGTTCGAAGCTTTTTTTTTCTGGTTTTGTTGCTTGTTAATTAGGAATATATATTTTGATTTGTTTTTTGAAATTGATTTGATAATCTGATATGGGAAATTTTGGGGAATTTTAGTTGGCACTTCAGATTTGATTGGCTTACAATATTCTTGTACAGTTAAAGAGTATACAAAATTTGAACTAAAGGGCTTAACTTTCTCTTGGTACTTTAGCTTTAATATGCAAAATTTGAAACCATAGAATTCAATTTGAGTCCAATATGGGCTCCTTTCGGACCACACGGATCTCAGCCAGCATATTTTTGGTTCATTTTATAGTAGTTAGAATCTACCTCACACAAAAATATGTTGAATAACTTGCAGCATAGCTAGAGAGCTTGATTTGGAGGAATGGACTTCCAGGACTGAAACTGCTAATGTGCTGCATGAGCCAGTATGTCTCTTTTCATCTCATCTCATCTCATCTTGCAAGTCATTTATAATTTAAGTAGTTTCTTTTTCTCTAGAGTTAATTATGAGAAATTCATAAACATTGTTTGGTAAATGAAAATTGTATTGTTCTGCTTTACTAACTCTGTTAGATCATTCCTTTTATTCTGTTAACTTTCAATTTTATACATATTTGTAAAATTTGGGCTCCTTAATCTAGTGAAACCCAAAAGCTTGACAAGATTGTAATGTTGAAGCTTCAATATCAGTAGAACATCATTAGTGAATTCTTCTGAACCTTGCTCAGAACATATTGAGAGCCTCTTCACTGTCACTTCCTTTCCATCTCTTAGTGCCCCCTGCAAATAACCATTTTGTTTTTGTGCAATCCTATATATGTTGACTTCTTTTTCAGATTGAAAAATAATAATAAAGAAATACTTTATTAATTACCTTGTAAACAGGGCCAAACCACCCTCTCCTAACTTGTTTGAATCAGAAGAGTTGTTAGTAGAAATTTTTATGGAAGCCAAATCAATGTATGGAAACTCCTGATCTGTTGAATCATCTCCATTGATGTTCTTATGAGAAATTTTCCAGAGATTTTCATTATTCCCTGAATAAGGAATCAAGCTGTCGATTAAGTAGAGAACAAAAATAAAAAATAAAAAAGACAAGCAAGTAACTCATAGATAAGCTTGAACAAAATCTTTATTACTCTTTTTGTGTCTTCTGTTAAGTGCATAATAGCAAGTATATGAACCAAGAACTACTATCACAAGACATGATATAACAACAGCTACCAATGCAAACTAAATCAGTATAATAGCTTTTTGATGCAAGGATAGTAGTTTTAGTTTCTTGTTCCCAGATGTTGTTTCTTAATATTTGAGTTGTTTAAAATATGGTTTGAGTTGCTCCTTTTTGGGCAAGTGTTTTTTCTCTTTAGTGAAGATAAAAAATATTATGAAATGCTTGGTCCTGGTCCTTGGAGCTTGTTTTTTCACCCTGTGCTTTAACTTTGCAGCCTTTGCAGCTTTTGAGGGTTGTGTTCTGTCATGTTAATATGTATTACACATTCTTACAAAAAAGAAAAAACAAAAGGAAAAATGCTCAAAATTTTTATTCCATTAGACCATTCTTTTTTATTTCTTTATTTATTAGCCCAGTTTTCCAAGGTTCCTTCTTTCCTAGTTGGTCCTGGTCTGGTGGTACAAAAAGTGTCTGATTATACAACTTGTTGTAAAGTGTCTGATTAATTGGGTGCTAAAAGATAGGTTAATTAAGATATGTGTCATGATGTATCATTGGTTATTGGTTTAACATTTTTTTTTTGAATTTATTTTAAGTGGGAATGTTTCTCTGCTTTGTCCAAAGATCTTCTATTCATGTTTAGTTTTGGTATTTGGGAATTTCAGCTATGCTAATGAAATATAAACATGGATAGAGATATGGAGTTTTGCTTTGCATAAGTCATTCATTAGTCTTGTAAATCAAAATGCATTCCATGCCAATCAGATTCGTTTTGTTTATGAATGTCCTAAAATTGTGCCTAAAATATAGCTGCTTATTTGAATATTTGTGGAAAGGGATAATGCTGTTTATTTGATACAATGAAAGACCACATTCTGAATCTCTTTGTAAGATCTTAACAAGTTTTTCTTAAGCTATTTTTGCAGCAAATGTTACTGATTGAGGTTCACTAATTGATTATCATATCTAGTATCAAGAAAGACTACATGCTAACATTTTCTTGTGCAATAGTGACAACTTTTATTTATACATTTTTCTTTTTTGGGAGTTTCCAACTTTCATGTTTCAGCTATATTAGGGTTGATATTTAATTAAATATAATACTAATATGTTTCAGTCACTACACATTGTATGTATGTATGTACGTGTGTATATGGTTTTTCTCTATTTTCTTTTGATTAATTTTTAGTCATTTTATTCAGCTCTCATTTTGCTAATTTTTTGTCGAAAAGTTTGTAATTAATATGCGACTTATATGAGCATAGAAGAGGTCTCTTTGACTCACTGGATTAGAGAGTGATAGATGCCAAGCTTTTGAACTATTACCATACTGTTTATTTGACTAAATTTTGCAGTGTTTTAAAAAATTTCAGAGTAACATCATGAGGAGGTTTGCCTTGGAAACCTGAGGAGATTTCAATTTAGAGAGCTTCAGATGGCAACAAACAACTTCAGCAGCAAGTACTTGGTTGGATGATGAATTGAAGGATGGAGCAAGTTTCATGCATGGTTTACTTTTGTGTATTTTGTAATGTTTCTGTTTTTCATTTTTAAAGTAAAAAATGTTCAAGATTATATTACTTTATTATGTTATGCTTTCAAATTTAAGTTAGAACTAAGATCTCATGAATTAGACATATTCATGGTTTGAATTAGTTATTGATTAATGTAATACTTGTGGTTTATCAATCTATTGAGAATTACATTTTATGATTAATTTAGATTTTTTTTTATCAAAATACAATAATGAAAATCTTTTAATTAAAAAAAAACCTTATAAGTATATTTATCAAAATAAAATTTAAAATATATAATCTACACTAAAGTAACAAAATTTTATTACTAGACTTTTAATATGTTATGATTTAAAAACATATTATAAGCGTAAAAAATCGTTATGGTTTATATAATATAACAAACTAAAAATGTTATCAAAATAATCAAATGTAACAGTTGAAAAGTGTTATGAAAAAAGTACAAAATTAAACTTCAAATTTATAATCAAAAACTCTATCTAAATGTTATTATTTGAATATTATAGCATCTAAAAATGTGTTATTGAATAGTTTAAGATAACACCGAACATAACATTCAAAAAATGTTATAGAAAAGACTGGACTTTTAATAACATGGGCTACGTTAGCATTTTCAGAAGTGCTATCAATAGTCCCAGATAGCACTTTTTAAGTGTTATGAATACTGTTTTTTCTTGTAGTGTGACATGGACGGTGGCACAAGTATCATACCACCACCCTTTCACCTTGCCTTGGACCGCATTCACCTCACTAAGGGTAACAACTATGTTTTCCCCTTGAGTTGCATTCACCTTAGGTCCTTGTTGGTCTTTTCTATGTCTACACTCTCTAGCATAGTGACCCTTTTTCCCACACACAAAGCAAGGACCTTTCTCGCCCTTAAACTTGTTTGGGTTTGTTTTTGTACCCAAAGGTCTCTCATTACCCTTTTTCCCTTTGTTTTTGGGATGTTTTGGTTCTGACACCGCATTTGCTTTGGAAGTCTATCCATTAGACCCCTCCACAAGTTTATCTCTACATATCGATTCCTCTTCGATTCGAATATGCTTTTGGATCTCCTCCAAAGAATAATCCTCATTTTTATGAAGGAATCTTTTCCTATAGCTCTTCCAAGTTAGTAGTAATTTAGCCACATTAGCACCAACTTGAAAGGCCTCGGGAAGCTCAATCTTTAACGCTTTCAATTTATTAACAATAATTTGCAATTAATGTATTTGAGGAAGAATAGGTTTATCACAAAAAAATTTGAAATCAAAGTATTGAGATATCAAAAACTTTTGGTACCTTCCTCTTCCTCCTTGAACTTTTTCTCAAGTGCATCCCACATCTCCTTGGCTGATTTGGTCTCGGTGTAGAGGTCATAGAGCCTATCGGATAAGGCATTGAGGATATGACCCCTACAAAGGAGATTGTCCTCCTCCCTCTTCCTTCTCTTCTTCACCTCCTTGGGAGTGTCTTTGTCGGATGGCTCGACTAAAGGTGCCAAGGAAGACTCAAGGATGTAGGCGATTTTGAAAGTGGTAAAAAGAAACCTCACCTTGTCTTGCCACCTAGTAAAATTGGATCCATCAAACCTATCCAATCTCACTAGGTCTTGGTTCATGATCTTGATTGTCTCCCCTTCCATTGAAAAAAAAGGGATAAGCTTTTGAATATTAGAAAAATATTGTTTTGCCTCAATGGAAATGATTATAATATTACAACTCTATGCAATAATATTACAAGTAAATATAGATTGATTAAATAAGGTTACAACTCTAAAATTGAAAAATAAAAATAAACTAAAGAAAGGGAGAAGATGATGATGAAGAAAAGAATAGTGAGAATACAATTCTAAGCAAAAGATTACAAGTAAAATAAAGTGTTTAGATCAAATGAAAAGATTACAACTCTTAAACAAAATATACAAGTAAATAGAACAAGAGAATAAGAAGAAAAGCAATAGAATAAAAAGAAGAACAGGAACACAATCAAACTCTCACTTACACAACCTAAGTGAAGAGGATTGGAGATCACCAACTTGAACAAGGTTTAAAATCTTTGTCCAAAAGCTTATTTCCCCCTAACTCGAGCACTAAGGGATCTCTCTCAGATATTGGAAAAACTTTCTGGAATTATCAAGCCTCAAGGTGTTTCTAGCCAAGTGCTCTAGTGGATTGAAAAATTGTGTCTTACATGTGAGCTATAGGCTCCTATTTATAGAGTTTAGAGACACCCTTTGAATTTCAAATTCCACCAACCCCATGGCTGTTACCAATGTTTAATTGGATTAATATGGAATTAAAAAAGAGATTTGGGAGTTATTTGGGATTTTTGAGCCGTTCAACAAAGATTGAAAAAACTAAAAATTTGGTCAATTTCGGCCTGTGGCCGCGGCCACTGGTCTCTAACCCACAGGCTGCGGCCACTGACCAATTTCAGCACAAAAAATTGTGTTGTTTTTCCAAACGGTTCCAAACCCTCCCAAATGATTTTGTTACTCCCAAAACACATTATTGGGTTAAAATCATATCTCTAACAGCCATATCACATATGGCTTTATGAAATTCATCTCAATATTGTGTAACAACAATTTTACACAATAAAGGGTAATATTTGGAAGTTACAAATTTGTAACACCAAATATGTTACATTATTTGGATATATCTCATATATCTAAATATTGTAACTCTCTATTATATGTTACACACTTTGTCACATTTATTTAATCTAAAACATTATATTATAATATAATATAATTATTTTATTAAATAATATAACAACAAGTGGCAATGCATGGTTAGTAAATGGCACATTAATAGTCAATAAATGTGTTGGCTCTTCGGAGTTGTGATAAAGTGATCAGACCGACCTGATAGAATTTCTGTCCAACCGGTAAAGATTTTTGACTCACCAGTCACCTGTCTTGGCCGACCATTTAAGTGTTTGGCCGACCAGTTAGGTGTTTGGCCGACCAATGAGGTGTTTGACCGACTAGTTAAGTGTTTGGCTGACCAGTGAAGTATTTGGCCGACCGGTGGAGTGCATGGCCAACCAGTCAGCTGTTTTGGCCGACCAGTAATTTGTTTTGCCCGACTAGGAAAGTGTGTTGCTAGACCAGAGATGTGTCATGCTAGACAAGAGGTGTGCTAGAGGAGTGCTTTGTCGACAAGAGGTGCTTGCCTATGTCCTCAGTAACAGCTTCAACCCGAAACATTCTCAACTGCCGCGGGAATCTCTCAGATATCCCGGAATAATAGCTATATTATTGTAATTTAATTTCATTTACTTTTTATTAATGAAAGTCTGTTGAAAGAACCAATGACCCTGTCAAAGGGAATATCTGATGTACGATCCTTGAGCCTATAAATAAATGGTTCATGGCATCATTTTGGGGATCTGATCTTTTTAGACTGAGAAAAACTCTCTAGTTTTGAAACTTTGGGGCTGTTACTTGGGGCATTCTTGTGGCATTTTCTAAGAGAGTTTAGAGAGAGAAACTGTGTATTTTTCTACTCACACTTAAGAAACTCAGTTTGCTCAAGTTCATCTGATATTAATTGTAGGATATATATCACAACTCCAAGCGGATTAGGCTATTACCAATAAATTGGGGCTAAACCACTATAAAATTATCTGTGTCGTATTTTTCTCTTGAAGGTTTATTGTAGTTTTGACGTCTACTCGTCATTGGCCAAAATCGTGGTCAACACTAACCAAATTTCTTTTATTAAAAATACAACTTCACCTTTTTTTACAAAAATTCTAGCAACTATCTTTATTCTCAAAATCACCATTTTTATGTTTAAAACTGAATATTTTCTCAAAAATAAAGAAAAAATCTGTAGGTAATAAATTGTGAAAAAATATCATTTCAATGCATCTTAAAATCTTCCATTAGTTTCTTGAAAAATCAAAACATTAGCAAAATTATTTAAATATCCAAATCATTATTTTCATCATATACTAAACTTAGACACCAAAAATCAGCAAACATAAATCATCATGAAATTCATCTTTTTCATCATGCCTCACAAGATTCATACAAAATCATGCATGTTTAATTAACACAATTCACTACTACAAAACTGGGCTTCCCGACAAATTTTAACTGTCGCTATTGAGCAATGATGACAGACGACTAACTTTCGTATTTGCCTATGCCAGCGTAGGGGTAGCTATGCCGACAGTTAATAAGTGTCGTCGTTGCTGGTAACACCGACAGTTAACGTGTTGCTGTTGCTGGCAACACCGATAGTTAGTAGGTGTCGTCGTTGCTAGCAACGCCGACAGTTAATAGGTGTCGCCGTAACATTCAATTTATATATATAAATAATAATTTTTTGATATACATTTTTTAAAACTTTTTATTATATTTTTAACAATTGAAGTTTGATATAAATTTAAATAAAAAAATTACTCACATAATTAATTATTATTACCATAACGTGTAAAAAAATTATATTTATCATAATAAAAATTCATATACATACAACATTTAGTCATACAATTGAAATGTAAATAATACATCAAATCCCCGTGAGAATAAATAATTCTCAATAAAAATTCATTATAATATTATAAATCCATAAACTTAAAAATATATAATACAACAAATTTCAACAAAACAACATAATTCTCTTCTCCAAATTACTGCAAACTCAATCATGTTTCTTTTCTCAATATTCTTCCTAATAAATCTAGGCATCCACCTTAAAAGTCAGTCCTATGAAATTCCCTGCACCAATGAATTAAAAACTTCAAATTATTATTAAATAGTATATCTTACCATAATATATTAACGAATGAATGAGAGAACCAACAATATAAATATGTAAAATTAGTTGATTAATCTCTCTTAGAAATTATTAAACAAAAACTGACCTTGTAAGAATGTCAACAAGATTTGAGACGGTTGGGAGACCAAGGATGTTGTGAATTTCAGTATAACAAAATTCCCAATTTAATAATAGAATATCCCCAATTTAATCATCATAAGGATTTCAGAAAGATAAAAGAATGACTTATTATGGGCATTTATGACACTTTGTATGCCTTTAAAAATATAAAAGTACAATAAGTCTTATAATCACCAACATAATAAGCGTACTCATTATTTTAACATCATTGGCAAAAATAAATGAATATCATAAATATAATTAACCATAATAATACCTGAAAGAAATATCCAACAAAAACATATTTATATATAGATATATATGTATACAAAAATCAATGAATGTAAAAAAATGAATAACAAAAATGAACTTAATTACAATAGTACACATATATACTCTAAATCTGAATAAACATAACAAAAGCAAAAGCAAAGTATCCAACAAAAAATATATATACATAATATATACTAAAATCAACAAATCTAAAAAAAAAAAAAGCACCGACATCAAAACACAAATATACCCAAAACTTGATTAACATAACAAGATAACAAACAAAGTCTTTAGCACTAACAGAGTAAACACAACACAAATATATCATAGAATACCAAATATAAAATTATATACAGGGTACAAAGGCCACCAACAGAACAGTCTATATATATATACCCTGAATTTGAATAAACATAACAAAATCAGAAGCAAAGTATCCAACAAAAAATATAAATACATAATATACACTAAAATCAATATATCTAAAAAAATTAAGCACTGACACTAAAATAAAAATATACGCCGAAGCAGGTAAAATCAATAAATGCTAGTCCAAAAGAATGAAACTTAGAGTCCAATATAACTAAGAATTATTAACCAATATGCTAATAATGTCAAACTTTTGTATATCACTTTATACTATTGAACCTAAACGTGATCACAAGAACAAAAAGTGATGTTGAATGTTATAAATCACCTCACCAAAGACATTAGACAAGGGACAAGAAGAAAACTAACATCGTCTAAAACAAGAAGTACAAAAGGTTATGTTATATGTGTATGCCAACACGCAATAAGTACATTCATACAAGTATATGTTATAATCAAACACAATTCAATTATAGGATAATCATAGACAAGTTTACATAAAATCGAACAATATTTTCCCCATACCAACAACCAACCATCTGTCAATATCAATTCAAACAACACACAAGTTTTCTTTCTTATCCCCGCAGCTCACAAATTTCTCAGATCCTACTTCACTAAAACACACAAGTTCTCAACCTTCCGTTATCACCGCAGCACACAGTAACAACCCCAGAACCTACTTAACTATGGATGAATATTTAAGATATTCAAACTCCTCTAACATTTGCATAGTATTAAAATAAAAGTTAGAGGAATACCTCGTGCAAACTGTTGCAACAAAAGTTTCTTTGAAGTCTGTCTCAGCACATACACACATTTACAATGTTATAATATATAATAAAAGTGAGTCAAATCAGAATTAAATAACTAAATAATAATGCAAAGAGGAGAAAATAAAATATAACTAAGGTATGAATGGTAATATTAAAAGTTTATATACATTTTGTTTTTCCAATTGAAAGTTGATATAAATCTATTGTCCACTTAAAAAACATAGAAAACTACATCATAACTTAGTTTATACTTTTTTTCAAAATGCAAAGATGGATTACACTTTTGACAGAAAACTAATATATATATACACATATATTTATACCTACAATCTTTATAATATTTATGTGCATGTAGAAGAATTACAACCAATGATCTATATGTTATATACAAACAAACAAAAAAAATCAATAATTATTTCCTCACGAGTATACCAGTACTAAAATATTTAAAATTATGAGAAAAAATGTTTGGTAAATGGATACATGTTATATACATTGAAATGAATATTAAATCAAATGAGAGAGGAAGAAAGTTCCAAATTTGACTAGTAAGAAAATTGTCTTACTGAAATAAATTCTAAGTGAACCCTTGAATAAAGAGAAGCTTGAGATCAAGTGTTTTGCACCTCAAATCAAGCAAGCAACACTATGCTTTTAAAGAGATATGGTTAACAAAAGATCTGAGTCGGATTGAACGGTTTGAAGTGCTCACCAGACCATCAAACCTCATTTCCATTTCATCTGAAATGGACAAAAAGAATAGCCCTACAGCAGGCTACACCATGTCAGATTCTCACTAAAAAAAATAATATATTGCAAAGAGAAGAGACTTTAAAATACAATGATAATAAACCACAAAACTTAGATGATTCATAATAGGAATTACTTGAATAAGATTTAGAACAAGTTTACTGGTTAATTACCAATGAATGGAAAAATAATGATGTGCATCAGATTGTTTCTGATTTTGAAACAAGTCAAGTATTTTGGTAAGCCGTGATTCTGTTACTATAGATATTTTGTGAAATATAATCATTTCCTCTTAATTTTGCATAATAATATGTGTATATATATTTTGTAACTTCTGGAGAATTTCGAAAATTGGTAACCATGACATTCAAGAAGGAAATACTAGTTTTAATATTTCATCATGGTAGTATATATGAGAAGCAATCTAAAGCATAGCAACACAATTGCTAGGGTGTGTTCTTTTCTTTATATATTGTCTAGTCTGAAAATATATTTTGCAATAAAATTTCTTGAAATGCTGGACATACTAGTTGACAAACTTTGGTTGAATTGAATCAATTAACACTTTCAATCACGGACTTAACAAATCATCTCAGACTAGCTCTTTTTCTTTTGAATTCCATTGCACTACAGACTTAACAAACCACATAGAAACTATAACTATTCAAATCTAATTGAATCATCTATAGTTTCAACCATGGAAGGACACATCCAATTGAATCAAATTATTTGTTTTGAAGTCACAAACCTTTATATCAAGCCCTAAGAATACTAAACAAGAATTTATGTCTATAGGTTAGAAGAATGGGGTTTACAAAAACAAAATTTTATATATATTTCGACCAAAAATTTTATAACTGTCGGTATTGGGCTTTTATTAACTATCGGCGTTGAGGTCAATAACGACAATTTTTAACTTTCGGCATTGGTCTAAAATTAACCATAACGCCCTGGTTACCCCAGAATAGTTACGGTGAACCAGAAATTTAACTCGCTACCCGAGTCCTTTGGTTAAAAACGTGCTTCTAGTGTTATTAACAGGCTAAGGTGGAAAACCAATCAAAAGGAAATGATATATTTTATTTAGAACATAAAACTATTCATGGGCCCATCAAAAACATTTATAAGTTATTTACAACTCAAAATGGTCATTATTATTTAAATTTACAACACACTGACCTAAGCCGCAAAAATAGGGTAAACCCCCTAGTTCCTCTGAAAACTCCTTGGCCGTGGTGGTTAAGCGGCCGCATATGTACACAACACAACCTAAGCTCTCCACTCAAGGCTGGGTGAGCTATTATTTCCCTTTATCTGCACCACATAGCACCCATGAGCCAAAGCCCAGCAAGAAAACACAATATAGCATGAATATAATATCAACAATGATTATAATAATCATTCAGGACTTTCAGTCCAAAACATATGAGTGACAATTGAAAATTCACTAAAGTGGGTTCTGTTCCCATCTGCCATGTGACGATAGGGTCACTGAGGCTTTACAAATAAATGATCCTTTCACTAGCTTATGAAGATAGGTGCTCGATGAACAGGTCACCAATATAACCTATCGCATGACCATAGAGTCATAATCGTGGGATTCTGCTCCCTAGCCATGTGACAAGTAGTCACTTAGGCCTTAGGCCCTGGCTCTAAGTAACTAGTCAAGCGCTTATAATTTTCATCAACCTTAGGGTCGGTCCAGCATTAATGCACCTAGAGTCATTCAACACTGATATCGATTAGATCCAATCTTTTATCGGCCCTGCGTTCATAATGCTTATGCCATTTCTGACTCTCAGGTCAGTAATACGCGACCAGTACCGTCCCTGAATAATCAGTGCCATACACAAGTAAGAAAGCTCTGCTAAGCATTTAATATACAATCAATGTCCACATTTACCAACCAACATGCCTCAACAACAATCATGCATGTCATATACACAGGGTGCAGTTTTCTTACCTCTGGTTCGAGCGAGAAATAGAACAAAAACGACTCCTAAGAACGATCGACCTTTTGATTCCTTAGCGGTCACCTAATCATAAACTATTATAACCTCCATTAGTGAAAATCACCAAGAAAAGGGTCTTGACCTAACCCCACTCTCGGGACCTCGAAACGTACCCACACGGTGAGGAGATTCAATCCCAGGCCTTAAGGATTGAAACCCCGAGCCAAAAACCCTTAAAAACACTCAAAACATAATTCTGAAGGAACAAAGTAGTGCTACAACGCTACTCACTAGCGCCCCAGCGCTATTCATAGAACCCCAAACCGCCCAACAGAGCACTGGGTAGCGCTATAGCGCCCCCTGGTGGATGCTGTAGCGCTACACCCAGCCGAATCCTCCCCTAAAACCTCTTCCTTCGACTCCTTCAATTCCAACTCGATTCCAATGCTTCAAAACCTCATTTTTGGTGCCAAATGAACCCAAAAACCATCCCCACATGCCCTAAGCATCACAAACACAAGAACCCTATCCAAAAACTCCCAACAAAACCAATCATCCAACCTAGAAATCTCAACTGAAAACCAAAGCTAAAACAAAGCAAACCAAGAAATTTAATGGCTAGAAACTTACCTCAAGCTCAAATTATGATGTTCTTCAATGGTGGAACACACTCCCAAGCTAAAAAATCCAAAGAGAAAATGAGGAAAAACAGGTATGGGAGAAGTGTTTAAAATTGCTCTGTTTTCTCTTCCTTGTACAGCCTTCAATGGCTTAATACTATTCTAGGGGTGAAAAGACCATAATACCCCTAGGTCAAATAAGGATTTCTAAAGGCTCCCAAGGGCAAAATTGACATTTCCACCTATTTCGTTAATGATAATTAACGCTCTACAATTCCCGCTATTCTCGATATTCTCAAACACCAATAATTCATATCCCGTTAGCCTTTAATTCCTGGCAACGCTCTAATCATTAAAATCACCCCGAGACTCACCCCGAGACTCACCCCGAGCCCCGAACATAAACCTGTTATGACCAAACCGCTAATTAATATTCCAAGATCGTCTCATGCCGAATAGCTCGAACAAATCCACATTATAATGTGGTCTCAACAATATGTCACCGACATGCATACAAATATACAATTACGCCCTCAACAGGCCAAATTACCAAAACACCCCTGTAATGAAATGTGGACCCACATGCATGCATTTAACATCATATTATAATATAATTCACATAAACATGCATAAAATCATTTAATGGCATAATTAAGCAATTATGGCCCTCCCAGCCTACTAATCCAGCCATTAAACCGCATTAAGGATTTTGGGGCATTACAACTATCTTCTCTTTACAGAAATTTCGTCCTCAAAATTTACCTGAACAGCTCGGGATACTGACTCTGCATATCTGACTCCAGCTCCCAGGTTGCTTCCTCGACCTTGCTGTTCCTCCACAATACCTTAACCAAAGGTATCGTCTTATTCCTGAGGACCTTATCCTTTCTGTCAAGTATCTGGACTGGCTGCTCCTCGAAGGAGAGAACTGCCTCAAGCTCCAGATCTTCATAACTCAGAATATGATTCACATCAGATACATTCCTCCAAAGAGCTGAAACATAAAACACATTATTCACGGCTGACAACGCCGGAGGCAAAGCCAATCTATAAGCCACTTGACCAACCCTCTCCAGGATCTCAAATGGGCCTACAAATCTAGGGCTCAACTTGCCCTTTTTCCCAAACCTTTTCATCCATTTCCATGGCGAGACTCTAAGGAAGACATAGTCTCCCACATAGAAATCCACGTTCCTACGCTTGAGATCTACATAACTTTTCTTCCTACTCTGAGAAGCAAGCATCCGAGCTCTAATCTTCTCAATGTCCTCACTGGTCCTCTGAAGTACCCCATGACCCAAGTATCTCCTTTCACCTGTCTCGTCCCAAGGAATGGGAGATCTGCACTTCCTACCTCACAACATCTCATAAGGTGCAACTCCAATGGTAGACTGATAACTGTTGTTGTAGGAGAACTCTATCAATGGTAGATACTTACTCCAAGATCCACTAAAGTCCAGCACACATGCCCGCAGCATGTCTTCCAATATCTGGATGAAAAGCCTACCAGCACACATGCCCATCTTTCTGAGGATGAAAAGCAGTACTGAACTTCAATTGTGTCCCCATGGCTTTCTGTAAACTCCCCCAGAACATGGAAGTAAAAGCAGGATCCCGATCTGACACGATCGACCTAGGCGCTCCATGGAGGCGCACGATCTCTCTCACATAGAGATCTGCATACTGATCAACTGTATATGTAGTCCTCATTGGCAAGAAGTGAGCTGACTTGGTGTAGCGATCCACTATCACCCAAATAGAATCATGCTGACCAACAGTCCTGGGTAAGCCCACCACAAAATCCATCGTGATGTCCTCCCACTTCCACTCTGGGATATTCAGAGGCTGCAATAACCTTGTCGGCCTCTGATGCTCAACCTTGACCTGTGGACATGTTAAGCACTTAACCACATACTCTACTACATCTCTCTTCATCCCCGCCCACCAATACAACGTTCTCAAATCTTGATACATCTTCGTGGTGCCTGGATGCAAAGAGTAAGGTGTAGTATGAGATTCATCCAAAATCTCTCGCTTCAAAGCAGTGCCTAACGGAACACATATCCGCGCCTTATACCTCAACAAGCCCAAATCAGAAACTATATAATCTCTAGATGCTCCAACCAAAACATCCTCTATGATCTTGATCAGTTGTGGATCACTCAACTGACCCTCCTTGATTCTCTCCAACAGTGTAGACTGTAGCGTAATATTAGCCAACTGGCCCACCAGCAACTCTATACCAACTCTGGTCATATAATCTGCTAACCCTCTAGCTATCACCCTCATACCATAAATCTGTCCCGAACCCTTCCAGCTTAAAGCATCAGCTACCACGTTGGCTTTTTTAGGATGATACAAAATCTCACAGTCATAATCTTTTATCAATTTCAGCCAACGCCTTTGTCTCATATTCAAATCTTTCTGAGTGAAGAAGTATTTCAGGCTCTTATGGTTTGTATAGATTTCACACTTCTCTCCATAAAAGATAATGCCTCCATATCTTTAAAGCAAAGACCACAGCTGCCAATTCTATACCAGGAGTGGGATATCTCTTTTCATACTCCTTCAACTGGCAAGAAGCATAAGCAATTACCTTCTATGACTACATCAGAACACAGCTTAAACCCTGATGAGAAGCATCGCAGTAAATCACAAACTTCTCCTGATCTATTGGAAGGCTCAGAATTGGAGCTGTAATCAATCTCTGCTTCAGTTCCTGGAAGCTGTTCTCACATTTATCTGACCACACAAATTTCTGACTCTTGCGTGTTAGCTCAGTCAACGAAGTAGCAATCTTTGAGAACCCTTCCACGAAACGCATATAAAAACCTACCAATCCAAGGAAACTTCTAACCTCAGAAGCATTCTTTGGCCTTAGCCAATCTCTGACCACTTCAATCTTTGCTAGATTTACCTTAATCCCCTCCTTACTGACAATGTGCCCAAGAAAGGATACCTGAGATAACCAGAACTCACATTTCTTGAACTTTGCAAACAGTCTGTCTTCCCTCAGTCTCTATAGAACCAACCTCAGATGTTGTTCATGCTTTGAATCAGACTGAGAATATACCAGAATATCATCGATGAAGACGATCACAAACTGGTCCAGATAATCCTTGAACACTCTGTTCATCAGATCCATAAAAGCAACAGGGGCATTAGTCAATCCAAAAGACATGACTAAGAACTCATAATGCCCATACCTGGTATGAAAAGCAGTCTTCAGTATATCTCCCTCCTTGACCCTCAACTGATGATAGCCAGAAAAAAGGTCGATCTTTGAGAATACCTTCTTACCTTGCAACTGATCAAATAGATCATTTATCCTTCGCAAAGGATACTTATTCTTAATTGTCAGCTTATTCAGTTCTCTATAATCAATACACATCCTCAGAGAACCATCCTTCTTCTTTACAAATAGAACTGGCGCACCCCAAGGTGAGAAACTAGGTCTGATAAAACCCAAATCTAACAGTTCCTGCAACTGTACGTTCAACTCTTTCAACTCAGTTGGGGCCATTCTGTAAGGTGCTCTATACACTGGCTTCGTCCCTGGTGCAATTTCTATAACGAACTCAATTTCTCTGTGTGGTGGCAACCCTGGAAAATCTTCTAGAAACACATCCAGGAATTCACAAACAAGTCTGGTCTCTTCTGGCCTCACTGGCACCACTTGAGTGGTATTAACCACACTGGCTAAGAATCCAATACAACCTCCTTGCAATAGATCCCTAGCCCTCAATACAGAAATCATAGGTATGTGAGGTCCATGCACAGCACCAACAAACACAAAAGGATCCTCACCTTCAGGCTCAAAGGTGGCCATCTTCCTTCTGCAGTCAATGGTTACCCCATACTTTGCCAACCAATCCATACCCAATATCATATCGAAGTCGGTCATAACCAACTCTATGAAATCCACTGACAACTCTCTGCCCTCCATTGTCACTGGCAAAGATCTTACCCATCTCCTGGATACCACTAACTCTCTAGTGGGTAACAAAGTTCCAAACCCCACAGTATAAAAATCACTGAGTCTACACAGTCTATCAATAATACTACTAGCAACAAAAGAATGTGTAGCACCAGAATCAATCAATACATTATAAGGGGTTCCAGCACTAAGAAGTTGACCTGTAACTACTAAGGGAGAAGCCTCAGCTTCTGCTTGTGTCAATGCAAACACTCGAGCTGAGGCCGAGCTTTCCGCTTTCCTGTGTTCTTCTTTTATGGCCTTAGGGCGATCCTTCTTAAGATGACCCACTGCTCCACAAGAGAAGCAAGCCCTTGCCCTACACTCTCCCAAATGATGCCTCTTGCATCTAGGGCATTCAGGATAAGACTTCCAGGCTTCATTACCACCTGGACAACCCATTGAAATACCACGGGGCCGCCTATCAGCACCTGGAACTGGGAAGGTGTCAGGAACCTTCCTCTTCTGATCACTGGGGCCTACACCCCTACTAGAACCCACAAATGGAGGACCTGTCCTTCTGAACTCCTTTCTGCTACACTGTCTCGCCAGATTTTGTTCTCCGCACTCTCAGCTGTGAATGCCTTCTCAACCACCGGTGCATAGGTAGTAACCCCAGCTACAGTGGTAATACGTACATCATGGGCTAATCTGGGCTGTAACCCCTTAAGAAATCTCTCTCTTCTGGTCCCATCAATGGGCACCAGCTCCATGGCAAATTTTTCCAAATTATCAAATTTTAAGGCATACTCAGTGACCGACAAACTTCCCTGAAGTAGCCTAATGAATTCCTCAGCCTTTGCCGCCCTAATGGCATCATTGTAGTATTTCTTGGTTAACAGAGTCTGAAACTCTTCCCAACTCAGGGCATTAACATTTCTGGTCTGGGTGATAACCTCCCACCAAATTCGGGCATCCTCCCAAAACATATAAGTGGCACAAGCCACCCTCTCATTACCAGTCACCCTCATCAAATCCAGGATGGTGGTAATCATACTCATCCACTTCTCTGCCTTGGCAGGATCTGCACTGCCCTAAAAAACTAGAGGTTATTGCTTCCTGAACCTTTCATAGAGAGGTTCCCATTTATTTCCAACCTCAGGCAGCTGCTCTACTGCTGGCACCAACACAAGAGGTGCCTCTGATACACTAGCCACTGCAGGTGCTTGCTGTTGTCTCAAGAGACAAAGCTCTTCTCCCTGTCTCAACACTGTAGCCTGCAGATCATTAAATAATCGCTGCCAGTTTGCAGGAGTTGGCTGTGGAATCTGTCCTTGGTCATTCTCTTGACCCTGACTATTATTATTCTGGCCTTGATCACTCTGGCCAGCTGACATATCTGTCTGCCCTGGATTCATTCTTATCTCCAGTCAGGTAGTAATAACTAAACCTCTTACCACCTTACAGTCCAAGAACAAACATATAGTTATCATATTCCACAGTCATACAAATATACAAGCAGATATATGTTTATAAATGTATTTTTGAATAAACACCCTACGGCTAGTGATCGATTTCTCCTTAATTTTTGAATTTTAAATGTATTTTTAAATGGACTATTAAAGGGATTAAGGTTAACT
This sequence comes from Humulus lupulus, assembly GCF_963169125.1. Classification (NCBI taxonomy): domain Eukaryota; kingdom Viridiplantae; phylum Streptophyta; class Magnoliopsida; order Rosales; family Cannabaceae; genus Humulus; species Humulus lupulus. The sequence continues at coordinate 199,406,965 of NC_084796.1, read as the reverse complement.
TTTTATAATAACTTTGAATTGCGAATTTTAGAGACTAGAGCAGAAGAGGAAGAGAAAAGACACCATCATCTACATTATTCAATCTAGTTTTTCTTTCTTCTCAAAAATCCTTTATTTTCATTGAATAATTATGTTTGTGAATATCAATGTGATTATGGAGTAGTTTTCTTTTTAGGTTAACGGTTATTTCTAAACCCTAGACATGAGATCTTGAATGCATTGATGAATTTTATTGTAACACCTCGATTTGCCTAGACATTACTTAGGGAGTCCGATTTAAATAATAAACAAATAAATACTTAAAGACACTTAAAGAAAATATTTATTTAAAATTTAAACAGACAATGAGATCTCATTATTTAAAAATAAAAATGTTGGACGCTAGGTTTAATAACAACAATATAAAGAAAATAACCGTTCGAGTCTTAAATTTTAAAAAAGTTTATTTATTTCTTAAAACATAAAATTACTGAAGCCCATCCTCTAACATGTTCCATCCATGCCTCGAGCCCGCACCACCAACTGCTTCACTTTGCCTTTACATGCACACAGAGTACCCGTAAGCTAACGTTTAGTAAGAAGAGCTATGTATGACATAAAACATTATAAACATAATAATTGTCGTGCGATATATAAACACCATATCACACTAACATAATGTGTGTTATACTCACACACATAAATACTAACAAGTAATGTTGATCGGACATGAAATGTTATCTGCCTTGCCTACGCTGTACTCACGCTCGACATTCCCATGGTGGGACCTAGTCTAACTTGCACTATACTCACACTCGGCAGTTCCGTGGTGACATCATATTACCCTGAGTTATACACACCCAAGATAACTCCTAAGTGTGCTATACTCACACAAGTAGCTAGAATCTGGTAGCACATCTACTCTATAATCTAAGCATGTCTACTAACTAACTGAAATTCCTAGCACTATCCTCATGCTAGTCAATCTAATGCAGCAATTCAGGTCACAAATATAATTACATAATTAAACAAATAAGAAAACAAGGTTGTACGCATAACGTACACCCTTTGCGCAGATGTCCACTCTTCATACCATAAGTAGTGCATTGTTCGCTGACGTGCCCCGAACCACTTGTGTCACCTCAATGACCGCTAGCTCCTAGACGTCCAATTACAGAGCGAGAATTCACAATAAAGTAAAAAAAAAAAAATAGGTGTTAGGATTTTATTTCAAAACCCTAATTATCGAAATAATTTAACTATGCAATTTTTAATGTGCATGACACGTAAATTATAATCATTTTTCACAAAGATTCGTACCATAATGTCACATGCACAAACAAGGATGTTTCTAACGTAGAACATGAATTCATATAAATACATTTTACATGAACAATTACCAAAATGCCCTTAATATCATAACTACATAAAATCCTCAATAATTTTCTAAAAATTATCATATGACAACAATATTTAACAAACAACTTTCCAAAACACTAAATAATCAACAAAGTCTCATATAAGACCAAAAAAATAATTTTTAACATTTACAAATTATTTTTCCTCAATTTCTCAAATAATTCAAAATAAATGTACAGCTAGCCCATAATTCAAACTAATCATATAGAACTGTTCTAAAAGCAAAAATAAACTTATAAAATTATTTTAGAATTTTCTGGATAAAATAACTATTTTTCTGAATTAATTTAATAAAAAACTAATTAATTCAAGAAGAATACATAAACGATTAAAAACAAAATCTAACTATTCAGAATAGTTTCTACACCCTACATTAACACACAAAAATTTACCTAGGGTTCAAAATAGTAGTATTAATATTTTTCGTAATTAAAATATAGAATAAGCCAATTAAATCATGGAAATTACATAAATGATACAAATTCAAAATTAAAAATATAGACAGCCTTATAATCTCATTTTAAGGATATACAAAAATTCCCAGAATGTTTAGAATAATTTAAATAATTTTCTACATTTATCTCTTTAAATCACAAATTTAAAAGCAAATAATTCAAGAAAATTGTCAAACATGATCAAAGCTTAAATCTAAAAACACAGAGCCATTCTAAATCATCCAGAGATCATGCAAACATAAACTCATATTTATTATGAACAATAAAAATATTTTTCATAATTAATCTCTATTTAATCTTCAATAAATCATAGTAATATAAGGAGAAATAAAAAAAAAATACTAAACCACTTGGGTTGAAAAAGTAATGTACTAATTTTTAGGGTTGAAAAAAAAAAGAAAAAACCTCTTGAATTACCCAAATCAGGTTCGCCAGAGCTCACGCTGGAGCTCCCTTCTTCTCCAGCACCGGCGAGCCTAGGGCTTTGTTTTGGTTGCGTTTCATCTCGTTCTTTCGCTTGTAAAGTGATCCTCTCATCTCCAGCACCTCAAAGCAATAATCCCTTGCCCAAGAACTTGTCCGTAGCCCTTGGATTGATGCCTCCTTCTCCAACTCCGATGTATCGCCAACAATGGAGCTAAAAATCGGTTTTGTTGTCATGAACTATTTCAGCCTGTTTAATCATGTTATATTTGATCCTTGAGGTCCCCTAAGCTTGTATACAAGCCTCCATGAGCCCAAAAACAACCCAAACCTCCTTAAATATGAAATTATCCAAGAACTTTCATTTTCTTGGATAAAATGGTGAATCTTTATCTAGGATCTTAAACTTGTGTTTCCCACATTAAAATATTTTATTTTCTTCATTAAAAAATTCTCTCTTTTTTTCTCAAAAAAGATAGTTTCTCTCTCTCTCTCTTTCTCTCTCTCTTCAACACTCTAATTTTCTGAAGGACCCACAACGGGTATGTTTTAAATATTTATACTCACAAGCGCACGAATCATATATGGAATATAGTGTTTGTGTAAGCACGAGATCGAACCCAAAGGAGTTGTCTAAAATAAAAAAGAAAACTATTTTAAATCAAAAGTAATAAATTCTAACCTAGCTCCAAAGATTGATGAGTTTTAATATTATGAACATAAAATAAAAGATTGAAAAATAAAGCTATTTAAGAGAATAAAAATAAAGCAATAATGATTTGAAAATAAGTGTTAAATGAAAAGATTATTAAGATACTAGAATCCACAAAATGTAAGTTTAATAATATTTATTAGTATATTGATTCCCATGTTTTAGTGATAGTTAAAATAATTCAAACTATCATTTTCCAAATAGATTTATAATTTTAAGCACAAATTACTTATAAAAAGATAGGATTTTTCTTCACTTTTCAAAATTATAATTTCAAATCATTTAGTGTAAATCAATCTAATGAAATAACAAATAAATCAATGAACATTATTTATAAGGAAAAACATAATATTTTTGTTCTAAGCATGGATGTGTACAATTTAATGACACATCTTACACAAAGAATATTATGTTTTTGCAAAATGAAGAACAAAGTGCATACTATCTAACAATAAAAAATATGAGATATTAAAGATGAAAGACATATATGAAGAAGAAAAATCCATAAACTTGTTGCATTACAAGGGAAATCAACATACAACATAAATATTACCTAGTTACAAGTTGCTTCATCATGATCTTAATAATCTTATGAAAAAGATTAGAAGCACATAACTAGAGTAGAAATTACAAAATAAATGACATACTTACTTGCAAAATGCTCTTGAAAAACCCAAAATGGAAGAGAGGATGGTAGAGAGAAAATGGGAGAAAGGAAGAAAGTAACCAAAAATTAAGCACCCTAAAATGGTTTTGAAATTCCATATTTATAGCCAAAGTGAGATTATTAAAATAATCAATTTAAATTAATTAAATTGATTAGATTAATTAAATAAAATAAATATGGTATATAGAGGTAAATTATAGGGTGTAATGATGATGTTGTGGTGAAAAATGTGTAGAAAAATGAGTAAAAAGTTGACATTTTGGACATAGGAGGGGACATTGTACAACTTGATGGGCTCAAGAGGGGGCTGGGTCAGGCTGGGCGTGGCCTTGTTGCTGGCAGTTGGGGCAGGCGACTCAGTGATGTTGGCATTGGACCTGGCTGGGCCGAACTAGGCTTGAAGATGCAGGAGTGTGATGATGGCTGGGGACATCTTGGGTGAAGGAAATGGCCAGGCTGGTAGGTGTTTTTGGTGCTTCGGCTGGGGCATGTGATGGCCGAATGGTGAGAGAATTTGGGATAGGTGGCGGCTGGATGGAGGCTTGCTGCTAGGAGATGAGGAGGCACGGCTAGGTTGGTGCCAAGCGCTGGGAGAAGTGGGGCTGTTTCTGGGCCTTGGTGGTGCAGGCGGGCCAAAGGTGGTAGGCCCAATTGGGAAAATGCCAATATCTTTGAAATTTGCCATTTTTTCTTTCTTCACAAATACCACTTTTGATTCCTTTACTTTTTTTCCAAAAATACAACATAATTCCTACAAGATAAAAATAAATTAAATAACAATCAAATATTTTCAAATATAAATAAATCATATTAATTATTTGAAAATATTGATTATAACTTCATTTAATATAGCATTTAAGTTCAAAAGAATTACACTTTTAACTTCTAACTTAACAATACAAATTTCATATAATTAAATTACAACATATTATAATAAAATATCTATAAGACTAACAAATTAAAAATTACATAAAAACTTAATAAGTTAATTAAAAACTCAAGAACTAAGCAACAATTAGCATATAAAATATGGTAAAATAACTCTATTTTGTAGAGTTATCACACCTCCAAACTTAAAGTTCTGCTTGTCCTCAAGCAAAAGAAAAATTAAAAACACACATTTTTTTTATTGGTGATATAAAAAGGATTTTCTCAAAATTTGCACAATGAAAATAAATCTATAAAATTATTATGAATAAAAGGTAAGCGTATGTAATTAATTAAATTGTCAATTTTGCTTTTGGAAAATAGGTTTTCATTAAAATTATTTTTCACTTAAACTTATAGGAAATAAGAGTGTTCTTGTTATGAAAAATGTAATTTTTTGTTACAAGCAAAATTGACCCTATAATTAAAAACAAAGCTTAAGAATTATTCATATTTTTAAGAGACTAAACTCAAACTCAATCAAGATTTTTATAATTGAAAATGAAAAATATCACCAATTTTTTTTTTTTTTTGAATTTTTATGAAAATGAACAAATAAATAATTTTTTTTTTTTCAAACACAAACATAAATAAAAACAAAAATTAACACAAAATATAGAAATAAAAAAACACAAAACATAAACACAATAAATCATACTCTCCTTAATGATAATAACCATATATAAACTCGATACCCCCAAACTTAATTTAAGCATTGTCCTCATTGTGCCAAAATATAAATGTAAATTAAAATTGACAAAACTTTAGAGTTTAAAATGGTCGTACCTCGATATGGTGCATCGCTAAGAGAATAAAAGGTACAACAAACAAAAATTAAATCACACATAAAACAAACAAAACAAATAAAACACAAGTTAACTAGATCAAATAGGAGTCAAAGAGCATGGTAAACAGAGTCCTCAAGGAGGATCTCATCCACTTCATCAGTCTTTAATTCTAAAAATGGTTTTAATTTTTGTCCATTAACTTTAAATATATCACCATTTTTAGGATTTTCAATTTCAATAGGTCCATGTGGGAAAACAATACGAACAATGTAAGGACCGGACCACCTAGAGCATAACATTCCCGGGAATAAATGCAAACGAGAGTTGTATAAAAGGACTTTCTGACGTGGAGAAAAATCTTTTCTCAAAATATTTTTGTCATGGTAAAATTTCATGCGATCCTTATACTTTTTTGAATAGTCATATGCATCATTCCTAATTTCATCTAGCTCATTTAGTTGAAGCTTTCGTTTCTCACCTGCCTTGTCTAAAGAAAAGTTTAACTGCTTAATTGCCCAAAAGGCTCTATGTTCTAACTCAACAGGTAAATGGCACGCCTTCCCATACACTAGTATGTAGGGTGACATGACAATGGGTGTTTTGTACGTGGTACGATACGCCCATAATGCATCAGTGAGTCTTAAGGACCAATCTTTCCTAGTTGGATTCACAGTTTTTTCTAAAATGTGCTTAACTTCCCTATTAGATACTTCAACTTGACCACTAGTTTGTGGGTGATCTGGTGTTGAGACATTATGTGTAATGCCATATTGTTTCATCAAATGTTCAAATGGCTTATTACAAAAGTGTGTACCATTATCACTAATTATAGCACGTGGTGAACAAAAATGGGAAAATATATTTTCTTTTAAAAACCGAAGCACAACTTTGTGGTCATTAGTGCGGCATGCAATAGCTTCAACCCATTTTGACACATAATCAACTCCAACAAGAATATAAAGATTACCAAAAGAGTTAGGAAAAGGTCCCATAAAATCAATGCCCCAAACATCAAATATGTCAATAATAAGAATAGGATTTAAAGGCATCATGTTTCTTTTAGTTAAACTTCCTAACTCTTGGCAACGTTCACAAGCTTTACAATAAACATATGTATCATGAAAGATAGTAGGCCAATAAAAACCACACTGTAAAACTTTAGCAGCTGTTTTCTTACCACTAAAATGTCCTCCACATGCATGATCATGACAAAAAGATATGATTTTAGATTGATCACAATTTGGAATGTGTTGACCAAGTTTTTGGCCAACGACGTGAGAATGTCAAAAACGACAAACCTTCAAGAGAATTTAAACGACACAGATGGTTTAATAAAGAAAATAAAGAACACACCAGATTTTTATAGTGGTTCAGCCCCAATATGTTGGTAATAGCCTAATCCACTTAGAGTTGTGATTATAGATCTGTACTCAAGATCAGATGGACTGAGCCAACTGAGTTTCTTCAGTACAGATTGCAAAAATACAAGAATTCTTTATGATACTAGCACTTTCTCTCTCTAGAAAACTCAGACCTAAAATTTCCCAAAAGTCTAAAAAGAAAAAGAAGCCTCTTTCTGATCCCATAAGCCATATATTTATAGGCTTAGGATCATACATCTGATATCCCCTAGAATCGGGATATTTCATTATATTTATTATATTTAAATTACAAAAAACATTCAAAATGTAACAAAACCACCAATTTGTGGGAAGAATGAGAGATTCCCACGTGTGCCAAGACCGGTTCTTGTTGAAGCCGTTTCTAGGAATCTTGACTTAGTCCTCCTCTATCTGGTCGACCCATATCTCCTACTGACCATTCATGCAAGTGCTGGTCGAACACATGCATGCTAGACATATGCTAGTGCTGGTAGGACATGCACTTGCTGGTAGGACATGCACTTGCTGGTAGGACATGCATTGGTTGGTAGGACATGCACTTGCTGGTAGGACATGCATTTGCTGGTCGGATATGTGCATGGTGGTAGGACATGCACTCCTCTCGTCTAACATGGCACTCTCCTCTAGCATGCCATGTCTCTCCTCTAACAAGGCACTCTCCTCTAGCATGCCATGTCTCTCGTCTAACATGGCACTCTCCTCTAGCATGCCATTTCTCTCTTTGGACAACCATGCACTTGCTGGACATATGGATAAGGACCAGACCTTTTGGACTCTCCTCGGACCAAATTCTTGGGGTCTCCTCGGACCACACCCTTGGGGTCTCCTCGGACCACACCCTTGGGGTCTCCTCGGACCAAATTCTTGGGGTCTCCTCGGACCAAGGTCCGACCACACCTCTTGGCTCTCCTCGGACCAAGGTCCGATCACACCTTGGGCTTTCTTCGGACCAAAATCCGACCGGGCACACCTTAGCCCAAGTACTCTCCTCGGGTGCACTTGTGCACTTGCTTGGACATGACACCTCTCAAGCAGTCAAAACTCTTCATCAGTCTACTGGGTCACTTTATCACAACTCTGAGGAGTCAATGTATTTATTGACTATTAATGTGTCTTTTACTGCCACTTGTCACCTCTATTGCCACGTCATCGATCTCCAATTTTTGGGGATAACAGAATGCATCTTCTAATTATTTGATCAGGGCAGTATTTAAACAAGTAAGGATCATCCCAAATAAAGTTTTTCACCTTAGAATAAAATTTAGATTTATCATGCTTAGACCAATAAGATGGTATTTCTTTAGTGACCAAATAATTAACAATATCAGCATACCAAGGCAAGGAAGAAAATGCATCAATTGTTCATCAGGAAAAGTTTCAGTGATAGGAGTGGAGTCATGTATAGTTTCAACAACTAGTCTAGATAAATGATCAGCAACAACATTTTCAGATCCTTTTTTATCACGTATTTCTAAGTCGAATTCTTGTAAAAGCAGGATCCAACGGATCAAACGAGACTTAGCATCTTTTTTCGATAAGAGATATTTTAATGCAGCATGATCAGAATATACAATAATTTTAGATCCTAACAGATAAGACCTAAATTTCTCCAATGCAAAAACTACAGCAAGCAATTCTTTCTCGGTTGTGGAATAATTTAATTGAGCATCATTCAAAGTTTTGCTAGCATAGTAAATTACATGAGGTATTTTTCAAGTCTTTGTCCTAAGACAGCACCTATAGCATAATCAGAAGCATCATACATTATTTCAAAAGGTATTTTCCAATCAGGAGGTTGAATAATGGGTGCAGTAGTCAACAAACTTGTTAATTTTTCAAAGGCAACATGGCAATTATTATCAAAGACAAAAGCATTTTCTTTTCCAAGTAAATGGCATAAAGGCCAAGAAATTTTGCTAAAGTCTTTTGTAAATCTTCTATAAAAATCGGCATGGCCTAAGAATGATCTAATTTCTTTCACAGTTTTAGGTGGGGGAAGTTTTGAAATAAGATCAACTTTTTCTTTATCAACTTCTATTCCCTCAGATGAGATTACATGACCTAAAACAATTCCTTTTTTTACCATAAAATGACATTTTTCCCAGTTAAGCACAAGGTTTTTCTCTTTGCAATGAATCAAAACAAGTGAAAGATGGTGCAAACATTCATCAAAAGAGGAACCAAACACAGAAAAATCATCCATAAATACTTCAAGAAATCTTTCAACCATGTCAAAAAAAATTGAAATCATACACCTTTGAAAAGTCGCAGGTGCATTGCATAATCCAAAGGGCATGCGACGATATGCAAAAGTTCCAAAAGGGCATGTAAATGTAGTCTTTTCTTGATCTTCTGGGGCAATGGGGATTTGGTTATATCCCGAATACCCATCAAGAAAGCAATAATATGCATGGCCAGCTAATCGTTCAAGCATTTGATCAATAAAAGGTAATGGAAAATGGTCTTTTCTAGTAACATTATTAAGCTTTCTATAATCTATGCACACTCTCCACCCCGTTTGTACTCTAGTAGGGATTAATTCATTTTTCTCATTTTCAACAACCATGATCCCAGACTTCTTAGGCACAACTTGAACTGGACTAACCCATTGACTATCAGAAATAGGGTAAATGATACCTACGTCTAACAATTTTTTTACCTCTTCTCTAACTACTTCTTTCATATTTGGATTTAACCTTCTTTGACATTCCCGAGAGGTTTTAGCATTCTCTTCTAGATGGATTCTATGCATACATTGTAACGACCCGGATTTTCAAGACTCGATAATGCGGAAATATAAATGTTTTAATTTAACAAAATGTCTCAAAAACCCATAGAAAAAAAAAACTTTTTTAAAAAGTCGTATGGCCATACTTAACATTTAGTTACAAACATGTTTTATAAAGATTAGAGTGAGCCTAGTTTAGGAAAATTACACAATATTTCCAAAAATAAAAAGGCTTCCCAAAAGGTCGGTCCACATGTACATTTGCAAGGAAGACTCCAGCGCTCACTGCTCTGCCCTGCCCTTGCCCTTACCTACAACATGAAACAACTAGGTAAGCGAAAACGCTTAGTAAGATCAACTTTCAAACAAAGCAGATAGAGAAATAGGGATCCGGACCCATCCGGACCCTACACAATCAATTTCAAGAACGCTAAAGCGTCCTGGCAAACTTATGGTCATGCCTGATAACCAAGGATAAATTAATTCATATCTAGATAAAAATCCTGCACTCAGAAAAATCCCAGAACAAGCAGATATATTATATCACAACTATATCTTATCAACAATTATATCCCTGCACTCAGAAAATCCCAGAGCAAGCAGATATATTATATCACAACATAATTCGAGACCAACGCTCGACAATTTCTAACAATTCATGCGTAACGCGCCCTCCAACATAATTGCTAATCTGTAAAAGAGAACCGAGTCTCCACACTAAGATCTAGCCAATAAATATTCTCATCAAGGGTAACTATCGTGTTACCTAGGGCATCGCTACTTATCCAAGAGCGTAATCCAATTTACACGGTTTTACGGAGACTTCTATGTTAATCAGTGGTGCTGGTGAGCAGCTGCCCCTAGGGTGTTCAACCTCACTCTATCTTGGCAACCCCTAGTATCTCTAGGCACTCTCACGGAATGGCCAATATTCACGGCTGCTATCCGGGAATAACTTATCAGAGCACTTGCTCAGATTCTAACCGTCCAATGATTATGTAAGCATGAGGGCCCCTAGGTCCCATTTATCTTGGCACCCCTAGGTTTAACCAGCTTATCCTCATCTCATGGCCACTCGTCGCGGTAATGAACCGGACATAAATAAAATCAAGCAGTGTGACGGGGATCAACCGTCTAGGATATGACGGACTTCTACCGTTCATATTTTCTAAATCAACACTCACTAGACTAACGTCTCTAAGCAACTTTCTATGACAGCCTATATATGTGCATGTATCCCTATACTAACATACAAGACAATAATCATTTCATGTTGCAGCCATACAATATAAGTTGACTTACTTGGAGTCCTTAGCGCTCAGCAAGTTTTCACCCTCCAACGTTCAGTCCAGTTACGCTTAGCCAATACTGTAGTTATCCATACAGTATACTCGGATTAATTATGGCACTAATAATTCGTTATTATTATTTTGGGCAGTTTGGTCATTTTAATAAAAGTCATTTGTAAGGATTTATAATCCTTATTTGGGTTTTAAACCTATTAAGGAAAGTTATACAAAATATTCGAGACTAAACCCTAAGTCTCGGGGAGACCTATCCTAAGGTCTCGATACCTAGGCTCGGGTATCACAATGGTATTTCCCCACAACCCGCTAAAAATCTTACTCTTTCAAGGTATCGCTATTAACCCGCACTTTCGACTAGTCGGTTAAAATATGTAAGATTTTAGCCGGTATTATATCCAGAAAATACAAATAAATTCCTTAATTATATTTAAAGAAAATAAACTCTTTAAATTTTCCTTTTATTTTTCTTAAGGTTTTAATATCTAAAAACCGTTTTAAGAAAATTGCCTAATTTGTCTTAATTAGGAAAACCGTTATAAATTTCTCATCTTGACTAATTAATTTTCTAAAAGAAATTAATCAATTTTACTTACTAGAAAAATCATTCATTTAATTATTTTCTCAAAATATAGGGTTTTAAACCCTCTTTTAATTTATTAACTATTAATAAATTAAATCTCTTATTTTTAGAAAGAATAAAAACTCTTTAATAAAAATAATTCATTTAAACTCAAAGGGTAAATTTTAGTGAAAATATGATTTCAAGAGTTACCATTTTATATCTTGAAATAAACAAAATTTTAATTTTTACCTTATGTTCCAAAATATCATTTTTACACTAAGTGTGAAAAACCTATTTTTCACATTTTTAACTACATACTTCGTTAGTTCATATCTTGAAATTTACTTACCCAATTGTTACCAAAATTTCCCAATTCCATTTTTGTTATGCCATTTAGGTCTTTGTAAAATCTTAGGTCAAAATGAGCATTTTTGATTGGTGAAATCATTTTCCAACAATGAGGTAAAAATTACCTTATTTTCAAGTCCTTATTTTTTCCAAACTTTGACAGCTAATAACTTTCAAACCGTTTAATATTTTCTTACCAAATTTTACAGTGGACTAATAGGTTATGCCAGAAATGTGTCCACAAAATTTTAGAAAAAACTGGGTTCATTTGCCCTATACAGTGGCTGTCCAAACTTGGTTCCGAAAATGAGAATACGAAAAAACAGTTTTTTACCTAAACTTTGAAATAGCATAACTTACTCATTTCTAAACATTTTTTAGTGTTTCAAAAGCTCAATTTTATGTACTCAATCTCAAAAACATAACAGTACAATTTAATTTTACAAAAACAATATACAGTGGCTGCTTGACCCCTTGGAAGTCACAGCTTAAAACATGTTTTGTTTTAGGGTATCCTACAAAACCCTTGGGGGTTTTGGTTCCCATTTTCAAAAATCAATACACATGCATCATAAAAATTATTAAACAACTACCATAACCTTATTACATCATCAACAAGAAACTCTAAGCATTAGATATACAAAAAAATGCTTAAAACTAAAAACCCTACAACAAACTCATCAAAAGTAAACTTTTTACCTCTTTGGTGTTCTTGCTTAAGGTTTGGACCTTCCTATAAGCTTTGACTCCTTCAAAACCTTTCAAAAACCCTAACAAACTTCCCCCAACAACATAGTCAATTAGCTATTTGAAACTCTATGCTTAAAACTTTACAAAAACCTAGATTAGTGAAAGTTTACCTTAGGGAAAATACTTCCTAGACCAAGACTTAGCCTCAAAGTTTCCTTGGTGTTCTTGGTCTTGAAAAATGGAGAGAACACTTTGAGAGGTCTTCAAAAATCAGATGATTGAATGTGAGAGAGTGGTGTGGTCGGTTGGGGAGGGATGGAAGAGTTATATACTATCTAAGTTACCCTAAAAACACTCAAGTGTTTTACCCACTTGCTTTTATCCCTAACCTTTAATTAAATGGGATTTAAATCTTATAAAAGTGGGTTCACACAACTCTAAAAGACCACATGGCCGGCCACCCTTTGCCATATATGATCATTTCATATTTTTTTTATTTTTTTTAAAGGGTTAATAAATGTTTCATAAGAAGAAAAGTCCAAATTGACTTTTGACACCTTTTTCACTCTTATTAAGTTTTAATTACCAAACTTAACATTAATTAATTAAATTAAATGTCTCTCAAATTTAATTTAATTAATCACATAATAAAATTTAACCTAAGGTCCATTCATGGAATAAAATTCCCCATTTCGGCAAAATTAGGCATTTAGCACAAAATGCCTTAAAATTTCCATTTTCTTTTAGGTTTATTATTTTTGACCAAACTTTAACTTTTATGAATGTATTTTGTGCCCAAAATATAATTGCCATGATTTTTCGTTTTATTTTCCGAGATTTTTACCCGATCAGGGTTTTTGTGTCGGTCGAGGACCGAAAGTCTTATCTTGACTTTTAAAATCACAAAATTCATATTTTGGCTAGCAATAACTCATGGAATACTTACAAACAAAATATAATATTATTTAAAATAATATTCTTAACCCGGGGGAAAAATCCCGACCCGAGTCGTTTAAAGGTACCCAAAAACGTAGGACGTTACATACATATGGATGGGCTAATTCCTTTAATGTCTCCAATGGTCCAACCTATGGCCTCTTTATGCTTTCTAAGGAAATCTAACAATTTATCTTCTTGTTCTTTATCTAAAGCGGATGCTATGATAATAGGTATTGTTTCAGACTCTCCTAGAAAAGCATATTTTAAATTTTCTGGCAAAGGTTTAAGGTCTAACTTTGGAGACTCGGAGATTGATTGAACATGATCTAAGGGTAAAAAAGGTTCAAGTTTGGTTTCATTTAAGGGTATAGGCTCTACCAAAGAATTCACATCATCATTAGAGTCATCAATAAGCAAGTTTATACCAAAGTGTTTTTCACAAAAATCAAGTAAGTCATTTCCATCATCTTCACAAATACTATCTATCATGTTAACTTCATGCACTTCCTCACACTCAACAGATTTAACAACATTAAATACATTCAATTCAACAGTCATATTTCCAAAAGATAATTTTAAAACACCATTACGACAATTTATGATTGCATTAGATGTAGCTAAGAATGGTCTACCTAAAATGATAGGAATTTGAGCATGCATGTTTTCTACAGGTTGAGTATCAAGAACAATGAAGTCAACAAGAAAATAAAATTTATCAACTTTTATCAAAACATCCTCTATAATGCCTCTAGGAATTTTCACAGAACGATCGGCTAATTGAAGAGTTATAGAGGTAGGTTTTAGCTCACCAAGACCAAGTTGCTTATAAACAGAATAAGGCAATAAATTCACACTAGCACCCAAAACAAGTAAAGCTTTGTTAATAAAATGATCACCAATAATGCATGAAATTGTGGGACACCCAAGATCTTTATATTTAACAAGACTCTTATATTGAATAATGGAACTAGCTTGTTCAGTTAAAAACGCCTTTTTAGGAACATTAGTGTTTCTATTAACAGTACAAAGATCCTTTAAAAATTTAGAGTAGGCAGGAATTTGTTTAATGGCATCTAAGAAAGGGATATTGATACTAACTTGTTTAGAAACTTCTAAGATGTCATTATATTGGCCCCCTTTTTTAATTGGAAGTAATCTTTGTGGAAATGGAGCTTTTGGAATGAAAGGATGGATTGGAGTTTCTTTGTTTGAAAAGTCATTGGCATTAGAACTAGAAGGCTGACTCTTTTCTTTTTCTTTTTAGTTTTCAACCTCGGGTATGTAATCAGGTTTGAAAATGTTCTTTCCGGACCTAAGAGTTGAGATTGATTTGACTTCTCCATTATGACTAGACTTTCCTATCTCATATTGACCTTTTGGATTAGGGATAGGTTGACTAGGGAATGTTCCTTTTTCTCTATCAGCTAAAGCAGTGGCGAGTTGTCCTACTTGTGTCTCGAGTTTGGTAATTGATTGAGATTGATTTTGTAGGATTTGTTGAGTGGATTGCATAAATTGTTGTAAAGTATCTTCTAAGGAAGGTTTTATTTGTTGCGGATATGGTTGATTTTGTGGGGCATGAGCTTGGTTTTGTGTGTTGTATTGGTGCCCTTGATTTATGTGAGGTTGGTTTTGTCTCCATGAAAAGTTCGGATGGTTTCTCCAATTTGGATTGTAGGTGGATGAAAATGGGCTATCATTTGGTTTCCCATAAGCATGAAGTGCATTGGCCTCCTCAGAAAAGGCTTCTTGGTAGGAAGGACATGATTGGGCATTATGGCAAGGACTAGAACATATAGAACAAACATCTTTTCTTGGTTGTATTGGAGAGTTTATAGTTTGGCTTATGGCTAAAGATTCTACTTTTCTCGCTAATTTGTCTAAGGATGTTCTTAAGTCTAATTCTTCTTTTACTTCATACCTTCCTACTCTTTTTGGTGAATTAGTTGACCTAGACCTAGGATCAAAATAATTCCATTATTGTGAATTGACAGATAAATCTTCAAGGGCGTCCCACGCCTCTTGTCCTTGAAATTTTAAAAAATTTCCAGTATGCATAGATTGAATCATTTGGCGATTAGAGGGAGTCAAACCATCATAAAAATATTTTACAAGTCTCCATTTTTCAAAACCATGATGAGGACATTTTAATAATAAATCTTTAAATCTTTCCCAACATTCATAAAACTCTTCATTATATTTTTGAAAAAACTCGGAGATTTCTCTCCTTAGACTATCAGTTTTAGACATAGGAAAAAATTTCAGCAAGAATTTATTATAAAGTTGATCCCATGTAGTTATAGACCCCGTGGGAAGGGAATTTAACCAAGCTTTTGATTTGTCTTTTAATGAAAAAGGAAACAATCTTAGTTTGACCGACTCATCAGAAATTTTTTGAAATTTAAATGTTGAGCAAATTTCTAAGAAATCTTTGACATGCATGTAAGGATCCTCTCTATCTAACCCATAAAAAGATGGCAACAATTGAATGATTGCTGGTTTAAGCTAAGAATAAGTAGCAGAAGTTGTAGGTAAAACAATGCATGAAGGAGCATTAGATGAAATAGGTGCAAAATATTCAAGCAAAGTTTTTTCAGGCATAGCATTTTCATCAACAATATTAGAAATAGGTTCCATGATGCTCAATTTTTTACTAACACTTTCAATTTCAAACAAAGATAAACGTCTTTTTACTAATCGCTTTTTAGAGTTACGTTCCCAATGATGCATACAATTTTACAAACAAGGCAACAAGGATAATCTCAAACAAGCAATTTTCTGATGTGGAAGATCAGTTAAAACCGCAACCACAGAGCATACTTAGAATTTTTAGAGATTTCACAACAATATAATTCTTATGGTTTACTTGTCCCCAAGCCTATTTGATTCCACTTACTCGCGCACTACTAACAAGTCCCCAAGGTTAATTAGTAGAGGCGGATTGGGAATTTTGTTCAAATTTCCTTTAAGAAAAAATTGCTTATGGTGAAAGGACAAGATTTAGGTTTTTTTTTTCAAGTATTTTTCACAATTATAGAATAATATGATAAAAGGTAAAGAAAAATAAGGCAAAATTAAATAAGACTAGAATTTAGGCAAGAGTAGGGAGGCCTAGTTTTATCCAAAAAACTGGCATTGATGACGTGGCAAGTGATCCCTGGACACGTGGCTGACATCTGGAGGAACTCTGCTAGTGTATCGACCAGAAGACACATTATAGGCAGTAGGCGGCCCAGTCTTTCATGCGACCAGTCTCGTCGATGGTTCCGCATGCAGTATGATGTTCCAATAAAGATCTTTGTATATCCCGAAATTAACTCCCACAATCTCCTAGTATCCAATTATTTAGGAGAGAATATCTGTAACAAATTCATGTAATCCCCCTTGAGCCTATAAATGGAGAAAGATAGCTCAAGGAAGGGACTTTTTGGCTTTCGAATTATTAGAGACTAGAGTAATTCTACCTGAGATATTGTATTGTTCTTCAGAGGTCGGTGAAACTCATTGAACCCTAGTTCTTTAATCATCCCTTTGACTCTCACATCAATAACAATCTAAGTGGACGCAGGTTATTACCAGATCCTGGGGCCGAACCACTATAAAATATCGTGTTCTTATCCTTTTCGCTATTACGTTCTTTTCAACGCATTCATCTACATCAAGCATATTTTGACTCCGTGTCAGTTGGCCAAAATATGGGTCAACATTCTGGTGCTTTCATTGAGAGCTTGATTTTTCACCATTGAGAAAATCAATGGCAAAAACTGCAAGGAAAACTGGACAGGCGGCCGCCGCTCCACCGTCAAACCCGCCTCCTCCTCCTCCTCCTGTAGGCGTAGCTGAGGATGAGCCACATTTGGACTTTGAGGAGGAAGAAATGGATGACGCGACGCTGAAGAGTACTCTGGGGGTGTTGCATGAAGAGCTGCCCAATCTGAGAGTCAGCCAAGAAAGTGATGTCGAAATCATGGCGCGGCAGCAGCAGGAGATTGAACGGCAGCGCGCGGAGTTAAGCAAAAGGCAGACGGAGATGGACCGCCGTCAGAGCGAAGCCATGGCAGTCCTCGAGGTAGCCTTGCAATTGGCTAGGAATCAGGCTGCACCTGCCTCGCGGCCTGATCAAATGGGCCTCCCCAAAGGGGTCCCAATCCAAGTCCGCCTATCCAACCCTCGAGCCCACAAAGGCCCGAGCAGCCTCAGGTGCCCCATGATGATGTCCCACTGGACCCTGAGGCATAGCCTCCATCCCAATCTGGTCAAGACAATCCCCTGCATCAAAGGCAGAATAGGACCGGGCATCAACCTCGTAGCCCTAGACGCCATAGGGGTGACGAGCCGAACCTACCGAACAGAGGTTAGAATCCTCCTAGTAACAGGAGGAACTCAGAGTTAGGCTCTGCGGTCCGGGGTCCCCCACGGCATGATAATGCACGGGGACACAATGACTAGCGCAGGCCACCCTCTAACGTTCGGGACGTTTCAGCCGGGGATGGAAATCGAGGGAACAGTCGATCCCACCATAGCCAATCAAGATTCAGAGATGGCCATGGGTAATTTGAAGCCGACTCTGGCAGAGGAAATGTTGGTCGGAGGAATGACGAAAGAGGTGGAAACAGGAATCAACCACCTCAGGATGACCAACCCGACAGACAGGACGCTGGGGGGCAATTCAGATAGAATAACGTCTTCAATCGGCTCAGGGGTAGCGAGCAGTGGAGAAGAGATGAGGATTTGAGAGATGTACTCAATGATCGTCGTGAGCGGCATGGCGAGAACGTCCCCCCAGCAGCAGAGGCCACAGCGATTCCTGTCGCTGTACAGGCCCAGATAGATGCCCTCAACCAGGCGGTGCAACAACTGGTCGGTGGAAGGACATCTTACATCGACCACGATAGGAGGAAAGGCACTCCTTTCGTCCAGAGGATAGCTATGGCAGAGACTCCTAGCAAGTTTAAAATTCCTACGCTACCAAATTTTGATGGGTACGGTGACCTAGTATCTCACGTTAATAAGTTTGAGATACAGATGGACATTCAGAAAGTGTCTGAAGACTCTCGGTGCAGGATCTTCCCTGCGACACTTTCTGAGGCCGCGCAGGAGTGGTTTTTTAAGTTCCCTTCTGCAAGCATAGTTTCCTGGGAGATGTTCGTAAGGGAGTTTTACAAACAGTTCTATGCAAGCCGTGTGCATCCGACCGAGGCAAACCAGCTGGTTGAAATTCGCTAGCAGGATGGAGAATCACTGAAAGACTACATCCAGCGCTTTATGCGAGCAGCAGCTGGAGCAAAAACGATGGGGGACGAAGGCAAAATGATGGCCATAACCGCAGGGGTTAGGCGTCGTTCCCCCCTCTGGAAGAGCCTCCACAAAGATGGGGTTAGAACTACCCAGGAATTCTTGGACCGGGCTGATCGTTACATCGAGCTCGAAGATGCCATTGCCGACAATGGAAAGCCCTCAGGCAAGGATAAGAGTCCAAACCTAACGGCAACGGCAAAGGAAACGGGAACGGTAACAGTAATGACAAGAATGGTGGAAAACGGCCACACAATGAGCCTTCCACCTCCGACAACAAACGAGCCAAGGGTAATCGTTATGAACCTCGGTTCACTAACTACACTGCCCTAGTTGAGTCTCGGGGAGAGGTTTATCAGGCCATGAGTTCCAGTGTGCCTTATAAGAAGCCTGGCCCCATTCGAAAGGATATTTCGAAAAGAGACACTTCCAAGTTCTGTCGTTATCATAACAACTACGGACATGACACCAACGAATGTAACCAGTTGAAAGACGAAATCGAGTTCCTTATTAGACAAGGACACTTGAGAAGATACGTACGAGCCTCGGGAAATTCCCAACGAAAAGCTCTGGGTAGCAACGAGCAAGCGCCCACGCGCCAACACTCGCCACCTTTGCAGCCTCCCCCCGTGACTGGCACACTCTTAACCATTTGTGGAGGCCCGGACCTCGCGGGAAATAGCAGAAAGGCCAAGGAACGATACGCTTGGGCCCTGCGCCATGACCAGGACATCGAGATGATGACTGTGGAGGACCGCGCGCCAAAAATGGCTCGATCAGAGGAGGGCGAAATAACCTTCTCTGATAGTGATGCCCAACACGTCCGGTTCCCACATTCCAATCCGCTGGTCGTGGATATCCAAATGGCCAACATGATGGTAAAGAGAGTGCTGGTCGATATAGGAAGTTCAGTGAATATCCTGTATAAATCTTCGCTGGAACGCATGAAATTGTCCGTTAAGGACCTGGAGCCCTGCAACCAAACAATATACGGCTTCTCTGGTGAAGGACTCGCCCCTGTCGGATCAATCAAACTACCAGTGACAACAGGTACAGCGCCAGCTACCAGGACATTGCTCGCTACTTTTGTAGTAGTTGATTATCCTTCGGCGTACAATGCCGTCATTGGGAGGCCTATACTGGTTGATCTACGGGCTGTCATCTCTATGTGGCACTTATCCATGAAGTTCCCAACAGACGCAGGGGTAGGACGCGTGTTGGGGAACCAGAGGGACGCCAGGGAGTGCTATAACGCCTCAATCACGAAGGCAAAAAAGGGAACACCAAAGAGCACTACTTCAGATAGGTTGTAGATGGCGGTTGATACACAAGCCCAATTCGGTGATGAAGTCACCAAATAGGGTGTTTCCCAAAGTGAGGATAGAGACTTAGATCCTCGCTTTGGGGATTTTGAAGAGAACGTTGGGCCCATCGAGGACCTGGAAGAGGTCCAACTTGACGAAAAAGACCCGACCAGAGTTGTGAAGGTCGGAAAAAACCTAGAGCCAACCACGAAGCACGAACTGGTGGAATTTTTGCGGAAGAACTAAGAGGCTTTTGCCTGGTCACACAAAGACATGGCTGGGATAGACCCTGCAGTTATCAGCCATGTCATAAATATAGACAAGACTTTTCCACCCGTGCAACAAAAAGAAGGCTGCTCGAAAAGGATCGGTCGAGAGCCTTAAAAGAAGAAGTTGAAAGATTAAAGGAAATTGGGTTCATCAGGGTGGCATTTTATCCGTCGTGGGTCTCCAATCCAGTGCTGGTTCCCAAGCCTGATGACAAATGGCGAACCTGTGTGGATTTCACAGACCTCAATAAAGCCTGCCCAAAGGATTGCTTCCCACTCCCAAGAATCGACCAGCTGGTCGATGCTACTGCAGGACACGAGATCCTCTCGTTCATGGATGCATATTCGGGCTACAATCAAATTAGCATGCATCCCCCTGACGAGGATCACACCAGCTTTCGGACTGATACGGGCTTATACTGTTACAAAGTAATGCCCTTCAGACTGAAAAACGCAGGTGCGACTTACCAGCGGCTAGTCAACCACATGTTTAAGGAGCTGATCGGAGTAAACATGGAAGTATACGTGGACGACATGCTGGTAAAGTCTAAGAATGTAGAAGGACATGTGAAGGATTTACAAAAGTGCTTTGATGTATTGAACAAATACCCGATGAAGCTAAATCCCCTCAAATGTTCCTTCGGAGTTGGATCAGGGAAGTTTTTGGGGTTCATTGTAAATTCAAGAGGAATCGAGGCCAACCCCGACAAAATAAAGGCCCTGATCGACATGAAATCGCCAGAAATAATCAAAGATGTACAAAGTATAACCGAGAGAATCGCAGCCCCATGCAGATTTATTTCGAAATCCACAGACAAGTGTGTCCCTTTTTTCAATCTGCTCAGGGGCAATAAGAAGTTTGAATGGACAGGAGACTGCGAGCAAGCTTTCCAGGCCTTGAAAGCACATATGGCACAGCCTCCCATCTTATCAAAGCCAATCGAAGGAGAAACTTTGTTTATTTACCTGGCGATTACTGAAGTTGCTGCCAGTGCGGTACTAGTACGAGAGGAAGAAGGCGTACAAAAAGCGGTCTACTATGTTAGCAAAAGGCTGATCGGGGCTGAATTGAGATATACACCCATCGAGAGATTAGCATATTGCTTAATCCTGGCCTTAAGGAAACTACGTCCTTACTTCCAAGCCCATCCCATCACAGTTTTAGCCTACCAGCCCCTTCGGCAGGTCCTTCAAAAACCAGAGGCGGCTGGGCGATTATTAAAATGGTCAGTCGAACTAGGGCAGTTCGATATAACTTATTCACCACGAGCAGCAGTAAAGGGACAAGTGTTTGCTGATCTTATTGCGGAGTTCACAGAACTCCCAGACAGCGAACAATGCGAATCGCCTAGTTCACCTGAGCCTCAAGAGAAAGCTCCTTCGTGGAAGTTATTCACGGATGAGTCGTCCAACGAATCCCACGCTGGAGCGGGACTGATATTGATAACGCCGGAAGGGCATCGATTTCACTGCGCCATCAGGTTCGACTTCACCGCGTCAAACAATGAAGCCGAATACGTAGCACTCCTCGCTGGATTGAGAATGGCAAAAGACATGAGCATAAAGACGCTTGATATTTACAGTGACTCACAGCTGGTGGTGAATAAAGTTCTAGGAGAATATCAAGCGCGAGGCTTAAAAATGGTGGCCTACTTGAATAAAACAAAGGACCTGCTAGCCCAGTTCACGGAGTACACCCTCCAGCAAATACCGAGGGATCAGAATTCAAACGCAGACGCCTTAGCCAAACTCGCGAGCGCGAAAGATGCTGACACTTTGAACATTGTGCCAGTAGAAAGATTGAGCGAGCCAAGCATACAAGCGGTCGAGACCAACATGGAAATTCGAATGGAGGATACATGGATGGCACCTTACTTGGAGTATTTGACAAACGGTGTGCTACCAAATGATAGAAATAGAGCCAGAACTCTACAAATGCAGGCCGCTAGGTACATACTGGTCGATGGTGTTATGTACCGAAGAGGATATTCAATGCCACTGCTCAGATGCGCTACGCTAGAAAAAGCTAAGAAACTCATGAAAGAGGTGCATGAAGGCTTCTGCAGGGATCATGCTGGGGGGCAGAGTTTGGCAAAGAAAATTCTAAGGCAAGGCTACTTCTAGCCAACTATGAACGAAGATTCAATGGAATTTGTACGAAGATGCGATAAATGTCAAAGGTTCTCCAAAATTCCACGAGCAGCTCCAAACGAGTTGAAACAAATGCAAAGTCCGTGGCCTTTTGATGTATGGGGGATAGATTTGATTGGATCCCTACCAACGGGAAAAGGCGGAGTAAAGTACGCAGTCGTGGCAGTCGATTACTTCACTAAATGGGCCGAAGCTAAACCACTCGCCACCATAACGACCAAGAAAGTTCTTGACTTTGTCATCAAGAACATTGTTTGCCGCTATGGTTTGCCTGGAAAGATAGTTTCAGACAACGGAACCCAATTTGACAGCGACCTATTCACCGACTTCTGCGAAAGGCACGAAGTTATTAAAAGCTTTTCTTCAGTTGCGCATCCCCAAGAAAACGGGCAGGTCGAGGCCGTGAATAAAACCCTTAAGGACACCCTGAAGAAGAGGCTTGAAGACGCTAAAGGAGCATGGCCAGAGCAGCTGCTTGAAGTCCTCTTGTCTTATAGAACATCTCACAAAACAGCGACAGGTCATACCCCATTTTCCTTGGCCTACGAATATGAGGCTATGTTACCTATCGAGTTAGATCCCCCCTCACATCGATGCATAACATACGACCAGGACCAGAACAGCCAACTGATGATGGAGTCCCTAGACTCAATCGACGAGATACAAGAGAAGGCCCAACTCCGAGTTGCTGCTTACCGGCAAAAGGTCGCCCGATACTTTAACTCAAAAGTCAAAGAAAGTAAATTCAACGTCGGTGACTTAGTGCTACGACGAGTTTTCTTAAATACCCGCGACCCCACTGCTGGAGTACTCGGACCTAATTGGGAAGGACCATACCATATTGAAGAAGTCCTTCATCCGGGCACCTACAAACTTGCACGCCTAAACGGAGATCTCGTTCCACGATATTGGAATGGAGAACACCTGCGCAAGTATTATCAGTGAACAATCCTTTTTAAAGAACTGGCTTGTATTAAATTTTACTTTTTTACAAGTTTTGCAAAGAGAGTTAGCCACGTTGTATGGCCAATCACTCATATATGTGAGATCCTATTTTAGGATCACTCATAAAGACATGTTTAGCCCATTTTTAATACGAGATTATAAGGGACTGTGCGCAGCCAGTCGTTCTTGCCAACCTTTGTAAATTTATTTTTACAAGTATTTGTTCATTACGTTTGTTGTTTTGCTGTATTACAAGTATTACGTTTCCTACCGAGCAGAAATGTTCGAACAGGTCGTGGTCAAGGCAAGTTACCAAGGACCTAAAGCTCCTCGATCACTTGGGGGGCATATAAGGCACTTCGATAGCAAAGCGTACCATGAGGTATGTAAACACATGAACAAAATGAGTGAAAGCATGCTAAGGTACTTAGAGTATTTTTCAAAATTTATATTTTGTTAAATCAAGCCAAAGTATTATGCTAAGTCCGATCATACGGACAAATGTTATAGTAAATGAAAATATTATAACATTATAAGGCAATCTTTTACACCGCAAGCATCACTGCTTGGATGTAATTGTTCAAATAAAAGGACAGTTTGCTGCCCATGCAGCAAATTCAAAAAAGATATTGTCTTTACATCACGACTTGTGGGTCGTGTAATTAAAGAAAGAAAAAATAATAATAAAAGCTCAAGAGGCATTAGGAGCAGGAGGGTCTTTATCAGCATTCTGATAAAGTTGCCCTCCCCGTCAAACAAGTGACAGGGAATTGGCAAGCTATTTAAAAGCAAAATAACTTCACCGTTCTCATCAGAGGATTCCCCCAAGTCCACAACCGGCTCTTCTGCCTTTTGTTTCCCCTTGCCTTGGGGAGCAGAAGGCCTTTTTGCAGAAGGATTGACCATGGGCTCCCTGATTGTAACCCCCGTCGGCCTCCTTCGTCGAGGGGACGCAAGGGGTTGTTGCTCGGGAACCCTCTCGGCAGTGGCATCAGCAACCACAGGTCCTCTTGTTTCATGGCGAGGAGCCAGGAGGCCAGATAGCGTCAAATTTTCATCAGTAACCAGGTACATGACGCTTTTTTTGACATCTGTCATCCTGGCCAGTGCATTGGACCTCAACACCATGTCTGGTGTTGGGGATGGACGTAACCATGGGCCTGAAAGACAAAGTATACTTTAAGAAAGATGAAGGAAATTTTGCTATTGAAAAGTATCGACCAGTAAAAACAACACTTACCTCCTCGAGCGAAGGCTAGGTTGTTGCTGGTCATGTCTAGAGTAAGGAAATACTCCTTGCTGTACTGCCCCATGTTGGATATGTGCGTGGTGTCACTCAGGAACGTCCGGTTGGTCTCCTGGTCACAAAGATGGAAGAAGCCCGTCCCATACTGCTGAGGGTTGGACTTGAGGTTGAAGAGATAATTGACCTCATGTGGGGTAGGTTCTGGCCATTTTTTGAGTTTGTACAAGATATAGAGTGCGACCAGCATTCTATATCCATTCAGAGTAATTTGGAAGGGGGCGACACCAAAATAGTCGGCCACCCCCTGATAAAAAGGATGTAGAGGGAGGGTAGCCCCCGCCTCTATGTGATACCGAGACCAGGCACTGTATACACCTCCGGGAAGGTTAGCCCTTTGGTCTGTGGCAGGAATTTTAAGATTGACCCCTATGAGAGGATACTTCCTAAGGTAGTTGGCAAGCATCCGATGAGTCACTTGGCTTGTCGGGGAGAGATACCACTCAACATCAGGCAGATACTGATGGCGAGAGCAGGCACTAGTTTGGATATTAGGGTCAGGAGCAGGATTTTCTCGACCACTGGTCGAAAGAACCCTAGCCTGCGAATCAGGCTGGGCAGGAGAGTTTGGGCTATCTTCGGACTCGGGTCTTTTCTTGCCTAAGGATTTAGAACGGGCCATTTGAGGAGGAGATGGGCGAAGTCTAGGAGAAGATCGTGAAAAAGGGATCTCGTGAATTCGGTCGGTCAGTTGTTCTTCGCCTTCGAGCAGTTGGGCAGGAAGATCGTCGTCGATTGGCCATTCACCTCCCCACAAATCTGGCATTAAAGTCTGCAAACAGAAGAATGGGGAGGTGAGGATAGAGAATTTTTGAAGACCTTCTAGAATAACGCTGATCGAGTATAAAAGTTAAGCTTTTATACAGCAGCATTCTAACAAAAAGCTAAAAAATTTCACACAAACAGTTTGAAAAAATGGATCGAATGGTGAAAGCAAATTTTTTTTCGTAAAAGCTTTTTCAACTCCCCTTAGGGCGGGAAAAACTCATTTTTCGGCTGGTCTAAAAATCGAATTTTTACTTCGGTTTTACGTCCTAAAAGTATGATCCCAACTATCAAACTAACTTGTAACTTTTTTCACCCACAAGACATTCTATTGATAAACCTCTCAACCCAGAAGCAGATAAACTCAACAGTCAACATACAGGAGCATCCATTACAAAAATACGAAACATAATGATTCGAAGACTTACCAAAAAGAAGGTCGTGGAGATTGGTAAGAGTTTCCGAAGATCGAGGAACTCTCGGGCTGAGTCTTGAAACTGCAGAAGAACGGTCTCTGGAAGAAGATGGAAGCTCTGGTTTTAGGTTTTCATGAATGACTAATGGCGTGCGTAAAAAGAAAAAGAAAAACTTCGGAGATGTTATATAAGTTTGTCTGTGGCATTAAAAAAGGTGTAATCATCAGTTTCCCCTTTTTCAAAGTATGGGCAAGCGAGATAGCCGTCGAATTATTACTAGGGAACCGAAAAGTCATGATTAGACAAGAGAAGGTTGCTTTTTCCAAGAACACACGAAGGGTTCTGACACGTATGGCGGGGTCACCGAAGGGTCGTTTACTCAAAAGTTTATTTATTGCTTGTAATAAATAAACATGGGGGGCAAATGTTATCCAAAAAACTGGCATTGATGACGTGGAAAGTGATCCCTGGACACGTGGCTGACATCTGGAGGAACTCTGCTAGTGTATCGACCAGAAGGCACATTATAGGCAGTAGGCGACCCAGTCTTTCCTGCAACCAGTCTGGTCGATGGTTCCGCATGCAGTATGATGTTCCAATAAAGATCTTTGTATATCCCGAAATTAACTCCCACAATCTCCTAGTATCCGATTATTTAGGAGAGAATATCTGTAACAAATTCATGTAATCCCCCTTGAGCCTATAAATAGAGAAAGATAGCTCAAGGAAGGGACTTTTTGGCTTTCGAATTATTAGAGACTAGAGTAATTCTACCTGAGATATTGTATTGTTCTTCAGAGGTCGGTGAAACTCATTGAACCCTAGTTCTTTGATCATCCCTTTGACTCTCACATCAATAACAATCTAAGTGGACGTAGGTTATTACCAGATCTTGGGGCCGAACCAATATAAAATATCGTGTTCTTATCCTTTTCGCTATTACGTTCTTTTCAATGCATTCATCTACATCAAGCATATTTTGACTCCATGTCAGTTGGCCAAAATCAGGGTCAACACATAGCATGCCATCAACCATAACAAAATTAAGGTAAAAACAAGGTGGCAAAATTTCCATCAACTAGCTAGGAGGCAAAAGTGCCATCAACTAGTAATTTGCGGAAATTAAATAAAATAAAAATTACAACAATATAAATAAAGAAAATTACAACAAATGTTAGGAGGCACAAGTGCCGTCAACTAACAAAGATATAAATGAAATAAAATTACAACAAAATTAGGAGGCACAAGTGCCATCGACTATAAAAATTAAAAGGTTAGATAGGAGGCACAAGTGCCATCAACTAAAAAAAAACAATAAATATAGAAATATAAGTATTTTTTTATGGGTGGTAGAATCGTCCCAAATTTTCTTTTTATCTTTTTTTTTTAGTTTTTATAGATATATATATATTTTTTAGTTTTTTTTTTAAGTGCAAAAAATTAAAATAACTAGTAGAAGAATTTACTAACCTTGAGCAAAATTTCGTTTCTATTCTCTTTCAACTCCCCGGCAACGGCGCCAAAAACTTGATGGACTCAAAACGGGTATTTTTTAAATATTTATACTCACAAGCACATGAATCGTATATGGAATATAGTGTTCGTGTAAGCACGAGATCGAACCCAAAGGAGTTGTCTAAAATAAAAAAGAAAACTATTTTAAATCAAAAGTAATAAATTCTAACCTAACTCCAAAGATTGATGAGTTTTAATGTTATGAACATAAAATAAAAGATTGAAAAATAAAGCTATTTAAAAGAATAAAAATAAAGCAATAATGATTTGAAAATAAGTGCTAAAAGAAAAGATTATTAAGATACTAGAATCCACAAAATGTAAGTTTAATAATATTTATTAGTATATTGATTCCCAAGTTTTAGTGATAGTTAAAATAATTCAAACTATCATTTTCCAAATAGATTTATAATTTTAAGCACAAATTACTTATAAAAAGATAGGATTTTTCTTCACTTTTCAAAATTATAATTTCAAAGCATTTAGTGTAAATCAATCTAATGAAATAACAAATAAATCAATGAACATTATTTATAAGGCAAAACATAATATTTTTGTTCTAAGCATGGATGTGTACAATTTAATGACACATCTTACACAAAGAATATTATATTTTTTGCAAAATGAAGAACAAAGTGCATATTATCTAACAATAAAAAATATGAGATATTAAAGATGAAAGACATATATGAAGAAGAAAAATCCATAAACTTGTTGCATTACAAGGGAAATCAACATGCAACATAAATATTACCTAGTTACAAGTTGCTTCATCATGATCTTAATAATCTTATGAAAAAGATTAGAAGCACATAACTAGAGTAGAAATTACAAAATAAATGACATACATACTTGCAAAATGCTCTTGAAAAACCCAAAATGGAAGAGAGGATGGTAGAGAGAAAATGGGAGAAAGGAAGATAGTAACCAAAAATTAAGCACCCTAAAATGGTTTTGAAATTCCATATTTATAGCCAAAGTGAGATTATTAAAATAATCAATTTAAATTAATTAAATTGATTAGATTAATTAAATAAAATAAATATGGTATATAGAGGTAAATTATAGGGTGTAATGATGATGTTGTGGTGAAAAATGTGTAGAAAAATGAGTAAAAAGTTGACATTTTGGACATAGGAGGGGACATTGTACAACTTGATGGGCTCAAGAGGGGGCTGGGTCAGGCTGGGCGTGGCCTTGTTGCTGGCAGCTGGGGCAGGCGGCTCTATGATGTTGGCATTGGGCTTGGCTGGACCGAACTAGGCTTGAAGATGAAGTAGTGTGATGATGGCTGGGGACATCTTGGGTGAAGGAAATGGCCAGGCTGGGAGGTGTTTTTGGTGCTTCGGCTGGGGCATGTGATGGCCAAATGGTGAGAGAATTTGGGACAGGTGGCGGCTGGATGGAGGCTTGCTGCTAGGAGATCAGGAGGCACGACTGGGTTGGTGCGAAGCACTGGGAGAAGTGGGGCTGCTTGTGGGCCTTGGTGGTGCAGGCGGGCCAAAGGTGGCAGGCCCAATTGGGAAAATACCAATATCTTTGAAATTTGCCATTTTTTATTTCTTCACAAATACCACTTTTGATTTCTTTACTTTTTTCCAAAAATACAACATAATTCCTACAAGATAAAAATAAATTAAATAACAATAAAATATTTTCAAATATAAATAAATCATATTAATTATTTGAAAATATTGATTATAACTTAATTTAATATAGCATTTAAGTTCAAAAGAATTACATTTTTAACTTCTAACTTAACAATACAAATTTCATATAATTAAATTACAACATATTATAATAAAATATCTATAAAAACATATAAAAATCTAGAGAACTACAATAAGACTAATAAATTAAAAATTAAATAAAAACTTAATGAGTTAATTAAAAACTCAAGAACTAAGCAACAAATAGCATATAAAATATGGTAAAATAACTCTATTTTGTAGAGTTATCACACCTCCAAACTTAAAGTTTTGCTAGTCCTCAAGCAATAGAAAAATTAAAAACACATATTTTTTTTTATTGGTGATATAAAAAGGATTTTCTCAAAAATTGCACAATGAAAATAAATCTAAAAAATTATTATGAATAAAAGTTAAGCTTATGTAATTAATTAAATTATCAATTTTGCTTTTGGAAAATAGGTTTTCATTAAAATTATTTTTCACTTAAACTTATAGGAAATAAGAGTGTTCTTGTTATGAAAAATGTAATTTTTTGTTACAAGCAAAATTGACCCTATAATTAAAAACAAAGCTTAAGAATTATTCATATATTTAAGAGACTAAACTCAAACTCAATCAAGATTTTTATCATTGAAAATGAAAAATATCACCATTTTTTTTTTTTTGAATTTTTATGAAAATGAACAAATAAATAATTTTTTTTTTTTCAAACACAAACATAAATAAAAACAAAAATTAACACAAAATATAGAAATAAAAAAACACAAAACATAAACACAATAAATCATACTCTCCTTAATGATAATAACCATTTATAAACTCGATACCCCCAAACTTAATTTAAGCATTGTCCTCAATGTGCCAAAATATAAATGTAAATTAAAATTGACAAAAGTTTAGAGTTTAGAATGGTCGTACCTCGATATGGTGCATCGCTAAGAGAATAAAAGATACAACAAACAAAAATTAAATCACACATAAAACAACACAAAACAAATAAAACACAAGTTAACTAGATCAAATAGGAGTCAAAGAGCATGGTAAACAGGGTCCTCAAGGAGGATCTCATCCACTTCATCAGTCTTTAATTCTAAAAATGGTTTTAATTTTTTCCATTAACTTTAAATATATCACCATTTTTAGGATTTTCAATTTCAATAGCTCCATGTGGGAAAACAATACGAACAATGTAAGGACCGGACCACCTAGAGCGTAACTTTCCCAGGAATAAATGCAAACGAGAGTTGTATAAAAGGACTTTCTGACCTGGAGAAAAATCTTTTCTCAAAATATTTTTGTCATGGTAAAATTTCATGCGATCCTTATACTTTTTTGAATAGTCATATGCATCATTCCTAATTTCATCTAGTTCATTTAGTTGAAGCTTTCGTTTCTCACCTGCCTTGTCTAAAGAAAAGTTTAAATGCTTAATTGCCCAAAAGGCTCTATGCTCTAACTCAACAGGTAAATGGCACGCCTTCCCATACACAAGTCTGTAGGGTGACATGCCAATGGGTGTTTTGTACGTGGTACGATACGCCCATAATGCATCAGTGAGTCTTAAGGACCAATCTTTCCTAGTTGGATTCACAATTTTTTCTAAAATGTGCTTAACTTCCCTATTAGATACTTTAACTTAACCACTAGTTTGTGGGTGATATGGTGTTGAGACTTTATGTGTAATGCCATATTGTTTCATCAAATGTTCAAATGGCTTATTACAAAAGTGTGTACCATTATCATTAATTATAGCACGTGGTGAACAAAAACGGGAAAATATATTAAAAAGGAAATAGAAGGAACACTTAGGCTCTTCTGAAGGCAACACTCCTTTCTCTCTCTCGGCACTCTCTCATTTTCTTGGAACTTATGCAATTGTTTAAAATTCTGGTGTGAGGCTTAGAATTTAAGGATGATGCTTGGGAAACTTAACACTTGTGGAGGCTAGTGTAAACTCAGGTTGAATTGCCAGCTGAGGTATGAAATTCTGTAGATTTTACTGAGTTTTAATTGTGGCTTTTAAGTTTAATGGGGTTAAACTATGGGGTATGATCTTTGAGTTTTAATGAGTTGGTGGAGTAAGTTTTTGGGCATTTAGTTTAGTTATGCGGCTTTGAGATCAATTATAGGTTGAATTTTGGGTGTACGGGTTGGTTTCGCTGAAAAATTGTGAGTTAGAATGGGGAAAAACGTGGAAAAATGCACTGCATTTCTAGGTTTAGAGGCTCGAGCCGCGACCCTGTTCATCAGGCGCTGTGGCCCATTAGAACGTAGAGGCTTAGGGGCCTCAAAAATTTACCTAGGTGCCGCGACGTAGGGTAAGGCAGGCCACGACCCGTGTCCTTCAATAGACAGGGCTTTGCCCTCTAACTTGAATGTGTCGCAACCCTTAAGGGTGGGGCCGCGACTCAAATTTGAAATAATAGTTGTTTGTGGGTTTTAAGCTCGGGAACCGAAATGTTAGGGATCGGGAAGGGTTGTATTACCCAGTTTAGTAGAATTCAAGGTCTCGGAGCCTAGAATAATATTTCGAAGCTATTAATTTGTTTAAGGCTTGATGGATGGTTAATATGAATGCGTTTTGACTAGGTTTCAGCGAGGCTCGGGTTAGAGGACTCTGCTCGTGACTACGGTACTCAGATAGCTCGGGACACAGGTAAGAAAACTATTGTACCCGTAGAGCAATGTACAACCCTATAGTTTGTGTTTCAGGGTGCGACCCTAATGTTAATGCTTAATATATGTGTGGGTAACTTTGATTATTATGTTATGGTATGTATGTTATAAGTGAATGGTGTGTGGCTAGGAATGACAAAGGCCGAGAACAAAGAGTGGCTGGGAACGACATCAAGCACGCTGAGTGCTGGCCGCTAGGGCTAGACTCTCCTAGGGTGTTGAATCCACCTGCTCGGTGAAAACCGCGAACCCAAGGCTTGTTAAAGCGCCTGGGACGGCGTAGGCTGCTATGTGTTTAACCTGTTGGATGTTTTGCTGTATACTGTGGATTGTTAATTTATATGTTATATGTTGAGTTTTCTTGATGGGCTTCGGCTCACGGGTGCTCTATGGTGCAAGTAAGGGCAAAGGAAAGGTCGAACAACTATGAGTACGGAGAGCGTGGAGCGACGGGTACATGTTCGACCTACCTAGCTACCACGACCAGGGTTATTTTTGGGAAAATGTCCTGTGTTGGTTTGTTTTGTTGCCTAGGACGACTGTCCTTATATTTTTTTTAAGTTGTAATACATTCTCTAAACATTATTTTTATTGGGATCCCAATTGTATAACTGCAAAGAACGCCCTAAACTAATACTTATAAAACATTCGCATAACATAGTTTATAAAAGAATAACACTCATTATCAAAGTCTCAGTGGGGACTTGCTTAAAACCATGCAAGTTGGCGCCATTAGTTTTAAAAGAAAACATAAATTTTTATGCAAAGTTCAAAAGAAACAAGAATTAAATAACTGAGTCCCACTGATAATTAGGAAAGTCTCTTAAAACAAAACATAATTTAAATGGCGTTCTAAGATGATCATTTTTCCGTCCATAGGATTACCCCACGCCATACACCCCACGATGATAGAACTCCTCACGTCACCACGCGTGCCATAAAGAAATCCTATTTGCTACCTGGAAGGAAAGTAAGGGGGTGAGCTAAAAGCCCAGTAAGGAAGTACAGACAATAAGCAAGTAAGGATACAACAAATACAAACACTAACGTTCAACTAAAACATCATGACATATTATAACATTTTGGTAACATATCATCATAGCATATCATCATAGCATATCATAACGTAATCGTAACATATCATCATATCACATTCATACAGCATACACGATGAGCATGGCCCGCTAGTTGCCCATGTCACCCTAATCATATTCATACAACATACATGATGAGCATGACTCGCTAGTTGTCCATGTCACCCTATGAGGTAAACAAGAGTCTCTGGTCCTTGAATAACCTCGGTGCGTCCGCCCTAGGAGTTATGTCTTTATCTATAGTAACTCGTTGGATGTATCTAACATCCATAAACATATCATATTCAACATATAATCACATTATGGCATTCATAATTCATAAATATTCATTCATACAACAGTCTTACCATTCATAGCATAAAATCATAGAATCTATCTAACTTCCTTACCTTAGGTCCAAGCTAAGAAATTTTCACAATCTTTCAACGAGCCTATATCATAATCAAAACAACATTTTCTTAGGTTCATAAAATTACTATTTTGCCTATCCATACAACTCATGTGTGCATGGGCCATGCACACATAATAACAGTTACACATAACATGCAATTATTCTTAACTACACATAAAGCCATAAAAGAATAATGCTCATTTTGCCTATTTTACATGCATGATCTTTCTATAAAAACCACATAGTTGAATAATAAATATAATTTTGGACGTAAAAGTGGATTTGCATGTAACATGCATACGTGGGAACATTACGTAATTGTGACGTTTTAAAAACGATAATTCTACATTTCTTACTTTTATTGTTTTAAAATTAATAGACATATAACATGCTTTATTTTTCTCAAAATTTCTAGGTTGATTAAATTTCTCAAAACATCATTTTACTTTATAAAATAATTTGATTTAGCTTAAAAATAAAATATGTGACAATTTCATTTATTAATCTCAAATTACAAAGAATTAACAAAAAGCTTGGAATTAATTAAAATACCTATTTTTAATATGTTTCTTTAGAAAAACAAATTTTAACATTGGTTAATTGTGTTACATAAATGATGTGAGAAAATATATTTTAAGTGTGGGAAAAATATATTTTTATTTAAATTATTTAAGACTTAGTTTTATGTAACATAAATCCATATGTGACAATTTAAATAATCATTTTTTTAAACCTTTTTAAACCAAACTTTCACCCACTATTTAAATTCTTTAAAAATCACAAAAAAAATAAAATCTAAATATTTTTCTCAATCAAAATAAAGAAAAATCATAACTTATCAAAATATGCATTCATACCATATTAAAATACTATTTTTAATATTACCATAACTTAGGATAATAATTTTGTTTCAAAAACTCATCAAATTTATTTTAGTGAAACACACTTCACATTTTCTTACAAAAATTCTAGTAACTATTTTATCTTAAAAAAAATCACCATATTCAATATAAAACCTCATATTTTTCTAAAAATTCAATAAAAATTCTGTAGGTAATTATTTACACACAATATAATTTCAAAGCATAATTAAACTTCACATTAAATTTCTTAAAACATCAAAATATTTGCAAACTTTATTTGAGCACTCAAAACATTAATCTCATCATGAACAACATCATTTTTGTACAAAAATCAGCAAGCACATTAAATCATAAAATTTATTCCTTTCATTATATTCACAAAATTCATGCTCAATTATGCACAATATTTCAACACAAACCCTAGCATGCTTCTAACCTCTTTATCCATTTTAATCACATCATGGGTATACAATAATTCATCATTCACCTTAGAACTTATTCACAAGTCATGAACAATAACCACCATTGATCTTGTGTTACATATATTCTCAATACATTATTATATGCAATTATTCCAAAAATCACAATCATCATAACTTCATACAAGATCTTGCCACAACCTATCATGTTTCTAAAATTTTCATTGACATAAAACATAATAAAAATAACAATCATGCTTTTGAATATCCCTTTAGGCTGAAACACGTCCAATAAACAAATAACCTATTCTTTTCATGTATTTCTAATATTCAACATCACTACACATATTCTTATTACACAACCATAAAATCAAACCCAACAACATAAACTCATGCATAAAATAATAAGAAAACACTCCATCAATCCATGAACATCATAACATTAGGGTTATAGATTTGATACCTCTCTTGATTGTAAAATCAAGAATACAAAATGATCAACACCCAAACTTCACCACCCCTTGTTCAAGCCTAGGGTTTTTTTTTTTTGAAAACCACCATGAGGAGGAGAAAGAAATCCAATCACACACAACAAATAAACAAAGTCAATATCATATAATCAAGAAAAAGAGATTAGATAAACAAAAATACAAGAAAACATACTCTAGACTTGGTTCCTCTTCACCTTCTTCTTCTTTCTTCCTTTCTTTCTTCTTCTCCCTCTCTCTCTACACGCCACACTCTCTCTCTCTATCTCTCTCTCTAGGTCACGGCAGCCACACAAGAAAGTGACCTCCTCTTCCTTTCCTTTCCCCTTTATTCAACTCTCTCAATAAAGCCTCACCAACATAAAATGGTAAGTTTCCTTTTTCCATTTTATTTTCTCTTAATTTCTTATTATTTTCTTTTATATAAAAGAATAAAGGGTGATCATATTCCTATCCCAAAATAGCTAGTGTCCTCCAATTTTTTATTTTATTGCCTTAAAAAAAACAATCCCTTTCCCACTACACTACACACACTACACGCCCAACACTTGCCTTTTTTTTAATTTTATTTATTTATTTTCCTATTTATTAAAATAAAACTATCCAAAAAAAATATCAATAAATGGCAATTATAAAATGTGTAGAAAATCCACACATGTGCACCCTATTACCATATACTAGCACACACTAAAACACTAGGGTGCATCACTATCTACCATGCACCTTAGTGCATTCAACCAAAACTCACATAATTACCTCAATTGTCACACTTATTTAAAATGTAACACTAATAGTAAAATAAACATGTTACACAATTATTCAAACAATTAACAAATTTAAATTCAAAAGATTATACCAAACAATTCTAACAAATAAATAAAATAATAAACAATCAAATAAAACAAACAACAACATTTAAATAAAACAATTCATTACACTTAACATTTAAATAAAATAAATTACAAAATTTAAATAATCTAAAAAAAAAAATTTGGTTCACTACAATAACTTTTTTTACGATTTCAATGAATGTCCAAATTTTTATAACTAGTGTCATCAAATGAGTTTTATTTAAATTTAGGCACACTTTTAACCTAAAACCTCGATTAGCGAACTAATGGCACATTTTTAACTCACATGGTAACGACTCTAAGGAAGTAGGGCATTACAACTTGATATCAGAGCATTTGAAGGTTTATGGTTCCTGGAGGTCGACCAAACATGTACGCTCGCTGCCAATGACAAGATCGACTAAGGGTTGGTTGGTATTTAATGAACTATATGCTTAATTGCTTGTTTAAGTTGCCCTGTTTGCCTGAATATATAGATAGAGCATGATGAATGTGTTGTTATATGCATGATGTTAGGCTATGTGTGACTTGTGGACTTGCTGATTGTGGTTGATTAATGAGATAGGGAGGTGGTTTTGGACGTTTTTATCATGCCTGATGTGCGGAGTCATTGATTGTAGGTACATTGTAGTAATGCCTCGGTGATCAATCAAACTTCGTGGCAATAGGGTCGAGGATGACAACTAGGTCAGGACCCTCCACTTGCCCCACATAACTGGCAACAAATGTTTTTTGAGACCATAATGAGAACTTAGACACTTGAGGTAGCAAGCCACTCCTCAAAACATTGGGTTACATGTTTCATAGGCTGTGGCACCAGTGCCAGCCAAGCCTACTATGGAAAATAGGTGGGAACCTTTCTATGAGAGGTTTAGGAAGCAGCATCCTCCCACAATTGAGGGTGGCCCAGACCACTGTGGGCAGAGGAGTGGATGAATATGATTTTTTCCATCCTGGATTTCATGAGGGTGGAAAGGAATGAGAGAGTAGCCTTTGCCATCTACATGTTGAGAGCGGACTCCCGCAACTGGTGGGATGTTGTGTCTCAGAGAAGAAATGTGGTAGTCATGACTTGGGAAGAACACAGAAACATTTTTAATTAGAAGTATTACAGTTTTGTAGTACGAGCTACAAAGGTTGATGAGTTTACTAACCTCACTCAGAACTCGATGACGGTTACTAAGTATTCCTTGAAATTTGATTGGTTAGCAAAGTTCATGCTAGATTTGGTGCCTACTAATATGGCACGGGGGGGATCAAATTGTGTGAGGAATGAACATTATGATCACCTGTGATGTTAAGATAATTCTGTATTCAGGAACTACAGGCGGTGGAGAAGGCCTTTATAGTTGAGGGGCCGAAGATCAGATTTGGCAAGAGGGCACCGCTAGGTGCGATGCTCAGAGGATGGTGCCTCCTTTTACTGGATCTAACCGAGGTAGTGGCCCCAGTGAGCCGAAGACAAAGGCCCCAAATTCTTTTGTTCCTCCTGGTTCAGATAGAAAGACAACTGGAGGAGTTTCCCAGTGTGTCCTCGGTGCAGACGACAACATCAGGGAGAGTGCAAGATCAAGGTCTGTTTTACTTGTGGGAGCGTTACTCATTTGAGGAAGGATTTCCTAAGAGCTAGGAAGGAAGAGTAAAAATAGAGCGACAGCCTCACTCCTGCTAGAGTATTTACCTTGACCCAGATTGAGGCTGAGGCTAGCCCCTCGGTCGTGACAAGTCATATTTCTAGTGTTAAATCTTCTTTTACTGCATTGATTGACTCAGGGGATACCCATTCACTTGCATCTGCTAGGGCGATAGATCAGTTGTGTAGACCTAATGATTTTTATGCTAGGGGATTCAGGACTTTGTTGCCGACCGGGGAACTGATAGTCTCTAGAAGATGGGTTAGAGCATTACTAGTAGAGATACACAATAGAGAGTTATCTGTGGACCTGATTGAGTTAGTAATGGATGACATTGATATGATCCTAGGGATGGATTGGTTATCAAAGTATGGGGCAACGATTGATTGCAAGCGCAGGATCGTGACCTTTGAAATGGAACAAGAGGTACCATTTGTATTTGTGGGGATAGTGAGTGGACTGCGAGTACCTATGATTTTGGCACTGAAGGCTAGAGACCTAATGCAAGAGGGTTGCATAGGATTCCTAGCAAACATTGTGGACACTTCAAGAGATGTTACAGTTGGACCGGATGAGACTAGATTAGTATGTGAGTTTCCTGATGTGTTTCCAGCAGATTTTCAATGGTTGCCACCACACAGGGAGATCGAGTTCGTCATAGAGTTGGCACCAGGGGCGGAGCTGGTATCTATAACACCTTATAGAATGGCTTTGGAAGAATTCAAGGAACTAAAGATTCAGTTGCATGAGTTACTGGACTAGGAATTCATCAGGCTAAGTTTTTCGCCATGGGGTGCTCCAGTGTTGTTCATCAAGAAGAAGGATGGCTCCTTAAGGATGTGTATTGACTACAGAGAATTGAACAATTTGACCATCAAGAACAAGTACCCACTGCCTAGGATCGATGACTGGTTTAACCAACTACAGGGGAAGGTAGTGTTCTCTAAGAATAACCTTCGGTCAGGCTACCACTGGTTAAGGATTAAAGGGGAGGACATACCAAAAACCACATTCCGCACGAGATATGGATACTATGAATTCCTGGTCATGTCCTTTGGATTAACCAATGCCCCAGCATCCTTTATGGACTTGATGAATAGGGTCTTCAGGGATAATCTGGACAAGTTTGTAATCATATTCATTGATGACATATTGGTGTGCTCTTAGTCAGAGGCAGAGCACGAGCAACATCTTCGCTTGGTACTACAGCGGTTGGGAGAGCACAAGTTATTTGCTAAGTAAAACAAGTATGAGTTTTGGTTACTTCAAGTAATATTTCTAGGCCATATTGTCAGCAAGGAGGGGATTCTAGTGGAGCCATGTAAGATTGAGGCGGTGAGAGATTGGCCCAGGCCGAGCAGTGTACCAGAGGTATAAGTTTCTTTGGATTAGTAGGACACTATTGGCAGTTCATTGAGGGTATCTCCAAGATAGCCAAACCATTGACCGAACTGACGCATAGGAAGACTAAGTATGTGTGGACATACAGGTGTGAGAACAGTTTCAAGGAATTGAAGTGGCGGCTGATCACCGCTCCATTATTCAGGCTACCGTCAGACAATGAAATGTTTGTGGTTTACTGTGATGTTTCCATACAAGGTTTGGGGTGTGTACTGATGCAAGCCGGAAAGGTAATAGCCTACGCGTCGAGACAGTTGAAGGAGTATGAGCAGATGTATCCCACACATGATCTAGAATTGGCAGCAGTGGTATTCAAACTAAAGTTTTGGAGGTATTATTTGTATGGCGAGAAGTGCAAAATATACACCAACCATAAGAGTTTGAAGTACTTCTTTACTCATAAGGATCTAAATATGCGCTAGAGGTGTTGGATAAAATTAGTAAAGGATTACGACTGTGACATTTTATACCATCCTGGGAAGGCCAATGTGGCGGCTGACGTGTTAAGTCAGAAGGGCCCAGGATAGTTATATAGTGCGAGGTGGATATGAGATAGGTTAGCTGAAGAGATGACTAGGGCAGGTATTGAGTTGGTAGTTGGTCAGCTAGCCAACATCACTCTTCAGTCCATGATCCTTGAGAGGATCAAGGAGGAACAGAGGGAGGATCCCCAGCTGAGGGAGCACATAGAGGGTGTCTTAGCCAGAGCGGCTAAGGACTTTTCTATTTCAAAGATGGGTTTATCGAGGTACAATGTCAGATTTGGATTCTGATGTATTCCGGTATCTGGCAAGAGATTCTAGATGAGTCTCATACCACTCCATATTCCTTACATTCAACTACGACAAAGATGTACCAAGATTTGAGAACCTTGTATTGGTGGCCAGGAATGAAGATGGATGTGGTGGATTGTGTGGCCAAGTGTTTGACTTGTCAGCAGGTAAATTTTGAACATTAGAGGCCAGCAGGGTTGCTGTAGCCTCTAGGAATTTCAAAGTGGAAATGGGATGATATAACCATGGACTTCATGGTTGGATTATCAAAGACTGTGGGACAGCATGATTTAGTGTGAGTGATTGTGGATAGGTACACCAAGTCAGTCCACTTCTTGCCAGTTAGGAAAACTTATACAATGGAGCAGTATGCTGAATTGTATGTGAAGGAAATTTTGCAACTACTTGGGGCTCTGAGGTTGAAAGTATCCGATAGGTACCCCAACTTCACCTCCAAGTTTTGGGAGAGCTTGAAGAAGGCTATGGGAGCACAGTTGCAATTTATTACTACTTATTATCCTCAAACGGATGGACAATCCGAGAGGACGATTCAGATACTGGAGGATATGTTGCGAGCATGCGTATTTTATTTTGGGGGATCTTGGTGTATGTATCTCCCTTTGATAGAGTTTTCATACAATAACAGTTATCAAGCGACTATCGGAGTGGCTCAAAATAAGATGTTATATAGGAGGAAGTGCAGATAACCCATCCATTGGGATGAGTGTAGAGTCCAAGAACTTTACTTACCTAATTGTTTAGTAGTATTATAGTATGTTGAGTGTTATCATTGTTACTTTGGATTTTTGGTTCAGACCGGGAGTTATTTGGACACTCATAGTAGTACTTATAGATTTTCTAAGTTTAACCTATAGTTTAAGAATATTAAGTATAACCTAAGGTTTGATTAATGTGTCTGATATTAAGGAATATATTATTATATTATAAGGTTTAGACATCAACCAATAGGATTTTAAGCACATGTTTTGAATGGTAATTAAGGATTTAGTATTTTTGAGGATTAAATTAAATAAGGGTAAAAGTTTGAATGTATAGGGTCAGTCAGCAGCTTTGAGCACGTTGAGGGCTTAGTCAAGGCTGTTTACTCCATTCAAACTCAGCTAAAAATGTGTAAATTCGTGTTTAAATATTCAGCGTATGCCGATATATCACAGCTATAGGGGGCGATATGTCGCAGCACGTAGATACGGAAAACACGAATCGATGCACGGTCGCCTCGGGAACAAAGGTCCAGGCGATATATCGCCTATAGGGGGCGATATATCGCCTCCACCAGCATGAATTCAAATACATTTGAATTCTTTTCCCTTCAGCCATTCAAACTCCTTCAACAGTCCAGCATCTTCTGAACGAGTCTTCAGCCTCTGCTGAACGATTATTCAAATGATTTTCACCTAAAAAGCCATTATTTTTATTCAAGTAAAATCAAGATATTTTCATTCCCAAACTCTATAAATAGGACCTAGTACCCAGCCATTATTCACCATTTGCTCTAAGTTCAGAGGCTGCTAGTGTTAAGTGAGTGTGAGAGTGTAAACACTTGGTTTGGGGAAAAACTATAAGCTTAAACATCATAAGCTTATCAAACACTTGGGAAGTGAGTTCTATAGTATTTCGGTGGAGGTTAGATTGATCTTGCAATCTTTGAGGTAAACCCAAAACTCTAGTCCTTTCTATGTTATTTCTTTTCTCAAAACCTTCTACTCAGTCCCCTAACCTTATTCTTATTTTTGGTTAGGGAATCCAAGTTCTTAAGCACTTAAGTGGTGGTAAGCATATTTTCGTTTAATGGTTTAGTCTTCCTATTCTCTTTCATTTCATCTCCTTTCTTTAGACTCACCCTTGTTCATTGTGGTTTTAGGAGTGTTCCAAAAGTCCTAACTCAGTCCATTTTATCCCGGTAACTTTGGTAAGGAAAATAGGCTAGAATCTACATGTTTATGATTATGCTATTTTATGTGTTATGTTTTCATATGTTATATGTTATTGATGTGTATGTTGTAGGCTTGGGCATATGCCTATTTGACTAACAAGACCCCAAAAGGATTGTGGGCATAAGCCTATTTAGCTGGTAGGACCCCACTAATCTCATGGGCATAAGCTTGTTTAGTCTATGGGACCCCAAGTAATAATGGCCATTATAATAAGTGTATGTTATATGTATTATGTTAAGTCTTTATGTTTTCTTATGAAATTGTGTATATGACTATGTGTTAGGTTTTTCCTTGCTGGGAATTAGGCTCACTCTTTTCTGTTTATGTGCAGGAAAATAAGCTTAGAGGCGGTAAGATTCGTGATGCTTGGGAGGATGTGTATCGATGATGAATGGAGTCAAGGGGCCGAGCGTTATCGATTCGAGGATGTAGTCTCCTTTTATGTTTTTTATGGTTTTACATGTATTTTCCGCATTATTATGTAATGTCTTTTATTTTTAAATCATGTTTTGGTTTTAAAGACAATGGGATCCCAAAATCCTTTTTAGTATTCTGTTTATTTGTAAATAACTCTTATTTTGCAAGTTACTCAATAAATTATGGTATTTTCGTAAAAATGTAAGTTTTATGTATAGTTTCGATAATGGTCCAATTAGTCTAGATTAGTGGGTCATTACAGTTGGTATCAGAGACAGGTTCCTTCGCATGAAGTTCTCCTCGATACACATGCTCAAAGCTCCGAATCGGACCGCCAAGTAAGTGTTTAAGTTACAAGTTACAAGTTACTTTGTCTATGTGTATAGCTAACAACTTTAGTGTTTATGTTTCAGTTAAAAATGAATGGAGCTTTAACCTACCAAGATATCCGAGCCATTAAGGCCTTAAAAAGAATAAGGGAGCCAAGAAACACCGTAGGAGCCCTAGAAAGGATTACTCGAAGGTTGCTTTTGTTTCACCAAGCAATAGGTGGCCTTCAAGAGGCTAAACAAATAATGCTAAGATCAACGGAACAATATGTATTAGTGATTAGGTTGTTTAAAGATTTCCATCCTGTAATAGCAGCCTTAGAAGAAATATGGGAAGAAATGAATGATGAGGATGAATCACCATTAGCAATGAGATACTACTTCCTCTTAGTTAGGTTCACCGCAAAATTTGAATTTCAATTCACCAAGGAGCAAAAGAATAGGATTCTCACAAACCTTCCTAGAGGGCATTTTGATGCTCATGATAATGATGACTATGAGGCTATAGATGATGATATGTTAGATGACAGATCGGATGTAGAAGATCCCGATTTTTAGATTAGTAGTTTTTATTTGTTTTATTTACTTTTATGTTATGATTGTAATGAGTGAAATTGTTTTCCAAATGAATAAACATGCTATTTGAATATCATGTGTGAGTTTGAATTTTTTTTTTCACAATCATAATAAATACTAAATAAAATGAATAATGACTGAGTTCGGTGAGGGTGGATACGAATCAATGAATCTGGTTTCCTTGTTGAGAGTTAGGGGGCCTTAGTAGTGGGAACGATTTTACTGATCCCAGCCCTCCCTCAATATGGTTTACTTTGGAACAAAGATAAGTTTCGAGCCTGAGAATTAAGTCATATAGGATTATTAGAAACACACTTAGAAAATAAAGATGACTTGTTTTTCTAAGTATAGAAACCCACTCTAATAATAAATAAAGACCTATATAATTTTTCATAAAAAAGTCATAATAAATAGGTCCGAGATATGTTTGTTTTAGAATAAGTTTTTGCCTTAGAGCCTATTAGGAAAAAGTTCTAACATGTTTCTTTTAACTGTTAGAACTCTGCTACGATGTCTCTCCGAAGATCTGCTCGCACCAACGGGAACGCTTCCAACGATGTTCCAGCGACCAATGCGGTCCCTACCGTTCGCCGAAGGAGAGTGCGTGTTACTGCTCGCCGCAATGCGCCGGCACAGCCAGCTGACAACACTGCAGAGATTTCCAGACTGCGACAGCAAGTCGAGGAACTTCTGCAGCAACAACGCCAACAGGCTCAATCTCAGCCTCAGCCTCCGCCACAGCCGCAGCCGCAGCCACAGCCAATGGCCCCAGCACCCCAACAAGTTGGTCCGTATGGGGGATGGCCTATGACGAACTACGCTCCTTATCCTGTACAGCATATGGAGCCAGTGTACGAGAGGTTCCGCAAGCAGCACGCTCCGAACTTCGAAGGGACTACGGACCCCTTTGAAGCAGAAGAATGGCTAAGGAATGTGGAGCCGATCCTAGCCCACATGAACCTCAATAATGCTGACCGCATATCCTGCGTCTCATCTTTACTCAAGAAAGATGCCAGGATATGGTGGGATTTGGTCCAGCAATCCCACGATGCTGCCACTATGACGTGGACCCGATTTGTGGAGCTCTTCCACAAGAAGTACTACAATTCAGCAGTGCTTGCTATGAGAGTTGAGGAGTTCACCAATCTGAAGCAAGGGAACTTAACAGTGGCGGAATATGCTCGTCAGTTTGATCGCTTAGCCAAGTTCGCGGCAGAGTTGGTTCCGACCGATTATCTGAGGGTGAACAAATTCGTGAGAGGACTCCGACCAAAGATTGAGATGGGGGTGAAGCTAGCAAACCCGGGAAACACTTCATATGCCG
The DNA here is from genome assembly GCF_963169125.1 of Humulus lupulus. Classification (NCBI taxonomy): domain Eukaryota; kingdom Viridiplantae; phylum Streptophyta; class Magnoliopsida; order Rosales; family Cannabaceae; genus Humulus; species Humulus lupulus. Next base: position 199,362,773 of record NC_084796.1, on the reverse strand, counting down.
ACGTTCTTGAGACGGCAATTGAAGTAGAAAGGTTGCAAGCCAACGTGAGCAAAGAAGAAGCCAGCAAGCCGGAACCTAGGCAGCAGAGCCAACCTCAGGCCAGTCAGAACAACAATCAGTCCAACAACAATCAGTCCAGCAACAGTCAGTCCAACAACAACGGTAACGGACAGAAGAGAAGGCATCCTGACAACAAGCAAGCCGACAACAATAAAAGGGCACGACCAAGTAATGGGGGAAATAGGTCGGGCTACGTGGAATACCCGCCATGTGCCAAATGTTAGAAGAAGCATCCTGGAGAATGCCGTGCCAACACCAAGGAGTGTTTCAACTGTGGTCAAGAAGGGCATCGTAAAAGAGATTGTCCTCAGCAAAAGCCGGAAGGAAAGAAGGACGAAAAGATGGTTCCTGCTCGGGTTTTTGCTTTAACCCAAGGAGAGGCGGATGCTAGCAACAAGGTGGTCACAGGTCAGGTTTCCATCCTCAATAAATTATGTCGTGTATTATTTGATTCGGGAGCCACCCATTCGTATATTTCGTTAGGAATGATAGATAAACTAGACAAACCTAGTGAAAGATTTAGAACTAGGTTTGCAACCGAGTTGCCTTCGGGCAAAGTAGTTCTATCATCACGAATTATACGAGGCGTACCAATCAAGATTGAGGACAAGGAACTAGAAGGAGATCTGATAGAGCTGGTGATCAAAGACTTCGACGTCATACTAGGCATGGATTGGCTAGCACGGCATGGCGCAACGATCGACTGCAGACGCAAGAAGGTGATGTTCGAGACTCCTGACGGCCAGAAACTGTGCTTCATGGGACAAGCTTCAGGACTACGCACCCCGTTAGTATCATCCCTCAAAGCTCAGAGAATGATGGAGAAAGGATGTCAAGCATTCTTAGCCAACATCACAAATGTGGAGAAGGAGACATCACTCAAAGTTGGAGATGTTCGGGTTATACAAGAATTTCCAGAAGTTTTCCCCGATGACTTGCCAGGATTGCCGCCAACTAGAGAAATAGACTTCACGATAGAATTAGTACTCGGCACCGAGCCTATCTCTAAGGCACCATACCGGATGGCACCTACGGAACTCAAGGAGTTAAAAACGCAGCTACAAGAACTCCTAGACTTGGGTTTCATTAGGCCAAGCCATTCACCATGGGGAGCTCCGGTACTATTCGTGAAGAAGAAGGACGGAAGTATGCGTATGTGCATAGACTACCGTGAGCTGAATAAAGTCACAATTAAGAACAAATACCCGCTACCTCGGATTGATGATTTGTTTGATCAACTCCGAGGCGCGACTGTATTCTCTAAGATCGATTTGCGGTCCGGGTATCATCAGCTCAAGATAAAGGGAGAAGATATCCCTAAGACAGCCTTTAGGACTCGTTATGGACATTACGAGTTCTTGGTTATGTCTTTTGGTCTTACTAACGCGCCAGCCGCGTTTATGGACCTAATGAATAGGGTCTTCAAAGACTACTTGGATAAATTCGTTGTTGTGTTCATCGACGACATTTTAATTTACTCCAAGGATGAAGTGGAGCACGAGGAACACTTAAGGATGATTTTGACGCGATTGAAGGAGCACCAACTCTACGCGAAGTTCAAGAAATGCGAGTTTTGGCTCTCACAAGTGGCGTTCCTCGGGCACATCATATCGAAAGACGGAGTTGCAGTAGATCCATCGAAGGTAGAGGCCGTGAAAGATTGGCCTAGACCAAAGAACGCGTCGGAAGTAAGAAGCTTCTTAGGGCTAGCAGGTTACTATAGAAAGTTTGTAGAGGGCTTTTCTAAGATAGCCACTCCACTCACCAACCTGACCCGGAAGCAACAAAAGTTTAACTGGAATGATAAGTGTGAGGAAAGCTTCCAGTTGCTTAAGGATAAGCTTTGCTCAACACCAGTACTTAGTGTCCCAACACCCAACGACAAGTTCGTTGTCTACTGTGATGCATCAAAGTTAGGATTGGGATGCGTACTGATGCAGAATGACAAGGTGATAGCCTACGCCTCACGTCAGTTAAAGGAGTATGAACAACGCTATCCAACTCACGATATGGAGTTGGCAGCGGTGGTCTTTGCGTTAAAAATCTGGCGCCATTATCTCTACGGAGAACGGTGCGAGATTTATACGGACCACAAAAGTTTAAAATACTTCTTTACGCAGAAGGAGCTCAACATGAGGCAGCGCAGGTGGTTGGAATTAGTAAAGGATTACGACTGCGAAATCCTATACCACCCGGGGAAGGCAAACGTAGTTGCCGATGCACTTAGCCGAAAAAGTTATGGGAACTTAGCAGCCTTATCCGGAATAGAAAAGCCACTACAGCAGGAGCTTATCAGTGCCGGAATAGAAGTGGTTGTAGGCAAGCTGGCTAACTTGTCTATCCAATCGAATCTGCTAGAAGACATACGGAATGGTCAGAGACATGATGATTCACTAGCAACGCACATGAATGCAGTCCGAGAAGGCAAGACTACAGATTTCTCAATATCCAGTCAAGGTTTATTGAGATATAAGGATCGAGTATGCGTGCCAGACGATCAGAGTATTAAGAAGACGATCCTAGAAGAAGCGCACAGTACTCCGTACTCAGTTCATCTAGGGTCTACCAAGATGACTCATGACATCAAGGCAGTCTATTGGTGGCCAGGGATGAAGAAGGACATAGCAGAGTATGTATCTAAGTGTCTGGTATGCCAGCAAGTGAAGGCGGAGCATCAGCGACCTGCAGGATTATTGCAACCGCTTAGCATACCGGAGTGGAAGTGGGACGATATAGCCATGGACTTCGTGACGGGTCTGCCAAAGACAAATAAGCAGCATGATTCTGCTTGGATAGTCATAGATAGACTAACCAAGTCGGCTCATTTTCTGCCTGTTAAGACTTCTTATACGGCAGACCAATATGCAGACATCTACATCCAAGAGATTGTACGATTGCATGGAATCCCCAAGACGATAGTATCAGATAGAGGATCAGTGTTTACGTCAAGATTTTGGAGAAGCTTACAGCAAGCCATGGGTACTAAGTTAAGTCTTAGTACAGCTTTCCATCCTCAGACAGATGGGCAGTCAGAGCGTACGATTCAGATCTTAGAGGATATGCTACGCGCATGTGTACTTGACTTTGGAGGATCGTGGAACAAGTACTTACCGCTGATCGAGTTCTCGTACAACAACAGCTACCAGTGGACGATCGGAATGGGACCTTATGAGTTGCTATATGGAAGAAGGTGCCGATCACCGTTGCACTGGGACGAGGTAGGAGAAAGGCAGCTTCTAGGGCCCGAAGCTGTTAGGCAAGCTCAAGAAGCAGTAACGCATATTAGACAGCGTATGCTTGCTGCTCAAAGCCGACAGAAAAGCTATGCAGATACCAAGAGACGCGATGTGGAGTTCCAAGTTGGAGATCAAGTCTTCCTGAAGATATCTCCTATGAAGGGTGTCAAGCGGTTCGGGAAGAAAGGCAAGCTCAGTCCCCGATTCTTAGGTCCTTTTGAGATATTGGACAAAGTGGGACCAGTTGCGTATAGACTAGCCCTACCGCCAGCACTAGCCGATAGTCACAACGTCTTCCACATCTCGATGTTACGCAAGTATGTGTCAGACCCATCTCACGTCCTCAAGTACGACACCATAGCACTCCAGAAGGACTTAAGTTACGAGGAACGACCGGTTAGCATCCTAGATAGAGGGATGAAGCAGTTACGGTCCAATAGCTTTCCTATAGTTAAAGTCCTATGGAGCAATAGTTCTGAATGCGAGGCAACGTGGGAGTTGGAAGAGGACATGCAGAGCCGGTATCCGGAATTATTTGGTAAGTAAATTTCGAGGACGAAATTCTTTTTAGTAGGGGAGAATTGTAGAGTCCAAGAACTTTACTTACCTAATTGTTTAGTAGTATTATAGTATGTTGAGTGTTATCATTGTTACTTTGGATTTTTGGTTCAGACCGGGAGTTATTTGGACACTCATAGTAGTACTTATAGATTTTCTAAGTTTAACCTATAGTTTAAGAATATTAAGTATAACCTAAGGTTTGATTAATGTGTCTGATATTAAGGAATATATTATTATATTATAAGGTTTAGACATCAACCAATAGGATTTTAAGCACATGTTTTGAATGGTAATTAAGGATTTAGTATTTTTGAGGATTAAATTAAATAAGGGTAAAAGTTTGAATGTATAGGGTCAGTCAGCAGCTTTGAGCACGTTGAGGGCTTAGTCAAGGCTGTTTACTCCATTCAAACTCAGCTAAAAATGTGTAAATTCGTGTTTAAATATTCAGCGTATGCCGATATATCGCAGCTATAGGGGGCAATATGTCGCAGCACGTAGATACGGAAAACACGAATCGATGCACGGTCGCCTCGGGAACAAAGGTCCAGGCGATATATCGCCTATAGGGGGCGATATATCGCCTCCACCAGCATGAATTCAAATACATTTGAATTCTTTTCCCTTCAGCCATTCAAACTCCTTCAACAGTCCAGCATCTTCTGAACGAGTCTTCAGCCTCTGCTGAACGATTATTCAAATGATTTTCACCTAAAAAGCCATTATTTTTATTCAAGTAAAATCAAGATATTTTCATTCCCAAACTCTATAAATAGGACCTAGTACCCAGCCATTATTCACCATTTGCTCTAAGTTCAGAGGCTGCTAGTGTTAAGTGAGTGTGAGAGTGTAAACACTTGGTTTGGGGAAAAACTATAAGCTTAAACATCATAAGCTTATCAAACACTTGGGAAGTGAGTTCTATAGTATTTCGGTGGAGGTTAGATTGATCTTGCAATCTTTGAGGTAAACCCAAAACTCTAGTCCTTTCTATGTTATTTCTTTTCTCAAAACCTTCTACTCAGTCCCCTAACCTTATTCTTATTTTTGGTTAGGGAATCCAAGTTCTTAAGCACTTAAGTGGTGGTAAGCATATTTTCGTTTAATGGTTTAGTCTTCCTATTCTCTTTCATTTCATCTCCTTTCTTTAGACTCACCCTTGTTCATTGTGGTTTTAGGAGTGTTCCAAAAGTCCTAACTCAGTCCATTTTATCCCGGTAACTTTGGTAAGGAAAATAGGCTAGAATCTACATGTTTATGATTATGCTATTTTATGTGTTATGTTTTCATATGTTATATGTTATTGATGTGTATGTTGTAGGCTTGGGCATATGCCTATTTGACTAACAAGACCCCAAAAGGATTGTGGGCATAAGCCTATTTAGCTGGTAGGACCCCACTAATCTCATGGGCATAAGCTTGTTTAGTCTATGGGACCCCAAGTAATAATGGCCATTATAATAAGTGTATGTTATATGTATTATGTTAAGTCTTTATGTTTTCTTATGAAATTGTGTATATGACTATGTGTTAGGTTTTTCCTTGCTGGGCATTAGGCTCACTCCTTTCTGTTTATGTGCAGGAAAATAAGCTTAGAGGCGGTAAGATTCGTGATGCTTGGGAGGATGTGTATCGATGATGAATGGAGTCAAGGGGCCGAGCGTTATCGATTCGAGGAAGTAGTCTCCTTTTATGTTTTTTATGGTTTTACATGTATTTTCCGCATTATTATGTAATGTCTTTTATTTTTAAATCATGTTTTGGTTTTAAAGACAATGGGATCCCAAAATCCTTTTTAGTATTCTGTTTATTTGTAAATAACTCTTATTTTGCAAGTTACTCAATAAATTATGGTATTTTCGTAAAAATGTAAGTTTTATGTATAGTTTCGATAATGGTCCAATTAGTCTAGATTAGTGGGTCATTACAATGAGACTGGAGAGAGGAGGTATCTAGGTCCTGAGGTTGTTCAGAGGACCAATGAGGCGATTGAGAAGATTAGAGCTTGAATGCTCGCCGCCCAGATTCGGCAGGAAAGTTATTCAGACTTGAGACAGAGGAGCATAGAGTTTCAATTCGGTGATCATGTGTTCCTTAGAGTTTCTTCCTTGAGAGGGGTGAAACGGTTTCGAGTAAAGGGCAAGCTAAGTCGTGAGATTTTTGGCCCCTTTGAGATTCTAGAACAGGTTGGAGAGGTAGCTTACAGATTGGCGATGCTCCAGCTATATCAGGGGTCCACAATGTGTTTCACGCATCCATGCTCCGGAAGTATGTATCAGATTCTGCACATGTGCTGCGTTATGAGAACTTGGAGTTGGATCAAGATTTATCTTATGAAGAGAAGCTGGTTCAGATTCTAGACCGAAAAGATAAAGTCTTGCGAATTAAGACCATTTCTTTGGTAAAAGTGTCGTGGAGGAATAGCAAAGTGAAAGAGGCAACTTGGGAGCTTGAGATGGATATGCAGGATCGGTATCCCGAGTTATTCAAGTAAACTTTGAGGATGAAATTTCTATCAGGAGGGGATATTTGTAGCATCCCAAAGTTTCTAATAAGGCCCTTGATTTGCATGTTGGGAGGGCAATACTTGATTTTATTATGCTAATATATGAATTTAATGATTATATGATTAGAAATGCTTGTTTGGGTTAATTAAATATGCATGTGGGCCCCATTTGGTTATTAGGTGCATATTTGTAATTCTAGGCCATTGAGGGCATAAATGTTATATGTGTGTGTATTGTGATTGATACCACGAGTGTGTGGTGATATATTTATGATGCACAATTCGAGGCGGTCCTAGGGAGCAGTTTAGGTAAATAGTCACAATGGGGTTGAATACTTGGCTCGGGTGGAGCCTAGGGGTATTTTGGGAATAAAGTATTTGTTTGGGAATTAACAGGTGGCAGGTAGTAATTTAGCAATTATTTGGGCATGTCAGGATTTAAATGGAGATTTATAGGAACACTCGAGGAAATAGCGAGAATGTTGGAAAATGACAGGATTGCCCTAGGTGGCACTAAAGGATTGAGGATAGACTTCGGGCCACTATGGTCATTAGGTGATTGGGATAGGCTTAAGCTGATCAAGACTCTAGATTTAATTAGAAGGACATAGAAGGAACACTTAGGCTCTTCTGAATGCAGCACCCCTTTCTCTCTCTCGTCTCTCTCTCCTTCTCTTGGAACTTATGCAATTGTGGAAAATTCTTGTGTGAGGCTAAAGCTTGGGAAACTTAAAGCTTGTGGAGGCCAGAGTAAACTCAAGTCAAATTTCTAGCTGAGGTATGAAATGTTGTAGACTTAACTGAGTTTTAATTGTGGTTTCTAAGTTTCACTACAACAAAAACCCCTTTCCATAACACAAAAATTTAACACTTTTAAAAAAGTATTATAATAGGTAAATAAGTGTATAGGTATAGGCGGGACTCAATATTTTGGTGCCTAATTTTTCCCCAGCCCCCCCCAAAAATTTCACATGGTCCCAATTGAAAAAGAAAAAAGAAAAAAACCCACCAGTTACACGGTCCCCGATTCCGCTCTCTCTCTCTCTCTTCATTTCTCGACCACATCTACCCAGGAGGAGGACGATTAAGCTTCGGTTCTTCTCTGCCCATGAAAGGTACCCTTTTCCTCTCTTCGTGTAAATGTGTATGAATACCCATTTTCAAGTTCGACATTTTCAAGTTCTTCTCTGCGTAGGCTTTGTTTTTCACGTGGGTTTTTGACATTTTCAAGATCGACCCAAGATGTATTACAAGCTGTTGACCGCGTTTTTGGCCAACGACGTGTAGACGTCAAAAACGACAAAAACCTTCAAGAGAAATAAACGACACTGAAGATTTTATAGTGGTTCAGCCCCAATATGTTAGTAATAGCCTAATCCACTTAGAGTTATGATCATAGATCTACACTCAAGATCAGATGAACCTGAGTCAACTGAGTTTCTTCAGTGCAGATTACAAGAATACAAGAATTCTCTCAGATGCAAGTACTCTCTCTCTCTAGAAAATAAGAATTCAATCAAAAGTTCAAAAGTCCTCTTTATGATGCCATAAGCCTTGTATTTATAGGCTTAGGATCATATAGATGATATCCCCCCATCATCGAGATATTTTGTTATTCTCATTATATTTATTTTACAATAATATTCAAAATATAACAGTACACTATATTCGTGGGATAAATGAGAGATTCCCGCACAAGCCAAGACCGATTCTTGTTGAAGCTGTTTCTGGGATCTCTTGCGTAGCCTTGCTCTATCTAGTCGATCCATATCTCATTCAAGCCAGTCGACCACACCTTCTCTGGGCAGACACGCACCTAACTAGGCAGACATGCACTTGGCTGGGCAGACATGCACTTGACTGGGCAGACATGCACTTGGCTGGTCGGACCTGGTCATGACTGGTCGGACATGGTCATGACTGGTCGGCCAAGGTCATGCCTGGGCAGACAAACACATGACTGGTCGGACATGGTCATGCCTGGGTAGACAAACATGTGACTGGCCAGTCAAAAATTCTTCACTGGTCTACCGGGTCACTCCTAAGCTAGATCACCCAACCATTCCTTGCCATTTGTCATTTCTATTGCCACGTCATCGAACTCCAATTTTTGGGGATAACACAAGCTATAGAGGAGTCTGCAAAGAAAGAGCTTAGTAAGACAAGTAGCCGAATTGTGTACTATTCTTTTTTAATGCTTTATTTCAATTATAATTTTTTGGTGTTGGGTTCTTATCCATGATGCATTTTGTTTGGTTCTCTGCTGTGATGATATTTTTTATGGACTTTTTGAGAAACTGGAAGTCTTGTTTATTCTTTTCTTTCTAAAATGGGATTTCTGTGTTTGGACTGTTTATGATGCTGTGTTCTTTTCTTTCTAAACTGGAAGTCTTGTTTTTATGGACTGTTTGTGATGCTCTGTCAAGTACACCCCAAAAGGAATGGTGTTTGGTCCTTTGAAAGCTTCACGACAAGAAAGGAACAATTCCTGAAGAGCATCCACGGGAACCTTTGGGCAGCAATTTGGGGTCTTCATCATATGCCTCTTCACACGCCCATTTTCCTCTTCACAATCCCCTTTTTCACATACCCAACTCTGCTCACGTGCCTCACCATAGGCCTAACCTCACCCCTCCCTTGCTCAAACTCCATGCTTTTTTTGGTCAATTTAGGACAGACCCAGATGACATTTGATGAAGAAAAATTCTGGGTATTTGGTAAAAGAAAGAAAGAATGAGTATTTTTTTTGGTTTGGATTGGAAGTAACAGTGTTGGAGGAAGGTGGGGAATGAGAGATGACATATTTATAAATATTGTGTTTGTTCAAAGGGAATGAGGCAAAACCAGGGGCCATTTAGAGTAGGAAATGAACAACTGTTTAAGAAAAAGAAATTAAAAGAAAAAAGTATTTTTTTTTGGGTTTGAGATATATTTTAAAAAAATAAAAATAAAGATATATATATATACTAGAACAGCCACAAGAATCCTTTTGACTCTTCCTTTATCATCTTCCTCATCACCATCATTTTTTATCTTGTGAGCTGGAGAAACTTTGTTCAAACCATGTTTTGCAGCGTGGGGAATCAAATGGAGATAATGCACAAGAGCTGGAGCAGGATTAAGCACCGGAGCAGGAGCCGGAACCTCAGATTCACCAACGAGTGATGGAGATGGGGCTGGAGACAAATATCCATAGTCACCATTTGATGTCCTTCTCACGTGGAAGCTTCTTAGTCCAAGTAAAACCCTGAACTTTTCTACTAAAGAACTTTTAGGCTCTTCTTCATCATTCTCACCCTTTTCTGAAACTTTCTCAATCTGATTCAGAATCACATCTTCCCTTTCGAACTGCTACAGGCCATGATGATGAACATTTAAGTTCTCAGGTGCATAGGCATTTGAAAAAGTAGCAACATCATCAACATTGTGTGTGGTGGTGCAACTGTTTAATGATAAAAGCATGAAAATGATTATTATGAAAATCATGAGCAGTTTCGGAGAAAAAGAGCCCATGTTCTCATTCAACCACGAAAAATAAAAATCATCAAAGCACCAATCCAATATTCAACTTATAAATCAGCCACTTTTATTTTTCTATATTCTTTCTTTCTTTTTGGTCCATTATTTTCAATCAAACACTAGACCTAGGGCCCGCATTATATACTAAAGTTATATGGATTGTTGTTCCCTATTTCTGGCTTCAAGAATCAAACATTAGAGTCAAGCCAAATCAAACAATTGTTATTTCAAATAATAAAAACTGATCCTTTTGACGTTTTGTCTTTGTGTTGTAATACATGAGTTTGGATCTTGGGAGGTCTTTGATTAGGATTATTAAAATGTTAATTATATTATATGGTTTAATTAATCATACTTTTCTTAATTAATAAGTTTTTAAGATTAAAAAAAATATAGGAATAATTGAAAGGTATGTATCACCTCAAACTATAGGAATAATTTAAAAGAATATTACACTTTTTTAGGAGTATTTGCAAACTTCCAGGCATAATCTAAAATCTTCACTGATAAAGATCAAATATTGTTATCTGATGTTATTCTAATAAATTTTTGTTGTATATTGTCCTTGCCTATTTAATTTTATTTATATATTTTATTTAATGCTGAGTTTTTTTTTCTCTTTAGTTGAAATTTTTCTAGTTGGCTGCCTTCAAAAGAAGAGGCAAGATACTTGGTGTGCAAGTAATTTTTTACGGGAGACTCTTATTTTTGTTTTCAAGAGGTATTCCTTTTACCTTGGTTTTATATTATTGAAATATTAGAGGAGTTTGAATATCTTAAATATGCATCCATAGTGAAGTAGGTTCTAAGATTATTATTGTGTGCTACGATGATAGCGGAAGGTTGAGAACTTATGTGTCTCAGTGAAGTAGGATCTGAGAAATTTGTGTGCTGTGGTGAGATAAGGAAGAAAACATGTGTGTTGTTTGTCTATATTCTTGTTAAGGTAGCTTTCATTTCCAATCGATTTTATATATGTAGGTCACTTAATGTCAAAGAACAATCAATAATTGAAAATACATGTTCTTGTTTGTTTATTTTTCTATGTTCACGTAAATATGTAGCATATATATAGCAAGTCTTTCAACCATATCTTTCTCTCCATTATTTAACATCTGGCGCAACTTGACTTGGAGGTGGTCATTTGAAAACAACTAATATTGTATGGAGAAAGCATCACTGTAATAGTAGTTTCCAACTTTAAAGATAGATTAAGTCCTTGTCAAAGAGAAACCAAACCAATGCCTCAATATGAATTAACATAGTAGAGTGTTGTAGTAATAGTAGTTCAATAGCATGGATTTCATTGACTGTTTTTCATTTATATTTAGTCAAATCATTAAATCTAACTACAATCTACTTCTAAATTTTGTAGTAAATGAAAAGGTAGTTGGGTGACATTTATAATAATGGAGATGGATAAAAGTTGGATCCATCTTAACAGGTTAGTAAACAAAATCATATAGTTTATTTTGGGTATAAGTTTAAGTTTCAGTGCTTGATTATTGAGGTATGCTCTAAAATTGTAGAGTAACGGTGGAATATGAGCATAAAGCTAGGGAGTTTGTTAAGACAGCCATGGCGAATCTCAGATTTCCAGCCAAGATTCTTTGTCCATGCAACAAATGTCACAATCTAAGACATCAACTTTCAGACGAAGTTGCCGAACACTTAGTTTTGTGGGGCATGGACCAATCTTACAAAACATGGTTTCATCATGGGGAAGATCCAGTTCAAAGCAGCATGAGAAACACAAGTTTTGAATATGATTTATTTCGGGAGGAGGAGTATTTTCAAGTAACGCCAATGATTTTGGTGACGGTAATAATGATGCTGATTTTCATAGTCTATTAGGAGATGTTGAATCTCCATTGTATGAAGGTTATTCAAAGTATACAAAAATTTCGTCTATCGTTGGGATGTATAATCTAAAAACAAAGCATGGAATCTCATATGTTGGCTTTAGTGAGATGTTGGAGATGATCAAAGAAATGCTGCGGAAAGATAATCTCCTACTGACATCAATGTATGCAGTTAAAAAGTTTCTAAAGATGTTTGATCTGAGCTATAAGCATATCCATGCTTGTATCAACGATTGTTGTTTGTATACAAAAGAGAATGCTGATGCCCAAGTATGTCCCACTTGTCAATATCCAAGTTGGAAGCAAAATGAACAGACAAAAGAGATTCTACAAAGGCAGCCTGCAAAATTGTTAAGATATTTTCCTATTATACCAAGGTTTCAAAGGATGTTTAGAAAAGAAGAGATGACTTTAAGCTTAAAATGGAATTCAACCAATAAAAGAACAGTCGGGAAAATGCGGCACCCGGTAGATTCAGAGGTTTGGGATGCAGTTTATGAGAGATGGCCAGATTTTCAACTTGAACCTAACAGCCTTCGATTCGGACTTACTGCTAATGGGATCAATCCTTACAAAAATATGAGTTCTACGTATAGTTGTTGGACTATAATGGTCGTTGTATATAATCTGCCACATGCGTTGTGCATGAAGGATGAATTTACCTTTCTATCTATGTTGATTCTTGGACCTAAACAACCCGGGAATGACATAGATGTTTACTTAGAGCCCTTAATAGATGAGTTACTAGAATTATGGAATGGTTTTTATACATATTCTATTTCTACAAAGAAGTTTTTTAATTTAAGGGCCATGTTGCTATGGACCATAAATGATTTTCCAGCTTATGGAAACTTAGCTGGATGTGAGACTAAAGGGAAGTATGGTTGCCCTATTTGTGGCGAGCACTCAAATGTTGTTTGGTTGAAGCATAGCAAAAAGATGTCCTTTTTCATTCATTTTCGATTTCTACCACAAGAACACTGTTATAGAAAGAAGAAATATACAACAGCTAGGGCAAGGGAAAGAGCACCACAATGTCCAATTATATTGACAGATGTTGAAGTAGCAGAGTAGTTAAGCAAAGTGACTAATGACTTTGGAAAGGGATAAAAGAGGAGTCGTGATATAGACACAGAAAAAATCTGGAAGAAGCAGTCTATTTTTTTTAGGCTGCCTTATTGGGAAATATTAGTTGTTCGTCATAACCTTGATGTTATGCATGTTGAAAAGAATGTTTGTGAAAGCATACTTAACACATTGCTCAATTGCAAAGGAAAATCTAAAGATCACTACAACTCGAGATTAGATTTGACAGAGATGGGCATTATGCCTCTTCTCCATCCGTATGAAGAAAATGGTGTTACTCGTCTTCCTGCTGCAGCTTACACTCTATCAAAATCTAATAAGAAGTTGCTTTGTGAGAGGCTATTTGACTTGAAATTGCCTTATGGGTATAGCTCTAACATTAGAAACTGTGTAGATGTGAAGAAACAGAAGCTGACAGGACTTAAGTCTCATGATTGTCATGTGATTATGACACAACTATTGGCTATTGCTATAAGGGGTTTAATCACTACAACATTTTTAACTATATGTTACACTAATCTTACGCATATTAAGAAGCGCTATTAATTCTCACATAAAAAGATAACACAGAATTGTTTAGGCGCGGAATTGTTTGGAACTAGGCGCCAAATGAACGTCTTAGATCTAATCCGAGAAGAAAAAAAAAATTTAAATACAGTAACTTATCTAATTCCTCTTATCTCTCCTCTTTTCCTCTCTCTCCTTACTCTCAGTCTCTTTCACACTTAGGCTCTCGGCTCTCTCTGCTTCACGCAAGCTGCTGGAGCACACCACACCGGTTGGTAGCGTTGAGAAATTTCTGACTCGCCCCTAACTCATCATCCTTCTAGCAGAGCCATAGATCAGAAAAAGCCCCATTCTTTCAGTTTCCATCCATCTCTCTACGGGAGTTCCACAGATTCTACCTGCTAATCATCTTGTCGATTCTATGTTTTCGGAACCGCCAGACAACAATCATGATGAGCCTCAGTCTCAGCCTGAGTCGACTCCTAAATTCATCGCCTTTGTTGCCATCATCCATGGCTAGGGTTTCTCACTCCCATGCTCTCAGATTTTCTAATTTTCGCTACAGACCTTTGCCCCGGCACCACCTACTTCCTCCTGCATCCGCCCGCTCTTCCTCGCCGGCTCTTTACTCCGAACCCAATTCTAAAGCCCAAGTGTATGAGTAAAACATAGAGAAGGTTCACATTTTCAACCTTTTTCTTTTTTATTACAAAAACAAGAAAAAGAAAGAAAACATTTTTTTTATTCGTCTTCTTCAACCCTCTTGCAGCTTATTTATCGATGTCGGTTCATGACGCTACTTGGGGTGTTGGGCTCTTTAATTGGCTCCATTCTCTGCTTCATCAAGGTACACACCTTTTCTTTTCAATTTGGTTACTCGAACCAAGCAAATTCATGAATAGAAAGTTTTACTCTGTGTTTGACCAAAAGTATAACAGTTAGTCATGTGAATTTGACACTAAGACAAATTTTATGGTGTGATCAAATTTAACATAAAATCTTACACTCTGTCCATGTCCATACAACTGGTATAATGAACCTATCTAGTATACTATACATATAAATTCAGAGTAATGAGTTATATATAATCCATTCACATCTATAAGACTAAACCATATCAGTAAACATGTGGTTAGGGTCATGATTTGCTCTTGTGAGGTTTGCAGTTTTTTTTCTTGTGGGAATCTACTTAGCAAATTGCTAGTTTCTCCCGCCTCCGAAGGAATTAAGGTTGAACAAATAAAAGATAAATAAAGTGAAAAGTACATCTGCTTGATAAGCAGTAGAAGAAGTTGTATGTTCTGATCCCAGTGATGACGGATCACTCAAGAATAGAAAAAGAGAGAGAGAGAAAACTGACAAGTAATCTTTTTTATACTCATCGTACTGGATTTATTGTAGAAGCTTCTAGTCCAACAGAGCTAGAGAATGGGGCAAAAGGAACGTTGATACTAAATGTTATGAGTTTTCTTCTAATTAACAATAAGGTTTTCCTTGTGTAATTCGATCTATGTTTTTTTCTCTATGTGGACAGTATTGAGTGTTTCACATTTCTTTTTCTGGTTTCAGTTATAGATTTTACTTTTAAAGTACATGACTCATGTAGAAACATTTATGATGAATCATGGCAGGGGAACCAGGAAATTGACAGAATTGACTTTACGTGATAAAATGATATCCATTCATGGTTCTATGTTTCTGCAATTATATATAATTATTATAGAGGTACAAATGATGGTGTTTTTTTTTCCACTCACTCTTTTTTTAATATAAATACTAAGAGTTGTGGGTAACTTTTTTGCGTATTGTTTTATGCAGATGAAACTCTATAATGAACGTGATTCAATGGCAATGACTACTAAGAAACTAAGTCGTGATAGTTAATCTTACTGAGAGGTAACACCTTTGTTTCCATATCTGAAGGATTTTCTTCTGTTGGTACCTTCTCAATCTTTATTTTCCCTTGAGTAACCTTTTCTCAATCTAACTATTTAACCAACATTGTACTTTACTACTCTAATTCACAAGTTACTTTTGGGAATAACCTTTATTCTTAGCATGTTCATTAGCCTATATGCTTAGCATGTTCATTAGTAATAAATAACAGTTATGAGTACTAGATTTGTAAAGTTCACCAAGAATAAAAAAAAATGCATGCTTCTCTATGATTTGCTTGTTACCATACCTAGTCTAGCATTACAAAATAATTGTAATTTGGGATGAAACAGCCTACACATGATAAAATTTGTTGGTTTTGCTTAGTTAGGATGAGCACTTCAGTGATGTCTCTTGGTCCAAGGACTAGATAATGACAAGATACTTGGGGTGAGATATAAATAGGAAAGGATCAGGTCTTTCAGAGGTTGTTGGGAAAATTTTAGAGTGGATTGGAGAGATTGGCTTTCGAAAACCTAGGGGTTCTTTGGCTGATTGGGAGTAATTCTAATAAAAACATAGACTATACTTGTAAATTCTCCATCTGTCTTATACATTTGCTTTGTGTGTGATTGTAAACTCATCATAATATAGATGTTGAACAACCATTTTCATAAGAAGATTCATGATTAAATTACAATGTCCAAGATTGATGTCTTCTGTAGTTGATTCAAGATATTTCATTCAACTTTTTCCCTTTCTAAAATTAAGTTTTGCAGCTAATTTTCATTGATGCCCAGTTGTAATAAATTTATGTGAAATTTTCTTTCGCCAAAGGGTGCAACCATTACATTGTTATTGAATATTGCCCCTTATCTTTTTTATACATGAATTTTTAACATTTATTCAATGTTTTTGTTGTAACCGCCTCACCTATCTTTGAATTGTTATAAGCATGTAGTAGATGTTCACTATTGCCACCCAATATCCTCTGAAGGCCCAGATTTTCCTCCAGAAGCAGCTGAAGCAAAGGAGGCAGGACAGAAAGAGTCTAGCACAAAAAATATTGTAGAATATCACAAAATTATGGAAGGTAAAATAATCATATGGTGAAATATATTTCTTTATGAAATCTCATCTTTTTGCCATAATGGATTTGATGGTGTGTATGGTATATTTACAGAGGAAAGAAGGCATGAATAAGGAAAGAAAAGACTTAATGTCAAGGAATGAATAAGTTTACAAGATCAACACTTGGGAAGAAGTCAATGAAAACTGTAAGGTCACTTCTTTCACCAATCCTTTTTAGTTTCACAAAACATGACCTACATGATCACTGAACTTATCAGGAGCAAAGTTTAGTGATATGTTTAGATTATCATTTGTATAGCATTGTTACAGGTGAATATATCAGGGCTTCTTATCATCCTAATTATTTTTCTCAAGCTTTATTTAATTTTTTGGCTCTGATAGTATAATAATATAATTTGCATATATTAGCATGTGTTCTAATTTATTAGTTTTTTCAAAAATTTATGATATATATGCTATCTATATTAAAAAGGATTGCTAGCTAGCAGAAAGAGTTGTCAATTTTCAATTTCAAATTCCCAAAGCACATTAATTATAGTACCTCTTTTTATTTGGAAGATTGAGGCAAGTAATACCATCCCCGCTCTTCCAAATACAATAAAAGAAAGATAGAACTAATGGAAAAGGAAACGTGTCTTTAGGCAAGGCTACTGGGTCATTGTTTAAAGTTTCAAGTGATTGATATTAATCTGCTAATCTAATTATATTTTGAGAGTTTGCAATACTCTTCTTTCTAGTAGGTGCTGTTTTCTTGAATTAGAAAATTGTATGTTTTTTTTATTATTCATCATTCTACTAAATGATATACTGTGCATTTCAAGGAAAGCTAACAATTAATTTTTTTTTCTTGAAATAATAATATAAGCAGCTGACAGTGAGAGACGATTGTGTACTTGATGAGGAAATGCTGTTGATCTTAAGGTCCTCTTCATTGGAGAAGAGGTGGGAAATTTGTATTTTTTTTTTCTTAGTGTTCTTTCATTCTTTTTGTTTTTCATTTTTCTTCAAATTGTTTTTCATTCCAGGTTGGGGAATACCAAGAAACATACAAGGTTGGATTTTTTTATTTATTGCAAAGATGAATTTTTTTTCTTATGTAATATTCTTTACAAACTCTTGTCTAATGCTGCCCATTTCCCCTATGCTTTTGCATAGATATTCAAAGGTCTTTTGGACAAGTATGACCCTGACAGAGTTCTTGATACTCCAATCATAGAGGTACGTTTTGTTACTTGCCATGTTGACCTTTCTCTGATTTTTTTTTTGTTGGTTGTGTGGGAAGATGGGTCTGGTTACTTAGATATAATTCATGGTATTATTATGGCTTATTTTTCCTTGTATTGAATCTTATATTAATAACAACATGTTATTCAATTCTTAAAACTGGCCATTTTATTTTTGGAAGTAAGAAAGGAGATTATTCTAGTTATTCTGGAATTTATGTTCTCTCTCTTTCTCCCTTTCTTTTTTATTTTGAAACATCTCAGTTTGAGAAAAAAATGTGTTAATGATCCCTTTTTTTTTTATGGATCTGTTTAGAATGGCTTAAGCTAGATTATATTTAGCAATGACATTATTTTGTATATCTTCTGCCATCTTGAATTATCTCAATTTCTTTGTACGCTTGGTTGATATTTCAGATTGTCAAGGTTCAAGCTCAATTAGATTTAGGTATCTCAATTGTCTTATAATATTGATCTTTTGTCTTGCATTATAATTTTAAGGTGAATGTGGAGAAAGTGGAGAGAAGTGACATTCTCAACATTTCTAAAATCTGATGTTTTTTTCTATGGATTTTCCCAACACGCATTTTTCTTTTTGAAAGGTTCCAAGCCACATTATTGTGCTAGTTCCTTAACTATTCATGTTATTGTATGGTTAATCTGAGTATCATGGAGAATAACTTTTAGTTGCACTTTTCTTATGAATGAGAGGGGAGAGAAAAAATATATTTAATCTTAATGGCTTTAAAAATTTCATACCTTTGTATTCTTCGTAGTATATCATTTAGTAGTTATTTGTGGACAATACCATATTAGAAATGGCTATTTTTTTTATTCTTATTGTAGAATGCTTCTTCTCTTTTCTCTAACATGTGTTCATGAGGTGATATGCATGCACTCATCCACAATCGTCCATGATTATATGCCAGTACAAACTCAAAAGTGCATGTAGACCATTTTTTATTGTTCTGTTTACTTAGAAATTTGAAGTTTCATGAATTTTATGCTATTTTCCAATTCAATATAGAGCTGATCAAAATAAGGTAACACTTATGTCATATGAATAAATAAGATGTTTTTTTTAATGCATAAGAACATTTGTATATAAAATAAGGCAAAAGATCATTTTACAACAAAGATTTGAATGCATAACGCAAGTTTGGAGACATGGAATTGTAGATGAAGGTGATACTATATTTGGTTTGAAGTATATATAGTATAAATGATTTGGATGCACGATTCATCTTCTATTATTTAATTATTAATTGTTCTATCTAGGAGTCGAGTGACCTGAATTTTTTTATACTTTGGTTCTTACTTTGATTCTTGCATTGAGCAATATTGTTATCATCATTCTTTTCACAGGGCTTCTCTTTAAATTTAGTGACTGGAATAGTTTAACTTTGACATAAATTTAATTTATGGTGATTGGTATTTTCTGGTTATATGCTCCCAATATTATCTAAAGTCATAACCATTTTCAATGTCTTCAATTGGGTATAAGAGTTTTGGTCTGTGTATGTGTAACTATAAGTGGAACAAGAAAAGAGAACGGGACTGCATTTTTAATGTCATTGATGGGGGTTTTTCTATAGATTTGGAGCTTGACTAGTATTTGATTTGTAAATTTGTCTTGCAGATATTGGATCATGGAATCTGTATTTTCAAGGGGAACAAGGATAAAGAATAAAATGAGGAATCACAAATGACTCAAAGTTCATGAAAGGCATCTGTGATTGTGATTGGTTCTGATCAACAAATATACTAATAATTTGGAGCAAGTTTCATGGTTTATTTTTTGTGTATCTTGCTATGTATTTGTTTTTCATTTTTGAAGTAAAAGATGTTCAAGATTATAGAACTTTGTTATGTATGCTTTCAAACTTAAGTTAGAACTAAGATATCATGAAGTAGCCACAGTCATGGTTTGAATTAGTTATTGTTTAATGTAATACTTATGATTTATCAATCTATTTAATGTTACATTTTGTGATTAATTTTGATAATTTTTTATCAAAATACTATAATAAAAACTTTTTAATTTAAAAAAAAAACTTATACTTATCTTTACACAACACAATTAAAAATCTATTATTTAGGCTAAAATAACAAAATTTTACTACTGGACCTTTAATATGTGTAACAAAACATTATTATTTATATAACATAACAAATTAAAAATGCTATCAAAATAACCAATTATAACAGTTGATTGAAAAAGTGTTATACAAAAAGTTTAAGATTAAATTTCAAATTTATAACAAATTATTCTAACTAAATGTTATTATTTTAATATGATAGCAACTAAAAATGTGTTATTGTATACTTTAAGATAACATCGAACATAACATTCGAAAACTGTTATAGAAAAGACGGGACTTTTAATAATAGGGGATACGTTAGCGTTTTGAGAAGTGTTATGGATACTTCCGGTTAGCAGTTTTTAAGTGTTATGAATACTGTTTTTTCTTGTAGTGAATGGAAGAAGGTTGTAGAGAGACAATTCTTCAGCTCTCTAAGTTTTTCCATGGATTGTGTTAGCGTGTGGTTGATAAGTAGGAAATTATGAAATTGGAAGTAGAAGCCTTAGAAATTTTTTACAAACTAGAAGAATATTTCCCTCCTTCTTTCTTTATTCCAATGATTCACTTGGTTGTTCATTTAGCACGAGAAGTTAGACTTTGTGGTCCGGTGCAATTTCGATGGATGTACCATTTTGAGAGATATATGAAAGTATTGAAAGGATTTGTAGCAAATTATGCATGGCCAGAAGGATGTATTGCAAATTGCTATCTTGCTGTTGAATGTGTATGCTTTTGTGAAACCTTTTTAAAGCAAAATGATAATCAAGATAGTACATTACTAGAAGAAAATCCACTATCAGCAGCAGAGTGCTTTGAGCTTGGCAGTAGCGCATCAGTATGTGTTGTTTAACTCAGATATTGTAGAACCATTTCTCAATGTCCATATGTATGAGCTGAAAGAAAGGCACTAAAATCTGAATAACAATCAAACTTTGTTGTGGAATCGACATTCTGAAGGGTTCCCGTTATGGTTTTATGAAAAGTTTGTATTCTATTGCCAAGATAAAAGTTTACGTTTTGTTTAAGTGTACAAATTTCTTACAAAAATATTTTTATTTTCAGATTTCTAACTTGAACAAAGTAGATGACATGTTAGCTCAATTGGCTGAAGGTCCAAGTCACGGTGTCACTTCCTATAAAGGGTACATGATTAATGGAATTTGATTATACAAAAAAGGAGCTGAAAAAATAGCGGTGTATACTTGGAAGCACATGACAGTGGGCAATTGAATGATAAAGAAGAGTATTTTGGTGTTATCAAGGATATAATTATGCTTGATTATCGTACTTTTAAGGTGCCATTGTTTTGGTGTGATTGGGCGAATATTCAAATGGGTGTTAAGTCAGAGTTCTATATGCTTGTAAATTTTAATATAGGATAAGCTCAATCCATTAGGGATCCATTTGTATTAGCTTCACAAGTGAAGAAAGCTTTTTATGCAAGGGAATGAGTCAAGTAATTGGTATATAGCTTTAAAGGGTTCAAATAGAGGGTTTTTTGGACTTGAATCCAATGAAGAAAATTGAGTTTTCTGTTGTTTCTTATGTACTTTGAATGAAACAAATATTCTTACACTTTTTGTATGTAATTTTGGTGTATTATTACTCTTTTGTTGAATGAAACAAATCTGGTTTTATTACTCTCTATGGTGTACTTTATGATTTTATTTTACTTTGAATGAAACAATTATGGTTTTATGCTTTTGGTGTATGTTTATTACTCTTTGCTGATCTGCATTTTTTATTTATATTCTTATGTTATCTTTCTTTTTATATTGCAGCAATTTCAACTTAAAAAATGAGTACATTACGAAGATCTCCAAAAAAACACCTTCGTCCAGGTGCTATATGCAATTTTGTGGCCAAAAAGATAAAAGCATCATTGAAGACTCAAGCTGATTGGGACGATATGTTGCTTGGAAGCCCTATTTTAAAGAAAAAGAGTGCTCTTCGTAGGTTTACTGCACCTGTTAGAGTTGGAACTGACTCACCACCTGCTCTTAGTACTAGAGCAGCAACACGTCATATGGTCTATAATACGGAGCCAGATCCAAATGATGATGTGGAAGACATGGAGATGTCACTTGGAAGTTCAAAAACTAGAAGATCTCTTAATTATGAAGTAGATAAGGTAGTTGATAGTGTTTGTGAAAAGGGAGTAAGGGAGGAACATGAAGAGATAGATGGTGAGGAAAGGGTTGGTGCAGAATTTGAAGAAGGGGCTGCTGCAGATTATGAAGAAGTGGGTGCTGCAGAATTTGAAAAAGGGGTTGCTGCAGAATTTGAAGAAGTGGATAAGGTAGAACTTGAACAACCTCTTAGAAAATCTATTAGATTACAAAAAACAACTGATGAGGCAAATCAAATTGAGATTGAAGAAATACCTCAAGATGTAGATGCGAATGTAATGAACTTAGCCAAGAAGACAAGGGGAAAAACTCTATTGGAAAATCTTACCAAGACGAACAATGACTTAAGGATAATAAATTGGAATGAAAAAGGGCAACCAGTTGGTACTAACTCAGTGCAATTTTCTTCTTTTGTGGGCGCTCTTGTGTGAGAGGTTGTTCCTTACACTATTTCAAATTGGAGGAAAGTTTCACCACTCATGAGAGATGTTCTTTGGGCATCTATTCAGGTAGAATTACAATTTTTATGACTGTATTTTTTTTTATATATTTAGCTCTACACTTAAACATATAATATATTATTCTATATTCTATTGTAGGCACAATATGACTTACATGATGATTGACAAAAAAAAATGTGCTTTGAAATGATGGCAGAACTATGGAGATGTGGGAAATCTAGACTTGTAAAGGATATTATCAATGCAAAAAATGAGAGTGAACGACTAGCCTTAAAGCCAGATTGCATAAAAAGTGATGTAGAATGGAGAGCATTTGTTGCCCAAAAAATTAGTAAAGAACATTTGGTAAGAAATATGATGTAAGAAGTGATGTTGTTGCCTCTTTTATGTCTGTTGGTGTTAAATTAAATACTGTTATGCCTCTTTTACTTATTTATTAAATAGGATATAAGGGCCAAATACCAAGAGAGAAGAAAGAAAGTTGTTCCACACACCTTTGGTCGAAGAGGATATGCTCGAACAATTGATGATATGGTAATAATTAAGTTTTTTACTGTTTGTATTTTTGCTTCCATTATTGTAGTCTCTATTTTATAATCTCTGTTGTTGTATTGTGTAGAATCGATGATTTTTGGAGAGCCCATACCAAGAAGAATGGTGAACCTGTAAACCCAACGGCATCTGATATTTTTGTGAGTATTAGTCATTTAATTTTTGCGATTTTATATTTATTTTCAATAACGCATACATTAGTTATACTAATTTATATGCAGGGTTCATTGAATGAGATTCTCCTTGAAGACCCAAAATCTGGAACTACAGACAACGCTGATGAGGATGCCTTGACAAAATTGTTTGGTAACCCAAAATCTGGTCGTTTAATCAGACACGGAAGAGGCATAACAAGGTTGAAGCTAACTGTTGTTAATATGTGTAATAGCAGGATCTCCAAGTTAGAAGTAGAGCAACAGAATATGAAGCTCAAAATGACTGAAATGATGAATCTACTTAAAGAACACTTGGTGATAATTCTATCTTGCACTTATAAGCCTTACTTTTCTTTTCTTCCAATGAAACTTATCTTGGTTTTATATTTAGGTTGGTGGTAAAGCGACACTAAGCGAAGGACAGTCTCGCAATGTACCGCAGTCCAACAATATTCATTCCCCTAAGGTAAATTATCAAAGTTGTTATTATTTTAATGATTCATTTTAGAAGAACAAATATAAAAACTAATATATTGTCTTTAAAATCAATTTGGTTGAGTATTGCACTAAAAAAAAGACATAACTTTACAAAAGTGAAGAATGCTTGCTACTTGCTTGACTGGGCAGATGTAATTGTTGCTGAAGGTCGTTGGGATTCTAGTGATCCAAAGTTAACTATACATGGAAAGCCTCTTGGACCAGACTTTATGCGAGTATGGGTTGATGCTGATATTGTACCAGAATCTTACTTATTTCGTCCTAATAATGTGATGGTTACAATACTAGAAGAAGTTGGTTCCACAGTTGCATGGCCTTCTAAAAAAGTTATTCCAAGAGGTACATTTTTATACTCAAAAAAGAACCAATGTCTTATAATTTAGTGTTTAGTTTCTTTGTTTGCTTTGGTGTAGTTGAGAATTCATTATTTTATATATGGTGCCCTTTCTTGGAAATAATTTCCATAGCATTTTTCTTGAATTAATTTGTGATGCTAGATAATAACAATAAAATATTTCTTTGTTTATTTTGCAGATGTGACAAGCGAAATAGAAAAGGATACTTAATTTTGAAGGCTTTGTGTTGGGCAAGTTGTAACTTTTCAATATGTTGAATATTTCAGATGACTCGAATACTTAAAGAACATTTTGTTGTTGATGACAGTGTTGAATGTTTTAAACTAATTTGTGGATTGTTAATACAATGTTGAATGTTTTTAGTTTTTGTTATTTGAAAATCAAGTTCATTTGATGATGCTAGTATATATTAGAAAGCTAATTTTAATTATATAAATAAAAAATAAAAATATAATAGAATAAATTAGTGTTATATAAATGAATATATAATGAGAATTTAAACTTATCTAAATATTAAAATAATACGAAAAATGTGTTATAATATCTATTACAATAACACTTTTTATAAGTAAAGAATTTTGTTATGCAAACTTCATTATATAACACAAAAAATGTGTTATATTAAAGTGTAGTATAACACAAATTTATAAGTATTGAAATGGGTTTTATAATCGACTATAAATAATATAATTAAACACTTATCTATTTATTAAAATAACACAGAAAGTGTGTTATCGTTGACAGTATAATAACACATCTGTATCACAATGATAAAGTGTTATGTAAAGTACCCTGACCTATGATAACATAGTCGGTCTTAACACGTCAAAAAATGTTATGGTATGTTTTGATAACACATTTTTGGTCTTAATAAAAGCATTTTTTCTTGTAGTGTTTCATGAGGTTAAACTATAG
The DNA here is from genome assembly GCF_963169125.1 of Humulus lupulus. Lineage (NCBI taxonomy): Eukaryota > Viridiplantae > Streptophyta > Magnoliopsida > Rosales > Cannabaceae > Humulus > Humulus lupulus. The sequence continues at coordinate 199,338,096 of NC_084796.1, read as the reverse complement.
GGTATGATCCTTGAGTTTTAATGAGTTGGTGGAGTAAGTTTTTGGGCATTTAGATTAGTTATGCTACTGTGAGATCAATTGTAGGTTGAATTTTGGGTGTAGGGGTTGGTTAGGATGGGGAAAAATGTCAAAAAATGCCTGGAATTTCTTGGGTTTGAGGATCGAGCTACAGCCATGTTCATCAAGCATCGAGGTTGTGACAGTCAGAATCCCATGATCCGTAAGGGGAAAGATCGGGTAAAAGCTGTGCAATCCCACACCCTACACCGTTTGGGGAAGGTCAACTGTGATGATTCTAAGACTGTGTAGGTATGGGACTTAAATGGATTGATGGGTGCTACCTATGCCAACAAAAGGCATCTTCTTTTCAGTATCCCGTCACTTGAGAACTCAAATGTTAAGCGTGCTTGACCTGAAGTAATATTAAGATGGGTGACCTCCTGGGAAGTTTTCCCAGGAACCGTGCGAGTGAGGACAAACCATGTTGGAATGACTCATGTTGGTTTGTAGGGTCAGTCGTCATTCCAGGAAGCAACCATGGTATCAGAGTGAGCCAAGGTTTATGGTTCCTGGACATTAACCGAACATGTACGCAAGCTGTCAGTGACAAGCTTGACTAAGGGTTGGTTGGTAATGATTGACTTGTATGCTTGAATATGTGTTTAGCTACCCTGTTTGCTTGCTTATTTTATATAGAGCACGATGAATGAGTTATCATATGCATGATGCCAGAGCATGGCCCGATGACTGTTATATTCTGTAATGTGGATTGCTGTTATGGCTGGCTGATGTGATTGGGAGGTGGTTTTGGATGTTGTTATCATGCCTGATGAGCAACGTCGTTGGTTTCAGGCATATTGTTGAGATTCCTCGACAATCATCAAGACTCCACAGCAGTAGAGCAAGGATGACAACTAGGGTCAGGACCCTCCACCTGCCCCACAGAATTGGCAACAAATGTTTGCCAAAATGGAAGCGAGACTACAATGAATTGAGGAAAAACTTCGGCAGTTGAGGCAGCAGGCCCCTCCTCAGGCTACTGGGTTTTTGGTTCAGCAGGTTGTGGCGCCAGTGCCGGTTCAGCCTGTTATGGATAACAAGTGGGAACCTTTGTATGAGAGGTTCAGGAAGTAGCATCCTCCCACCTTCAAGGGTGGATCAAACCCACTGCGAGCAGAGCGGTGGATGAATATGGTTTCCTCCATCTTGGATTTTATGAGGGTGGAAGGGAACGAGAGGGTAGCCTGCGCCAGCGACATGTTCACAGAAGATGCCTGCATCTGGTGGGATGTAGTGACTCAGAGGAGGAATGTGGCAGCTTTGACTTCAGAGGAGTTCCAAAACATATTTAACGAGAAATACTACAGTGTTGCAGTCCGAGCTGCGAAGGTTGATGAGTTCATCAACCTGACTTAGAACCGGTTGACTGTTATTGAGTGCGCCTTGAGATTTGATCAGTTGGCGAGGTTTGCACTGGATTTGGTGCTGACTGATGCGACAAGAAGGGGTAGATTTGTATGGTGATTGAATGTTATGATCGCTTGTGATGTGAATATTACTTTGGATCCAGAGACTATTACTTATGCCCAGGTCGTGGACAAGGCCCTTGCAGCTGAGGGGACCGAGGATCATATATGGAGAGAGAGTGCATTAGGCGCGATTCCAGGAGGACAGTGCCTCCTTTTATTTAATCTAGTCGGGGTAGTGGCTCCAGTGAGTAGAAGAGAAAGGCCCCAGATTCTTTTGTTCCTCCTAGTACGGATAGGAGGGCACAGGGTGCTTTTGGTAGCGGTTAGGGCGAAGGTGACAACTAGAGGAGTGTTCCAGTGTGTCCACAGTGCAGACGACGACATCAGGGTGAGTGCTGGTTTAGGGCCTGCTTTATTTGTGGGAGTGCCAATCATCTAAAGAAGGACTGCCCACAAGTCAGGAAAGAGGAGCTAAAGCAGGGTGACAGTCTCGCTCCTGCCAGAGTGTTTACCTTGACTCAGACTAAGGCGGAGGCTAGCCCCTCGGCTGTGACAGGTCAGATTTCTAGTGCTCAGTTTTCTTATACTGCATTGATTAACTCGGGAGCTACTCATTCATTTGTGTCTGATAGAGTGATAGATCAGATGTGTAGACCTAGTGTTTTGTATGCTAGGGATTTTCAGACTTTGTTGTCGACTGGGGAACTGGTATTCTCTAGGAGATGGATTAGAGCATTGCTAGTAGAGATAGATGGTAGGGAGTTCTCTATTGATCTGATTGAGCTAGTGATGGATGACTTCGATATGATTCTAGGGATGGATTGGTTATCAAAGTATGGGGCGACGATTGACTACAAGCACAGGATGGTGACTTTTGAACCAGAAGGGGAGGTACCCTTTATGTTTGTGGGGATAGTTAGTGGACCGCGGGTACCTATGATTTTAGCACTGAAGGCTAGATACGTGATGCAGGAAGGTTGCATAGGATTCCTAGCGAACATTGTGGATAATTCTAGAGTTGTGTCGGTTGGACTGGGTGAGGCCAGATTGGTATGTGAGTTTCTAGATTTATTTCCAGCAGATTTGCTAGGATTGCCGCTACAGCAGGTGATTGAGTTTGTTATATAGTTGGCACCAAGGTCGGAGCCAGTATCTAGGACACCTTACAGAATGGCTCCAGCAGAGTTGAAGGAATTGAAAATTCAATTGCAGGAATTATTGGATTTGGGGTTCATCAGACCGAGTTTCTCGCCATGGGGTGCTCCAGAGTTGTTCGTCAAGAAGAAGGATGGATCTCTTTAGGATGTGTATTGACTACAAGGAGCTGAACAAGTTGACCATTAAGAATAAATACCCGCTGCCTAGGATCGATGAATTGTTTGACCAGCTACAGGGAAAGACAGTGTTTTCCAAGATTGATCTCTGATTAGGTTACCGTCACTACAAGAAAAAATGCTTTTAATAACACCGAAAATGTGTTATCAAAACATACGATAACACTTTCTGATGTGTTAAGACCGACTATGTTATCGTAGGTCAGGGTACTTTACATAACACTTTATCAGTGTTATACAGATGTGTTATTGTACTGTCAACGATAACACAATTTCTGTGTTATTTTAATATATAGATAAGTGTTTAATTATGTTATTTATAGTCGATTATATAACACTTTTTTTGTGTTATACTACACTTTAGTATAACACATTTTTTGTGTTATACTACACTTTAGTATAACACATTATTTGTATTATATAATGAAGTTTGCATAACATAATTCTTTGCATAAAAAGTGTTATTGTAATAAATATTATAACTTAATTTTCGTATTATTGTTATATTTAGATATGTTTAAATTCTCATTATATATTTTATTTATATATCACTAATTTATTATATTATATTTTAATTTTTTTTATATAATTAAAATTAACTTTCTAATATATGCTAGCATCATCAAACAAACTTGATTTTCAAATAACAAAAAGTAAGAACATTCAACATTGTATTAACAATCCACAAATTAGTTTAAAACATTCAACACTGTCATCAACAACAGTGTACATAAATAATGCTCTCTCTTTAACTCCAACTTCTACAACTCACTGAACTCTCTCTTTCTCTCTTCTTTTTCTCTTGGTGCTCTCTAAATCTGTGTACATAAATAATGATGCAAGGTTCACTTATATACGTGCACCAAAATACAAAACAACCAACCTGAAAACAAAACTAAAAAATAAACTTAACTAACTCTGCAGCTGAACCAAAGTAAGTGAACTTGAGGAATCTTGTTAAAATAGTTATGGTCACTAGCAGTTTTAACAACTTTTTGATAGCCTAGATAACCACATTGTGAGACATACACAACAGATATGTTATAGTGATTCTTCTTATTACTTGTTGACATAATTCTTTAGTACTAATAGTTTCTGCAACATGAAGTTTCTCAAATTTTCAGAAGCAAATAATGCAATGATAGCCACAACTCGATCATAAGAAAATAATGCAATGATAGCCATAATCAATTGCTTAGCATCTGACTCGGTACACCTTTAGCATTGATAGCCTGAATTCGAACAGTTGGCTGCTTTAGTGCAGACATTGAAGAGGCAGCAGCACTGAAAATGAGAAATAAATAATGCATGTTCATTAAAAAGTACTTGTGTAAGAGTTCAAAATACCAATTGTTAATGAATATCAGTAAATTTCCTGCCTTACATCTTCTATGAATTTGCATTTCCTTGAGATAGAGAAAAAAAAGCAATCGTCACAGTAATAAGCAAGTTGGAAAATGGAAAATCATTGAAAAGAAAAAAAGAAAGAACATTGAAATATGAATAGATAAAAAGCTGCAGCAGTGGCTCAGATAGAAACAAATTCAGTCATCAAGTAACAAATATATATATGAAAACACAATTTCCCAACATTTTCTACCTGATTAACTGCAGAATAAGCAGAGAGAAAGTCTAGATACCATTTGCCTTCAGGATCCCATATACATGATCCCTTTGCCTCAGAGAACACAACTGGTATTGGGTGATAGCTGCATTTCAACAGTTAAAAACTCTTAGACAAGTACTGTATTAGCATTTAGAAATTGCTGCTCATTAGGTTGCTCTAGCAGAAGAAATTCAATACAAGGAAAGCTATACACAAGATAATGTAAGTGCAAACTTCAGAACATCAAAATGACACAAGTTGAAGAACATCAAAAGTAAAGTTTCTCTCTCTATTGCTCTCTCTCTCTCTCTCTCTCTCAAACAAAGATTTGGCACTCGTACAAATAAAAATTACAAAATATCATATATTGGTCATCACTTGCCAAAGTGAATATCTTAAACATAAGAGAATTAGCTTACTTCATCTAGCAACTGAGTGGCTATTCATTTTCTCCTGTTGACAGGAGACACCTGTAGTGCACAAATTTTTTTTTTTTAGATTATTAAAATTTTTGTGATTTATTTTATTTAAATGTTAAGTGTGATGATTTGTTTTATTTAAGTGTTGTTATTTTTATTTGGATAATTATTTGTTTTATTTGATTGTTTATTATTTTATTTAATTGTTAGAATTGTTTGGTTAATTAATTTAATAAGAGAATAATTGTGTAACATGTTTATTTTACTATTAGTGTTACATTTTATTTAAGTGTGACAATTGAGGTAATTATGTGAGCTATGGTGGAATGCACTAAGGTGCATGATAGATAGTAATGCACCCTAGTGATTTAGTGTGTGCTAGTGCATGGTAGCATGGTGCGCATGTGTAGATTTTTCTACACATTTTATACTTCCTTATTTTAGATTTTAATTGGGTTAATTTATTTATAAAAAAAAAAGGAAAAAGAAAAGGGAAGAAGAGTGTTGGGCGTGTGACCTAGTGGGAAAGGAAGGATTTCCTTAAAATGATAAAAATAAAAAATTGAAGACCATAATTATTTTGGGGATAGGCATGATCATTTTGTTCCTTTATATCTTTTTAAAATAAAGAGGAATTAAGAGAAAATAAATGGGAAATGGAAACTTACCTTATTGTGTTAGGGGAGACTTTATGGGAGGATTTTTGATAAAAGGGTTATGAAAGGAGAGAAGAGCCATTGCTCTTGTGTGTGGCTGCCGTGACCTAGAGAGATAGAGAGAGAGAGAGAGAGAGAGAGGAAGAAAGAAAGAAAGGAAGAAGGAAGGAGAAGGTGAGGAGGAGCCCCTCCTAGAGTATGTCTTCTTGTTTTCTCTTTTGCATAATCCCTTTATTTGATAATATGATATTGATTTGTGTTATTTTTTTTTGTGTGTGTTTGGGTTCTTCCTTCTCCTCATGGTGGTTTTCCAATAAAAACCCTAGGCTTGAACAAGGGTGTGGAGTTTGGGTATTGATTTTTTGTGTTCTTGATTTTACAATCAAGAGAGGTAATGGCCTTTTCTTAGCCCTTATATTTGTTTTTGGTGGGTTGTCTATGAGGTTTTGTTAATAATGCTAATGGTTAATTTTGGTAGGATTGATGTATAGGTTTTGGATATTGTGAGAGTATGATTTGTGTTAAAGGGGTGTGATGTTGGTTTTGATATGCATAAAAAATTGTGATAATCTATGAGTGCATGTTGGTGATTTCGGCCTGGGTACACCCAAGGGTGTTCTTGATATGTGGTGTGATTTACAATATATTAGATCCATTTTTTAGGACCTATGTTATATGGGTAAGAGAATAAGTGGCAATCTTGATATCTTGATCATGAAATTTTGTTAGATGCATGTTATATTTTGAATGATTAGATTATAAGATGCATGAAATAATGATAGAAACATGTTAGGTTAATATAAGGCATATGTGAATATGGTGCTTATAAATTACTATATGTTATTTTATTGATAGTGTTTTGTTGGTTTTCATGGAATTGCAACAAATGGTTTTTAAAAGGATTCATGTGAATATGTTAGTGATATTAGAATCATGCATATTATAAGAGTATAATGAGATTTTAAGCATGTATGATTTTATGTAATTTTTGAGACAAAAGTTGAGTTTTATAAAGAATTAAGCTTGCTGTTTTTTTGTAAATAATTGGGTAAAAGTTGATAAAAAGATGAGTTGCATGCATAAATAATGTTGTTGATGAATATGTTAATTTTTATGAAATTAAAAGAGGATTTTAAGTCTCATGTTATGATATTTTACTCAATTAATTTCCTACATAATTTTTATTGAGTTTTGGGAAAATATGGGTTTATAAACTTGAATATGGTGATTTTTAATGATAATAATAGTTGCTGGAATTTTGTAATAAAATATGAAGTAAGTTTCACTAAAAATGAATTTGATTAATTTTTTTTGGAATAAATTATTTTTCCTATGTTATGGTAATATTGAAAAATGATATTTTTAATGGTATGAATGCATATTTTGATAAGTAATGATTTTTCATTTATTTTGATTAAGAAAAATATTTAGACTCTACTTATTTGTGATTTTTGAATAAAATAATTGGTGGCTGAAAGTTGTTTGAAAAAGGTTAACAATTATTATTAAATTGTCACATATGGATTTTTGCTACTTAAAAACTAAGTCTTAAATAAATTAAATCAAAATATATTTTTCCACACTCAAAATATATTTTCTCACATCATTTAAGTAGCACAATGAAAAAATTTATTTTTCTAAAGGGACATATTAAAAATAGGCATTTTAATTAAATCCAAGCTTTCTGGTTAATTCTTGTTAATTAGAAATTAATGGACGAAATTGTCACATATTTTATTTTTAAACTAAAATAAAATAACTTTATAAAATAAAATATTGTTTTGAGAGATTTAATCAACTTAGAAATTTTAAGAAAAATAAAGCGTGTAATATGTCTATTGATTTTCAAACAATAAAAGCAAGAAATGTAGAATTATCGTTTTTGAAAACGTTTTTATTACGCAACATTCCCACGTATGCATGTTACATGCAAATCAACTTTTACGTCCAAAATCATGATTATTATTCAACTATGTGATTTTTATAAAACAATCATGTTAGTAAAATGGGTAGAACAAGCATTATTCTTTTTAGCGATAATTGCATGTTTAGTGTAACTGTTATCATGAGTGCATGGCCCATGCACACATAAGTTGTATGGAAGGGCAAAATAGTAATTTTATGAACCTAAGAAACGTTATTTTGATTATGATATAGGCTCGTTGAAAGATTGTGAAATTCTTAGCTTGCACCTGAGGTAAGGAAGTTAGATAGATTCTATGATTTTATGCTGTGAATGGTAAGACTGTTGTGTGAATGAATTATGAATGCCATAACGTGATGATATGTTGAATGTGATATGTGTATGGATGTTAAATACATCAAACCAGTTACGATGTCAGATACATCAAACAGAATACGATGTTAGATACATCAAACATATTACGATGTCAGATACATTGAACGAGTTACTAAGGACATTGAGACGTGACTCCTAGGGCGGACGCACCGAGGTTATTCAAGGACCAGTGATCTCCTGTTTACCTCATAGGGTGACATGGACAACTAGCGATCCATGCTCATCATGTATGCTGTATGTTTGTGATATGTTGATATGTCACTATTATGTTATGATATGATGATATGTTACGATTATGTTATGATATGATGATATGTTACGATTATGTTATGATATGATGATATGTTACGATTATGATATGATATACCATGATGTTTTAGATGAACGTTAGTGTTTGTATTTGTTGTATTCTTACTTGCTTATTTGTTTGTTCTTCCTTACTGGGCTTTTAGCTCACCCCCCTTACTTTCCTTCCAGGTAGCAAATAGGTTTTCTCTATGGCACGCGTGGTGACGTGAGGAGTTCTTTCATCATGGGGTGTATGGCGTGGGGCAATCCTATGGACGATTAAACGATCAACGTAGAACGCCATTTAAATTATGTTTTGTTTTTAAGAGACTTTCCTAAAATTATCAGTGGGACTCTGTTATTTAAATTATTTGGATTTTCTTTGAACTTTGCATAAAAACCTATGTTTTATTTTAAACTTATGGCGCCAACTTGCATGATTTTAAATAAGTCCCCCTGAGACTTTAATAATGGATGGTATTCTTTTATAAATCATGTTATGCGAATGCTTTGTAAGTATTAGTCTAGGGCGTTCTTTACAAATGGTATCAGAGACAGGTTCCATGTTTTTCCAAGGACCCCCCCCCCCCCCATACACGCTAAAGATGGGAAAATCTCACTTCACCGCGTCGTAAGTATTTACTTATGTGTTATTGCTTGTTTCTATTTTATTTAATGTTTCTATTTGTTAACTGCTGTAGTAAATATGCCTCCTATATTAAGAACAACAAAGAAACAATTGATTAAGGAGATCCGTGCAATTCCTAAAGTTGAGCTTGATGAAGACTACTACGATTGGAAGGTAGCGGTCTTAAAGACGACGAAGGAGGTTTGCGAATGTATACAAAGAATGATGAATAAGAGAGGGGCCTTGCTTTGGCCCATAGAACAATACTGGGTAATGAGTGAGGCATTGTCAATGTACCCAGAGGCTCTTTTACAGTTAAATCAGTCATGGAATAACGTTGTGATAGATGACATGGAGTTTAGCATTATGGAGTTCACGATTCGCGACTTTCTGGTAAGTTACGAGCTTGATCATCAGGAGCTGGTATTAGTAATGACGAATGATGGCGAAATAGAGGAGTGTTTAGAGTCGATATATGACGTGGAAGAAGTACTGCGTGCTATACCGCGTCCGACCCCGAGGATGGAGATTATGGCAAGCGCGCCTGACTATTACCATATTCCGGAGGACATATTCAACTATGATTCAGGGGATGAGTCCACCATCGAGGACTAGAGTCCACTTCGTGATCGTCGCATGGGGATGCCAATAAATAAGATGGAATAGTAATAATTTCCTAAGACTTTAAGGAAACATGTTTTGGTTAATTAAACACTTTTTGGGATTGTTTAATTTTGGAATATTTTAAACATTTTTAATGCTATGGATATTTTATTTCAAATTTATTGGTGTGATGTGAATGCATGATATCCATCGGTATGCAAGTTCCTTCCTTACGATTTTTCCTGTGATTGTCTTAGAACTTCATCATGTCAACCAGAGGAAGAGGAGGAAAGGGAAGAGGTAGAGGCAGAGGAAAGGGTGCCTCCACAAGGTCTGAAACTACGGCCATCCCTGATGTTGAAGTGCCAACTGTTCAACCTGCAGCTCCAGCAGCGCTAACTGTGGACCTGGCTGCAGAGGTGGCAAGGTTAAGAGAAGAGTTGAGACTAAGAGATGAGGAGCTAGCGCAAGCTAGACAAGCACCACAAACATCTCAAACGCACCCTATACCTCAAGTACCAGTGGCACAACCGCAGCCGCCAGTACCACCACCTGCACCATAACCTGTAGCCTATGGGTTTGAACCAGTATATGAACGCTTCAGGAAACAAGCCCCACCGACGTTTGAAGGGAAAGCTGATCCAATGGTGGCAGAAGATTGGCTAAGGTCTGTTGAGGCTATTTTTGATCATATGGAGTTAGATGATTGCCAAAGGGTTTCCTGCGCAACTTATCTACTTAAGATGGATGCACGTATTTGGTGGGACGTGACTAAACAGACCCATGATCCAAATACCATGACTTGGGCGCAGTTTGTCTAGGCATTCAGTAAGAAGTATTATTGTCCAGCAGTGCTAGCAACTAAGGTTGATGAATTTATAACTCTGGTTCAAGGGAGCCTTTCGGTCACCGACTACACACAGAAGTTCGATCGATTGGCCAAGTTTTCCCCTGAAGTGGTGCCGACTGATGCAATGCGAGTTCAGAGGTTTGTAAAGGGACTCAAACCGATGATAGCAAGGGATGTTAGGATGACCAGCGCTAAGGTGGCCAATTATACAGAAGTATTGGATAGAGCTCTTGAGGCTGAATATTTGGAGGATCGAATCTGGAAGGATAATGCTGCTAGAAGAGAGAGCCACCGCAACAAGAACTTCCATGAGGGCAACAAGAGAAAGGCTATCGAAGGGCAGAATAGTGGGGTTGATAAAAGGCCTAGACCTCCAGTCCCGAACAGCAGCAACCACAACTCTCAAAACCATAGCAACCGCAATAACCGCTTCAATGACCGAAACCGTGGGAACCAACAGGGCAACCGAGTTAAGCATCCTACCTGCCCTAAATGCACAAGGAAACACCCAGGAGAGTGTCAGGCCGGTACCAACAAATGCTTCAAGTGCGGCCAGGAAGGACACTTGCGGAAGAATTGCCCACAATGGAAGGCGGGACAGAATAACAATAACAATCTGGTGCCAGCAAGAGTCTTCGCCTTAACTCAGAACGAAGCAGCCAATAGCAACACCGTGGTTACAGGTCAGCTCCCTATATCTGGTATAATGTGTAGAGTCTTAATTGATTCTGGAGCAACTCATTCCTATGTTTCCATGAATGTGATTGATAGACTGAATATGCCTTGTAAGATGTTTGCACATAACTTTAGTACATTGTTGCCATCGGGAGATATGATGTTGTCAAATAAGTGGTTACCGTCAACACCTGTAACGGTAGAAGGTAGAGAGTGCCCAGCAGATCTCATAGAACTGAGTATACTGGATTATGATGTGATACTCGGCATGGATTGGTTATCCAAGCATGGGGCTACGATAGACTGTCGAAAGAAGATCGTAGAGTTCAGGCCAAAGGAAGGAGAGGTTTTCTCCTTTAAAGGTGAAGTAGCAGGCCTTCGAACACCCATAATATATGCACTGGAAGCGCGGAATATGATGCAACATGGATGTTCGGCATTCCTTGCCAGTGTAGTGGATAAGACCAAGGAGTCAGAACTAAAGCCAGAAAATGTTCACATTGTTTGTGAGTTCCCGGAGGTGTTTCCCGAGGAATTACCAGGACTACCCCCAGACAGAGAGATCGAGTTTGTAATCGAGCTTGCACCTAAAACTGCACCGATATCTAAGGCACCCTATCGAATGGCACCGGTAGAGTTAAAGGAACTTAAGAACCAACTACTGGAGTTGTTGGACAAAGGGTTCATAAGACCTAGCCATTCGCCATGGGGAGCACCAGTCCTATTTGTGAAGAAGAAGGACGGGAGTATGAGGATGTGCATTGATTATCGAGAGCTCAATAAGGTCATCATTAAGAATAAGTATCCTTTGCCTAGGATAGACGATCTTTTTGATCAGCTACAAGGGGCTTCAGTGTTCTCAAAGATTGATCTGGGGTCTGGGTACCATCAGTTGAAAGTGAAAGAGGGAGACATACCAAAAACGGCCTTCAAAACTCGCTATGGACACTACGAATTCCTAGTGATGTCCTTTGGACTCACCAATGCCCCAGCAGCCTTTATGGATATGATGAATAGGGTATTTAAGGATTTCTTGGATAAGTTCGTAGTAGTGTTCATTGACGATATCCTCATTTACTCAAAGACCAAGGAGGAGCACGAAGAGCACTTGAGATTGACTCTAAACAGATTACGGGAACATCGGTTGTACGCCAAGTTCTCTAAATGCGAATTTTGACTGGAACAGGTAACCTTTTTAGGGCATATAGTCTCCAAGGATGGAATTGCAGTAGACCCATCAAAGATTGAGGCCATTAGAGATTGGCCCCAGCCAAAGAATGCCTCAGAAGTTCGGAGTTTCTTAGGGTTGGCAGGTTATTATAGAAAGTTTGTCGAGGGTTTCTCGAAGATCGCTACCCCATTGACCAACTTAACCCGGAAACATCAGAAGTTCGCATGGACAGAAAAATGTGAAGAGAGTTTTCAGACCATGAAGGACAAGTTGATTTCCGCGCCTATCCTTTGTGTTCCCACTGAGGGCAGAAAATTTGTGGAATACTGTGATGCGTCAAAGAACGGTTTGGGATGCATGTTGATGCAAGAAGGGAAGGTGGTAGCTTATGCCTCCAGGCAACTCAAGGATTATGAGCAGCGGTATCCCACTCATGACCTTGAATTGGCAGCTGTAGTATTCGCACTCAAGATATGGCGGCATCACCTGTACGGAGAAAGGTGTGAGATATACACCGACCACAAAAGTCTGAAATACTTTTGCACACAAAAGGAATTAAACATGAGGCAACGAAGGTGGTTGGAATTAGTAAAGGATTACGATTCCGAGATTCTATACCACCCAGGCAAGGCAAACGTAGTTGCTGATGCTTTGAGCAAGCGGGGACATGGGAGTGTCTCGGCACTGCATGCGATAAAGATGCCTCTTCAGAAAGAGATCATAAATGCTAGGATTGAAATTGTAACAGGAAGTTTGGCAAACCTCACATTGCAATCCTCTTTGCTAGAACAAATCCGAGAAGGACATAAATTGGATGAAGCCTTGGTGAAACAAGAGGCTTTGGTACAAGAAGGTGGTAGCAGCGATTTCACGGTGTCTAATGGTGGATTGCTAAGATTCAAGGATAGGATTTGTGTACCTGACAGTGCTGAAATTAAGGAAAGTATCATGAAAGAAGCGCACACAACTCCTTATTCCTTGCACCCAGGATCCACGAAAATGTACTAAGACCTCAAAGCACTGTATTGGTGGCATGGAATGAAGAGGGACATTGCTGAGTTTGTTGCTAGATGTTTGACATGTCAGCAAGTCAAAGCGGAACACCAGAGACCAGCAGGGTTGCTTTAACCGCTCTATCTTCCTGAATGGAAATGGGAGGATATCACGATGGATTTTGTGGTAGGGTTGCCTAGAACTACCAAGCAGCATGACTCAGTGTGGGTGATAGTAGATAGACTCACTAAATCTGCTCATTATCTGCCAATTTAGACCATGTACTCGGCGGATCAATATGCTGACTTGTATGTTAGTGAAATAGTGAGACTTCATGGGGTGCCAAAGTCGATAATTTCTGATCGAGGGCCAGTTTTCACATCGAACTTTTGGAAAGGGCTACAGAGAGCTATGGGATCAAGACTGAAGTTCAGCACTGCTTTTCATCCTCAGACTGATGGCCAGTCTGAGTGGACTATACAGATATTAGAAGACATGTTGAGCTGTTGTGCATTGGACTTTTTAGAGTCTTGGAACCGATATCTACCTCTAATGGAGTTCTCGTACAACAACAGTTACCAATCTACCATAGGGATGGCTCCCTATGAGATGCTTTATGGGCGTAAATGTAGATCTCCTTTGCACTAGGATGAAGTTGGGGAGAAACGGATTTTAGGGCCTGAAGCAGTTAGTGAGGCTAGTGAGGCAATTGAGAAGATACGCCAAAGGATGCTTACTGCGCAGAGTAGGCAAAAGAGCTACGCTGACCTCAAGAGAAGGGACATCGAGTTTGCTGTAGGCGAGTTTGTTTTCTTGAAAATCTCGCCGATGAAAGGTGTGATGCGTTTTGGAAAGAAAGGGAAGTTAAGCCCTAGATATATCGGTCCATTTGAGATATTGGACAGGATAGGGAAAGTTGCGTAACGTTTGGCACTGCCCCCAGCATTAGCTGAAACGCATAACGTCTTTCACATCTCGATGTTGCGTAAGTATGTGTCAGACTCCTCTCATGTGTTGAGTTACGAGCCGTTACAGCTAAAGCAGGACTTGAGTTATGATGAACAGCCTGAGCGCATTTTAGAAAAGGGAATCAAGGAACTGAGATCCAAAAGGATTCCACTAGTCAAGGTCCTGTGGAAGAATAGTACGGAACGAGAAGCAACATGGGAGTTGGAGGATGACATGAAAGCAAGATACCCTGAGTTACTTTGGTAAGAAAGAATTTCGGGACGAAATTCCTTTTAAGGAGGGCAAATTGTAGGGCACCAAAAATTTTTTTTTAGATTATTAAAATTTTTGTGATTTATTTTATTTAAATGTTAAGTGTGATGAATTGTTTTATTTAAGTGTTGTTATTTTTATTTGGATAATTATTTGTTTTATTTGATTGTTTATTATTTTATTTAATTGTTAGAATTGTTTGGTTAATTAATTTAATAAGAGAATAATTGTGTAACATGTTTATTTTACTATTAGTGTTACATTTTATTTAAGTGTGACAATTGAGGTAATTATGTGAGCTATGGTGGAATGCACTAAGGTGCATGATAGATAGTAATGCACCCTAGTGATTTAGTGTGTGCTAGTGCATGGTAGCATGGTGCGCATGTGTAGATTTTTCTACACATTTTATACTTCCTTATTTTAGATATTAATTGGGTTAATTTATTTATAAAAAAAAAAGGAAAAAGAAAAGGGAAGAAGAGTGTTGGGCGTGTGACCTAGTGGGAAAGGAAGGATTTCCTTAAAATGATAAAAATAAAAAATTGAAGACCATAATTATTTTGGGGATAGGCATGATCATTTTGTTCCTTTATATCTTTTTAAAATAAAGAGGAATTAAGAGAAAAAAAATGGGAAATGGAAACTTACCTTATTGTGTTACGGGAGACTTTATGGGAGGATTTTTGATAAAAGGGTTAAGAAAGGAGAGAAGAGCCATTGCTCTTGTGTGTGGCTGCCGTGACCTAGAGAGAGAGAGAGAGAGAGTGGTGTGTAGAGAGAGAGGAAGAAAGAAAGAAAGGAAGAAGGAAGGAGAAGGTGAGGAGGAGCCCCTCCTAGAGTATGTCTTCTTGTTTTCTCTTTTGCATAATCCCTTTATTTGATAATATGATATTGATTTGTGTTATTTTTTTTGTGTGTGTTTGGGTTCTTCCTTCTCCTCATGGTGGTTTTCCAATAAAAACCCTAGGCTTGAACAAGGGTGTGGAGTTTGGGTATTGATCTTTTGTGTTCTTGATTTTACAATCAAGAGAGGTAATGGCCTTTTCTTAGCCCTTATATTTGTTTTTGGTGGGTTGTCTATGAGGTTTTGTTAATAATGCTAATGGTTAATTTTGGTAGGATTGATGTATAGGTTTTGGATATTGTGAGAGTATGATTTGTGTTAAAGGGGTGTGATGTTGGTTTTGATATGCATAAAAAATTATGATAATCTATGAGTGCATGTTGGTGATTTCGGCCTGGGTACACCCAAGGGTGTTCTTGATATGTGGTGTGATTTACAATATATTAGATCCATTTTTTAGGACCTATGTTATATGGGTAAGAGAATAAGTGGCAATCTTGATATCTTGATCATGAAATTTTGTTAGATGCATGTTATATTTTGAATGATTAAATTATAAGATGCATGAAATAATGATAGAAACATGTTAGGTTAATATAAGGCATATGTGAATATGGTGCTTATAAATTACTATATGTTATTTTATTGATAGTGTTTTGTTGGTTTTCATGGAATTGCAACAAATGGTTTTTAAAAGGATTCATGTGAATATGTTAGTGATATTAGAATCATGCATATTATAAGAGTATAATGAGATTTTAAGCATGTATGATTTTATGTAATTTTTGAGACAAAAGTTGAGTTTTATAAAGAATTAAGCTTGCTGTTTTTTTGTAAATAATTGGGTAAAAGTTGATAAAAAGATGAGTTGCATGCATAAATAATGTTCTTGATGAATATGTTAATTTTTATGAAATTAAAAGAGGATTTTAAGTCTCATGTTATGATATTTTACTCAATTAATTTCCTACAGAATTTTTATTGAGTTTTGGGAAAATATGGGTTTATAAACATGAATATGGTGATTTTTAATGATAATAATAGTTGCTGGAATTTTATAATAAAATATGAAGTAAGTTTCACTAAAAATGAATTTGATTAATTTTTTTTGGAATAAATTATTTTTCCTATGTTATGGTAATATTGAAAAATGATATTTTTAATGGTATGAATGCATATTTTGATAAGTGATGATTTTTCATTTATTTTGATTAAGAAAAATATTTAGACTCTACTTATTTGTGATTTTTTAATAAAATAATTGGTGGCTGAAAGTTGTTTTAAAAAGGTTAACAATTGTTATTAAATTGTCACATATGGATTTTTGCTACTTAAAATCTAAGTCTTAAATAAATTAAATCAAAATGTATTTTTCCACACTTAAAATATATTTTCTCACCTCATTTAATTAGCACAATGAAAAAATTTATTTTTCTAAAGGGACATATTAAAAATAGGCATTTGAATTAAATCCAAGCTTTCTGGTTAATTCTTGTTAATTAGAAATTAATGGATGAAATTGTCACATATTTTATTTTTAAACTAAAATAAAATAACTTTGTAAAATAAAATATTGTTTTGAGAGATTTAATCAACTTAGAAATTTTAAGAAAAATAAAGCGTGTAATATGTCTATTGATTTTCAAACAATAAAAGCAAGAAATGTAGAATTATCGTTTTTTAAAACGTTTTTATTACGCAACATTCCCACGTATGCATGTTACATGCAAATCAATTTTTACGTCCAAAATCATGATTATTATTCAACTATGTGATTTTTATAAAACAATCATGTTAGTAAAATGGGTAGAACAAGCATTATTCCTTTTAGCGATAATTGCATGTTTAGTGTAACTGTTATCATGAGTGCATGGCCCATGCACACATGAGTTGTATGGAAGGGCAAAATAGTAATTTTATGAACCTAAGAAACGTTATTTTGATTATGATATAGGCTCGTTGAAAGATTGTGAAATTCTTAGCTTGCACCTGAGGTAAGGAAGTTAGATAGATTCTATGATTTTATGCTGTGAATGGTAAGACTGTTGTGTGAATGAATTATGAATGCCATAACGTGATGATATGGTAAGACTGTTGTGTATGGATGTTAGATACATCAAACCAGTTACGATGTCAGATACATCAAACAGAATACGATGTTAGATACATCAAACAGATTACGATGTTAGATACATCGAACGAGTTACTAAGGACATTGAGACGTGACTCCTAGGTCGGACGCGCCGAGGTTATTCAAGGACCAGTGATCTCCTGTTTACCTCCTAGGGTGACATGGACAACTAGCGATCCATGCTCATCATGTATGTTGTATGTTTGTGATATGATGATATGTCACTATTATGTTATGATATGATGATATGTTACGATTATGTTATGATATGATGATATGTTACGATTATGATATGATATACCATGATGTTTTAGATGAACGTTAGTGTTTGTATTTGTTGTATTCTTACTTGCTTATTTGTTTGTACTTCCTTACTGGGCTTTTAGCTCACCCCCCTTACTTTCCTTCCAGGTAGCAAATAGGTTTTCTCTATGGCACGCGTGGTGACGTGAGGAGTTCTTTCATCATGGGGTGTATGGCGTGGGGCAATCCCATGGACGATAAAACGATCAACGTAGAACGCCATTTAAATTATGTTTTGTTTTTAAGAGACTTTTCTAAAATTATCAGTGGGACTCTGTTATTTAAATTATTTGGATTTTCTTTGAACTTTGCATAAAAACCTATGTTTTATTTTAAACTTATGGTGCCAACTTGCATGATTTTAAATAAGTCCCCCTGAGACTTTAATAATGGATGGTATTCTTTTATAAATCATGTTATGTGAATGCTTTGTAAGTATTAGTCTAGGGCGTTCTTTACAACACCAAAATTGCTCTAATGCCACAAACAGCTGGCACTGCTACCTCCTCATAAACAACTGCACTACCAAGGTCTCCATCCAACAGGTTAGTATTACTAGCAGAATGAGATCTTTTCACTGTCTCCCTCTGAAAACTAATATCCCCAAATTGGAGGATGGTTGGTTTGGTTCTTTGTTCTTTTGTGTTAATAGCATCATTGTCTGCTGAATTTGAGATGACTTTGAATGCCTTCTCTATTGGTTCGGCAATTAGGCATCCAGCTACCCTATTGGATCACAAAATCGGGATAATAAATGATAAGGCAATAGTGATACAACCAATATGAGTAAATAATTTAAAGATCACAGACCAAAAAGCTACTGTGAAAAGTAAATTCTATGGTCTAGTGACGCTACCTTCCGATAGGATGAGTGGTACCCTTCTCCATGGCAACTGCGACTGGAAGAGCTTCTTTCTCACAGTTTGGGATACAGCAGGTAGTCAAATTTAAGTTATTGTTTCCAGCCTGATGTCCATAAATTGGTTCAATTGCTTTGAATGCTAGTTTCCCTGACAGTGCAAATTAGGAAGGAAAAAAAAGAGCTGCATGAATAAGAATTCACAAGTTAACTCGAAAGTCAACCATTAAAAAACAGAAGATGAAAATTTCCCTGACAGTGCAAATTAGGAAGGAAAAAAAAGAGCTGCATGAATAGGAATTCATAAGTTAACTCGAAAGTCAACCATTAAAAAACAAGAAAAAGAAAGAATATACATGTAACAGATCAAGTATTTGAATATTTTTTATCTTGACACCTTCTAGTTGGAAGACCAACTTAACATTTCTTTACAGTATATATATGCATGTAATATGTATTATATATGAACAACAAGAAGCAATTTTTTGAAAGTACTGAAAATTAGAGATGTTACAATTTTTTTTTTTTTAAAAAAAAAAAGTTAAAGCTGAGCTCTGATTGAAACCAACAAATAAAAAAGGACCATTTTAAGGTAAGAGTAGGTGTTTCATAAAATTTTAAATCCCATAATGGGGTACGTCAAGAGAATGTAATAGATAGTATTAGAGTTAATGAGGGCACTGTATAAACTAAATACTACCTGATGTTCCAAACAATGGCCACTTGAAGAGAAATGGACCAATGAGAGCAATAGCTACAGACAAGACTACGACAACCTTGCTGTATTGCTCACCAAATTGGTTAAGCCACCTTTGAAGCTTTGGTTTATTCAAGCGTGCTTCTTCAATCAATTGTACTATCTTGCTGAGTGTTGACTCTTTCCACGTTTTTGTAGCCTGAATCAGAAATGATTTTAACAAATTAAAAAACAACAAAAGGATTTTTTTTAAAAATATCACCATCTCATTTCTTTCAGCATCCAAGCACCTTCATCATAAACAAACAGACTACTGGCACCATAATCTTTATAAATTTAATAAAATTGCCAATTCCTCCTATATTCCTATCAAACATCATGCTTCCATTCATTTTCATGAGGTATTGGCAAATCAGTAAATTTCACTAAAGATTATAAAATAAGACATTGTATAATGAAAAACAATCGGTTTAAGCTATGATTTACAAATCCAATAATCAGAGGAAAACACACACATAAACATTGACACCAATTTTCCCTTCATTGTGTTATATATCTATGAGAAAGTCCATAAACATACCTTCACAATTATCCTACCATCCAAATTTCTTGCTCCACCAGGAATCCTGTCTCCAACTTTAATCTCTAAAGGTTTGACTTCACCCGTCAAGTGTTCGATAGTAATGGTTGCATTGCCTTGAAAAACTTCATAGTCTACAGGCATAGACTAATCACAATAACAGCTTCTATTAAGTTGCTTTCATTCCAAGTATCAGTTAATCACAGTTTCCATATAAGATCCCTGTTATCTACTAATTAACATGATGAGTTAAAAAAAACGCTTTGTAACTTACAATGGCAAACTAAAAGAAATGATTAAATTAAGTGAAATGAAAAGAACATAGACAGAGCTAGATCATCGCTAAATGAATTCAGAAAGCTACAAATATGTATATATATATTTATATACGTATGTGTGTTTGTGTATTTTTCTTTCTTTTTCAATAACATCATCCAAAAATCACAATATTGATGAGTAACCACTTGACATCTATTACAACAGAGGATTAATGTTTTCACACCATAATTCTGAAAGATAGATAAACCCATTCATTTGATTGTCCATCACATTGGCAACATTTTCAGTCTTGAAATTGTTTTCAGACCATCATTCAAGCAGCAAAAAGCCATCCACATGATAGTCCAGGCACATGGATAGATTTTTTAGTGTTAAGAGACAGAGTAGTGCAAGTCAAGAACTCACATTAATGTGAAAAGTTTCAGAACATAACATGCATTTAAAGTTAATTGATCAACAGCTTGACTTTCACTAGGTTCAGAGAATATAAATCCTAAGAAAACAACAATAAAATCTATATTATACTCCTTTCACCCCAGAATTTGAACATTCTAGCTTACTATTCCAACAAACAAAACTGAAATGAATAAAATTAGCATCACATACCTCACCAGCTTCAACCAAAACATAGGACCCCACTTCTACATTATGTACAGGAACCCTTTTGTATGCCAAATCGTTTGTGTTAGGAAGTCTATCTTCATTCATATCGAGCACAAGAGCAGATTCGGGATGATTTTCCTTCAACTCTTTAACATCAATCATTGAACGGCTGGTGAAGTACTCTTCAGCTGCAGTCATCCCAGTGTTATATAATCAATTTTTTTTCCAAAACAATAAGCTATTATTAAACGTGATTGTGCATGGCTTACCTATATGAGCCAAATTAAACATGGGAAGAAGTAACCCTCCTTCTAAGGCATTCCCCATAAATACTGAAGCAAATGCCGCTAGAGCCATTAATACATGGATGTTAACTTTTCCACCACTAATGTCAATAAGAGCATAAAGTGCTGCAGAGACCTACATCCAAAGTTGAGTATATCGTAACTAATTGCTACTATAATCTTATATTCTTACGAACTAGGAAAACTATCAAACTCATATATAAACATACATAGTGTTTTTCACTTAAAAATACAACTATTTCTACAAAGACAGGTTATCTCAAAATCAGTTGGCATTCTGCTGTGAGAAAACCCCAGATGGTATATCATATTGCCACCGATTAAATTTCAATTTATAACAACATTGCAATGGATTCTGTAAAGAAAACAGTCAAATGAAAATCCCAGTTGATATAAACGCTACAAGTTATATAATTATGCAAGACCAACACAAAAATTGTGTCAACGGTCAACAAAATAATGCCAATACAAGCATGTTATAAGTTCAACTATAAATAATTTTACTCAAAATTCAAATTTTACCCCAACGAGAATGAAAGCATTCTGTAAAGGCTTCGCAACCATCTTTGGAAGCAAGTTTATAAATTATATATGTTCTTTTAACTTGTGCTGAAAAGCAACATAACCACAGTAAAACAAAGACCAAGGCAAGTGACTTGAGTGGAACTTGTAACAGTCCAAGAGAATGAACAAGTAAAAACTGGTACATATCACATATATATACAAATCTCTTAAACACACAAACAACGACATTTTTAATTTCACAATAGCATATTATCAAATGAGCCGAATATAAGTTTATATCAATGAAGCAAGTCAATAAACAATTAAAACTAAGTTCTCATCCAAAAATAAATGAGAGAAAACGATCCCAAGTAAAAAAGAAGATGAGAACACTTACACGCTTGCGTCCTCGCGACCCAGAAGCTTTACATGGGTACCCGATCTCAGCGAAACTAAGCAACTCTCAGAAAACTCATCGAGACCCATTATCCTACCGGGCCACCATGACCCGTTTCTGCGGTGGACCCAAACCAACCCGCCTACCGACGGGTCAATGCCCTTGTTACTGGTCTCACCGGCGCTTCCCATCTCAACCAAACCCTCCTACCCAAAAAGAAAAACCCAAAAGAAATCGAACCCTGATTCACCCAAACAAAGAGCCAATGTCAACCCTCCATTTTCTACCGCCCCAAAGTCCCAAAAATCACCCAGAGCCAGCGCCTAGCCTTCACAAACAAATGCACATCTTGTTTCTTGAACCTGAAGGGAACCAACCAAAAAATTAAAAATAAAATAAAAGAAAAAAAATCAAATATCGATTTCGCATACTGCGATACTCCAACAAAAAAAAATAATAATAAGCAAACCAGAAAAATAAATAAATAAAATTTTCAGTTCAGTGGAAAAAGAAATGACCTTATACGAGGGTTTATAGCAAAGAAAATATGTATTAAAACAGGGAAAGAAGATCTGGTATCTCCTTCCCTGAAAACCCAAACCGTGCTATAGTGAGAGGATATAGAGAGAGGGAGAAAGGAAAGATTGGGTGGGAGAAAAGTTTCTTTCTTCTTTATTTTATTTTATTTTACATGTGAAAAAAGTAGAGAGACTATATTATAGTCAGACAAAAAGCTTGCTATTTCAATTTAGCGGGAGTTCCTAAAGGTGCCCCCTTTTTTTCATTTGGTTTTGGACTTTACCACTTTTTAACCGTACTTACTATAATACTTTTTAAATAGTCTTATCTTCTTGTGTTATGGTCATAGGTGTTTGGTGTAGTGCGTCAGTTAAGGATTAAAGAAGAGGACATACTAAAGACCGCTTTCCGCACGAGATATGGACACTATGAATTCCTGGTTATGTCCTTTGGATTAACCAATGCCCCAGCAACTTTTATGGACATGATGACTATGGTTTTCAAGGACTATTTGGATAAGTTTGTGATTGTGTTTATCGACGACATTTTGGTGTACTCTTAATTAGAGATAGAGCATGAGCAGCATCTACGTTTGGTATTTAAGCAGTTGAGGAAGCAGAGGTTATATGCGAAGTTCAACAAGTATGAGTTTTTGCTACCGCAAGTCACATTTCTGGGCCATATTGTCAGCAAGTAGGGGATTCTGGTTGACCTAAGTAAGATTGAGGCAGTGAGAGATTGGCCTAGACCGAACAGTGTTTCTGAAGTTAGGATTTTTCTTAGGTTGGCAAAATATTATCCACAGTTTGTTGAGGGGTTCTCTAGGATAGCTACGTCGTTGACAAAATTGACAAGGAAAGAGACTAAGTATGTATGGACAGACAGGTGTGAGAATAGTTTCAAGAAACTGAAGCAACTTCTGATCACCACACCAGTGTTGAGTTTGCCGACGGACAATGAGAAGTTTGTGGTTTACTGTGATGCTTCCAGACAGGGTTTAGGGTGTGTGCTGATGCAAGCTGGAAAGGTGATAGCCTATGAATCGAGACAGTTAAAGGAGTATGAGTAGAGATATCCCACACATGATCTGGAGTTGGCAGAGGTGGTATTCACACTTAAGATTTGGAGACATTATCTGTATGGTGAGAAGTGCGAGATATACACTGACCATAAGAGTTTGAAGTACTTCTTTACTCAGAAGGACCTGAATATGCGCTAGAGATGATGGCTGGAGTTAGTAAAGGATTATGATTGTGATATCCTATACCATCCTTGGAAGGCTAATGCAGTGGCTGATGCATTGAGCCGGAAGGGCCTAGGGCAACTGTTTAGTTCGAGACAGATATCTGATAAGCTAGCTGAGGAGATGACTGGAGCGGATATAGAGTTGGTGGTTGGTCGGTAAGCCAACATCACTCTTCAGTCTACACTCCGTGAGAGGATCAAGGAGGCGCATGGGAAGGATTCCCAGTTGAGAGGGCACAGAGAGAATGTCTTAGTCGGAGCGGCTAAGGACTTTTCTATCTCGGAGATGGGTTACTAATGTACAAGGCTCAGATATGTGTTTCGACGGATTCTAAAATTCGGCGAGAGATCTTGGATGAATCGCATACCGCTCCCTATTCCTTACATCCGGGTATGACAAAGATGTACCAAGATTTGAGAGCTTTGTATTGGTGGTCGGGCTTGAAGAGGGATGTGGTGGATAATGTGGCCAAGTGCTTAACTTGTCAGCAAGTAAAGGCTGAACATTAAAGGCCAGCGAGGTTACTGCAGCCTCCAAGAATTCCAGAGTTGAAGTGGGAAGTTATCACCATGGACTTTGTGGTTAGTTTGCCGAAGATTGTGGATAGGTATACCAAGTCCGCCCACTTTTTACCTATCAAGACGACTTATATTGTGGAGCAGTATGCTGAGTTGTATGTGAAGGAAATTGTTCGAACTCACGCGACTCTGAGATCAATAGTATCCAACAGGGACCCCACCTTTACCTCCAAATTTTGGGAGAGTCTGCAGAAGGCTATGGGCACACAGTTGTGGTTTAGTATCGCTTATCATCCTCAGACAGATGGACAGTCTGGGAGGACAATTCAGATACGAGAAGACATGCTACGAGCCTGTGTGCTAGATTTTGGGGGATCTTGGAGTAAGTATCTCCCTTTGAGTGAGTTCTCGTACAATAATAGTTATCAGGCGACTATCGGAGTGGCTCCATATGAGATGCTATATGGGAAGAAGTGCAGATCACCTATACATTGGGATGAGACGAGTGAGAGGAGATATTTGGGTCCTGAGATGGTTCAGAGGACCACCGAGGCGATTGAAAAGATTAGAGCTCGAATGCTCTCCTCCCAGAGTCGCCAGAAGAGTTACTCGGACTTGAAATGTAGAAGCGTAGATTTTCAGGTTGGTGACCATGTGTTTCTTAGGGTTTCACCTTTGAGGGGGGTAAAACGATTTGGTGTTCTGGGCAAGGTGAGCCCTAGGTTTGTTGGCCCCTTTGAGATTCAGGAATGGGTTTGAGATGTAGCTTACAGATTGGCGATGCCTCTAGCTTTATCAGGGGTTCATGATGTTTTTCATGTGTCCATGCTCCAGAAGTATGTATCAGATTCAACACATGTAGTAAGTTATGTGAATTTGGAGCTGGGCCAGGATTTATCTTATGAGGAGAAGCCGGTTCAAATTCTTGATTGGAAGGATAAAGTCTTGCGGAGCAAGACCATCGCCTTAGTGAAGTTGCTGTGGAGAAACAACAAGATTGAGGAGGCGACGTGGGAACTTGAATCAGATATGCGGGAACGGTATCCCGAGTTGTTCAGGTATTTTCGAGGATGAAATCTCTGTAAGGAGGGGATATTTGTAGCATCCCAAATTTGCTAATAAGGCTTAGGGCCTTGATTAGCGTGCCTAGAAGGCAATAAGTGGCTTATTAGTATAATATGTGAATTTTGATGAGTATGTGATTAGAAATGCATGTTTAGGTGAATTAAATATGCATGTGTGCCCCGTTTGTAATTTTAGCCAGTTTAGGGTATGCATGTAATTATTGTGATATATCTGTGTTGCATGATTCGAGACAGTCTTAGGGAGTAGTTAGCTAGAAAGTCACAACGGGGTTGGATACCCAACTCGAGGCAAGTCGAGGAGTATTTCGAGCATTAGACATTTTATTGGGTTATCGGGTTATGAAAACAAATATTTGGAGATATATTTGAAGTTAGAACGTTTAGGAGGGAATATTGGGGAAATTTACCATTTTTCCCTCGGGGAAGTTTTTGGTTACCCCAAGCCTTTGAGATAACCTTAGAGACTTAAGTTAAATAAAACAAATTGAGGAAATGCTCAGAAACTAAGGAATCGACCCCTTCTCTCTCTATCTCTCAGTTCCCTCTTCTCTCTTAGAAGCTTGGTGAATTTTGGTGAAATCTAACCAGAGACTAAGGATTTAAAGATAGGATTTTGGGGGCTAGAAGCTTGGAATCTAGGGAATTAATTCAGAGACTCAATTAAGCTTAAGGTAAGCTTTTAAACTTGTTGAATTATGTTGAATTTCTGCTTATATTTCAGTGTTATGCATGTGAGATAAGTGAGAAATCATTCTTGAGTTTTAGATGAGGTTTGGGGTTAATTCTTGTTAGGTTTTGTTGCTGAGACTGTAGTAGAACTTCTGTGATGAATGATTTGGATGGTTGGGTGGATTTTGGGGTAAATTGGATTGGTTTTAATGTAGAAAATGGAGGATTTTTTCTGGGTTCGAAGGGTCGGGCTGTGACATTGTTCTTGTTGAGCCAAGGCATTGTTTTTGCTGAGCCACGGATCTCTAGAACAAGTTGGAGGCCTGGATGAAGGGCGGGCCACGACACACCCTAGCATGGGTCGCGATGCACCTGCCCTGTTTTGGTGTTGGGGGTTTCTGGTTGAGGTGGGCCGCGACACTTAGTGCATTTTTGAGCTTCAAGGAGGTTTTAGGCTCGGGAATCTAAAATTTAAGGATCGGGATGGATTTTATCACCCAAATTGATAGAATTCAAGGTCCCGAAGACTAGAAATATGACCCAAAGTAATTTAATTGATTAGAACTTGATGCATGGATGTTGTTGATGCCTTGTGACTAGGTTTTCAGCGAGGCTTAGACTAGGGGACTGTGCTTGGGACATCGGTACTTGGAAAGCTCGGGACACAGGTAAGAAAACTACCATACCCGTAGAGCAGGGTGAGGCCCTATAGTTTGTGTTGCAGGGCACGACCCTTTATTATTATGTGGCAGGGCGTAGCCCCATTGATTCTGTTTATACGTGTTTAAGTATTTGTTTAGTTATGCTATGTGTGCATATATGTGAAAGAACGGCAAGAGCCGAGAATGGCAAGAGCCGAGAATGGCGAGGGCCGGGAACGGCAAAGGCCGAGAATGGCAAGGCCAAATACGGCAAGGGGGCCAGGAGTAGCATTTAGCGCGCGGAGTGCGAGTTGCCAGGTCGAGACCCTATAAGATACCTGGGATATTCTCACGGTGTAGACCGCGAACCCAGGGTCTGGTAAAGCACCTGGGATGACATGGTCGTATGTGTTTAACCTGTTGGCGGCTTAATTATATGTTGAATGATTTATATGCATATGTTATTCGCTTGTGTGAGTTTTCTTGCTGGGATTTGGCTCACGGGTGCTCTATGGTGCAGTTTGGCCTGCCTTGCCTGGCTGCCACGGCCAGGGGTATTTTTTGGAGATGTTTGTATTAAACCTAAATTTTGTCATTTAGCCGACATTAGTTATATTTTTGAGTTGTAAATATTTCTAAACAATATTTGGGATCCCAAATGTTAAACACTTTATACTCTTCAGTGATGGATATATTTTTAAATTGTGTGACTTTGTTTATGGTTTAGCTACACTTTTGTCTTAAAATCTTGATTAGCGAGTTAATTGCACGTTTAAAACTCACTTGGTAATGACTCTAAGGAACTAAGGCGTTACAACTTGGTATCAGAGCCTTGACCCAACCGGAAGTGTGGTCGACCGGGACGTCGGGCCCGTAAAGGTGGGGGGTGATTGTGACAGTCAGAATCCCGTGATCTATAAGGGGAAAGATAGGGTAAAAGCTGAGCAATCCCACACCGTTAGGGAAGGTCAAGTGTGATGATTCTAAGACTGTGTAGGTATGGGACTACACAGTTGAAGAGGGCTTAAATTGATTGATGGGTACTACCTATGCCAACAAGATGCATCTTTTTTTCGGTAGCCCATCACGTGAGAACTCCAAAGTTAAGTATGCTTGACCTGGAGTAATCTCAAGATGGGTGACCTACTGGGATGTTTCCCAGGAAGCGTGCGAGTGAGGAAAAAGGACACTAGAAAGAGTCGTGTCGGTTTGTAGGGTCAGTCGTCATTCCAGGAAGCAACCATGGAGACATGGGGCATTACAACGTCCTGTTACAACGCAGACGCCTGGGGGCCTTAGAAATTTACCTAGGCACCGTGGCGCAGGGCAAGGCACGCCGCAGCCCTTAGAGGCCTAAAATGTTAAATAATGGTTGTTTGAGGGTATTAGGCTCGGGAACCCAAATGTTAGGGCTTGGGAAGGAATCTACAACCCGGTTTAGTAGAATTCAAGGTCCTGGAGGCTAGAATAATATTTTGAAGCTAATAATTGGTTTAAGGAATGATGGATGGTTATTATGAAGGTGTTGTAACTAGCTTTTCAGCGAGGCTCTGGTTAGAGGATTGTGCTCGAGACTGCGGTACTCAGATAGCTCGGGACACAGGTAAGAAAACTGGTGTACTAGTAGAGCAGGGCATGACCCTATTATTTGAGTTTTAGGGCACGACCCTAATGTTTATGCTTAATATATGTGTGGGTATCTATGATTATTATGTTATTTTATGTAAGTTATGAGTGAACGACGAATAGCCAGGAACGACAGAGCCCAAGAACGAAGAAGGCGAGAAAGGCGAAGGGTGAGAACGGCATGAAGCCAAGTACGACAAGTGGCCAAAATCGGGGTCAAGCACATTGAGTGCTGGACGCTAGGGCGAGTCCCTCCTCAGGTGAGGAATCCACCTGCTTGGTGAAGATCGTGAACCTAGGGCGTGGTAAAGCGCCTGGGATGGCGTAGGCCGCAATGTGTATAGCCCGTTTGTTGTTTTGCTGCATACTGTGGATTGTTATGTTATATGTTATATGTTGAGTTTTCTTGCTGGGCATCGGCTAACAGGTGCTCTATGTTCTAGGTAAGGGAAAAGTAAAGGTCGGCCAACCATGAGTACAGAGAGCATGGAGCGACGGGTACATGTTCGGCCTACCTGGCTGCCACAACCAGGGTTATTTTTGGGAAAAGTGCTGTGTTGGCTTGTTTTTTCACATAGGACAACTATACTTATATTTTTTGAGTTGTAATACATTCTCTAAACATTACTTTTATTGGGATCCCAACTATATAACTTTTTTTATGATTCCAATGAATCTCCCAATTTTATTACTAGTGTCATTAAATGAGTTTTATTTCAATTTAGTCACACTTTTAACCTAAAACCTTGATTAGCGAGCTAATGACACATTTTTAACTCACATAGTAACGACTCTAAGGAAGTAGGGCATTACAAAAATGTACTATCGACACTGCTATGATCCACAAATGAATAGATATGACCCATATTGTAACCATTACAATTCACAATGGGGGGAATATTATAATACTTTCTACAATGGAAATCAATATGTTGAGCCGAATTACTACTCTCCATCAAAATATAATTAGTTCTCACCACAATATTTTGATCTATCAATTCGAGATCTCAACAATGCATTGAATGCCAGAAATCTCCAACTTCAACCGATGTCACAGCAGGTTTATGTGCCTCTTCCTCAACAACCTCCTACAGGAATGCAACAAGATCATGAACCATCAATTTCAGATATGCTAAAAACATTGGTGGCCTCAAATATGCACTCCCAAGTAATTCTTCAATGTAATCTGAAATATTTTCAAAATTTCGAGAGTACAATGGGACGAATTGATACATCTTTGAATAATCATAAGGTTGAGAATTTTGGAGAATTGCCCACAGAATTGGAGAGGAATTTAATAGAGAATGAGAGTACCCTATCTCTCCATAGTGGTACATAGTTTGACTTATCACCTCACTCAGACAAAATAGTTGGTCCACTTTCAACTCAATAAGTCAACAATTCAACCCCAGAAGGATCCTCTCCACAAGAGGTTGACACTCCTACTTCATTTGGTCCATCCTTACAGAAAAATTCATACAAACCAACTATCACAACCTATGTATCTATCCTGCCCTTCCCAAGAAAATTGAAAAGGTCTAACAAAACAGAGGCCAACAAGGATCTACTTAAAACTTTTTCCAAAGTAGAGGTTAAAATTCCCCTCATTGATGCATTCAAGAAAGTACCTCACTATGTTAATTTCTTGAAAGAGTTGTGTACTAACATAAGAAAGCTGAGAGCTGATAAAAGAATAACTGCAGGGGAGAATGTTTATGCTATTCTCCAAAGGAAGTTGCTACCCAAGTGTCAAGACCTTAAGACATTTACATATCCATGCATTGTCAGTAAAACTAGGATTAATCATTGTATGATAGAATTAGGAGTACTTATTAATGTTATGTCTTATTTTATTTTTGCGTCTTTAAAGCTAGGGTTATTAAAAGAAACTAGTGTTATTATTTGATTGGCCGATCACACTAATGTTTATTCCCTAAGGGTAGTTGAAGATGTTTTGGTGCAGGTTCAATATAGGAGGCCATTCTGACATATTACAAGTACAAAGGTGGATGTCAGGGTGGGCACTTAGAATTAAATTTGATGGTGAAGTTATACAATTTGATATGTTGAATTGATGAAGGTCCTTACCAAATTGATGAAGTCCGTCACCCAGGCACTTATACACTTGCACGCTTAAACGGAGATCTCGTTCCTCGCTATTGGAATGGAGAACACCTGCGCAAGTATTATCAATGAACAATTCTTCTTAAAGAATTGGCTTGTATAAATTTTACTTTTTACAAGTTTTGGAAAAATGTAAGATCTTATTGATCACTCGTAAAGACATGTTTAGTCTATTTATTACGAGAAATAAAAGGGACTGTGCTTAGCCAGTCATTTATTGCCAACTATTGTATTTATTACAAGTATTTGCTCATTACGTGTGCTGTTTTGTGTATTATAATTCTAATCATATTGCTTCGAGCAGTAATGTTCAAGCAAGTTCTAGTCAAGGCAAGTGACCTAGGACCTAAAGCTCCCCGATCACTCGGAGGGCATACAAGGTACAAGTAAGCAAAGCATATCGTTAAAAGGTACGTAAACACATGAGCAAAATAAGTGAAAGCATGCTAGGGCACTTAGAGTATTTTTCAAAATTTTGATATTTTGTTAAATCAAACCAAAGTGCAATGCTAAGTTTGGTCATGCGAACAAATAGATGTTATAATACTATGCAAATATATTATAATATCAACGCGAATCCTTTTACACCGCAACCAGTAACTACTTGGACGTAATTGTTCAAGTAAAAGTAAAAGCTGCCGATGCAGCAAACCAAAAAATTATATTGTTTTTACATCACGACCCGTAGGTCGTGTAGTTAAAAAAGAAAAAAAACATAAAGGGAAAAGACTAAGGAGCTTGAGGAGATGGAGGATCCTGGGGAAGGTTCTGGTCGACAGCACCCGCAGCCTCGTTGTCTGCACCGTCCATCCCAGGAGCCAGTGAGATTTCGGGGGAAGCAGGCACCCTCAATATTTCTTCTTCAGCCAACTGAGCCGCACAGCAAGCAAGCTCGGCATCCCTCGCATTCTCAGGAAGGTAGTCGAAGTTGGCACCCTGATTGTGCTTCCAGAAATCATAGAAGCACCTCAGGGTGGCATTCTTGTACCTTTCCAAGTTGCCGGCGTTGGTCTTCTCCAACTCCTCAACTCGGCCCTCCAGAGTTGTGGTCTCCTGCCTTCTCGCGATCAAGTCCAGCTCAAGCTGTTTGGCCACTTTGTAGTTAAAGTGGTTGGACTCCTTGTATTGGTCCCTCTACTCGCGGACTTTCTCCAGAGACTTCAGCTTCTCCTCCAACTCCTTAGCCATTTGGGCCTTTTCCTCAACCACCGCCGCTAGCTGATCAGCATGTTTAGCCTCAGCAGCTTTGAGTTCATCCTTGTGCCGTTGCTCCAAAGTCTTGGCCTGCTCGGTGATGGCACCCAGGCGGATGCGGCCGGCAGTAAGGGTTAGTTTGGCCTGCAATCAGAACAAAAGTTAGAAAACAGTAAACTAAAGAAGACCTGTTTCCACAAAAAGAGATGACTTACACTGGTGAACTCGTTAAAGGCACGGTTCAGGATCGGGTCAACTCCCATCGTCTCCGTAGCAGCCATTGCCTCTCGGTAGCGGTCGTGCTTCGCGATCTTGGTGATCCTCTCCTTGATCAGTTTGAAGGCATGACCAAGCATCTCGTTCCCAGCTGAGGGAGGATCAACCTGCTGAGGTTGGACAGTTGGGGCCGCGGGAGGAGGAGGAGTCGATCTGGCTGCAGCAGATGGAGTTTGCTGCTCGCGGGGAGAAGGTGGAGTCGTGGAGGCAGAGGGCCTATCCTCCAAAAGGCCTGTGTTATGAGCTTTCTTCGCCTGAGGCGCTTTGCTGTTTTCCCCATGGTGTCTCTTGCTGGTTTTCTTCTTGCTCGGGGGAGCCGCGGCAGCCTCGGGAGTGCTGTAGAGATTGAACACGTTGGCAGACTCCATGTCTGAAAAAGAAGGACAAAGTTGAACAGTGAGATGGCATGAATGACCAAGTACATTACATAAGAAAAAGAAGTAAAGAAAGAATGCGAAGTCAAATACCTGAGAAATTATTACTGGTCGCTATCCTACAGACTCTACTAGTCTTATACTCATTCTTTGACATGAAGAAGTCTGGTCCTAAATGTGGAGTATATTTAAAAATGTCGTCCCTGTCGAATAGATGACATGGAATTGGAAAATTATCTAAAAGCGAAATAACTATACCATTGTCATCCGACGAATCGTCAGAGAGTTCGACAGGCTCAGTGGCCTTCTTCTTTCCTTTCCCCAAGGGGGCCGAGGGCCTCTTTGCTGGAGGAGTGCCAGCAGGTTCCCTGATCGTGACCCCAGTCAGTCTCCTCCGTGGAGGTGATGAAGGGGGTTGGTGCTCGGGTTCCTCCTCGGCAAAGGCACTCCCTTCGGAAGGCGCCCTCGTGTCCGATTGAGGGGCCTAGAGGCCAACCAACCTAAGGTTAGCCTCTGTAACCAGATGCTTAACGCTATTTTCTACATCAGGCATGTTGGCGAGGAGTGCAGATCTCAACTCCATGTCCGGAGTTGGGTTTGGTCGCAGCCACGGGCCTAGAAGACATTAACAGTTTAAGACATTGTGGAGGAGAACACTAAGTCAAGAATTCAACCAGTGATATGAAAGTTTTACCTCCTCGGGCGAAAGCCAGGTTGTCCGCGACCATGTCAACCATAAGGAAGTACTCTCAGTAGTACCTCCCCACGTTTGAGATGTGAGTTGTGTCAGTCAGGAAGGTGTGCCTGGTTTCCTGATGACAGAAGTGAAAGAACCCCGTGCCTTCTTGGTTGGGGTTATATTTGAGGTCGAACAGGTAGTTGACCTCATGAGGCGATGGCACGGGCCATTTCTTTTGGCTGTATAGGATATAGAGTGCAGCAAGCATCCTATATTTGTTAGGCGTTATTTGAAAGGGGGCAAGTCCAAAATAGGTTGCCACCCCCTGAAAAAATGAGTGAAGAGGCAAGGTAGCCCCTGCCTCGATATGAAACCTCGACCAGGCGCTGAAGGCACCTCCAGGAAGATTCGCCCTTTGTTTTGGTTTGGGTCTGACTAATGTCACCCCTGGGAGACCGTATTTCCTTAAGTAGTTGGTGATCACCCTTCTTTCAAAAACTACATACCACTCAAGATCCGTCTGAATGGCATGTCGAGGGCGAGCATGTCTTTGGATGTTAGGGTCGAAAGCATTTTCATCTCGACCACTGGTCAAGGGAGCATCAGCAGAAGCAGCAGGCTGGTGAGAAGGGTCGGAGGTTTTCCTTTTCTGGGCCTTGGTTTTGGTGCGAGCCATAATTTGGGTCAAGACTGGGGAAGTATTTGGATTGCTACGAGAAAATGGAATTTCGAGTATCAGTGACGAGGGTTGTTCTTCATCCTCGAGCAGGTTAGCTAGCAGGTCGTCGTCGATGGGTCTTTCTCCTCCCCACGGGTTTTGCATGTAAACTGCAAACAGATAGAGGAGGAGATAAGACGCACAGCCTGGGAGCTTATGTTGAAAGTTGGAATAACGTTGCTTGCGTCTACGACCAGCAGCATTCTAACTGAAACACTATGTTTTATGCAAATAGTTTGAAAAACGGATCAAAAAGTGAAAGTAAAAAGCTTTTTCTGGAAAAAGCTTTTTCAACTCCATAGGGGCGGGAAAAACCCAGTTTTTCAGCTAGCCTAAAAATCAAATTTTTACTTCGATTTTACGTCCTAAACCCATGATCCTGGCTATCAAACCGATTCCTAACTTCTATAGAGCAAAACTACACTACCCTATCAAGCATCAAACAGTATATACAATATCATCATGAATTTCTACCCAAGAACACAAAAAGTTTCATAACTCAAAGGCAGTATGCATGGCATCTCAAAGGGTTTAATAGACAAAGAAATGTACTTAGATGAAGGTTGGAGATTCTGAAATGGGACGACTTTGGGCTTGCAAACAAAGAACCCTTAAAGCAAAGTGACGGGAGACCTTCAAAGTTCTGAGCTTTGGGATGGAGTTCTTGAGAGTTCTTGGCAGGAAATGGTTAGTAAAAGGTTAAAAGGTGAATGAGAGGATAATTTATAGAAGCTGAGATGTGTGGAAAAGGGGTAATCATGAGTTACCTTATTTAAGGCATGGGGGAGTTTAACAGCTGTCGGAGAGGTTACTTGGAAACCAAAAAGGCATGATTGGATGTGATTAGGTCACAGTTTTCAAGAACGCATGAGAGACTCTGACAGATTTCGTGGGGCATACGAAAAGTTAGTTCTCTACGTTTACTTATTGCTGGTCGTAATAAATAAACTTGTGGGGCAAATGTTTATCAAAAAAACATATGTTGATGATGTGGCAAGAGTTTTTGACACGTGGCCGAACACGTGGCAAAGATATTGCTCGCCTATTGACCAGAAATATTTCAAGTTTTATATACGACTAGACTGGTCGTATACTCCATACATTTATGTAAAGATCTGTACAGTTGTAATGATATCCGAGAATATCTCTTCATTATGACCTGAAGATCTGTTTATCAAGGAAATATATTATTATTCGATTCATGTAATTCTTCTTGAGCCTATAAATACATAAGAAATAGCTCAAGGAAGGGATCTTTTTATCTTTTTTTGAATTAGAGTACTATTATCCATCGTTTGTATTGTTTCCTTCTTCTAAGGTCTGTGAAACTCAGGAACCCTAGTTCTTTGATCACACCTTTGGAGCTCAATTCTAATAATAGTATTAAGTTGACGTAGGTTATTACCAATCACTGGGGCCGAACCACTATAATTTTCTGTGTTCTTTATTTTCCATTAGATCATTTTCTCAAGCTCTATATTATTTTTCTGTCGTTTTCTAGACTCCGTGTCGTTGACCATAACTAGGGCCTGGTAAAGCGCATGGGATGGCGTAGGCCAAACTATGTTTATCCCGTTTACTGTTTTGCTACATACTGTGGACTGTGATGTTATATTTTATTTGTTGAGTTTTCTTGTTGGGCATTGGCTAACGGGTGCTCTATGGTGCAGGTAAGGGCAAAAGAAAGGTCGACCAACCATGAGTATGGAGAGTGTGGAACAATGAGTACATGTTCGACCTACCTGGCTGCCACGGCCAAGGTTATTTTTGGGAAAAGTCCTGTGTTGGCTTGTTTTGTCACCTACGACAACTGTACTTATATCTTTTGAGTTGTAATACATTCTCTAAACATTATTTTTATTGGGATCCTAACTATATAACTTTTTTATGATTTCAAGGAATCTCCCAATTTTTATAACTAGTGTCATTAAATGAGTTTTATTTCAATTTAGTCACACTTTAACCTAAAACCTTCATTAGCGAGCTAATGTCACATTTTTAACTCACATGGTAGCGACTCTAAGGAAGTAGGGCGTTACAACATGTACTATCAACAGTGCTATGATCCACAAATGAATAGATATGACCCATATTGTAACCATTACGATTCGCAATGGGGGGAATATTCTAATACTTTCTACGATGGAAATCAATATGTTAAGCCAAATTACTACTCTCCATCAGAATATAATTAGTTCTGACCACAATATTTTGATCCATCAATTCGAGATCTCAACAATGCATTGAATGCCGGAAATCTCCAACTTCAACCAATGTCACAGCAGGTTTATGTGCCTCTTCCTCAACAACCTCCTACAGGAATGCAACAAGATCATGAACCATCAATTTTAGATATGCTAAAAACATTGGTGGCTTCAAATATGCACTCCCAAGTAATTCTTCAAAGTAATCTGAAATATTTTCAAAATTTCAAGAGTACAATGGGACGAATTGATACATTTTTGAATAATCTTAAGGTTGAGAATTTCGGACAATTACCCACAGAATTGGAGAGGAATTTAATAGAAAATGAGAGTACCCTATCTCTCCATAGTGGTACATAGTTTGACTTATCACCTCACCCAGACAAAATAGTTGATCCAATTTCTACTCAATAAGTCAACAATTCAACACTAGAAGGATCCTCTCCACAAGAGGTTGACACTCCTACTTCATTTGGTCCATCCTTACAGAAAAATTAATACAAACCAACTATCACAACCTATGTATCTATCCTACCCTTCCCAAGTAGATTGAAAAGGTCTAACAAAGCAGAGGTCAACAAGGAACTAAATAAAACTTTTCGCAAAGTAGAGGTTAAAATTCCACTCATTGATGCATTCAAGCAAGTACCTCACTATGTTAACTTCTTGCAAGAGTTGTGTACTAACCTAAGAAAGCTCAGAGATGATTAAAAAATAACTGTAGGGGAGAATGTTTTTGCTATTCTCCAAATGAAGTTGCTACCCAAGTGTCAAGACCTTAAGACGTTTACATATCCATGCATTGTCAGTAAAACCAGGATTGATGATTGTATGATAGATTTAGGAGCATTTATTAATGTTATGTCTTTTTTTTTTTTTTGCGTCTTTAAAGCTAGGGTTATTAAAAGAAACTAGTTTTATTATTTGATTGGCTGATCGCACTAATGTTTTTTCCCTAAGGGTAGTTGGAGATGTTTTGGTGCAGATTCAATTTAGGAGGCCATTCTGACATATTACAAGTTCAAAGGTGGATGTCAAAGAGTGGGCACTAAGAATTAAATTTGATGGTGAAGTTATACAATATTTCAAAGCTAATAATTGGTTAAAGGCTTGATGGATGGTTATTATGAAGGCTGTTTATCCAAAAAAACATCGGTTGATGACGTGGCAAGAATTTTCGACACGTGGCAAAAATATTGCTCACCTATCGACCAGAAATATTTCTACATGCGAAGTTCAAGTTTTATATACAACTAGACTGGTCGTATACTCCGTGCATTTATGTAAAGATCTGTACAGTTGTAATGATATCTGAGAATATCTCTTCATTATGACCTGAAGATCTGTTTATGAAGGAAATATATTATTATTCGATTCATGTAATTCTTCTTGAGCCTATAAATACATAAGAAATAGCTCAAGGAAGGGATCTTTTTTTCTTTGTTCGAATTAGAGTACTATTATCCATCGTTTGTATTGTTTCCTTCTTCTAAGGTCTGTGAAACTCAGGAACCCTAGTTCTTTGATCATACCTTTGGAACTCAATACTAATAATAGTATCAAGTGGACATAGGTCATTACCAATCACTGGGGCCGAACCACTATAATTCTCTATGTTCTTTATTTTTCATTAGATCATTTTCTCAAGCTCTATATTATTTTTCTGTCATTTTCTAGACTCCGTGTTGTTGACCAAAACTAGGGCCTGGTAAAGCGCCTGGGATGGCGTAGGCCACAATGTGTTTACCCCGTTTACTGTTTTGCTGCATACTGTGGACTGTGATGTTATATTTTATTTGTTGAGTTTTCTTGTTGGGCATTGGCTAACGGGTGCTCTATGGTGCAGGTAAGGGCAAAAGAAAGGTCGACCAACCATGAGTATGGAGATTGTGGAACAATGAGTACATGTTCGACCTACCTGGCTACCACGGCCAAGGTTATTTTTGGGAAAAGTCCTGTGTTGGCTTGTTTTGTCACCTACGACAACTGAAATTATATTTTTTGAGTTGTAATACATTCTCTAAACATTATTTTTATTGGGATCCTAACTATATAACTTTTTTATGATTTCAAGGAATCTCCCAATTTTTATAACTAGTGTCATTAAATGAGTTTTATTTCAATTTAGTCACACTTTAACCTAAAACCTTAATTAGCGAGCTAATGACACATTTTTAACTCACATGGTAACGACTCTAAAGAAGTAGGGCGTTACAACATGTACTATCAACAGTGCTATGATCCACAAATGAATAGATATGACCCATATTGTAACCATTACAATTCGCAATGGGGGGAATATTCTAATACTTTCTACCATGGAAATCAATATGTTGAGCCAAATTACTACTCTCCATCAAAATATAATTAGTTCTGACCACAATATTTTGATCCATCAATTCGAGATCTCAACAATGCATTGAATGCCGGAAATCTACAACTTCAATCGATGTCATAGCAGGTTTATGTGCCTCTTCCTCAACAACCTCCTACAGTAATGCAACAAGATCATGAACCACCAATTTCAGATATGCTAAAAACATTGGTGGCTTCAAATATACACTCTCAATTAATTCATCAAAGTAATCTGAAATATTTTCAAAATTTCGAGAGTACAATGGGACGAATGTATACATCTTTGAATAATCTTAAGGTTGAGAATTTTGGAGAATTACCCACAAAATTGGAGAGGAATTTAATAGAGAATGAGAGTACCCTATCTCTCCATAGTGGTACATAGTTTGACTTATCACCTCACCCAGACAAAATAGTTGATCCACTTTCAACTCAATAAGTCAACAATTCAACCCTAGAAGGATCCTCTCCACAAGAGGTTGACACTCCTACTTCATTTGGTCCATCCTTACAGAAAAATTCATACAAACCAACTATCACAACCTATGTACCTATCCTACCCTTCCCAAGCAGATTGAAAAGGTCTAACAAAACAGAGGCCAACAAGGAACTACTTAAAACTTTTTGCAAAGTAGAGGTTAAAATTCCCCTCATTGATGCATTCAAGAAAGTCCCTCACTATGTTAATTTCTAGAAAGAGTTGTGTACTAACATAAGAAATCTGAGAGCTGATAAAAAAATAACTGTAGGGGAGAATGTTTATGCTATTCTCCATAGGAAGTTGCTACCCAAGTGTCAAGACCTTAAGACATTTACATATCCATGCATTGTCAGTAAAACTAGGATTGATCATTGTATGATAGAATTAGGAGCACTTATTAATGTTATGTCTTATTTTATTTTTGCGTCTTTAAAGCTAGGGTTATTAAAAGAAACTAGTGTTATTATTTGATTGGCTGATCACACTAATGTTTATTCCCTAAGGGTAGTTGAAGATGCTTTGGTGCAGGTTCAATTTAGGAGGCCATTCTTACATATTACAAGTACAAAGGTGGATGTCAGAGTGGGCACTTAGAATGAAATTTGATGGTGAAGTTATACAATTTGATATGTTGAATTCTTTTGAGAAGTACAAGAGGAAGGCGGTTTTGTTAAATGACCCACCATTACAATTATGACCACATCATTCACTCAAGCTAACGATGTTAAACACAACAAACTTTGAGGAGTTTTTCTTACCCTTATCTTTTTATTTTGCATTGCTTTTTTATTTAGTATATGCATTTAGGACAATGCTAAAATTATGTGTGGGGGAAGGGAAAACTGGCTGTTTTATTTTTAATTTTCATTTCTTTAGTTGTTATTTTTGTTTGTGTTGTTCATTTGTTTTTTGTTGTTTAGGGATTTCTTGTGTCATTTCTTTAGTTGTTATTTGTGTTTGTGTTGTTTAGTTGTCTCTACTGTCATTTTTTTTAGGTTGTCATAAGCATGGCTATGTTGAAAGTTGTCTATCAATGATAAAGCTTCTAATTGAGATAAGACTACTTCTAGGAACTTGATGAATTATGCATGAATTATGTGCTTAACTCTTGTGTGGTTTTTACTTAACATTGATCTTCTATTTTTAAACATAACGTGTACAATTAGATTTACCTTTCACTAGTATTTGGAGATGTTTATGTATGCTATTACTTATATATAGTCTTGACCACTCTAGAAAACATTGATTTATTGTTTGAGGTGAAATAATTAGTACACATAATTAAGAAGATGATTAATGCATGGACTGTTCGAGCCTTTCAAGCCTACCTATGATATCTAATTCCCTAGTATCCCATTTTGAGCTATAATGACTATTGTTTTTATTCTATGAATCCAATATCTAAACCTTTGTAGCTTGAAAATTTCATCTATTTTTGTGACCCATTACACCATAATT
This sequence comes from Humulus lupulus, assembly GCF_963169125.1. Classification (NCBI taxonomy): domain Eukaryota; kingdom Viridiplantae; phylum Streptophyta; class Magnoliopsida; order Rosales; family Cannabaceae; genus Humulus; species Humulus lupulus. The sequence goes on along the minus strand of NC_084796.1, from coordinate 199,298,212 downwards.
TTATATGATTGTTTGATTTGGTGGGTTGAGTTAGGGATAGGACTGGAAATTCGTGTAAACGTGTCAGATTCGTGTCGACATGATTATGACATAACACGATTAAGGTAAACACAAACATGACACAATTATTAAACATGTCAACACGACACAACGCGATAACATGATTATGACAGGATTAATGTGTCAAGACACAACATGAAATTGACCCAATTAATCATAACTATATGAAAGAATGATAAAACCTATGACAATTATTCGTGTTATTGTGTTGACACGATTATGGCATGAAAAGATTATTAAATGTGTCAAAAACTCAAATATAAACACAATTATTAAACGTGTCACCCAAACTCATTTATTTTCATGTAGTGTCATCGTGTCGTGACCCAAATTTTCACCCTTAGTTATGGATTGTAAGAAGGGGAAGCTGTATTGGTTTGTTGGATTATAATGTGAAAGTGTATGATCTAATATTTCTTTCAATGAGTTGAATTGAAATGAAAACAACAGAAAAAAAAATCTGCACTGAGAAATATTGAAAAAAAAAACACTTTGCAAAAGTATAAGTGTGGGGGAAATTGTAAGATCAATGTGGAAACAAAAAATGGAAAGATTATATATTTTCTTGAATTTTGTGAGAAATTTTTGGGAACATCTAGAGAATAGAAAAAAAATATATGTTATGGTGTGATTTAAGCTTAAATATTCTTTTTTCATCTACCTTTAACCTTAGCCTTACATTACAAGATTGTAAAGACCTTTTGATTCCTTATTATGCGTGTTTACATTAGTGGAGAATAATTTGTTAATGTACATGGAGTGGATGTTTCTCATGAAAATATTTACTATACAATAGACTATAAAATATACTTTGGCATGTATAAATTGATTCAAGTTTAAGTGGTAACTGGCATTGAGTTGAAATTCTGAGGAATATGAAATTCAAATTTTTCCTATGACTTATTTGTTTGATCAATTTTTTAGACAAATAGCGCTTTCGATAAACCATTGCTTATGTATTTAGTTTTTATTTTGTTTACTCAAGGACAAGCAAAGGTCAAGTGTGGGGGAATTTGATAGGTATGGAATTTGTCTATTTTTAATTCATTATTCTTATATGATTATGCACTTTCTTATTTATTTATATATTTTTAATTAGTTTATTTTGTTTTTTTAGAATTTTCAAGACTTTTGGATGAAAAAGAATGAATTTGGGAAGTTTTAAAACCAATGCTAATTACAAGCCTAAAACTTCACATAAGATTTTGATAATTTTCTAATACTCTTTTAAAAATATTTCAAGAAATAAAAGTTTTAGATATTTTTCTTAGCTTTCCATATTTTTTTGAATCGTCCAATTCAGAGCTATATAAAGGAAGTTATGGTTAAAATAAAATCAGTGGCTTCAACTGAAGAAAAACGAAAAAATGCTATGCCCATGGCCAACCATGGCCTCGTGCCAAGGCTGTGAAACCATGGCCTCACATCGAGGGCCTTGCGCTAGGGGCCTCACACCACGTCCTCGCGCCAAGGGTGTCGCACCACGGCCTCACACCAAGGGTCTCGCGCCATGGGCCTCGCACTAGGGCCTCGCACCACGACCGCGCACCGAGGGTCTCACGCCAAGGGCCTTGCACCACGGCCTCACGCTAAGGGTCATGCGCTAAGGGCCTCGCTCCACGAACTCGCACCAAGGGTCTCGCGAGACACATGCCTCGCCTATAGAGCCAAACTATGAACAAGTGGTGGAGGTACATCCAGGTACAAAAGTTGGGGTGATCAAACAAACTCTTGGCATATACTAGAACCGACCACCACACTCCTGACACCACTACCACTTGTAAACTGCATATGCAGGGTTGTGTCTCCAGGGACCTCAATGTACTAAGAGTCATTAGTGCTCTACTATAAATATGACCTCCCTTCATCTGAGAAAGGGGGCGGGGGGGATTTTTGGGAGAATTTTGTAACCACTCATTGTTAATGGAAATAGAAACTCTACATTCTCTCTATTTTTCATTCTAAAATTTCAGAATTTACATTTTGTGTTCTTGAAATCATTAGAAAGTTTGCTTGAAGTTCATTTGATTTGAATCTACTTCTTTGACAACTCACGAAGTTCTTGATCTAACTTAGTTGACGAGTTCTAACCGTCAACAATTTGGCACTGTCTGTTGGAAGGATAAGTGCCAAGCCACTGTTCTTCCATTGATTCTGGTAGAGAAAGATGCCAAGATGCTCTAAGCAACTGAGAGAAACATGAGAGGTGGAGGTCCACCTCGACGGAGATCAGGTGAAGGCCTCCATGAAGAATCCTCCACCACCCGAAAATGTGGATGCACCAAAAGAGCCCATGGTTCCTGGAGATGAAAGGGAGGCTTCGTCCATAACTGTCCAGCCTGATGAGAACCATCCGAGACCATCAGATGCTCCCATGAAAGATGTTAGAGAGATACGCGAGTTACGCCGAAAGAACCAAAGGCTACAAACCACCTTAGAGAATATGCAAGAGGTGTTGAATGGCCTGCTACAAGGTAAATCAAGCATGTCACTTCCTAGATGAAGGGAGAAAGGCAAAGAGGGTGTAGAAACCACAATCCCTGTTGATGATGGGAGTACTCGACTCTCCACTTGTAATACCCCTCAAACGAAGCAGTTTGAACGTCCCAGACAGGCGAAGCAGCCCCAGAGGCCAGAGCAGAAGAACAATGCTAACCCTCATCACGAAGCCGAAGTCACATCTAATGAGGCACCACCCGACCTAAGAGAAAATCTCAATGGAAGGAGATCAGAAGTAAGGGCGATACCTCCTATGGCCCCTCCGAAGGGTAAAGAGAAGAGAAAGGCCAACCCTACAGAGCTGAGGGACTCCTTGAATAGGAGGCGACATGAGCTACACATTGAGATAAGGAGCCTTCGGAGAAAGATCGTCATGACGTCTGGGGGGCACATTACCGATGAAGAGCTCGACTACGAGTCACCCTTCATGAGAGAAATCTAGTTTGAACAGCTACCGACTAACTTTAAAGAACCTCATATGACCCCATATGAGGGCACCTCGGACCCCAAGTACCACTTGGACACCTTTAACGATTTAATGAAACTGAGAGGAATCAATCGTAGAGCAAGGTGTCACTGTTTTGCGGTCACGCTGAAGGGCCCTGTAGATAAGTGGTTAAAGAGGCTGAAGCCTAAGACCATTAGGTCATGGCAACAATTTTCCGATGAGTTGCTCCAACAACATCATGCCATATGCGATTATACCTTGCCGAGCACTAGCCTCGCTAATATAAAGCAAGGTAAGGAAGAAAGCTACATCCATAGGTTCAACATGGAGGCGGCTAAAGTGGGAAGCCTGACCAGGGGAGAACTCAAGATGGTAATCACGGCTGGCATGCACCCAGGCAATAAACTTTGGGATAATATGCTCAAAAGCGACGTCAATGACATAGACGATTTCAATGAACGAGCACAAAAGTACATTCATGTCGAAGACGGCCATGAGAACTTAAAGGAATTACTTGTTAGGCCCTCAACCCCTGAAGGTTCGAATGACGTAAAAAAGAAAAGGGTGTACGAAGTCCCAAGAGATGACCACCAGAGGAAGCATAAGCACAGAGGTAATCCTAGGCAAACATCCCACGCCATCTACACTGACCTAACACATACTAGGGAGCATATCTTCGTAGCAAACAAGATTCAGGTCACCTTCAGGAGACCCCCACCAATGAAGAGAGATCGGTCAAAAAGAGACCCCAGAAAGTATTGTCAGTATCATAAAGACATTGGCCACACCACAGCGGAATGCCCTCATTTAAAGGTGGAAATAGAGGAACTCATATGCAGGGGGCACTTGGGTAGATACGTCCGAAGAGAAAATGAAAGACTAGATGATAGGCCACCCTCCCACAAGCACGAGATGTAGCCCTAGAGGTGCAAGGAGAGGTGAGGACGATCTACAAAGGACCAGGATTCGGAGGACAATCGACAAAGGGGAGAGAGAGATATGCCAAAGAAGTCAGACGCAGTCCACCCCCATGTATGCTAAGCTTAGAACAACGACCCCGAAAAACATTAAAGGGGAAAATGACTCGATAACCTTCACCAAAGAGGACATACGGGTTGTGAATTTTCCACACAATGACCCCTTGATGTTAAGTTTACAGTTGGCCAACATGAAGGCACATCAGGCTCTGGTAGACAATGAGAGTTCTGTAGACATCCTATATTGCTCGGCCTTAGAGAAGATGGGACTGGGCATCGGGAACTTAAAGCCCTGCAACACCTCCATGTATGGGTTTACAGGAGACTTAATACAGCCCCTGGGCACAATCGAGTTGGCCCTCGCCATGGGAGAGCTGTCCAGACAGACCACTGTAATGAAAAACTTTGGCGTAGTAAGTTGTTCCTCGGCCTTCAACGCGGTATTAGGGAGACCCTCCCTGAGAGAATTGAAGACAATAACCTCGGTATATCACTTGGCCATAAAATTCCAACCTCTTGGGGGAGTAGCGAGCGTGAAAGTGAAATAGAAAGAAGCAAGGGAGTGTTATAACATGTCCCTCCGCACAGTCATGAAACTGCCAGAACCTATGGTGATGGCAGTTCAAGGGAGCGCAAACCCACACGAGTTCAATCCCAAAGTTACTAAGAAGATCACAATCAATGGTTGTGCATACGCACCTGGGAAGGAGCATTAGGTAAAGCTCCACTTTTAGTGTGATAAATCAAAAGGGCTACCATAGTTATCCCCCCATCATAGTTGTAAGTCCTCCCCTTAAAAGAAGCTATGGATTAGAAGGGTAACCTAGATGGCCTGATATGTAGTAAGAATAATGTTGCCATAGATACCTATGTACTCTACTTATTTTTAATGAATATGTTTCTTATTGGCATGGCACTCTCCTCATTTATGTGAGCACATATCTAACTCTCGTGTACCTATCACCAATTGGAATTATCAAAGTGCATGAACAAAATGATTAAAGTGCCCTACGAGATAAATCTCGCCAACCACTTGGGGGATAGGGTATACAGCCAAAAAGGGTCCTAAAAGAGACCCTTATAAAAGGGAAATAAGGAAGAAAACCTTGCAAGGCATATCTTAAGTTCACAAGGATTAGCTACCCTTATGAACATCAAGAGGGTCAAAAGGTCCTACAGGAAGAGCCTCCTAATAAATGCTGATACCTCCATAAGAGGAAAGGCCTTAGGAAGAGCATCCACCAATAAGCCTAGAGCAGCCACCAAGCCGTCTAGCCAAAAAAGTCCTAACAGAGACCTGTCAAAGGGTCCTACAGGAAGAGCCTTCTAATAAAGGCTGATACCTCCACCAGAGGAAAGGCCTCAGGAAGAGCATCAACCAATAAGCCTAGAGCAGCCACCAAGCCGTCTAGCCAAAAAGTGTCCTAAAGGAGACCCTTGTAAAAATAGTACTACGCATAATGACGAGAAGGACACTTCTCACAAGAAATAACTAGTGCGATCAAAAATATATAAAAGGATTGCTAGAACCCAAAGGGTCAACATATCCTTACAAATACAATCAAGGTGCACTAAAGAGATCATCAATACCAATCCAAATAAAGTATCAACGAGTTATTAGGGAAAAGATAGACCTATCAAACCCATTTGGCTTTTGTATACAAGGTTGGGCTCAAAAGGATCTCAAGCATAAAGAAGCAAAAACAAATGATCACACACATATATATATATATAAATGGAAAGTTGCAATAATGTTGCAAAATAAAATCTGCATCAGCCATAGCAAGACTTAGAGAATTTCCCAAACAAAATGAGGTTCAAATGACCATACAACCAAATCGAATTAAAAGGTAAAAGCTATAGATGCAAAATCTCAAGGCCTCCCGTCGAGAGCATTCCACTCGGCCACCTTGGCAACGACATGCTAACCAAAAGAGGAGAAATCGAAGCTAGGATTCTGCCTCCACATTCGATAGAGGGTGCGCTCTATGGACTTGTATTCGACGTCAACCAAATTAGCCTCCGGAGAGTGACCCTCTCCTGCAACATCGCAGCCTTGGCCTCTGTTCTCCCCAAATCAGCTTCTAGGAGAGTGACCCTCCCCTGCAACATCGCAGCCTTGGCTTCCACTCTCCTCTTCTTTTTTGACGACGAAGTGGCCTTCACCACGACATTCTACAACTTTAGCTTGGTATCAGTAAGTTGTCCTTCGAGCTCCTGAACTTTGACCGCTGGACGGTCCCTTTCAACGTTCGACGAAGAAAGGTCCTATGCCGAGTCAGCAAAGTGTTGAGTCACCATAGAACCATGCAAGGAAGCAGAAAGAAAAAAAAATGAGCAAACAAGGAACCCAAAAAAAAAAAAAAGATCAATGTAAGATGCATGATATCACGCAGGTTGTGGAGTGTATAAGGGTCTCCCCAAGCTTCGCCATGGTAAAATTCCCGAGACCTCTCCACTCCGTCTTAGAAATACCCTCGGTGACTCGGGTATAACTTTGAACGTAAGTGGATGCAATGCGACCCACCCAGGATGTCCCCTCCAAATCAGGGGTGCCCCGGTGAGCAGGGACAGATGACCCACTCACCGAGGGAGGAGGAGGCGTAGGAACATCAGAAAAATGGGGCCTCGAATGGCCATGATTAGTGGGAGCGTAAGGAAGATTATCATAGTCCTCGGAGAAAGGCAAAACAAAGCACCCTGGCATGGTCTGTGGACCACGGGAATGAGAGGTCGTGTCACAATCTGTAAGGACAAAAGGGGGGCAACCCCTGGGGGACAGAGATGATCAGGCTGGATGCCTAGATTATGGGAAAACCTTCTCAGGCACCCATTCCACATCCCCTCCATTCGAGTGAGTCTTTGCTAGAGTCACCTTCTTCTTTCGCTCGGAAATATGCCACAGTAGGTCGGGCTCCGAAACCCTGGATAAACCATAGAGATTAAGGTTGGCCACTATGAAGAGACGGATGACCATTTTCATAGCAGGGTCGGCATCGGGAATACTGAAGCTCTCTAAACAATCAGCTCGGTTATCAATTTGAGTATAAGTTCCAAAATAGCAAATTCAATGTAAAAGGAAAAAGCTTGAAGTACTTACTTGGGGTTGAGCAAAAAATTTCCCGAACAGAAATGGGACCTTTCACAAAGAAAAAGGCTTCCTTCTAAGAACCCGTGTTGGACACGGAACCCTCTATCAAGGAGACCTGAGAATTGGCTTTTTGCAGGAAATAGAAGCCTTTGGACTTAGAGGTGGGCATGAGATTGTACATAAAATGCACCTCTTGGTCTATGGGAGCATGACCATTAAGCTCCACAAATGCCATATATAGGCAGCTTAAAGTCAGCCAGTTTTTAGGTGCCAGTTGTAGCGGAGTAAGGTCGAAATGGTTGAGGACCATGATAAGGAACAGGTGCAAGGGAATGGTCCTACCCGCCTTCAAGATGTGCTCGTTCATGGCCACGTTACCCTAGGGGGGATTATCGGCCCCACACTTATTGGAGGGTACGTATAGCTTGTACTCCTTGCCAATGTGATACTTCTCGGATAATTCTAACAACTAGTTTTCTGACACGTTTGACACGATGGTGGACGCCAACATAGGACCAGAATCTAACTTCTCGGAAGCCACCTATCGTCGCATTCTCTTTGACATATTTGCAAAACCCAAGGAAAAAGGTGAGGTCAAAAAAGGGCACTTTACCCTCCATTTTTTCCTTCTTGCGAGAGTTTTCCACCGAGGCATTGAGTGTGGAAGCATTGAACATGGGTTGAGGGGAACTAGGGGTGACCTCAAGGCTACTATAGGAAAACAACAGGGTAGGAGGTTTAGGAGGGAGGTTTCCCTCCATGAACTCCAACTCCATTTGTAGATAAAAAGGGCTCACTCTAAGGCTTGCAATGTGGTCATTAAGGGCAAAGGGGAAAGTGTAGCGACCCAAATTTTCTAATAAGGCTTGGGGCCTTGATTAGCGTGCCTGGAGGGCAATAACTGTTATATTCTATTAATATATGTGAATTTAATGAATATGTGATTAGAATGCATGTGTTAGGCGATTAAATATGCATGTGGGTCCCGTTTTGTAATTTTAGCCCGTTGAGGGCATAAATGTGATAATGGTGATATATTTGTGATCCACGTTCCGAGACGGTCCTAGTGAGTTGTTTCGCTAAAAGTCACAACGGGGTTAAATACCCGGCTCGGGAGGAGCCTAGGGGTATTTTGGGAATATTATAACTTGAGTTTGGAGTATTTAAGGAATGGTTAGTGGCACTTTGGTAACTTGGGTAACTATAGGTAACTCTTGAGGATAGTTGTTTTAAGTGGGAAGTGGTATTCTTGCAAGGGATTAAGGAATAGTCTAGAATGCCCTTGAGGGTTAGCTAGAGACTAAGTTGGAAAGGATGGCAATTGGGTCAGTTGGCCTTAGGAGAGGATAATCTTGGTTTAGGAAAGTCATATACGTTATTTTACTTAGGCATAAACTTAATGTCTTATGTTGGAAGCTCAAAGGAACCAAGAAGCTAGTAGAGAAAGGTGGAAGAGAGCTGAAAATCTTTGAGGCTAAGCAAGGAATTCAAGGCTGATTTGAAGCAACTAGAGTCAAGCATAGACCAAGGTTAATTCAGAGGTAAGGTCTCATATCTGAATTTTAGATTTCCTTGCCTGTTTTGAGAATATGGGTGGTGTGCTGAAAGTTGAGTTTGTGGCATAGTGACTGTGGGATTCAGATTGGAAATCAAGGGAGTTAAGCTTTGAATTGGGTTTGGAAGTGGCTGAAGGTCGAATTTTAGTTTGAGGTAAGAATTTCGTGCATCTCTAAAGTTTAATGTCTGGTATGGTTTAAGTTTTCTGAAGGGAGGTTTAAGTTTTATAAATGGTGGTTTAAGTTTTGTGAAATTGAAGCCACCAGGTGAATTTTGGGTTTGAATGTGTATCTAGGCTTGTTGTTGATGTTTCTGAGATGTTAGATGGTCTATATGGGGTTTTGGATTGAATTTGAAACTAAGGTATGCTTTGGTATTGATTTGGGAGTGTTTTGGCTTGGGGAAAATGTTAGGAATAACCCAGTTTCTGGGTTCGCGTATGGGTGCCGCGACCCTATTCTTCCATGCCGCGGTGCTAGGATGCATCAGGGGAAGGGCACCTTTCTGGGCGCCACGACCCTTATGGGTTAGTGCTGCAACGCTAGGCCATTTCTTGGTAGGGAAAATTTTCAGTTTTTAGGCTTTTTCCCAGAGGGCTTGAGGGACGCTTCCGCTACCTTGTGTAGGGAACCGGGAGGTCCCGTGAGCTCGGGATTAGTTCCGGGAGATGATTATAATTGGTTAGTAATGATAGTGTTATGTATGTGTTGTGACTAGGTTTTCAATGAGGCTCAGGTTAGAGGACCATGCTCGTGATTTCAGTACTCAAGAAGCTCGAGACATAGGTAAGAAAACCGTTGTACCCATAGAGCAGGGCGAGGCCCCATAGTTGTGTTGCAGGGCATGGCTCTATATGATTATGCGCAGGGCATAGCCCATTGATTATGTTAATGCGTATTTAAGTGTTTGATTAATTATGCTATGTATGTAAATATGTGAATGATCGGCAAGAGTTGGGTACGGTGAAGGCCGAGAACGGCGAAGGCCGAGTGCGGCAAGGGCCCAGGATCAGGGTTTAGCACGCAGAGTGCGAGTTGCCAGGGAGAGACCCTAAAGGATACCTGGGATATCCTTATGGTGTGGACCGCGAACCCAGGGCCTGGTAAAGCACCTGGGACGGTATGGCCGTATGTGTTTAGCCTAATGACGACCTGTTTATATGCTGAGTGATTTATATGCATATGTTATCTATTTGTGTGGGGTTTTCTTGTTGGTCTTTAGCTCACGGGTGCTCTGTGGTGCAGGTAAGGGCAAGGGGAAGATTGGCCAACCTTGATTACGGAGGGCGTGAGGCGATGCGTACATGTCTGGTCTGCCTGGCCTCCACGGCCAGGGGTATTTTTGGGAGTTGTTTTGTACTGGATTCTATTTTGTCGTTTAGTCAACTTCAAACACATTTTAAGTTGTAAATATTTATAAACAGTATTTTCTTTTGGGATCCCTAATGTAAAACACTCATAGTTTTCAGTGATTGTCTACACTTTCAAATTATGTGATTTTAATACAGTTTAGTTACACTTTTGAGCTTAATACTTGGTTAGCAAGTTGAATGCACTTTTTAAACTTACTTAGTAATGGATCTAAGGTAGTAGGGTGTTACAGAAAAGGACTCCATCACCCCTCAAAACCAAATCTATTTTGCTCTCCACCACCGAGATTTTATGCCTAAGCTCGGACATGCGCTCAACCTTACATATACGGGCTCTCCTCAAGTTGTCATAGTCTTGGTAAAGGTTATTCTTGGGGGACTCTGAGTCTGAAGATAAGTCTACAAACTTGACACCTGGAGGAACGCTAGACGATCCCCCACATGCCATAAAGCCTCGTCTCGTTTGTAATAGGGGTGCAAGTGTAGGTGGAAAGGGTGCGACAAAACACAAAGGAATAATCTCAAAACCTCTAGACACAAGTGCTCAAAATGACCAACTACATGCTACAAGGGAGGGTATATGTGCAAGCAGGGGTATGTATGTGGATTAGCTCACGAGGAGCTCCGACCAAGACAACCCAACCCGAGTAATGCTAATTTAAATCCATTGAACATAAGAAAGGAAGAAAGTGTACCTTGAGTGGGTAAAATCGAGCACCGTCGCGGTCGAAGAAATGCCAAGGGTCGAAAGCACTGTCGCAGTCGAAGGAATGCAAAGGGTCGAAAGTACACGTCTGCAAAAAGAAAGGAGAAAGGTGTTTCATTCTCCTAGCACCTATATAGACGTTTACATATATATAAAAAAGATGAGAAATATATAATAATTAGGAGGAAAGAAAGCCAAAGTGACCTTGTGAGGAATGGAACCACTTACCTCTTGGAGGATGTGAAGACACAAATACCACCAAGCTAAGAAAATAAAGTGTAGTCATTATGTTTAAGATGAAGATCTATTCATAAGAAGCTCAAACTCATCTTAGTCGTTGAATCCAATGCTTGATATAATGTCAAAAATGGAGCCAAACACCTACATTGGGATCCGCACAGCCAAATGATAGGCTCACATTCAATCTCAAAGGATCATGAGGATCACCACCTCCAAAGTGTGTTACTTCACACCACCAGAGCAAAGAATCACACTAACATCGCAAGTGGTTTGAAGGCACCGTCCCAAGGAGTCTACCAGAGTGCCTGAAGGCCCTCCCATAGATTGCGGGGTAAGTGTGGATGCCAAAATTCTAGGCACGAGGCTCCCACCTTGTGCTATTCAAACCATAGTCTTGAGATTGAAACGGCGAAGCCTAACCTTGCGTCTTGGGATAAGAGTCCTACAAAACCACCAAGTGCACCATGGTCTCGTACCACGGCCTCGCGCCGACGGTCTTGCGCCAAGGGCCTCACATCATGGCCTCGTGGCGAGGGTCTTGCGCCAAGGGCCTCGCACCACAACCTCGCGTTGAGGGTCTAGCGCCAAGGGTGTCGCACCACGGCCTCACACCGAGGGTCACGCACCAACGGTATCACACCACGGCCTCACACCGAGGGTCTTGCACCAAGGGTGTCGCACCATGACCTCACGCCGAGGGTCTCGCACCACGGCCTCACACAACGGCCTCGTGCCGAGGTCCTCGCACCACGACCTCACGCCAGGGCCTCGCACCACAGCCACGCACCAAGGGCCTCGCACCATGGTCTCGCGCCAAGGGTGTCGCACAATGGCCTCACGCGGAGGGTCTTGTGCCAAGGGCCTCGCACCACGGCCTCACGCTGAGGATCTCTTGCCAAGGGCCTCGCACCATGGCCTCACGTCGAGGGTCTAATGAGATACATGCCTCGCCTACGGAGCCGCACTCTATGCCAATAATATGCGTTTAGGGGTTAGAGGCCCCTTTCATTTCATTTTCATAGGGCCATCTCGCGAGGTCCTAGATTGTCAGGCATCTTGGAATAACTGTAAGGATTTTAACACTTGAAGCCCTTGGGAATAATGTACCTTGCGAGGGTCAAAAACCTGTGACTCAAGGAGCTCATACAAATACGAAATGCACCTACAAACAAAGAGGAGTTGGAGTACGGACACGACGTACACGCTAGTCAAGTAGTGGTCGTACAAGTAAGGTACCTGATGTGGTCCTCATCAGCCAATCTCTGATGCTTGTCCTGAACAAGTGGTGGAGGTACATCCAAGTACTAAAGTTCGGATGCTCCAACAAACTCTCTGCATGTATGTAAAGAACGCCCTAAGCTAATACTTATAAAACATTCGCATAACATAGTTTGTAAAAGAATACCACTCATTATCAAAGTCTCAGTGGGGACTTGCTTAAAACCATGAAAGTTGGCGCCATTAGTTTTAAAAGAAAACATAAATTTTTATGCAAAGTTTAAAAGAAACAAAATTAAATAACTGAGTCCCACTGATAATTTAGGAAAGTCTCTTAAACAAAACATAATTTAAATGGCGTTCTACGATGATCATTTTTCCGTCCATAGGATTACCCCACGCCATACACCCCATGATGATAGAACTCCTCACGTCACCACGTGTGCCATAAAGAAATCCTATTTGCTACATGATGAGCATGGATCGCTAGTTGTCCATGTCACCCTATGAGGTAAACAGGAGTCTCTGGTCCTTGAATAACCTCGGCGCGTCCGCCCTAGGAGTTACGTCTCAATGTCCTTAGTAACTCGTTCGATGTATCTAACATCGTAATATGTTTGATGTATCTAACATCGTAATCTGTTTGATGTATCAAACATCGTAACTTGTTTGATGTATCTAACATCCATACACATATCACATTCAACATATCATCACATTATGGCATTCATAATTCATAACAATTCATTCATACAACAATCTTACCATTCATAGCATAAAATCATAGAATCTATCTAACTTCCTTACCTCAGGTCCAAGCTAAGAAATTTCACAATCTTTCAGCGAGCCTATATCATAATCAAAACAACATTTCTTAGGTTCATAAAATTACTATTTTGCCCTTCCATACAACTCATGTGTGCATGGGCCATGCACACATAATAACAGTTACACATAACATGCAATTATTCTTAACTACACATAAAGCCATAAAAGAATAATGCTCGTTTTACTTATTTTACATGCATGATCTTTTTATAAAAACCACATAGTTGAGTAATAAACATAATTTTGGACGTAAAAGTGGAGTTGCATGTAACATGCATACGTGGGAACATTACATAATTGTGACGTTTTCAAAAACGATAATTCTATATTTCTTACTTTTATTGTTTTAACATCAATAGACTTATAACATGCTTATTTTTTTCTTAAAATTTCTAAGTTGATTAAATTTCTCAAAACATTATTTTATTTTATAAAATAATTTGATTTAGCTCAAAAATAAAATGTGTCAATTTCTTCATTAATCTCAAATTACAAAGAATTAACCAAAAACTTGGAATTAATTAAAATACCTATTTTTAATATGTTTCTTTAGAAAAAATAAATTTTATCATTGTGTTACATAAATGAAGTGAGAAAAATATTTTTAAGTGTGGAAAATATATTTTTATTCAAATTATTTAAGACTTAGTTTTATGTAGCATAAATCCATATGTGACAATTAAATAACCATTTTTAACCTTTTTAAAACAAACTTTCAGCCACCATTTATTTTCTTCAAAAATCATAAATAAATAGAATCTAAATATTTTTCTCAATCAAAATAAAGGAAAATCGTAACTTATCAAAATATGCATTCATACCATTAAAAATACCATTTTTCAATATTACCATAACTTAGGAAAATAATTTGTTCCAAGAACTCATCAAATTCATTTTAGTGAAACTCACTTCACATTTTCTTACAAAAATTCCAGCAACTATTTCTATCTTTAAAAATCACCATATTCAATTTAAAAACTCATATTTTCACAAAAATTCAATAAAAATTATGTAGGTAATTATTTGAGTAAAATATCATTTTAATGGGACTTAAAATACCCCTTTTAATTTCATAAAAGTAACATAACATCAAGGACATTACTTATGCATGGAAATCATTTTTTTATCAAACTTTTACCCAATTATTTACAAAAATCAGCAAGCTTAATTCCTCAAGAGATTCATCTTTTATCCCAAAAATTTCACATAAAATCATACATGTCCAAAATCTTATCATACTCTTATTATATACATAATTCTAAGAATATTACTAACATATTCACATGAAATCTTATAAAACCAATTTTTCTATTCCATTGAATCTACACATGAAATCCAACAACAATAACAATGTCAATAACATACATAAATTCATAAACACCATATCTCATAAACATGCCTTATAACGAACCTAACATATTTCTGATCATATTTCTAAAATCATCATTTACCATTTTACATAAATCAAAGATTAAAAAGATAACCATAGCAATATAAACATAACATATATCCTCATTATAAACCCTATCAAATCCATTTTCTCAATCATACCCATGAACCCTTTTTAAACAAATCATATTCTCTTAAAAATACAAATCATAATCATCAATCCTACAATAATCAACCATTAGCATCACCATCAAAAACCTCAAAGACAAACCCATCAAAACCAATATATAGGCTAAGAAAGACCATTACCTCTCTTGATTGTAAAATCAAGAACACAATATGATCAACACCCAAACTTCACACCCCTTGTTCAAGCCTAGGGTTTTATTTGAAAACCACCATGAGGATTCCTCTTCACCTTCTTCTTCTTTTTTCCTTTCTTTCCTATTCTCCCTCTCTCTCTCTACACGCCACTCTCTCTCTCTCTCTCTCTCTCTCTCTCTAGGTCACGGCAGCCACAAGAAAATATGCCCTCTTCTTCTCTTCCTTCCCCCTTTATTCAACTCTCTCAATAAAGCCTCACCAACACAAAATGGTAAGTTTCCTTTTTCTATTTTATTTTCTCATAATTCCTTTTTATTTTTCTTTTATTATAAAGGATTGGAGTCAAATGATAGTTTCCCAAAATGTCTATCCTCATCCAAATAAATTTTTATTCTCTTAAAAGAAAAATGGAAAAAATATCAAGCAATCCCCTAATATCTTACACTACACGTCCACCCTCTTTCCATATCCTTTATTTTCTTTTTTTTATTTATTTAATTTCCTACTTATTAAAATAAACTATCCAAAAATATCAATAAATGGAAATTATAAAATGTGTAGAAAATCCACACATGTGCACCTTATTACCATATACTAGCACACACTAAAACACTAGGGTGCACCACTATCTACCATGCACCTTAGTGCATTCAACCATAACTCACATAATTACATCAATTATCACACTTATTTAAAATGTAACACTAATAGAAAAATAAACATGTTACACAATTATTCACTTATTAAATTAATTAACCAAACAAATAATTAACAATTTTAAATTCAAAAGATTATACCAAACAATTCTAACAATTAAACAAACCATCAAATAAAATAAACAACATTTAAATAAAACAATTCATCACACTTAACATTTATATAAAATAAATCACAAAAATTTAAATAATCTAAAAAAAAATTTTGGTGCACTACAATGTACTAGAACCGACCACCACACTCTTGGCACCACTACCACCTGTAAACTGCATAAGCAAAGTCGTGTCCCCAGGGACCACAATGTACTAAGATTCATTAGTGCTCTACTATAAATATGACCTCCCTTCATCTGAGAAAGGGGGGGAATTTTTGGGAGAATTTTGTAACCACTCATTGTTAATGGAAATAGACACTCTACATTCTCTCTATTTTTCATTCTAAAATTTCAGCATTTACATTTTGTGTTATAGAAATCATAAGAAAGTTTTCTTGAGGTACATTTGATTTTAATCAACTTCTTTTAGAACTCACGACATTATTGATCTAACTTAGTTGACGAGTTCTTGCCATCAACAAAAAGCAAAGTGGAGCAGTGAGCATCGGGGTCTGCTTCCGAATATGTACATTTGGCCTGACCTGGGGAGGTTTTTGATGGATCACCATTTTGAAATGAAAATGTAGGGAGCTTGTTATTTCTCTTTATGACATTTGTTTTGCTATAACTCTGTGGAAGAGTGGTTGTAATGTCGTCTGCTAAACTAAAAGTGTGCGCACACAATATTTTCTTAAAATTTTTATTTTATATGGATTTTCGGTACAATTATTTAAAGTAAAAGTTTAAATTTCCGCATGTTTTTGGTCTTGTAATCATTGGGACGTTATATTAACCTAGCCCAAAGAAAAACCTATAACAAATCACCAAAATTACTCCTTGGATATTTCCTAATTTCCTTCTCCTAAATCAAGACATTAAAAACCATTGACCCATCAAGGAAATAAATAAAAAAATAAATGGGAAACCAATGCCCTCTCACTCTCTACTCCTTGGTTATTTCCTAATTTCCTTCTCCTAAATCAAGACATTAAAAACCATTGACCCATCAAGGAAAAAAAAAAAAAAATGGGAAACCAATTCCCCCCACCCCCCCCCCCCCCTCTCTCTCTCTCTCTTTCTCTCTCTCTCTCTTTATACTTGGCTATGTGTGGCATTTTCACACTACCATTCTCATATTTCTACCATCCATACTTAGCACATGTCAACCACACATCAAATCCATACCCTATTTAATTTTATTTGATTTAAAATTCAAAATAAATGAGAAAATAATTCCCTCTCCTTCCCTCTCTTCTCACGCCCTCTCTCTCTCCTATTCTAGGTTTTCCATTTCTAGTTTGAACACTATTCTCTAGAACAATCTCCCATTTTTTTTCTTTTTCTTAAATAAATAAATTACTCATAAATAAAAGAATAAACTAAATAATGCATGCTCAAAATGCATACATGCATACGCACTCACACAAGTGCTCAAGTTCATCTCTACTATCCATGTACCATAAGGCACACAATCAAAATTCAAGAACTCACAATTTACAAATAATTCAATTGAACAATTAACAAATTTATGTTCACATAATTTCTACCAATCAATTCAAATAATAAAATTAAAATTCTAACACTTAACAATTAAATTAATATAAACAAATAATTAATTAAAAAAATTAGTGCCCTATAGTATACCCCCCTTAAAAAAAAATTCGTCTCGAAATTCTTTCTTACCAAATAATTCAAGGTGTCTTTATCTCATGTCTTCCTCTAGCTCCCATGTTGCTTCTCTTTCTGTACTATTCTTCCACAGGACCTTAACTAGCAGAATCCTCTTGAACCATAGTTCCTTGATTCCCTTTTCAATGATACGCTTAGGCTGTTCATCTTAACTCAAGTCCTGCTTTAACTGCAATGGCTTGTAACTCAAAACATGGGAGGGGTCTAACACATACTTATGCAATATTGAAATATGAAAGACATTATGTGTTTCAGCAACTGTTGGGGGCAATGCTAATCTAAAAGCAACTTGCGCAACTCTGTCCAAAATTTCAAATGGACCTATATATCTCGGGCCCAACTTCCTATTATTTCCAAAGCGCATAACTCCTTTCATTGGCAAGACTCTTTCAAAAATAGACTCACCTACTGAAAATTCAATAACCCTTCTCATAAGTCAGTGAGATGATTGCGAAAATTCGCAAAAGGATGCTTACTGCTCAAAGTAGGCAAAAGAGCTACGCAGAACTTAAGAGAAGAGACATCGAGTTTTCAGTTGGTGAGTTTGTGTTCTTGAGAGTCTCACCAATGAAGGGTGTTATGCCTTTTGGAAAGAAAGGGAAATTTAGCTCTAGATTTATAGGTCCATTTGAGATTTCAGACAAAGTTGGGCAAGTTGCAGTCCGTTTTGAACTTCGCCTAGTACTAGCTGAAATGCATAACGTCTTTCATATCTCGATGTTGCGTAAGTACGTATCAAATCCCTCTCATGTTCTGAGTGATGAATTGTTACGGCTGAAGCAGGAACTGCGTTACGATGAACAACATGAGCTCATCATAAAAATGGGAATCAAGGAACTGAGGTCCAAGAATATTCTGATAGTTAAGGTCCTGTGGAAGAATAGCACGGAAAGAGAAGCAACATGGGAGCTAGATGAAGACATGACAGAAAGATACCTTGAGTTAATTGGTAAGAAAGAATTTCACGACGAAATTCCTTTAAAGGAGGATATATGGCAGCATACCAAATATTTTTTTATTATTTAATTGTTTTTGTGTATGTTATTTTCAATTGATTCTTTATTTGGATTGCTTTTAATTGTTTAAATTTTTTGAAAATAGTTGCTTTGTGAATTATTTGTTTACTATAAGGTTTGAGATAGAAATTAAGTGTGACATAACATGAGAATGAATGTTAAGACTTTTTCTAACATTGTCTTGTGTGTGCATGTGTAGTTGTGGCAAAGACACCCAAAGTTTCTATCTTGAAAATTATTTGAATATTGGATGAAATATTTGATTATATTGCAATCAAGGTAAAATGAATAATTATGTTGTTTCTATTTTTAGATTAATTTTCCTTGATTTAAAGCCAATAGAAATTTCCTTGATCATTTTGTCTATATTTTTAAATTAACTTTTTCTTGTAATTATCTTGTTAATTGGAAAATAAAGGAATTGATTGTTTACTTTATTAGTGCTAGCCAAATGTGAGAGGGTGCAAGGTCTGTGTGGGTGTTGTCAACCAATGGATTTTCCATTGGTGGCCATTTTTGTCAATTTGCATGATAATAGATGAGGGAATCAAGGGAATTAATTGGCCTATAAATAAGAATGTGGTAGTGGGGGGAGTTAGCTAGGGTAGAGGCATAAGTTTGGTCTCCCTTACTCTTTCAAGGGCATAATGGAACCTCTGTTGTCCATGTCACATCTTTGACATAACCAGTATAACTGGGCTGGTAAAACCTCCTCCATGAGGTAAACAGGATCTCATGTCCTTGTATAACCTCGGCCCATCTGCCCTTTGAGTTAACTAATATCCTTAGTAACTCATTTGTTGCATTGCATTTAGTACGCTGGCAACCTTCTCTTTTAATTCATACAAACACATGTAACCCAGCTCACATCAAAACAGAGAAAATACATGTTGCATCATACTTGTCATAACATATCAAGATAAAATTCTACTTTTACATATCACTTGGTTTATCATCAAAAGATAGCATCATCATTTACATAGAACATTATTTCTTGTAGCATACAAGTCTTACCATTTCATAGCATAAACATAAAAATTCTACCTACTTCCTTACCTCATGTTCGAGGAAAGCAAAAATGAGAATACTTCAACACGAGTCTATAATCATAACCAAATGTTCATCTCTTAGAATCAAGTAAGACTACTCACGCCCAACATGCATTCCCCCCGTGTGCATGGGCCATGCACACGTGGCACACGTTTCTCAATAATTGCAAACATACAACATTTCCACTTAAAATCATAAAAGAATAATGCTAACTCTACCCATTAACCCTTCATGGTTACAACGTAAAAGTCATGTGCTTGAACAATAGGCATATATTTGAACATAAAAATACATTTGCATGCGACATGCATAGGTGGGAGTGTTATAAAATTTTGACGTTTTAAAACGAGAATTCCTACATGTTTATTTCTTGCCTCTTCAAACAAAATTCAGCAACATTATTTATTTACAATTATTTGTTTCTCTAAATCCCAAAATTTCTTATACAAATTTAAATACATCAGCATATTTACATTAAGTAATAATCCATTAAGCATTTTCTAATTTCTCTTAAAATAATAATTTCAATTTTTTTTTTTAAATAGAATAAAAAAAAGGTGACAATATTTGTAGCTATTTAGAATAGCTAAATAAGTTTCTTCTTTCCTATAGAAAATAATTTTAATAATCTGTACAAGAAACTACATTATTTAAATGTGAAAATTCATGAATAAAGTGTGGAAAAATTACATATTTACATTTTGAGAATACCACATTCATCATATACATAGCTCAGGGTTTAACATATTTGATGCACTAGTTTTATTATCTAATTTAAAATACTTTTCTTACTATTGACTGAAAAAATTCCAGCAACTATTTATTCAATCAAAATTACAAAGTTGGACTAAAACTATATTTTCTTTTGTAAAATATACAAAAAAATATGCATGTATTAATTTGATAAAAATACGAATAACATGTGAAATAATATGCCATTTTATTTACTTAAATCAAATACGACTTTGAGAAATCACATGTGCCTTTCAAAACATTAATTTACCATTATCATCACAAATTATATTAAAAAAATACAAAAAGCATAAATAAAAGAAAACCATTCTTAATCATGCTAAAAAAAATGCTTAGACCAAATCTTATTACACGAACTAGAGCATCATTTGTAAGGGGCTTAATACCAATTCCCATTTTTAACAAAATAACCTAACATGTCTCTAGTGTTTATATGTGACATCAAATACAAAAAATAAAAAATAAAAAAAATAATCGACATGCAATAATATTCTCCCTAGGTCGAAACCCATAAGAACAAACTATCATAAAAAAATATCAATAATCTCATTCACATTAACATGAACCCAAGCATGTTTCTACACCTCTTTTACACATTTTAATATTACCATTAGCATGCAATAAATAATCAAACCATCTTCAATCATACACACAAGGTTGACAACTTCATGGCACCAATCATGAAAACAATACCAATAAACCCATTCAAAAATTGATAGTTTTGACAATAGCAACAAGGGACAACATAAACTTATCATGATATACAACCAAATATAAATCAATCATGCAAAAAGGATCCCTAGGTTACCAAAAGCATAAAAACAACACATATAAGACCCTAGCATGCCTTGATCTACGAAACATAATATCACACGTCCACTTGCATAAACCTGCTTATTAAGAAAATGACTCAACACCAAGAGCCCCAAAACATGCATTAGGCTGACCACAAAATCCAAACTCTTGATATCATGACCATGTCCCCTTCCATAAAAACATGGCAAAACCCAAAATACAACCAAGTCACAAAAAGGCTAGAACTCCTTATCATTCAAAGCGGAAAATCCAAAATCAAACCACTATCAATATCGAAACAAATATCAAGGATAAGATTTTCTACCTCCTTTGTGAAGATAAAGACTCAATATATGGAAAGATGGTAATCACCTTCTTCGCACACATAGGGGTTTTCGAACCCACACAAAGAGAGAAAAACCAACAACTACTAAGAAACAAAAGACTTTGCAAATCAAAAGATGAGGAGATTGACTAGAGAATCAAAAATATAAAAACTCATACACATACCCTAGGATTCAAAATCCTTTTTCTTCTTCTTCTCCTCCTCCTTTCTCTTCTTCCTTCTTTTCTTTCTTTCTTTCTCTCTATCTCACACACACACACTCTCTCTCTCTCTTCTCTCCTCTATTCGACGACACCACTAGAGAAAATAGGTTCTTTTCTTTCTTTTCATTCCTTTTAATCAATCCTAGAGACAATAGCCTAACCTAGTGGGAATGGGAAAGTTTCCCAATCCCATTTCCCTTAATTTTGCTAAAAAATCAAATAATAATAATAGAATAAATCAATTAGGATAAATTATGGTAATCAAGGAAAAATGTCTTTATAAAAAAACAAAAAGGAAACTCACTCCCTTGATTCCCTCACTCCCTTTATCGACCCCTCACTCTCTCTCTCTTCCTATGATCGGCCAAAAGAGGCCTTTTCACACTCATTCATCAACTTTCCAACTTTCCCATTTTGCTACGTATTATTTTCATTTTCCATTTCTTATTTCTCCATTTAATAGAATGAATAAATAACATGGTAAAAGTACATGATATTCTATTGCATGCTCACCGTGGATACCATGCACATGCACACACATAATTTCTCAAGTGCATCACTACTTATTATGCACCTTGGTGCATTCAACAAAAACTCATTCTATTTAAAAATTAAAATAATTAATGACTAAAACAACTAACAATTAAATTCACATAATTCATACGAAACAATTAAAATAAATTTCTAACACTTAATAATTATTAATAAAACAAAGCAGTAGATTAACTAAACTAAAAAAAAAAATTGGAGTGCTACAATATACCCTCCTTAAAAAAAAAATTGTCCCGAAATTCTTTCTTAACAAAAATCTCAAGGTATCATTCTCTCATGTCTTCCTCCAGCTCCAATGTTGCTTCTATTTTTGTGTTATTCTTCCACATGACCTTAACTAAAGGAATCCTTTTGGATCTCAGTTCCTTGATTACCCTTTCAATAATACGCTCTAGCTATTAATCGTAACTCAGGTCCTGCTTCAGCTGTAGTAGCTTATAACTCAGAACATGAGAGGGATCTGATACGTACTTACACAACATCGAGATGTGATAAACATTATGCGTTTCGGCTAGTGCTGGGGGCAGTGATAAACGGTACACAACTTGCCCTACTCACTCCAAAATCTTAAATGGACCTATAAATCTCAGGCTCAACTTCCCTTTCTTCCCAAACTGCATAAAACCTATCATCGGTGAGACTCTCAAGAACATAAACTCGCCCACTGTAAACTCAATTTCCCTTCCCTTAAGGTCTACATAAATCTTTTGTCTACATTGAGTGACAAGCATCCCTTGTAGAATTTTCTTTATCACCTCGTTGGCCTCCCTAACTTCCTCGGGGCCTAAAATTCGCATCTCCCAGACCTCGTCCCAGTGCAAGGGAGATCTGCACTTGTGCCCATAAAGCATCTCATAGGGAGCCATCCCGATAGTGGACTCGTAGCTATTGTTATAGGAGAACTCCATCAAGGGTAGATATCGAATCAAAGATTCTAAAAAGTCTAATGCATAATATCTCAACATGTCCTCTAGAATCTATATAGTCCTTTCAGACTGCCTGTAACGCCCTACTCCCTTAGAACTATTACTAAATAAGTTTAAAAAATGCAATTAACCCGCTAATCGAGATTTTAAGGAAAAAGTGTAATTAAACCATAAATAGAGTTATAAACCTTAAAAATAATTCCATTCATTGAAAAACATGAAACCTTTAACATCTGGGATCCCAAAGTACTGTTTTGAAATATTTACAACTCAAAAATATATGAAAAGTCGGCTAAACGACAAAATCTAGGTTTAGTACAACCATCTCCCAAAATCCCCCTGGTCGTGGCTGCCAGGCAGGCCAAACATGTACGTGCCACTTCACGCTGTCTGTACTCATGGTTGGTCGACTTTCCCCCTACGCTTACCTGCACCACAGAGCACTCGTGAGCTGAAGCCCAGCAAGAAAACTCTCACAAGCAGATAACATATGCATATCAAACACTTAACATAAAAATAAGGCATCATCAGGCTATACATATACGGCCATGCTGTCCCAGGAGCTCTACCAGGCCCTGGGTTCGCGGTCTATACCGTAAGGATATCCCAGGTATCCTTTAGGGTCTCGCCCTGGAAACTCGCACTTCGCATGCTAAACGCTGCTCCTGGCCCCTTTTCGTTCTCGGCCTTGCCACTCTCGGCCTTCGACGTTCCCGGCCTTCGCCGTTCTCGGCCCTCGCCGTTCCTGGCTCTTGTCGTTCATTCACTTATATGTACACATGGCATAATTAAACATACACTTAAGCATGAATAAACTCAATCAAAGGGCTACACCCTAAAACACAATCACTTATAGGGTCATGCCGTACAACGCAAGCTCAACGGGTACAGTAGTTTTCTAACATGTGTCCCGAGCTTTCCAAGCACTGATGTCCAGAGCACAGTCCCCTAGTCTGAGCCTCGTTGAAACCCTAGTCACAATGCACCAAAAATATCCATCCATCTAGTTCTAATCCATTAGATAACTTTGGGTCATAATTCTAGTCTCTGGGACCTTGAATTCCATCAATCCAGGTGATAAAATTTATCCCGAGCCTTAACCTTTGAATTCCTAAGCCTAAAACCTCTTAAAAGCCCAAAAAATTCACTAAGAGTCGCGGCCCCATGAGGCCATGCCGCGGCCCGACCCCCAACCAAAGAGTAACCCCAAAACAGGGCAGGCGCACCGCGGCATAAACAAGGGCATGCCATGGCCTGCCCTCCTTCCTGGCCACCAAAATGCTTCAGAGGGCCACGACTCAGCAAGAACAATGTCGCGGCCCGACCCTTTGAACCCAGAAAAATCCTCCATTTTTACCATGAAAACCAATTCAATTAACCCCAAAATCAAACCAACAATCCAAACCATTAATGACTGAAGCTCAACTATGTTTTCAGTAACAAAACCTAATAAAGAACTAGCTCAAAACCTCATCAAATCTCAAGAGTGATCCTTCACCTATCCAACATGCAATACTCTAGAATTTTAGTTTAAAACCAGTATAATTTACTAAGATTAAAGCTTACCTTGAGCTGAGTTGAGTCTCTGAATTAGGTCCTTAAGCTTCAAGATTCTACCTCCGATATTCCCAGCCCAATTCCTTAGTTTTGATTAGTTTCCACCAAGTTTTCCCCAAGATTCCAAAGAAGAAGATAAGAGAGAGAAAGAGTGGGGGAGTCGGTTTCCTTAACTTCTGAACACTTCTCCAATTTTAATTTATTTAACTTAAGTTACTAAGGTTACCTCAAAGCTCGGGATGCCAAAAACGTCCTCGGGGCAAAATGGTAAATTTCCCAAATTTTCCCTCCTAAACATTCTAACCTCAAATATATCACCAAATATTTATTTCCATAACCCGACAACCCCATAAAACGTCTAATACTCGAAATACCCCTCGACTCGCCTCGAGGGATTTTCGACCCCGATGTGACTTTCTAGCTAACAACTCTCTAGGACTGTCTCAGATCATGCAACACAAATATATCACAAGTATATCACAATTATTACAATTATCACATTTATGCCCTCAACTGGCTAAAATTAGAAACATGCCCCTAATAACCAAACGTGGCCCACATGCATATTTAATCCACCTAAACATGCATCACTAATCACATATTCACAAAAATTCAAATATTATAACAATAAATCACTTATTTCCCTCCAGGCATGCTTATCAAGGCCCTAAGCCTTATTAGAAAATTTGGATCATTACAAATATCCCCTCCTTGCAGAAGTTTTGTCCTCGAAATTAGCTGAACAACTCGGGATACCGCTCCTGTATCTTTGATTCAAGTTCCCACGTCGCCTCCTCGACCTTGTTGTTCCTCCACAGCACTTTCAGCAACGCGATGGTCTTGCTCCGCAAGACATTATCCTTTCGGTCAAGAATCTGAACCGGCTTCCCTTCATATGAAAAATCCTAGTCCAGCTCCAAATTTTCATATCTCAGAACATGCGTCGAATCAGACACATATTTCCAGAGCATGGACACGTGAAACACATCATGAACCCCTGATAAGGCTGGAGGCATCGCCAATCTGTAAGCTACCTCTCCAACCAGCTCCAGAATCTCAAAGGGGCCAACAAACCTAGGGCTCAGCTTGCCCCAGACACTAAACCGTTTCACTCCTCTCAAAGGTGAAACTCTAAGGAACACATGGTCACCGACTTGAAATTCCACGCCACTGCGTTTCAGATCCGAGTAACTCTTTTGGCGACTCTAGGAGGCGAGCATTCTAGCTCTTATATTCTCAATCGCCTCATTTCTCCTCTGAACCATTTCAGGACCTAAGTATCTCCTTTCACCTGTCTCATCCCAATGGATAGGTGATCTGCACTTCCTCCCATATAGCATCTCATACGGAGCTTCTCCGATAGTCGCCTGATAATTTTTGTTGTACGAGAACTCAGTCAAAGGGAGATACTTACTCCAAGATCCCCCAAAATCTAGCACACAGGCTCACAACATGTCCTCCAATATCTGAATGGTTCTCTTAGACTGTCCATCTGTCTGGTGATGATAAGCGGTACTAATCTGTAACTGTGTGCCCATAGCTTTCTGTACACTCTCCCAAAACTTCGAGGTGAAGGTTGGGTCCTTGTCAGATACTATCGACATCGGAGCCCCATGAAGTCGAACGATTTCCTTCGACATACTGCTCCACAGTATAAGTTTTCCTGACAGGTAAAAAGTGGGCGGACTTGGTATACCTATCCACAATCACCCACACCAAGTCATGTTGTCCCATGGTTTTCGGCAAGCCAGCCAAGAAGTCCATGGTAATATCTTCCCACTTTCACTCTGGAATCCCTAGAGGCTGTAGCAACCCTGCTGGCCTCTGATGTTCAGCCTTGACCTGCTGACAAGTTAAGCACTTGGCCATATAATCCACCACATCCCTTTTCATGCCCGACCAACAATACAAAGCTGTCAGATCCTGTTACATCTTCGTCATACCAAGATGTAAGGAATAGGGAGTGGTATGCAGTTCATCTAACATCTCCCACTGGATATTAGAATCCATCGGAACACAGATCCGACCCTAGTACTTTAGTAACCCTGTCCTTGAGATAGAGAAGTCCTTAGCCGCTCCGACTAAGACGTTCTCCCTGTGACCCTTCAACTGGGAATCTTTCCCCTCGACCTCCTTGATCCTCTCAAGGAGTGTAGACTGAAGAGTGATGTTGGCCAACGACCCAACCGCCAACTCTATACCCGCTCTAGTCATCTCCTCAGCTAGCTTATCAGATATCTGACTCGAACTAAACAGCTGTCCTGGGCCTTTCTGGCTCAATGCATTAGCAACTACATTAGCCTTCCCAGGATGGTATAGGATGTCACAATCATAATCCTTAACCAACTCTAGCCACCGCCTCTGGCACATATTCAGATCCTTCTGAGTAAAGAAGTACTTCAAACTCTTATGGTCGGTGTATATCTCGCACTTCTCACCATACAGATAATGTCTCCAAATCTTAAGTGCGAATACCACCGCTACCAATTCTAGATCATGTGTGGGATATCTCTGCTCATACTCCTCTAACTGTCTTGATGCATAGGCTATCACCTTTCCAGCTTGCATCAGCACACATCCTAAACCCTATCTAGAAGCATCACAATAAACCACAAACTTCTCATTATCTGTCGGCAGACTCAACATTGGATCGGTGATTAGTTGTTGCTTCAGTTCCTCGAAACTATTCTCACATATGTTCGTCCATACATACCTTGTCTTTTTCTTTGTCAACTTTGCCAATGGCGTAGCTATCCTGGAGAACCCCTCAACGAACCGCCGAAAATACCCTGCCAATCCCAGGAAACTCCTCACTTCAGGAACACTGCTCGGTCTAGGCCAGTCTCTCGCTGCCTCAATCTTACTTGGGTCAACCAGAATCCCCTCCTTACTGATGATATGGCCCAGAAATGTAACTTGCGGTAACCAAAATTCACACTTGCTGAACTTAGCATATAACCTATGCTCCCTTAACCGCTGTAATACCAATCGTAGATGTTGCTCATGTTCTGCCTCCGACTGAGAGTACACCAGAATGTCGTCGATGAGCACAATCACAAACTTATCCAGATAGTCCTTGAAAACCCTATTCATCATATCCATAAAAGTTGCTGGGGCATTGGTTAATCCAAAGGACATGACCAAGAATTCATAGTGTCCATACCTCATTCAAAAAGCGATCTTTGGTATGTCCTCTTCTTTGATCCTTAACTGATGGTAACCTGACCGGAGATCAAACTTGGAAAACATTGTCTTTCCCTGCAGTTAGTCAAATAAATCGTCGATCCTAGGCAGTGGATACTTATTCTTAATTGTCACCCTTGTAGTCAATACACATCCTAAGAGATCCATCCTTATTCTTGACAAACAACACTGGAGCACCCCATGGCGAGAAACTCGGTCTGATGAACCCCAAATCCAGTAGCTCCTGCAACTGAATCTTCAACTCCGGCGGAGCCATTTTGTAAGGTGTCCTAGATACTGGCTCCACCCCTGGTACCAACTCTATGACAAAATGAATCTCTCGCTATGGCTGCAACCTTGGCAGATCTGCTGGAAATAAATCTGGAAACTCACATACCAATTTGGTCTCCCCCGGTCCAACCGAGACAACCCTAGAGGTATCTACAACATTCACTAGGAATCCTATGCAACCTCCCTGCATCAGGTCTCTAGCCTTTAGTGCTGAAATCATAGGTACTCGTGATCCACTAGCTATTCCCACAAATACATAGGGTACCTCCCATTCTGGTTCAAAAGTAACCATCCTACGCTTGCAGTCAATTGTCGCCCCATAATTCAATAGCCAATCCATCCTTAGGATCATATCAAAGTCATCCATCGCAAGCTCAATCAGATCAATAGACAACTCCCTACCATCAATCTCTACTGGTAAAGCTCTAACCCATCTCCTAGAGACAACCAGTTCCCTAGTCAGCAACAAAGTTTGAAAACCCTTAGCATACAGAGCATTAGGTCTACACAGTTGATCTATCACTCTAGCAAACACATATGAATGAGTAGCTCCCGAATCAAACAATGAAGTATAAGAAGAACCAGCACTAGAAATCTGACCTGTCACAACCGTGGGGCTAGCCTCTGCCTCAGTCTGAGTCAAGGTAAATACTCTGGCAGGAGCGAGACTATCACCCTGCTTCGGCACCTCGTTTCTGGCTTATGGGCAATCCTTCTTTAGATGATTGTCACTCCCATAAACAAAGCAGGCCCTGATCCTGCACTCAACCTGATGTCGTCGTCTGCATCGAGGACACACTGGAAAACTCCTCCAGTTGTCACTTTTGCCATGACGGCCACTAAAAGCACCTCGTGTCCTCCTATCTAATCTAGAAGGAACAAAAGAATCTGGGGCCTTCCTCTTCTGTTCACTGGAGCCACTACCCCGACAGGATCCAATAAAAGGAGGCACTGTCCTCCTAGCATTGCGCCTAATGGTGCTCTCTCTCCAAATCTGGTCCTCGTCCCCCTCAACTATAAGGGCCTTGTCTACAACCTGAGCATAGGTAGTATTCTCTGGATCCAAAGTGATCTTCACATCACGAGCGATCATAACGTTCAATCCCTGTACAAATCGGTTTTTCCTTGCCACATCTGTTGGCACTTAATCTGGTGCAATCTTCGCCAATTGGTCAAATTTCAGAGCATACTCTGTCACGGTCAACCGGTTTTGAGTCAGGTTGATGAACTCGTCAACCTTTGCAGCTCGGACCGCTACACTGTAATATTTCTCATTAAAGATGTTCCTGAGCTCTTCCAAAGTCATCATTGTCACATTCCTCCTTTGAACTACTACATCCCACCTGATGCGAGCATCCTCTCTGAACATGTAGCTAGCACAAGCTACCCTCTCGTTCCCCTCAACCCTCATAAAATCGAGAATAGAGGAAATCATATTCATCCACTGTTCTGCCCGCAGTGGGTTTGGTCCACCCTCAAAGGTGGGAGGATGCTGCTTTCTGAATCTCTCATACAAAGGTTCCCACTTGTTCTCCATAACAGGCTGAACCAGCATTGGCGCCATAACATGCTGAACTGGCAACCTAGTGACTTGTGGAGGGGTCGACTGTCTCAACTGTCGAAGTTCCTCCTCTGCTCGTTGCAATCTTGCTTCCATTTTGGCAAACATCTGTTGCGAATTCTGTGGGGCAGGTGGAGGGTCTTGACCCTAGTTATCATCCTCGGCCCTACTACCACGGAGTCTAGATGATTGTTGAGGCATATCAACAAATATGCCTACAATAAACGACACCCCTCATCAGGCATGATAATAACATCCAAGACCATCTCCCAATCACATCAGCCAACCATAACAACAATCCATATAACATACAAATAGCATATAACACAAAACGAGCCATGCCCTGACATCATGCATATGTTAAACCATTCATCATGCTCTATCTGAAATAAGCAAGCAAACAGGGCATTTAAGCACATATTCAAACTAATAAGTCGATTATTACCAACCAACCCTGAGTCAAGCTTGTCACTGATAGCGAGCGTACATGTTCGGTCAATCTCCAGAAACCATAAACCTTGGCTCGCTCTGATACCAAGTTGTAACGCCCTACTCCCTTAGAGCCATTACTAAGTGAGTTTAAAACGTGCAATTAACCCGCCAATCAAGGTTTTAAGGCAAAAGTGTAATTAAACCATAAACAGAGTTATAAACCTTAAAAATAATTCCATTCATTGAAAAACGTAAAACCTTTAACATCTGGGATCCCAAAGTACTATTTAGAAATATTTAAACCTCAAAAATATATCACAAGTCGTCTAAACGACAAAATCTAGGTTTAGTACAACCATCTCCAAAAATACCCCTAGCCGTGGAAGCCAGGCAGGCCAAACATGTACGCGCCACTTCACGCTCTCCGTACTCATAGTTGGTCGACTTTCCCCTTGCCTTTACCTACTCCACAGAGCACCAATGAGCCGAAGTCTAGCAAGAAAACCCTCACAAGAAGAGAACATATGCATATCAAACACTTAACATAAAAACAAGCCATCATCAGGCTATACATATACGTCCATGCCATCTCAGGCGCTCTACCAGGCCCTGGGTTCGCGGTTCATATCGTAAGGATATCCCAGGTATCCTTTAGGGTCTCGCCCTGGAACCTCGAACTCCACGTACAAAATGCTGCTCCCAGCCCCTTGCCGTTCTCGGCCTTGCCGCTCTCGGCCTTCGCCGTTCTCGGCCTTTGCCGTTCCCGACTCTTGTCGTTCATTCACTTATATGCACACATAGCATAATTAAACATACACTTAAACAAGAATAAAATCAATTAAAGGGCTATACCCTACAACAAAATCACATATAGGGTCATGCCCTGCAACACAAGCTCAACGGGTACAGTTGATTTCTTACCTGTGTCCCGAGATTCCAAGCACTGATGTCCCGAGCACAGTCCCCTAGTCTGAGCCTTGTTGAAACCCTACTCACAACGCACCAAAAATATCCATACATCAATTTCTAATCCATTAGATAACTTTGGGTCATAAGTATAGTCTCCAGGACCTTGAATTTCATCAATCCGAGTGATAAAATCCTTCCCGAGCCTTAACCTTCGAATTCCTAAGCCTAAAACCTCTTAAAATCCCAAAAAATGCACTAAGAGTCGCGGCCCCATGAGGCCATGCCGCGACCCTCCCCCCAACTAGAGAGGAACACCAAAGTAGGGCAGGCACGCCACGACACAAGCAAGGGCCTGTCGCGGCCCGCCCTCCTTCTTGGCCACCAAAATGCTTCAGAGGGCCACGGCTCAGCAAGAACAATGCCACAGGCCGACCCTTCGAACCCAGAAAAATCCTCAATTTTTACTATGAAAACAATTTTAATTAACCCCAAAATCAAACCAACAATCCAAACCATTAATCACTGAAGCTCTACTATGTTTTCAGTAACTAAACCTAACAAAGAACTAGCTCAAAACCTCATCAAATCTCAAGAGTGATCCTTCACCTATCCAACATGCAATGCTCTAGAATTTCAGTTTAAAACCAGTATAATTTACTAAGATTAAAGCTTACCTTGAGCTAAGTTGAGTCTCTGAATTAGGTTCTTAAGCTTCAAGCTTCTAGCTTCCACCAAGATTTCCCCAAGCTTCCAAAGAAGAAGATAAGAGAGAGATAGAGTGGGGGAGTCGGTTTCCTTAACTTCTGAACACTTCTCCAATTTTGTTTTATTTAACTTAAGTTTCTATGGTTACCTCAAAGCTCGGGGTGCCAAAAACATCCCTGGGGAAAAATGGTAAATTTCCCAAATTTTCCCTCCTAAACATTCTAACCTAAAATATATCTCCAAATATTTATTTCGATAAAACGATAACCCCATAAAACGTCTAATACCAGAAATACCCCTCAACTCGGCCCGAGTCAGATTTTTGACCCTGTTGTGACTTTCTAGCTAACCGCTCCCTAGGACTTTCTCAGATCGTGCAACACAGATATATCACAAGTATATCACAATTATTACAATTATCACATTTATGCCCTCAACGAGCTAAAATTACATGTGCCTAATAACCAAACGGGGCCCACATGTATATTTAATCCACCTAAACTGGCATCACTAATCACATATTCAAACAAATTCACATATTATAACAGTAAATCACTTATTTCCCTCCCGGCACGCTAATCAAGGCCCTAAGCCTTTTTAGCAAATTTAGGTCATTACACTGCCCATTGGTCTGTGGATGAAAAGCGATACTAAACTTTAAGCTTGTACCCATGGCTTTCTGTAATCCCTTCCAAAAGTGCGATGTGAATACTAACCCTCGATTAGAAATAATCAACTTTGGAACCCCATGAAGTCTCACTGTCTCTCCCACATATAACTCTGCACACTAGTCTGCCAAGTAGGTGGTCTTAATTGGTAGAAAATGGGCAGACTTAGTGAGCCCACCCATTATTACCCAAGCAGAATCATGTTGTTTTGTTGTCCTAGGTAACCCTACCAAAAAATCCATTGCTATATCTTCCCATTTCCATTCTGGAACTTAAAGCGATTGAAGTAGCCTTGCTAGCCTTTGGTGCTCTGCTTTGACTTGCTGACATGTCAAACATTTGGCAACAAACTTAGCAACGTCCTTCTTCATTCCAGGCCATCAATACAACACCTTATGATCTTGGTACATCGTTGTCAATCGTGGATGTAAGGAATATAGTGTTGTGTGCTCCTGCTTCATAATAATTTCTTTGATATCATCATTGTTCAGCACAATGATCCTATATTTATATCGCAGCAATCCACCGTTAGACATAGTGAAGTCGCCACTACCACTTTTCTATACCAAAGCCTCCTGCTTCATTAGGGCTTGATCCACTTTCTGCCCTTCTCTAATCTGTTCCAATAGGGAGGATTGTAGAGTGATATTTGCTAGGCCTCCTGTCACGAACTCAATACCGGCGTTTATAATCTCATTCTGCAGAGGCATCTCTATCGTGCTCAGAGCTGAGATACTCCCATGTCCTCACCTACTCAATACATTGCCACCATATTTTCCTTGCCCGGGTGGTATAGAACTTCGCAATCATAATCCTTCACTAATTCTAACCACCTCCATTGTCTCATATTCAGTTCTTAATGAGTGATGAAGTATTTCAGAATTTTGTGATCGGTGCAAATTTCATAATTATCCCCATAAAGGTTATGTATCCATATTTTCAGTGTGAACACCACTGCTGCTAACAAAAGATCATAGGTGGGATATCGTTGCTCATAGTCCTTGAGCTGCCTTGAGGCATATGCTTCCACCTTCCCATTCTACATCAACACACAACCTAAATTGTTCTTTGATGCATCACAATACATCACGAATTTCCCACCCTTTGTGGGAACACAAAGGATAGGTGTGAAGATCAACTTATCCTTCATAGTCTAAAAGCTTTCTTAACATTTCTTAGTCCATGTAAACTTTTGGTGTTTGCGGGTCAAGTTGGTCAAGGGTGTGGCAATCTTTGAAAAACCCTCAACAAACTTCTGATAGTAACCCGCAAACCCCAAGAAGCTTCGAACCTCTAAGGCATTCTTTGGTTGGGGCCAGTCTCTAATGGCCTCAATCTTTTCCAGATCCACTTCTACTCCATTCCATGACACTATATGCCTTAAGAAAGTCACTTGTTCCAACCAAAACTCACAATTAGAAAAATTAGCATATAGTTGATGCTCTAATAGTCTGTTTACCGTCAACCTCAGGTGCTCCTGATGCTCTCCCTTGGTCTTTGAGTAGATAAGGATGTCGTCTATAAAAACTACTAAAAATTTATCCAAGTAGTCCTTATATACTATGATCATCATGTCCATGAATGTCGCTGGGGCATTAGTGAGTCTGAAAGACATTACTAGGACTCATAATGTATGTAGCGAATTCTGAAAGCTGTTTTAGGAATGTCCCCCTCCTTCACTTTAAACTGATGGAACCCGGATCGCAGATCATTCTTTGAGAACACTGCTGCCCCTTGCAATCGATCAAAAAGGTCATCTATCCTAGGCAAAGGATATATCTTCTTAATGGTGACCTTATTGAGTTCACTGTAATCGATGCACATCCTCATGCTTCCATCCTTCTTTTTCACAAATAGAACTGGTGCCCCCCATGGCGAATGACTAGGTCTTATGAACCCTGTATGCAACAATTCCTATAGCTGGGTCTTGAGTTCCTTCAATTCTACAGGTGCAATTCGATAGGGTGCTTTAGATATTGCTGTTGTTTCTGGTGCAAGTTTGATCATGAATTCAATTTCTCTATCCAGGTGTAAACCTGGTAAATCCTTGGGAAACGCATCTAGAAACTCACAAACGATGTGGACATCTTTTTATTTCAACTCCATCTTCTTAGATTTTTCTGCCACATTGGCGAAATATGCTGAACACCCATGCTGCATCATATTATGAGATTCCAGTGCTGATATAATGGGTGTACAAAAACCCGCCACTTCTCCCTTAAAAGAAAAGAGTTATCTTTCGTCTGGTCTGAACTCCACGGTCTTTTGCTGACAATCTATCATCACTCCATATTTTGATAACCAATCCATGACAATATGACATCATAGTCTGGTATATCTAACTCTATGAGGTCAATCAGGCACTCTCTTCCCTCTACTATTATAGATGCTGAATGTAACCACTTAGTTGACAACATAATGTCTCCTGGTGGTAACATTGTACTAATAATACGCTCAAACAATTTACAAGGCATACCTAGTTTATCAATCACATTCATAGCAACATAAGAGTGAGCCACTCAAGAATCAATAAGGACTCTACATATCATACCAGAATTAGGAAGCTGACATGTCACCATGGTGTTACTATTGGCTGCTTCCTTTTGGGTCAATGCAAAAAAACCTCGTTGGCACTAGGTTGTTTTTACTGTCCTGCCCCGCTTTCCACTGTGGGCAATCCTTCTTTAGATGGCCTGCCTGACCGCACTTGTAACATTTTTTGGTGCCAGCCTGCCATTCTCCCAAATGATGTCGCAAGTATTTAGGGCAGCTAGGCTGCTCAACTTTGTGGTTCTTGTGATTTCCGTGGTTACGATCATTGTTGTGACTGTTATGGTTCTTGTGGTGGTTATGATTGTCTTTATTCTTGCAATTTGTGGACGGGGGTCTAGGCCTCTACTCATTGCCATTGTTGTGTCCTTCATGGGTCTTCCTCTTATTGCCCTCATGGAAGCCCTTGTTTCTGTTGGCCTCTGTTCTTGCAGCACTGTCCTTCCATATACAGTCCTCCAAGTATTCCGCTTCAAGTGCCTTATCCAACACCTCAGCATAACTAACCACCTCAGCACTGGTCATTTTGACATCTCTAGCAATCATTGGCATCAATACTCTCATAAACCTTTGGACCCACATGGCTTCGGTTGGCACTATCTCAGGTGCAAACCTAGGCAACCTATCAAACTTTTCTGCATAGTCGGTAACAGAAATGTTCCCTTGAACCAAAGTCACAAACTCATCTACCCTGGTTGACAATACAGCTTCAGTGTAGTACTTCTTGCCAAATGCCTGAACAAAATTTGCCCAGGTCGTAGTATTCAAGTCACGAGTCTACTTCACCACACCCCACCATATTCTTATGTCCAACTTGAGTAGGTGAGCTACACATGAAACCCTATGACGATCGTTCAACTCAATGTGATCAGAGATGGCTTCTACTTACTTCAAGCAAGCCTCTGCCACCATAGGGTTGGCTTTCCCTACGAAACTAGTTGGGACTTACTTCCTGAAGCGCTTATAGACGGGCTCAAATCCATAAGTCATAGGCAGTGGTGCCGGTGGTGGTACTGGAAGCTCAGGCTGTGCCACTGATACCTGGGGTGCTTGGGGTACTTCTTGGCTTGACCCAACTCCTCATCCCTCTGTCTCAATTGTTCCCTCAATCTTGCTAATTTTGCAGTCAAATCCATAGTCGGTGTAGCTGGAGTTGTTGGTTGGGCTGCTGACATTCCAATATTAGGAATTTCTATAGTGTTAGGAATTGCCTAGGCACCTCTTCCTCGGCCTCTCCCTCTTCCCCTGCCTTCTCTTGCTCCTCTTCCTCTCATTGACATTATGAAATTCTAAGGCACCAAAAGGAAGTCATAAGAAAGGATAAATCGCATAATGGTTCGGTTACTTATAGTAATTTATGAAAGTTGTCATACATTCCTATATCTACCCCATTTAGAGTTTGAAACAAAGAAAATATTAGACCATAATATCCAAAGTTTGTTCAAAATTAATCCAAAAATTCAAACATCCAATGAAATGTTTAAATAACCATAAGAAAAATCCATAAGCTCTAAAGGGTTTTTAAGAGAAGTCCCAATTTATTTGTTAACATTTATTGAAAGGAAATTCGAGATGGACTCTAGTCCTCAATCGTGGACTCATCCCCTGAGTTGTATTCGAATACGTCTTCCAGAATTCAGAAGTAAAATCATCACGAGGTTTGTGTGCTCTATATGTTTTAAAATCATCAGGAGTGCTAGCCAATGTCCTCATCCTGGCGCTCACTTTTGGTATGGCGTGTATAGCTTCTTGACGCGCCATCTCGCCTTCCAAATCATGCACCGTCTTGAATCATTCCTCCATCCTTTCGTCGTCCTTCTTTACCATAACCGGCTCCAAACGACTAAAATTGTAATTGTTTGCAAGGTCATAAATCGTGTATTCGAACGTGCTGAAGTTGAAATCATCTTGGATGACATCGTGCCATGCCATGGTCAACTAGAGGAGAGGCTCGTGATATATAAATAGTGATTCCCTTAGCACCCAGTATTGCTCAATGGGCCACACTAATACCCTTCTTTTGTTAATCAATCCTTGGATACGATCGAAAACTACTGTTGTCGTTTTCAGTACGACGATCCTCCAATCATTGTGATACTCATCAAGTTGAACCTTAGGTATCACGCGAATCTCTTTGACTAATTGTTTCTTAGAGGTTCTAATAATAGGAGGCATCTTTCTAAACTGCAATTACAAAACTACAAAATTTAAAAGCAGGAAAAATAAAGATAACATTTAGAGCAAGTACTTACAACGTAGTGTGGTGAGATTTTTCCATCTTTAGCATGTATGGGAGGGTCCTTGAAAACATGAACAACCTATCTCTGATACCATT
Organism: Humulus lupulus; assembly: GCF_963169125.1. Classification (NCBI taxonomy): domain Eukaryota; kingdom Viridiplantae; phylum Streptophyta; class Magnoliopsida; order Rosales; family Cannabaceae; genus Humulus; species Humulus lupulus. The sequence continues at coordinate 199,261,174 of NC_084796.1, read as the reverse complement.
TGTAAAATGCCCTATTCTAGTACTTTGTAAAAACGTGACTTATCTTATAGATAATTAGAAAAAAATACCACTTAAAAGATAAACTCAGTGGGGCCTTGATAAAACATGCAAGTTTTGGTGCAATAGTTTAAAATAAAAATAAAGTGTTCAGATGAAATGTTTGAGAAAAAAGTTTAAGTCCCATTGGCATATTTAAAAGTAAATTCATAACATAGTTTCTTTAAATCTCGACGCTTATATTGATCATTTATTCTTTCATAGTAAGCCCCCACGCCATACACATTCAGATGTCGAAACTCCCCACATTACAACGCGTGCCAAAGACAAACCTTATTTATTACGTGAAAGGGGGAAAGTAAGGGGTGAGCTAAAAGCCCAGTGAGGAAGTACAACAAAATCAAAGATAAGAGAAGACAAGTATAATATTACAGTAGAGTTCATAGCATCATTATACTCATATTTCGTAATCATAAATGAAAACATAATTATACATCACATTCATACAACATAAGCATACTCTTCGTGATCATGGCACCTCTGTTGTCCATGTCACATCTTTGAGGTAACTAGTATAACTAGGCTCGTAAAACCTCCTATATGAGGTAAATAGGATCTCAGGTCCTTGAATAACCTTGGCGTGTCCACTCTTTGACTTACGTCATATTCTTAGTAACACCTTTGTTGCGTTGCATTCAGCACGCTAGCAAACTTCTCTTTTCATTCATCATACAAAAGACATGTAATCCAGTTCACATCAAAACATAGAAAATACATGTTGCATCATACTTAACATAACATGTCAAGATAGAATTCTTCTTTTTCATATCGCTTGGTTTATCATCAAAACATAGCATCATCATTTACATAGTACATTGTTTCTTGTAGCATGCAAGTCTTACCATTTCATAGCATAACCATAGAAATTCTATCTAACTTCCTTACCTTAGGTTCGAGCAAAGCAAAATGAGAATACGTCACAACGAGCCTATAATCATAATCAAACGCTCGTCTCTTAGAATCATGTAAGCCTACTCATGCCCAACATACATACCCTACGTTTACATGGGCCATGCACATGTGGCACAAGTTGCTCAATAATTGCAAACATACAACATTTACACATAAAATCATAAAAGAATAATGCTAATTTTACTTATTAACCCTTCATGGTTACAAAGTAAAAGTCATATGCTTGAACAATAGTTATATATTTGAACGTAAAAAGGCATTTTCATGCGACATGAATACGTGGGAGAGTTCTTAAAATTAGACATTTTAAAACGATAATTCCTACATGCTTATTTCATGCCTCTTCAAACAAAATTCAGCAACAAAATTTATTTACCATTATTTGCTTCTCTAAATCCCAAAATTTGTTATACAAATTGTAATACATCATAATTACTTTATAAAATAATCCATTAAGCCTTTGTAATTTCTAATAAAACAATAATTCCATTGATTATTTTTTAATAGTATAAAATGAAGTGACAAAAAATTTGTAGCTAGTTAGAATTGCTAAATAAGTTTCTTGATTCCTTTAGAAAATAATTTTACTAATCTCTAAAAAACTGCATGTTTTTAAATTTGAAAATTCATAAATAAAGTGTGGAAAAATAACATATTAACATTTTTAGAATACCAAATTCATGAGATATATAGCTTTGGATTTAACTTATTTGATGCACTAGTTTTATTTATCTCATTTAAAAGACTTTTCTTTCAATTAACAAAATAAAATCTAGCAACTATTTTCTTTTTTTGAGTGAATCTGGTAACTATTTATTCAATCAAAATTACAAACTTGGATTAAAACTATATTTTCTTTCGTAAAATATACAAAAAATATGCATGTGTTAATTTGATAAAAATACCAATAACATGTGAAATAATATGCCATTTTATTTACTTAAATCAAATATGACTCTGAGAAATCATATGTGCATTTCAAAACATTAAATTACCATTATCATCACAAATTATATATAAAAAATCAGAAACCATAAATAAAAGAAAACCATTCTTAATCATGCTAAAAAAGATGCTTAGACCAAATCTTCTTACACCAACTAGATCATCATTTGTAAGGGACTTAATACCAATTCCCAAATTTAACAAAATAACCTAACATGTTTATAGTGTTTATATGTGACATCAAATACAAAAATAAAATGAAAAATCAACATGCAATGATATTCTCCCTAGGCCGAAATGCATATGCACAACAATCATAAAAAAATACCAATAATCTCATTCACATTCACATGAACCCTAGCATGTTTCTACACCTCTTTTATGCATTTTAATATTACCATTCGCATGCAATAAATAATCAAAGCATCTTAAATCATACACACAAGGCCGAAAACTTCATGCCACCAATCATGAAAACAATACCAATTCCAAAATTGAGAGTTTTGATATTAGCACAAGGGAAAACAAAAACATATCATGATATACAACCAAATATAAATCCATTATGCAAAAAGTATCCCTAGTTTACAAAAAGAATATAAGCTACACATATATGACCCTATCATCCCTTGATCTGTAAAACATAAAATCATACGCCCACTTCCATAAGCATCCATATTAACAAAACGACTTAACACCAAGAGCCCCAAAACATGCATTAGGCTGACCACACCATCCAAAATTCTTATATCATGACCATGTCCCCTTTCGTCAACATCCATCAAAAAATGGACAAAACCCAAAATACAAACAAATCACAACAAGGCTAGAACTCTATATCCATCAAAGCCAAAAATCCAAAATCAAACCACTATCAATAACGAAACAAATATCAAGGCTAAGATTTTCTACCTCCTTTGTGATGACCAAGACTTAATAAATGGAAAGATGGTAATCACCTTCTTGGCACACCTATGTGTTTTCGAACCCACACAAAGAGAGATAAACCAACAACAACTAAGAAACAAAAGACTTAGAAAATCAAAAGAAGAGGAGATGGACTAGAGAATCAAAAATATAAAAACTCAAACACATACCCTAGGATTTGAAATCATTTTTCTTCTTCTTCTCCTCCTCCTTTCTCTCCTTCCTTTCTTTCTTTATCTCTATCTCACACTCTCTCTCTCTCTCTTTCTCTTCTCTCTTCCAGCTGACGACACCACTGGAGCAAATGGGCTATTTTCTTTCTTTTCCTTCCTTTTAATGAACTCTAGAGACAATAGCCTAGCCTAGTGGGAATGGGAAAGTTTCACATTCTATTTTCCCTTAATTTTGCTAAAAAATTTAATAATAATAATTGAATAAATCAATTAAGATAAATCAATTAACAAAATTAACTAAACTAAAAAAAAAATTGGTGCGCTACAGACCACATCCTAGGAGGTACTAGAAAAAGATTTCTTTCATCTTCAAATTCCTTTCAATGTGACCACCATTTGTAGAGTAATGGAATCTTATTTTTTTTTCATTCTTTCTTTGTTCTTCAAGGCAAGGAAGTTAAGGTTTTTGGGTTTAGAAAAGGTAATATATATTTTCATTGGTTTTCCTTCTTCTTATTTTTATTTTATAATTCTAAAAATATAGATGATAAGCACAGAGGGTCTCAATGGACACACCTCTAGAAGTTTCGAGCTAAGCAAAATCATCACGAGGTTTGTGTTCTCTATGTGTTTTATTTTCGATCTTGTCTCTCTATGATTTTTTTGATGATTGTAACGTCCCATTAAATCTCTTAACATAATTTGTGGAAAAACATAACCATTTTCTAAAAATAAGGTAACCGAAAATCTATATAAAAGAAACTTTTCAAAACAATCAAGAGTTCGGAAGTATGTGCATACTTAATAGTAAATTACAATGTCATAATTTTAAAACATTCAAAAAGCCCAAAATAATTTCTTAGTTATCATATGGGTTATAGTCTCCAAAATATAAATTCCCAAAAGGTCGGTCCACATGTACGTCCTCGCAGATAAACTCCAGCGCTCACTCAATAACGTTGCCTTTAAGCTTACCTGCAACATTAAACAACTAGGTAAGCAAAACACTTAGTAAGAACAACTTCACAAACATAACCACATAAATGAAGCAAGAACATAAACTAACTGTAACTAGGCATATAACAAATCAAGAATTAGATTCTAATGAAACTGAACCCTATAATACAATTTAAGAACGTGCTAACACTCTGGAAAACTTATTGTCAAGCCTCATAACCAAAATTCATATCCTGAATAGTACACCTGGACACAGAAAATCCTAGAGCATACATACAATCTTAGCTGGTAACATACATACTTACTTACTCAATCATATCTTAACAAACATACTTACTTAGTCATTCATATCATAACGTACATACATACTTAGTCATTCATATCTTAACATACATACATACATAGTAATTCATATCTTAACATACATACATGCCTAGTAATTCATATCTTAACATACATACATACCTAGTCATTCATATCTTAACATACATACTTACTGAGTCATTCATATCTTAACATACATACTTACTTAGGGTTATGGAGGAACCTTCAACATAACTTAACATATCTTACCATAGCTTAACATATTTTACCATAGCGTCAATGGGTATAAACTAGTTACACCGGTTACCGAGACTTCTAGAAGAATCTGGCATACTTTCTTAGTCACAGAGATTTGATTCCGGAATTAACTTACTTACATGTCACGGGGTATAACTGGACTCTTTTGTCACAGGTGTTAAACCAGACTTCTTACATGCTTAGGTAGCTAATTGACCTTAGCTACATAGTCACCAGTGGCAATCCGGTTTCTTAGTTCCCCAATGGCTAGCCAAAGTTTCTAGTTGTCATGATAGCTAGCCGAAATCGGAATCGACATACTTATGTGTCCCAGAGTTTAACCAGAATCTTATGTAACGAATGTTAAACCAGACTTCTTACATATTGAGGTGGCCAACTAACCTTAGTTACATAGTCACCGGTGGTGAACCGGTTTCTTACTTAGTTCCCGGTAGCTAGCCGAAGTTCGTATTCGTCACAGTAGCTAGCCGGACTGCTTACCTTAGTCATGAGTATGCGAACCCTCTAGGACCACGATCTTGAGTAAACCTTATAAGACTAGTTCAAATAATTAGCTTATAATTAGTTATCTAAACTAGTCATTAACGTGTTGTAGCCATACATATCATAAGTTTTCTTACTCGGATTCCTTAGCGCTTTCTTGTGGAGATCTTTTGTCTAGAAGTGATCCTTCCCGCTTAGATAACACTGTAGTGAAACCATACAGTGACTCGAATTAATTATGGTGTTAGATTAAGTAAGTTTATGTCTTTAAGTTGAGCGATTAGGGATGAACTTAACAAATTTTCAATACTTTAAAAGCATTTGTTCTTAAATCTTAAAAATTATACTAAACCCTTAATTGTAGCCTTATCATATTATTCAAAAAATAACATGCCTACAAATAATGGTGCCAAAAATTTGGAAATAAATTCCCAATTGCATAAAGAGACCACTTTCTTATGCCTAAAGAAAACTTTCATTACTGCTTTCTTATTTTCCTTATAAAATAAAAGTGTTACACGCTATCTCCCACTTTATTAAACTAGTAAATTAAAAATGTCTATTTTCAGTTAATTAAGAAACTCATAAATTTTATTATCCAAAAAGATTTTATTTTCTCAATCAACCAAATAAACAAATTTTAGTCCTATCACTCACATGAGTACTATCTTAAGATTTTTCAACAAAATGTAAAACCTCATTATATTTTAAGCCACTTAAATCTTAACCCTTAATCCATAGAAAATTATCTTATATTTACTTTAAGAAAAAGAAACATGATTTGACTAGTGATTATGACTTAATGTTTAAAAAAACAATCTGTCCAAAACATTGTATGATTTTGACAACCTTTTTAGAAAAAACAAAATCACAATCTATGGGGTATTTGTTAGTCAACTCTTGCAGAGCATTTAATTAATATAAAAAGAGTCTAATAATTGAAACCATAAAAAATGTTCATTTTAAACTTGTCAAAATGTTGCTCAAACATGCACTCTTCTACCTGTCAGTTCTTTACTCCATCTTGCACATCAATCACAAAAAGCTTACAACATGACCTAGACATAACGTTTTTTGGTGTTTAGAAATGATAAAATCAAGTACTCTTCCTATAGAATGAAATGATGAAAGTCCCATTTGAAAATTTGACCAATAACCTAGTGTTTGGCCCGTTGGAAGCGACTGTAATAACATCAAAGTTGGAAAATTTAGAACTCCCAAACTATAGTGAATTTTTAAAAACTATTTCACGGGCATAATAATCAATATGTCCATAACATTCAGTGAAAATTTCAGCTAAAAAAATAATTTTTACCCACTCAAATAAGTTTTCAAACTTTTAAGGTTAGAACTGCCAAATCCTAATCCATCTTGCACTAGATTCCCAAAAAGCTCATAACTTGAGTTATAAAAAACGTTTTTCAGTTGTTCAAGATGTTTAAATCATGTAATCTCTCCAAATAATGCATTACAAAAATTTTCATTGGATAATTAGGTCTTTTAGGTATGATTTGGCCCTTTGGAAGCCACTGAATTTTTTTGGGAGCAAGCATGCATCAACCAATCGTATGGAACTTTGGATTCCAAGCTACCAAACACCATATAAACCACATGCATGCATCATAAGCCAACTCAATAATCTTATTTCAACCCAAATAACTAATTTAACTCATAAAACAATAATCAAATTTATATTTGCTAAAGCCATTAAAATGTTATGGTAAGAATCAAAATTTTTACCTCTTTATGTTCAAGCCTTTGGGGTGGTTGAGCTCTTAGGGTTTCAGACCACTTCTCAACACTTCACACACTTAAATCCCTTCCCATAAACACTAAAAATCAGATTTTAGAGCTAGAAAAAGAAAAGGAGAGGGACGCTTAAAAAGAGTTTGCTGTAGGGTGTACCTCTTTGAAAAATTTCCTTCTAAGCTTGCATGCATGTAGATTATGATGATGGTGCTCACACCTATGGGTATAACTCTCTCATCCGGTTTTTGGGTTCCCATGTTGCTTCTTCTATTTCATGGTTACACCACTACACCTTAACCAAGGGTATAGTCTTATTACACAACACCTTATCTTTACGATCTAGAATTCTTATTGGTTTCCCCTCATAAGACAGTTTCGGATCCACCTCCAACTGCTCGTAACTAAGTACATGGCTCGAGTCTTCCACATACTTTCTCAACATAGATACATAAAATACATCATGTACTTGAGCCAAATCATGTGGGAGAGATAATCGGTAGGTTTCCATGCCGATTTTCTCCACTATCTCAAAAGGTCCAATATACCTTGGACTTAATTTTCCTTTCTTACCAAAACGCAGAGCTCCCTTCAACGGAGCCACCTTCAGGAGCACCTTATGTCTAGCTTAAAATTCGAAGGGTCTTCGACGCAAGTCATTATATTTGTGTTGTCGATCCATTGAGCCCTGCAGCCTCTCCTGAATCTTCTCGATATCTTCAGTAACTTTGTCCACTTCCTCTGTGTGCAAGAATTTTCTTTCACTAACTTTGTGCCAATGAATTGGGATTTAAATTTTCGCCCATACAGGGCTTCATACGACGCCATCTTTATAGAGTCGTGGTAGCTATTGTTGTAAGAAAATTCCATCAATGGAAGTTTTCTACTCCATGACCCCTGGAAGTCGAGTACACAGGCTCTCAACATGTCTTCCCAGGTTAGGATATTTTGTTCACTCTGACCATCTATTTGGGAAGCAAAGAAGTGCCAAACTTAAGTTGAGTCCCCAAACCTTCTTGCATCCATTTCCAAAATGCTGAGGTGAAACGTCCGTCTCAGTCTGAAATGATGGACTTAGGTACTCCATGTAGTCGTACAATCTCTGCTATGTATAAGTCTGCTAACTTATCTGCAAGATAAGTTATCTTAATGGGTAGTAAATATTCCAACTTGTTCAATCTATCAACAATAACTAATATTGTATCTTGACCCTGAAGAGTATTAGGCAGTTCAGTGACAAAATCCACTGTGATCATCTCCCACTTCCACTCTGGAATCTCTAGCGATTGTAGCAACCCAGCTGGTCGATGGTGCTATGCCTTGGTTTGTTGGCAGGTGAGGAAATGAGCCACATATTCTGCTACTTCCTTTTTCATCTTCTGCCACCAAAAATATTTCCTTAAATCCTAGTAGATTTTTGTGGCACCAGGGTGCATTGTGTAAGGGGAATTATGTGCCTCATAGAACATTCGCTTCTTAATCTCTGTATCGTCGGGAACACAAAATCTACCTTTAAATCCTAACACCCCATCTTTCGATATGTGGAATCCCAGTTGCATATCCTTCCTCACCTCGTGTTTGATCTGCTCATACCAAGGTTCAAAAAGTTGTCTTCCTTGTATGGCTTCCATAATGGTGGGTTGCATCGAAATATTTTTGCTAATTTGCCAACAACTACCGTGAGATCCAACATAGAGATGTCACTTTGCAGTTCCAAGGGCATTTCTCACACTGTCATCACGTACACCATTGGTTGCTGACTCAGAGCATCTGCCACCTTATTGGCCTTTCTAGGATGGTATAGAATGTCACAATCATAATTGTTAAACAATTCTAACCACCGGCGCTGCCTCATGTTCAATTCCTTCTAGGTGAAGAACTACTTAAGGATCTTGTGGTCGATTTAAATGTCACATTGTGTCCCATAGGGATAATGCCTCCTGAATTTTAATGCGAACACTACTGCAGCGAACTCTAATTCATGTGTCGGGTAGTTCTTTTCATAATTCATTAGTTGTCGGGACGCATAAGCTATCACCTTGCCATGTTGTATCAGTACCATCCCCAGTCCTTGTCCTTTGGCATCACTGTAGATAGCGTATCCCTCTGTCCCACTGGGAAGAGTCAGCACTGGGGAGGTGGTCAACCTCGCCTTAAGTTCTTGGAAACTCCTCTCACACTGTTCGGTCCATACAAACTTAGCAATTTTACGGGTGAGAGCGGTCATTAGCATAGCTATTTTCAAGAACCCTTCTATGAACTGCATATAATGCCCTGCTAATCTGAGAAAACTTCACACTTCTTGAGCATTTTTCGGAGGCTTCCACTCACTTACTGCCTCTATCTTCAAATGCACTGCAAGTTCCTTTGGGTTCCTTGAGTATATCAAAATATTGTCAATAAACACGATGAAAAATTTATCTAGAAACTCGCTAAACACTCGGTTCATGAAGTCCATGAATGCAACGGGTGCATTGGTGAGTCCGAAGGACATCACTACAAACTCATAGCGCCCATATCGTGTCCGAAACATTGTCTTAGGTATGTCTGACTCCGTAACTCTGATCTTATGGTAACTTGATTGGAGATCTATCTTGGAAAATACTGATGCTCCCAAGAGTGGAACAAATAAATCATCGATCCTGGGAAGCGAGTACCGGTTCTTAATTGTCACATTGTTCAGCTCCTGATAGTCTATACACATTCTCATTGAGTCATCTTTCTTCTTTACAAACAATATCGGGGCTCCCCATGGAGAATGACTCAGTCTTATGAAATTTTTATCCAACAACTCCTGCAGTTGAGCCTGCAGCTCCTTCAATTCTGTTGCCGCCATCCATTATGGAGCTTTTGAAATGGGCATTTTCCTTGGAATAAGTTCTATTTCAAATTCCACTTCTCGCTCTGGTGGTAGCCGTGGAAGGTCATCGGGAAATACATCAGGATATTTGCATATGATGGGTACTTCGGTTGGTTGTAACGTGGCCTCTTTATCCTTATCCACGACGTGTGCCAGATATCCAATGAAACCGTCTGCTCACATCTTCATCACGTTCATAGTGGAGATCATCGCGAATTTCTTTTCCCTGGCTGCACATAGGAACGTAAACGACTCTTCTCCTGCTAGTTTGAAAACCATTCTCCTCTTCTTATAGTTCACTATGGCACCATACTTAGATAACCCGTCCATCCCTCATATTACATCATATTCGTGTAGGTCTGAAATCAATAGATCTACCGTGAATTCTCGTCCCTCTACCCAAACTGGTACAACTCTTACCCATGATCGCACCAACATATCTTCGTCAGAGGCAACAGCACCCCACAGACACTAGGCATAATTTAGGCATTCTTTTCAATTTTTCAACAAAAGAGGAAGCTACAAAAAATGTGACGCCCCATTGTCCATTAATGCATATGCTGAGGTTTGAGCAATAGAGATCTGACCTAACACCTGTTAGGAGTATGTCCTAAAAGCATGTAAAAGACATTTATTATTTCGATGAATAAATAAATACAATGGTCTATTATTGTTATATTTAGTTTATTAAATTATTGTTTGAATAATTTTGTAAATATCTGAAAAATTCCATATTCATTATTGAGGATGTGATCTTGTATTAGTACGAGAGAATTAAGATCACATGAATGAATAAAAATAGTCAACAACAACAAATTGAATTTATGGAATTATTTAATTGGGGTTGTAAGTACGGTTTACTGAGTATCATGTTGATACAAATAACCTTGATTCAGATTATTGATGTGGTAAGACATCTCGGTAAAGGTGATTTATATAATATGATTATATATGACATTGACCGATATGAATAAAAGTCTTTATCCAAAAACTATTTAATAATAAAGATTTCTTTATCCAAAAACTATTTAATAATAAAGATTTGTAATTCATATCATAACTGATGATCATGTATAGATCAACCTAAATCATGAGTGTTTATGAACTCATGTTCATGTTTATTAAATCTTTTGATTCATTCATTAAGGTCTCTTCATAGAATGAGGCTAATGACTTTTGTTTTGGAGATTTAATATCATGGACGGCTGGGAACATGTATCAACAATACGGAATCTAATCTTTCCTAACGGATCGTATATTAGTTCCCTTAAGGGTTAATTCTGGAACTGAATGATTTTGAGCTCAAATCTATAATTAGATTATAGATTAATTGTTCACTAGTGAATTAATGGTACTTAAGGAATAAGAAGTAAATTAGAAAGATAAAATGGTAAATCTTCCATTTTAATTTATAAACTAATTAATTAGAGGGTTGAACTATTGTAAGATGGTTATATCAATGGACAACTTAAAATAAGATTTCTGTAAAAGTATATATATAACATAAAGAGTTCAACTCTGAATTTATAGTGGAGAAATACCAGAATTAATAAATTAACTATTATAATTAAAGAGTTTAATTATTTAGTTTTAATTTATTCGAGCTTAATGTTTTAGGACCATTGTCCCCGAAATGGCTCAAACAAACACTGACAAAGATAAATACAAAAATGGGCAAAATGACTTATTTGATAAGTAAAATATTTTTCTATGCACTAAAAATAATTATTGTATAATTATGTGTAATTAATTAATTATTTGATTTAACAAAAATATAATTAATTTTGAATTAATTTATTTTTGGGATTTTTGGTATTTAAATAATAATAAAAATTGGGAAAAATCACATGCCTTCCTTGCATGTGGTACACATGTAGCACAGTGCACAATCACTGTGCTACATGCACAAGAAGCTTTTAGAAGTTTCTTTCTTCCACAATTTTAGTTGTTTAAATATTAAATAAATAATGAGATATTGTAATATGATTAAAATATTATTATTTAAACAAAATCCGATAACTGATTAGTTATTTTAAATTGTTTTAAATAACTAATATTTTATTTTTAATATATTGGATATATTAAATATAGGAGATCAGTTTTTGAGAGCGATACTTTTTAGTGATAGAAAACAGATCGTAGAATCTCCCTGAGAGAAAAAGAACAGTGATGCATGCATAGGTCACTGTTCTTCAGAAACTTAGGTCCAAACTTTATCAGATCTCATGTGTTGAGAACATCTGATAAATAGATCTTGCCTATTATTTTGTATAACGAGCCCATACTCGTTCTTTGTGTGCTGAGAACATTTTGGAACATCATGGTGTGAGATCTCAAGGATTTTTGCCGTACAAAAAGATAACAACAAGGAAGGACTTGAGGTAATTTTCTATTCATCTCTTTGATTCAATATATATATATGTATGTGAAGAAGTAAATCTAGAAATCTTGTGGGGTTAAATTAACAATTTTGATTATTGTTCTGCTGCGTATAATATCTTATTTGATCTATAAAATCCAACAAATGGTACCAGAGCCATCTTCACATATATGTATATTGAATCTGTGTGGGTTTAGTTTTATACATTTATTTATTTTTGATGAATGAATGGATGGCTTAATATGATTGAATGCATGAGAATGTTGAATCTTTAATTGTATGTTGTTTTTGGGTTCTGATTTGTTTATGATTAGATCATTGTGTAAGCCATTAAAGGGCATAGGATTTATGTAATTTTATTTAGCTTTTGACACCATAAAATTGTAATTCCGATCACACAAAGTCAAAATGGAGCCCGGGATTCAGAATTCGGCCACCGTTCCTTGGAGGCCACCCTCCGAGCCACTGCCAGGGACGTCGTACGGATGTCCGTATGGACCGTATGGACACGTCCGTTCGTATCCGTACAGTGGGCCCCCCGACAAAAATTTTGATGCCACGTGTCCCTGTCTTGCTCGTCCATAATTTTTTTTATATTTATGAAATTAATCTGTTATTTTTTAAAATTTTTAAAATGTTAAATATCCTATTTGTTAGAAATTTGATATTTAAATAATGAGATAATTTGGTTATCCTAACAAACTTTTTTTAATATCTTATTTAAAAATTTATTTTTAAAATAACAGATTTTAATTAAATTCATTTTTGTTTTTAATTAAAAGTTGTTTTAATTAGAAATAAAATAAAATAATGATTATTTAAAAGTTTTGTTTTAATTAATCGAGATAATTAGAAAATTGTTTTCTTATTATTATTTTGGACCAACGACACATATCCTACCGAAAGTAAAGTAAAGAAGCCCAATGGAGATCAAGGCGTTTATTTATTTTATTTTTATTTTATAAAGAGGTTGTAAAATTAGAAATACGCAAAAGCACCCGGTTCAACATTTATTGTTTATTTATTCATTTATTTAAATAATTATTTTCATGTGATTGATACTGTTCATGCATTTTGTGCCATACATAAAAAACTCACACAGTCATTATCATGCATCTCAATGGTAGAAACATGATTATTAGGATTGTCCTATATGTTTATATGATTTTTTTTGAGAAACCAATTGCATATAAATTACTTAGTTTTATTTTTTGAAAACTTGGTAAAATATCACACCATTTTTTTCTTAAGTCTTTATGACTTAAATTTTTTAAACCAACTTTATTTTTAAATTGTTTTTTTAATAAAGTTTAGATGAACATAATTGGTAATTTAAAATTGGATATGGACCTAGAAACTTGCTTTCTTACCAATTTTAATTATGTTCATAAAGTTTAAAGAATCTATAATTAATTTGGAATTAATTAGGTTAAAAACACATATTTCAAAATAGTGAGTGGGAGAGGGTTGATAACTTAACATAACCCGTGGTCTCCATTATTAATATAACACCGTGAGATATGAATAGCGCCTCGCGACGGCTTTGTTTTCGTCTCCCTAAGGAAGGTGTCTAGACATGTCAATAACAAGGTTATATTTCTTACTAAGATAGGAACTAATGATGTATTTTAGGTTTGACCGAACCTAAGGCGGCATGTCCTAAGTTAAGTTGTGAACTCTGAAATAATGGGTTACACTCACAAAGTTATGATTAAGCTTTTGCAGTGGATAATCATAACTTGACCACACTAAGCAGTACTTTATTGTTTAGATGAGAAAATAATGAGTAATTTTAAGTTTTAAAAAATAAAGATAAGAACGTATTATAAATTCTCTAAGATTAATTTGATCAACCCTAAGGTGGCACTTTAATTGTTAAAAAGTTTTATCGCAGAAATTAAACTTTATTTTATGTGTTTTAATTGTGCTCATGTATCATGTTTAATTTCCGAAACTTTGATATTTATTTTTCTAAATATAATAATAATATTTGTATTTATTTATTTATTCCCAACAAAAATATCTATTGGTGAATTACACACCGATGCTTTTCTCAAATCCTTGGTTTTTGAACCTGAAAATATGCAACACTGGTTTCGAGGCATGTTGACCATTTTTTCTTATAAAAAGATGATGTCAACCGTCTGTAACAAACCTCCAATAGAACCACCTTTGGCTACTAGCTATGAAGCAGAAGAAAAATATGCAAATTGGATGAAATACGATCGGTTGGCACATTATTGCATGCTTTCAACCATGCATGACGAAACAAAGGAAAAATATATACTCTATGACTCAACACATGAGATGTGGCGAGCAATGACAGAGGTAGTCTTCACTGAGTGTCATCGTCTATATCAAACGAAAAAGGTATATAAGATTTACATATATTTTTCAACGTTTAATAGTAGATTCAAATACTATGAATATCATATTCAAATTTTTAGATAGTAGATTCAAAAATATATGCCACTAATCTATTTTTCTTTTGTTTTTCCTTTCACAGAATCAAAACCCTGAAAAGGAGGAAGAGACTGATGAGGATTTTGATAGCGAGTAAAGAGCTGGAGGAGTTGGAGAGTAGTTTTTATTTAGTAATTTTATTGTTAGTTGAACAATTTAAATTTCTTTATTTTGTTTTAGAAATTTTAGATTTCTTTAAACAAAGAAAACTACAGTCTAGAAAGTTAGTTTATTGTCAGTAATTTTGATTATTAATGTTTAGAAACTTATTTCTATTTTTGCATAACATATATTTTTTATTAGTAAAGTAGTTATTATTTAAAGAAATTATCTATTTACTTGTTATGAAAATGCTTTGGGATAAACAAAGTCTATATACTTATAATGAATGACAAATTTTTTATAATTCTAAATTATTTAAAATAGCTAATCCTAGATCTATTAAATTGATTCTGATAGAGAAACATATCTGTAGCACTTGAGATTGGGCCATATGGTTCTAGAAAGAATAAATAGGCTTGTAAATGATGGTCCTTTAAGAGAACTATTTATTGGATCTCTCCCTATTTGTGAATCTTGTCTAGAAAGCAAAATGACCAAGAGACCTTTCTCTACTAAAGATTCAAGAGCCACAGAACCACTTCAGATAGTACATACGGATGTTTGCGGTCCACTTAATGTACAAGCAAGAGGAGGTTATGAATATTTCATCACTTTTATTGACGATTATTCAAGATATAGTTACCTTTACTTGATGCAAAGAAAATCTGAAACTTTTGGAAAATTCAAAGAATTTCAAGCAGAAGCTGAAAAGCAATTAGGTAAATCACTAAAAGAACTTTGATCTGATCGAGGATGAGAGTCCTTAGACTTTGAATTTGAGGACCATCTACGTGAGCATGGCATTCAATCCCAACTCACAGCACCTGGAATGCCACAACAGAATGGTGTTTCAGAAAGACTGAATAGAACGTTATTAGATATGGTTAGATCAATGATGAGTCTCTCATCATTACCACTGTCATTCTGGGGCTATGCGATTCAAAGTGCTCTAGACATATTGAATGTTGTTCCATCTAAGTCTATCCAAAAGACACCCATAGAATTATGGAATGGTTGTAAACCTAGTTTACACCATTTTCGAATTTGGGGGTGTCCTGCACATGTGCTCAAAGGAAATACCGAGAAGTTGGAATCACGCTCTGAAGTGTGCATGTTTGTGGGATATTCCAAAGAGACTAGAGGTGGATTTTTCTATAGTCCAAAAGAAGATAAAACATTTGTATTGACAAATGCAACTTTTCTTGAATAAGACTATGTTAATAACCACAAACCTCGCAGTAAGGTTGTACTGGAGGAGATGATCTCGAATGAAGTTGCAAAGTCACCAGCAATAACCAATGAAAAACAGCAACAGGGAATTGCTAGTTCTAGTCAGAATAGTAGAGAATCTCATCGTAGTGGGAGGGTTAGTAAGCAACCCACAGGCTATGAACACGAAGTTTAAATGCTTATGTTTGAAACAAAGATGATCCATTGACATTTAAAGATGCAATAATGATTATGACAAGGAAAAATGGCAAGACGTCATGAACCAAGAAATGGAATCGATGTATTCCAATTCTGTCTGGGTTCTTGAAGATCCACCTGAGAATATCAAACCCATTCGTTACAAGTGGATATTCAAGAAGAAAAGAGGAGCGGATGGGAAAGTAGAGACTTTCAAAGCAAGGATTGTAGCCAAAAGTTACACATAGAAAGAAGGGGTTGACTATGAAGAAACCTTTTCTCCTGTAGCCATGCTAAAATCCATTCGTATACTATTGTCCATAGCTGTGTGCATGGATTATGAGATCTGGCAAATGGATGTCAAAACAACTTTTCTGAATGGCTTCCTTGATGAAACCATTTACATGTCTCAACCAGAAGGGTTCGAATTAAAAGATCAAAAGCAAAAGGTTTGCAAGCTTTTTAGGTCCATTCATGGACTCAAACAATCTTCTAGATCTTGGATTCTTAGATTTGATGATACAAGTAAAACATTTGGTTTTTGAACAAAATGTTGACGAACCTTGTGTCTATAAACAAATCAAAGAAGGTATAGTAGTATTCCTCGTTCTTTACATGGATGATATATTACTGTTGGATATGATGTAACGTCATTATCAAGGGTAAAGACCTGGTTAGCTGAACAATTCCAAATGTAAGATTTGGGAGAAGCTAAGTATGTTCTGGGCATTAAGATTCTTAGAGATACTCAGAACAAAACTTTGGCACTTTCTCAAGCAACTTATATTGATAAGCTACTAGAATGCTTTAATATGCAAAACTCCAAAAAGGGTTATATGCCAACCCGTTCTGGAGTATTTCTTTCCAAGGAGCAATGTCCGAAAACACTTCAGGAAGAGGAAGACATGAGACATATCCCTATGCCTCAGCAGTAGGCAGTCTGATGTACGCTAAGTAGTGTACAAGACCTGACATTTGTTATGCAGTAGGGATAGTCAGCCGTTATCAATCCAATCTTGGATTGAGTCATTGGAATGCACTGAAGAATATTCTCAAGTATCCTAGAAATACTAGAGATTATATGCTTGTATATTCAGGAGGAGACTTGAACCCCACTGGTTTCATTGATTCCAATTTTCAATCAGACAGAGATAGTCAAAAATCAACTTCTGGATCAATGTTTATTCTTGGAGGAGGAGCGGTAGTCTGGCAAAGTATTAAACAAACCAGCATTGCAGACTCCACCATGGAAGCCGAGTATATAGCAGCTTGTGAAGCAGCTAAGGAGGCAGTTTGGCTGAAAAATTTTTGGAAGTGGTTCCAGAATTGGAGAAACCACTTGTTCTATACTATGACAACAGTGGAGTAGTGGCTAATTCTAAAGAAACAAGAAGCAACAAGAGGGGAAAGCATATAGAGAGCAAATACCACTTAGTCAGAGAAATCGTACATAGAGGAGATGTGTCCATTCTGAAAATCGCATCAGAACACAACCTGGCAGAACCGTTTACGAAGACGCTTCCTGCAAAGCAATTTGAGGGTCATGTACGTAATATGGGATTGAGAGAAATTCCTTACTTTCTTTAAGTACAAGTGGGAGATTTTTAGGAGTATGTCCTAAAAGCATGTAAAAGACATTTATTATTTCGATGAATAAATAAATACAATGGTCTATTATTCTTATATTTAGTTTATTAAATTATTGATTGAATAATTTTGTAAATATCGGAAAAATTCCATATTCATTATTGAGGATGTGATCTTGTATTAGTATGAGAGAATTAAGATCACATGAATGAATAAAAATAGTCAACAACAACAAATTGAAGTTATGGAACTCTTTAATTGGGGTTGTAAGCACGGTTTACTGAGTATCATGTTGATACAAATAATCTAGATTCAGATTATTGATGTGGTAAGACATCTCGGTAAAGGTGCTTTATATAATATGATTATATATGACATGGACCGATATGAATAAAAGTCTTTATCCAAAAACCATTTAATAATAAAGATTTGTAATTCATATCATAACTGATGATCATTTATAGATCAACCTAAATCATGTGTGTTTATGAACTCCTATTCACGTTTATTAAATCTTTTGATTCATTCGTTAAGGTCTCCTCATAGAATGAGGCTAATGACTTTTGTTTTGGAGATTTAATATCATGGATGGCTGGGAACATGTGTTAAGGTCCCTTCAGTCACTGTGCTACACACACAAGAAGCTTCTAGAAGTTTCTTTGTTTCACAATTTTAGTTATTTAAATATTAAATAAATAATGAGATATTGTAATATGATTAAAATATTATTATTTAAAAAAATATGATAACTGATAAGATATTTTAAATTTTTTTAAATAACTAATATTTTATTTTTAATATATTGGATACATTAAATATAGGAGATCATTTTTTGAGAGCGATACTTTTCAGTGATAGAAAATAGATTGTAAAATCTCCCTGAGAGAAAAAGAACAGTGATACAAGCATAGGTCACTGTTCTTCACAAACTTAGGTCCAAAATTTATCAGATCTCATGTATTGAGAACATCTGATAAATAGATCTTGCCTATTGTATTGTATAACGATCCCACACTCGTTCTTTGTGTGCTGAAAACATTTTTGAAAATCCTGGTGTGAGATCTCAAGGATTTTTGCTGTACAAAAAGATAGCAGCAAGGAATGACTTGAGGTAATTTTCTATTCATCTCTTTGATTCAATATATATATATATGTATGTGAAGAATGAGATCTAGAAATCTTGTGGGGTTAAATTAACAATTTTGAGTGTTGTTCGACTACGTATAATCTCTGATTTGATCTATAAAAACCAACAACACCATCTCTGATGGCCTGGCTTCATTGTTGCCTTGAGTAAGAGCATAGACCCGTGGCGGGGCTCCAATTTGTTTTTTTTGGTTGTTTCTTCCCTTCCAGTTGGGACTTAGGCAATTCTTAGAAAGGTGCCCTAGTTTTTCGCAGACATAGCATGTCCCTGCCTTATACTCACTGTAGATGTCAATGGCCACACTTATCACAAACAGGCCAGTACTTGAAACCACGCTTGGGTTGTTTGTTGGAACCCTCAATCCGACTGTCAGATGATCCCTTTTTTCTCTTGTTATTCCCATTGCTACTCGACCTTGAGCCTCTAGGGGTTCCAATATTACCTTTATTGTGGTTGTTTCTGGGATAACCTTCCCTTGGAGCCATTCTGGTTAGCTCGAGTCTGACTTGAATTGCCAGAGGTAAACTTTCTTTCTTCAAACTCCTAGGATTCCTTCCTTTAAAGCCTAGACCACAACTCTTAGCAGAAAGCTAAATCCAATTCTTCTGCATATGTTTCCGAGCTTGTCTTCCTGGTGTCCACAAGTTTTTTGATCTCCATACTTTAGTTGATTCAAACTTCCTGGTATATTCCTGGACGCTCAAATTTCCTAGTTTTAGAGTCGTAAACTCTACCACCTTGTGGTCAATTACGGTACGACTGTAATACTTATAGTTGAACAAGACTAGGAATTCTAGCCATTCCATTTCGGCCACATTATGACCCTTCTTTGCAACATCCCACCAGATGCAGACATGTTTTCTCAACTTATAAATTGAACTAATCACATTTTCATTCTCGATAATTTTAATGAAATATAAGATCCTTTCTAGTATGATAATCCACTCTTCTGCCACCACAGGGTCAGCAATACCTTCAAAGGTTGGTGGGTTCTAGCGACCTAACCATTCAGAGATGGGTTTCTGTTGGGCCACCCTCGGTGTCTGAACCTGTGGTTGAACCTATGCTCCACCAGCCGGTGGATCCTAGTTTGCTACTTCAACCGCTACTACTTCTATTTTGTTCCAGTTGTCAGTCGGTGCTATTGGGAGGCGTTGAAGTAATGTTTGAAACATCTTTGTTTGGAAGGCATCGATGTCCACCTGATTCTTATGTCCCTGCTTGATGCAAGCATTCTCAGCATCTATATCCCTGTAGAGCTTCTATATCTGAGCAATAAGGTCAGGTCCTTGATTCTCCCCCTGACCTCAACCTTGGCCCCTCACTCGGCCTCGACCTCTGCCACGGCCTCTACCTCGACCTTGGCCTCAGCCTACTGGAACTTGCGGGTTCATGACCGGTTGCTCTACTAGATCCTGTGCATTATCAGCTTGATGGCCTTCCCTGGCTCTGGTATTAGGAGCCATGAAAATTTTCTACATATATATAGACAACGACGAGCGATTACTAAATGTAAAAAGCTAGTAGCAGCATAAGCATGCTACTCTTAATCAGAAGTAACAAAAGATTGCATTTAATCATATCAAACCATAACATAATCAGATGTGATACAAAACAGTGAACTTTAAAACCATAGTGTTTTTCACTAAAAATAATAAAATAGAGGATCACTATCCTAATCGACACGAATGTTCCCATCCGAATGTTAGGGTATTATGCCCTAATTAAAACTCAATTTCTTTGTAATCTCATTTTATTATCAATAAAAGAATAGAAATCAATTTTTGAGTTGGTCAATAACTTTGCTCAAATATTTTATTTTCATGATTATTTGTTTAAAATAGACTTCTATTAAATCCTAAGCATATAGGTAATCATATATATAGGGTCATAATCACAGTGGAATATAAATAAAATTATATGTTCAAAAATAAGTTAGTCCTAAGATTAGTCAGTGCACATGATTTACACTGACCTGCAAATCTACGATATGATCTAGTTACACATTGTAGTGTTACGTTCTTTCCAGGACATTAGCAAAGTAGATAAGATCAGATTTATTTATTACATCGAACTAGACCAATATTGACAGTTGATAGGACAAGTAAACATACTGTTTATTATCTATTCTAGTCATATCATATAGTTGACCATAGGTCAATTCAATCTCAATCCTGAGTGGTTAGTATTCTAACTGATTGTATTATTTGAGTTCTTTCACTTGTTCGTTACTAGCTTACCCTATCGACTAGCCCATACTTACATCTTGGGAACTCGGTAGTATAATTGAGTGGGAGTGTCAATCATAGATATGAAAATCTATAACTTCTGATGAAGAAGTGAAATTATGGTTTTCTTTTAGTTTGGTTCAAGGTGCAAATTGATAGAGATCTCATTTTTGTAATTTATATTAGTTTACTGAAATATCATTTACAAGGAACTAAGTGTTTTAAGGATAAAATACAATGAGGGGTAAAATGGTATTTTAGTCTCATAATAATGTAGACCATCTATAGAGGATTCAGTGATTATTATGGTTGTAACAATGGATTATTAATAATGTATATATATATCTTTTGTAGAGCGTTCTATGAATTCTAGAGTGCAATTCTGAGTCTTTAGTGGAGTCACGAGGAATTAATAAGTTAGTAAACTTATTTGTTAAATTTATGATAACTTATTGGAGCTTGAATTCATAGGCCCATGGTCCCCATTGTACCTTGGATAAAATCATATAAATGGTCTCAATTAATTGATTTAATGATCAATAAGAATTATAAAGTTGACCAGGTAAATTTTGGATAGTTTCACAGAGTTGTGTAATTTAGAGAAGAAAATAGAAATTAGGGCAGATTAATTAATTAAGATAAATTGGTATCTAAATTAATAAATAAGTTTAAATCAAGGTTCAAATTATAACTAATTAATTAAATCAATAGAAAATAATACAGGCCTTGATTTTAAGTCCAACAAGCTTATAATTAAATGAGAAATTTCACAAGCCTAAAGCCCTTGATAATTTCAACTTAGGGATGATAATTGGCTATTATTTTATTGATTTTTTAATTAAATAAATGACCTAATTGAGTCTATAAATTACGAAAAGACTATCTGAAAAAAAATCAGAAGATCTATTCTTGATGTTTTAGGTTTTAGATTCTCTCTATAGCATAAGTCATTTTCTAAGCCTAAATTTTTCTCTTCTATTCTTCTTCTCTTTGTATCTATCTCATGTGTTGAGAATTTCCCACTCTAGTCTAGGTGATTCTAAGGATACTTTGGAATGTTGTGAAGAAAATTGAAGAACGGATACAAAAGTTAGAGAAACTGAATATAGGACTCAATCATTCCGCTGTGCAATAACGTAAGTGTTCTTATTATTATCTTTGTATGAATTCAATTTTAGAAACATGTTCTAAGTTTTCTTATATTAATTTGTTTAATATAAGATTTTCATGAAAATAAACAATATCTTGAGTAAGATTTTCCCAACAACTGGTATCAGAGCCTTTGGTGATTTTTTTTTCATGCATGAACATGGTAAAATTGAATTATTTGATGTGTTGAGTAATTGGGTGGATTTCATGCTTTTTTATGATGCATACTGAATTTTATGTGATAATTAGCATCTTTGGTTTATTTTGTTGTGTTTTCTTTGCAAATAATTTCTATATAAATGCTTTATTTGATGTAAAACATGGTAATAATTATTTAGAAAACGTTTTAGGCTTGAAAAAATACACATATTTTATTAAAAAAAAAATTCTCAGCCAGTGGCCACGACCACCTTAAACCCCTGGCCGCAGCCAACACACGAATTTTTGCCCAGATACTCCTGTGGTTGCGGCTACCAACTTTTCTTGGTTGCGGCCTACGTTAATTTTTTTCTTAAACTTTGATTTTTTAATGTATTTTTAGTAGGTTAATACAAAAATATCAGATCTTTTCTATTATTTAAAAATATCTTTTTTTAAATACGATATTTTTTTTTGTTTGATCTTTTAAAAATAGATATTTTCTACAAAGATTCAAATTCAAATTTAAAAATAGGTTAACTAATTAATTTTAAATATTTTAATATATTAAAATATTAGAATTAATTTAAAAGATATTTAAGATATTTTTTAATACATGATATTTTTTGGAGGACAACTACTACTACTACAAGCTAAGGCTGAAGCTAACCAAGCTTCGTCTTCAAAAGCTGGAAATAAGAGAAAAGATGGACAAAACAACAACCCCAAGCCTGCAAAGGCTGCAAAGACGAGTGCACAACCAAATGCACAGACGCCTAAGGGGAAGAACAAGAAAAACAAGAAAGGTAAAGGTAAGTGTTTTCACTGCAAAGAGAAAGGACATTGGAAATAGGATTGCTCCTGATATCGCCCAATAACTCCTAAGTGGTCGCAGTAGTAATTGGGCTATGTCGTATCCACAGAGAGGTAAAATACAAGTAAAAAGGAAGATTAGTAAATCAGAAATAATAAACTTTGAAATGATGTAACTTTGAAAAAGAATATAAACATTAAATAAACAAAATTGAAGAATTAGAATCAGAAAGAAAATATGGAAGGCATAAGTTTCATTCATGCAAGCATATATATATTTTAATAAAATTGATTCATTCTACTCAACTATAATTCTACACTATTAATTATAGTTGGAAAATATATATAATAAAACTCACCTTAAAATATGTTCTTTAATTAAATTATACAAACTTCTAATTTTAAAAACTTATCATATTATATACTTTAGAGTAACAAAATACCAATGGCAGAATGCAGTAAAAAGCATATAATATAACAAATATCCTAAATTAAATTAAAAACCTAAATTACATAAGAAGAGCATGACTAGACTTATGTAAAAGATAATAATAAATTTAGAATAAAAATTAGAAGAAAATAAATTTAATTGTAACAAATATAAAGAAATGAAGAACAAAATAAAGAATCAATATATTAAAAATATAATGTTAAGCATGAACTCCACTCTAGCCTTTCCACAAGAGAATTTAGCCTAAAATAGGCATTGTTTTCACTCACAAAAATGTAAAAGAAAAATAGGAGAAATAAGTGTTTTTCTCTCCAACAATACTCTCTACTCTCCTTCCCCAATCTGATGAGATTTTACCCGATTCGGTACTCTATTTATAGTGTAAATAGGACTCAAAAACGTGTAGAACCGTGTACAAAATAGTTAGAATAAAAATTAGAAGAAAATAAATTTAATTGTAACAAATATAAAGAAATGAAGAACAAAATAAAAAATCAATATATTAAAAATATAATGTTAAGCATGAACTCCACTCTAGCCTTTCCACAAGAGAATTTAGCCTAAAATAGGCATTGTTTTCACTCACAAAAATGTAAAAGAAAAATAGGAGAAATAAGTGTTTTTCTCTCCAACAATACTCTCTACTCTCCTTCCCCAATCTGATGAGATTTTACCCGATTCGGTACTCTATTTATAGTGTAAATAGGACTCAAAAACGTGTAGAACCGTGTACAAAATAGTGGGAAAATGGCTGCAAAATATGTGCAAAGTGGGACAAGTGCAGCAGACACGTTGGCAGGCATGTCGGGCGCGTGGGGAGCAGCCTGGCAACGAGGGGACAGGTGGCAGCTTCAGATTGGAAGGCCCGGCTGAGGCGGTCAGGTTGTGGCAGGCGTGGTCGGGCACGTGGGGAACAGAAGCTGACGAGTGGCAGGCGGTGTCAGGGGGAGGTTGCTTGGCTCGGCTGCTTCGTCAGGCATGGTGGGACGCATGTCGCCTGCTAGAGGGACGGCTCGGCTTGGCTTCAGCGCGGCTCGGCTTGAGTGGACGAATGGCAGGCTGCCATGTGGCAGCGTGGGGGGAATTGCCATAGGCTGTTTGGCAGGCGGCTGGGCTCCTTTTTGGGCCTAGTTTTGGGCCTATTTCTCCTTCAAAAATACCACTTTTTTATCATTTTTTTCAATTATATTTCTTTCTTTCTTCTTTCTTTTTGTGTGTGTCAAAAATACATTTTATTTCCTAAAAATTAAACACAAATTAAATCAAAATTAATATTTTCAAATATAAAATATATTACAATAAATCCCTGAAAATATTATTTAAAACTTAATTAATTTTAAACTTTAACACTAATAGAATGATATTTTTAAGCACTAATCACAACCCCCAACCAGCTTATTGCTAGTCTCTAGCAATACAAGCGAAATAATAGATGTCAACATGATATATTTTCGATCAAAAATGACAAAAGAACTTAAGTATTAACACAAAATGTTAGTAACAAGTCAACAAGAGTTATCAAAATTACTTCGAATAAATCTAGAGTTGTGAGTGTGTGCACCAAATTTGAACCTTCTTACTGCAAACCATAGCACATAAAGCCTTTGAAATTATGCCAAGTAAAAGTCTCAACTGCATTAACCTCTCATGTAATTGAAAATATTTAATGTTTAAGGGTTTCACTCATGGAGTTGGAAAATAAGTAAGCACTCATCAAATGTGTATATATTTAGGACAAACTCTTAAATAATTATTGAAACGAAGATAGGAAATAAACTATTTGGACAACCACCATAAAGAGTACCACAAAACCAGTTTTTCGGGATTTTAAGTTAAATAAACAATCTTTACATTTATTCTAAGAGCCATAAAATAAAACATGAAATTAATCAACACACATTTTTTGATTTTTGATTTTTTATTTTTTTGGACACAAGAGACAACATAATTGAAAATGATAGAAATATTGCTCTTGTGTCTTTCTCCTTTTTTTTTTTCTATATATATATATTTTTCTTTTCTCTTTTCTTCTTCTTTTTTTTTTCATTTTCTTTTTCATGGACAACATAATAAAAGGCTCTCTAATAAGATTTAGAAAATATTATCCCTAAAACATCATCTATTCATACCACAATACCTTGTCCAAATAATTATAACCATTTCTAAGAATCAATAAAAATTTAAAAGTTGTTTTCTCAAGTCTCACTTCTCAGACAAAAGAATGAATTACTTAAACATGGCAAATTTCTAAGAAAATATGTGCTAACAACCATCTTACCACAACAATTGGCATGTGCATTAGGTAACTCTAGAGAAACTCTTAGTAATACAGATAACAAAACTTGACTCAAAAGTAACATTTTGCAAAAATAAATAAGTAATTTTTAAAAAATTTGACCGTGAAAATATTAATATGACAAAAATCAACATGAACGTGCATGAATATGCTCACCACCCCCAACCAAAATTTGACAGTGTCCTCAATGTCTCAAAAGATAATAAATGTAAAAGAGCAGGGAAAGAGAACACCTGGATAGTGAGCATCGAGTGATAGAACAAATATTGATTCTCTAAAACATGAAAAACTGAAAACACAAAATGATAACAAATAAAATAAAATGACAAAAGGGAAATAAACAGAAAACAAACCTATGTACAAACAATTTGGAACACTACTCAGACTTGGTAAACTAGTTCCACGAGGGTGACTTCTTCAGGCTGGGTCACCCTCTCTATGTAGTGTTTCAGTCGTTGGCCATTTACTTTGAATTCTCTCCCATCAGTTCGGTCTATGACCTCAACAGCACCGGTTGGAACGACAGATTTCACAACATATGGGCCAGTCCACCTTGATCTCAACTTGCCAGGGTGGATATGTAGACGAGAGTCATAAAGATGCACTCGTTGGTTTGGCTCAAATTCTTTTCTTAGGATCTGCTTGTCATGGGTCGCTTTCATTTTAGCCTTGTAAATCCTAGAGTTGTCATAAGCATCGTTCCTTAACTCTTCAATTTCTGACAACTGAAGCTTACGATTGAGTCTTGCCGCCTTGAGATCAAAATTTAGGCTTTTAACTGCCCAATAAGCTTTGTGTTCCAGCTCAACAGGAAGGTGGCAGGCTTTACCATAGACTAGCCTATAAGGAGACATACCGAGTTGAGTTTTGTAAGCAGTGCGGTATTCCCAAAGAGCATCGAGAAGTCGTGAGGACCAATCTTTGCGGTCAGGATTAACCGTCTTTTCTAAGATTTGCTTAATTTCTCGATTGGCTAACTCAGCTTGGCCATTTGTCTGTGGGTGATAAGGCAATGCAACCTTTTGAATTACACCATATTTTTGCATTAAGGTCTCGAAGAATAGTCGCAAAAATGGGTGCCTTGATCACTTATGATAGCCCGAGGTGTGCCAAACCTAGATAACACATTTTCCTTTAAGAATTTCTCAACAGTTGTGTTATCATTATTTCGACAAGGCACAGCTTCCACCCATTTTGAGACATAGTCTATGGTGAGGAGAATGTAAAGGTGGCCAGAAGAAGGTGGAAATGGTCCCATAAAGTCTATGCCCCAACAATCGAATATTTCTATTACAAGAATTGGGTTTAATGGCATCATATGTCGTCGGGACAGGGCACCTAATTTCTGACACCTTTCACATGATCAACAGAAATTGTTAGTGTCTTTGAACAAAGTGGGCCAATAAAGACCACACTGTAAGATTTTTGCAGCAGTCTTTTTCATAGAAAAATGACCACCACAAGCTTCATTATGACAAAATTTCAGAACACTAAAAATTTCATCATCTGGAATGCAACGTCTCATAATTTGGTCGGGGAAATACTTGAAAAGATATGGGTCGTCCCAATAGAAGTTACGAACCTCGACCAAAAATTTACGTTTATCTTGTGCACTCCATGCAGTTGGAAGTTCGCCAGTCACTAAGTAATTAACAATATGAGCGTACCATGGTAACTTAGTGACTGCGAAGAGATGTTCATCAAGGAAGTCATCTCGAATGGCTGGGCCATCAGTGGAATCAGAAAATTCAAGACGAGATAAGTGGTCCGCTACCACATTTTCAACTCCTTTCTTGTCTTTTATAGTCAGATCAAATTCCTGTAACAGAAGGATCCACCTAATTCAACGCGCCTTAACATCCGTTTTGGAAAGGAGGTATTTTAAGGCGGAATGGTCCGTAAAGACCGTGATAGGCGAACCAATCAGGTAGGAACGAAACTTGTCAAGTGCGAATACTACAGCAAGTAACTCTTTTTCAGTGGTAGAATAGCTCATTTGAGCACTGTTAAGAGTTCTACTTGCGTAATAGAGAACGAAGGGTTTCCCTTCCCTTCTTTGACCTAAGACGGCCCCTATAGCATAATTGCTAGCATCACACATGACTTTGAACGGTAAGTTACAATCTAGTGACTGAATGATAGGGGCGGAAGTGAGTTTTGCAATGAGCGTTCGGAAAGAATCCTCACACTCAGGTGTCCAACTGAACACTACATCTTTTGCTAGGAGGTTTGACAAAGGGCGAGCAATTGTCGAAAATTTTTGTATGAACCTCCTATAGAATCCTGCATGCCCAAGAAAAGATTGAATGTCTTCAACAGTCTTGGGGGTGGGCAGCTTTGATATGAGTTCAATCTTTGATTGATCAAACTCAATTCCTCGTTCCGACACGACATGCCCCAAGACTATGCTTGATGGTACCTTGAAATGACACTTTTCCTAGTTGAGTACTAAGCCCTTTTCTTTGTAACGTTTAAGTACAAACTCTAAATTAAGAAGGCTTGATTCAAAGGAATCTCCAAAGACTGTCAAATCATCCATGAATACTTCCATACATTTCTCGATCATATCACTAAATATTCTCATCATGCATCGCTGGAAAGTGGATGGAGCATTGCATAGGCCAAATGGCATGCGCTGAAAGGCAAAAGTACCAAAAGGACAAGTGAATGTGGTCTTATCCTGATCTTCTAAGGCAATCTCAATTTGGTAATACCCTGAATAACCATTGAGAAAACTATAGAAAGGATGACCTGCCAAACGTTCCAATATTTGATCGATGAATGGAAGTGGAAAATGGTCTTTGCGGGTGGCTGCATTTAATTTTCTATAATCAATGCACATGCGCCACCCAGTTGTGACCTTGATAGGAGCAAGTTCCCCTTTTTCATTTTGTACCACTGTTACCCCAGATTTCTTAGGAACAACCTGAGTTAGGCTGACCCATTTACTGTCAGCAATAGGATAGATTATGCCAGAATCCAGAAGTTTCAAGACATCAATCTTTACTACTTCCTTCATCGTTGGGTTCAATCTTCTTTGAGGGTCATGACGCGGTATAGCCCCATCTTCCAATTGAATGTGATGGAAGCAAATTAAAGGACTAATACCTTTGATGTCAGCTATCGTCCATCCTAATGCATCTCTTTGTTCTTGCAACACATTGATGAGTTGGCATTCTTGTGTGGCATCGATCTTGGAGGATATTATGATAGTAAAAGTGTTGTCAGCTCCTAGGAAAACATGCTTAAGACCCTCGGAAGTTGTGCCAACTTTTGTTGAGGAGCTTGTTCAATAGATGGTTTTGGTGTTTCTCGATCTTGAGGGAGTTCCTCAAAGATTGGATTCCAAAACATGGTTCTTTTAGCCTGTGAGTGTTTGACGATTTCAGGGTTGATGCTAAACTCATCGGGCTCAGAACTTTCTGAAATTTGGAAAAGGTGATTAAAATGACTAGACGTGTATTTCGATTCTACCTCTTCCGAAATAAGTGTATTGATCAGATAGGATTGGAAACACTCATCGTTATCTGGTGGTTGTTTGCCAATGTGGAAAACATTTACTTCTAGAGTCATGTTCCCGAAAGAGATTTTCATGAGACCATTCCTACAGTTAATGAGTGCATTTGCTGTTGCGAGGAACGGTCTACCAAGAATTATGGGAATTTTGGACTCTATACTCACTTCAGATTGAGTGTCCAAGATGAGAAAATCAACAGGGTAATAGAATTTTTCAATTTGAATCAGAACGTCTTCTACTATTCCCCGAGGTTTCTTAACTGATCGATCGGCCAATTGTAGCACTACAGATGTGGGCTTAAGTTCTCCTAGACCTAATTGCAAGTATATTGAATATGGCATGAGATTTACACTTGCTCCTATGTCTAGAAGAGCTTGACCAAATTCCTGCTCCCCAATTTGACATGAGATGGTGGGACAACCAGGATCTTTGTACTTAGGCGGTGTCTTGCAGTCAATTACCGCGCTAGCTTGTTCTGCCAAGAATGCAATTTTCTTGACATGGTGCTTTCTTTTAACGATGCACAAATCCTTGATAACATTGGCATAAGTCGGCACTTGTTTGATCACATGCAACAATGGCAAGTTGATCTTCACTTGTGTTAAAAGGTCTAGGATTTCACCATGATTTTCCAGTACCTTTCCAGTGGATTTCAAAGCTTGAGGAAAGGGTGCCTTTACTGGAATGCTTATTGGCACATCATCATCTGGAGCGGGCATTGACGTACTCGTTGTCTTAGTTAACAGTGAAACCATACTTTGACCACTTCGAGTAGTGATGGCATTAACCTCTTTGAAATTTGTATCTGCAGAGGAGGAGGTTTGTGCCATGTGTTGCCCTTTTTGATGGATTAGAGGTTGAGTGGGAAGTCTCCCATGCTCTTGAATTGCCAAAGTAGTGTTTAGCTTTGTCATTTGGATTTTCATATCCTTCATTTCCTCTACCATTTGTGTGAAACAAGATTTGAGCTCTTGAGTTGAGGCTATCTGAGATTGCGCAAGCATTTGCAAAGTATTCTCAAGATAATTACTTGACTACATGTTATTTTGAGGAGCAATGTATGATTTTGGTGGTTGTTGCTGCTCAGGCCTCCATTGGCTTCCAGATGCTTGGTTCGAATCTTCCAGATGAAATTTGGATGGTTGCGCCAACTAGGATTGTAAGTGTTTGAGAAAGGGTTATAAGGCTTCTTGTAATCCCCTAAAGCATTGCAGTGTTCCTCATTTCCTCCTCTTAGCTCACCAAGAGTTGGACATTCTTGCGGTTGATGTTCCGTCCCTCCACAGATGAAGCATGGATCTCGTGTCTCTACCTTTGCATCCATGTGGATTCCTCTACCTTCTTGAGATTTGAAAGCCTCAAATTGTTTTCTCAATGATTCAATTTGGCTTTTGACGTTGTCATCTTCCCTTAATTGGTAGATTCCAGTTGATCGTTGCTTGTCCATAGGACTTGGTCCATTCTATGTGTAGGACTTTTCAGCAAGATCGTCGAGGTACTCGAAAGCTTCATCGGGATCTTTTTGAAGGAATTCGACATTGCACATCATTTGTACGAATTGTCTTTGTCTGGTTGTGAGACCCTCATAGAAATAGTTGATCAGACGCCAGCTTTCGTATCCATGATGTGGGCATTGATTTATCAAATCTCTAAACCTCTCCCATACCTGATGGAAAGTTTCATGGTCTTTTTGGATGAAGGTAGAGATTTTCCTCTTAAGGTTACTAGCCTTATGGAGTGGGAAATATTTGGCAAAGAATGCTTTTGTCATTCGTCCCATGTTCCGATAGATCTAGGCCTTAAGGAATACAACCAGCTTTTTGCTTTGTCTTTGAGCGAGAAAGGAAAGAATTTCAATCTCACAATGTTGGTGACATCAGCTCGGTTGTTGAATGTAGCCACCACCTCTTCGAATTCCCATATATGCACATACGGACTCTCATTTTCCAACCCATGGAAGGTTGGTAAGAGGTTAATCATGTCAGGTTTGAAATCGAAATTTGGCATATTGTTGGGATACATTATGCATGAAGGTGTGGCTGTACGCGTAGGATGTAAATAATCCTGTAGCGTTCTTGGTTGGACTTCATCTTGATGAACCGTCGTGAGTAGTTCAGGAAGTCTCGGTGAATCGGGAGTGTTTGATCGAATTGAAGAAAACGACGAACTAGGAGAGTTTTCTAAAGTTTCTACTTGTTGTCTCACAAATCTCCCTAGTGCGTCTCTGTTTTGTGGCATAAATATTTTTTTTATTTTGTAAGTATTATAAGCGCAAGTGTGTAATAATATAATAAGTATACACCAAAATGTTCCCACGCCAATTGGAAAGGCTGCCAAGGTACCACTTTAGGCCCAAGAGCTTTTCTAGAACTCCCCGAGGTTCTTAGAAAAGGTTGGAGGGTAACGCTAACACAGACCTTATTTAAGAACCAATTTTTCTAAGACAGAACAAGTTTGGTTTTTACTAATTTCCACAGTTACACAAATGTTCTCAATACTTTTTTTTTATTTTTAAATTTTATGATTTAAAATTTTATGCTCTCTTTTTTTTTCGGGAAAACCCTAAATCTAGAAAATAAAATTCTAAACCTGAAAGTAAAATGAATAAAAAAAATTACTAAGGAAAAATAAAATAAAAGAGAAATAAAAAAAATTATACTACTTTTTTTTATATAGAAAAAAAAAATTTACTAGACAAACCTTTAATTGTACAATTACCTCCCCGGCAATGGCGCCAAAATTTGATATCGCCCAATAACTCCTAAGCGGTCGCAGTAGTAATCGGGCTATGTCGTATCCACAGAGAGGTAAAATACAAGTAAAAAGGAAGATTAGTAAAACAGAAACAATAAACTTTGAAAAAGAATATAAACATTAAATAAACAAAATTGAGGAATTAGAATCAAAAAGAAAATATCGAAGGCATAAGTTTCATTCATGCAAACATATATATATTTTAATAAAATCGATTCATTCTACTCAACTATAATTCTAAACTATTAATTATAGTTCGAAAATATATATAATAAAGCTCACCTTAAAATATGTTCTTTAATTAAATTATACTAACTTCTAATTTTAAAAACCTATCATATTATATACTTTAGAGCGACAAAATACCAATGGTAGAATGCAGTAAAAAGCATATAATATAACAAATATCCTAAATTAAATTAAAAACCTAAATTACATAAGAAGAGCATGACTAGACTTTTGTAAAAGATAATAATAAATTTTGAATAAAAATTAGAAGAAAATAAATTTAATTGTAACAAATATATAGAAATGAAGAAAAAAATAAAGAATCAATATATTAAAAATATAATGTTAAACATGAACTCCACTCTAGCCTTTCCACATAAGAATTTAGCCTAAAATAGGCATTGTTTTCACTCACAAAAATGTAAAAGAATAATAGGAAAAATAAGTGTTTTACTCTCCAACAATACTCTCTACTCTTCTTCCCCAATCTGATGAGATTTTACCCCATTTGGTACTCTATTTATAGTGTAAATAGGACTCAAAAACATGTAGAACCGTGTACAAAATAGTGGGAAAAATGGCTGCAAAATAGGTGCAAAGTGGGACAAGTGCAGCAGACATGTTGGCAGGCATGTCGGGCTCGTGGGGAGCAGCCTGGCGACGAGGGGACAGGTGGCAGCTTCGGATTGGAAGGCGCGGCTGAGGCGGTCAGGTCGTGGCAGGCGTGGTCGGGCACGTGGGGAACAGAAGCTGACGAGTGGCAGGCGGTGTCAGGGGGAGGTTGCTTGGCTCGGCAGCTTCGTCAGGCGTTGGTGGGACGCGTGTCGCCTGCTAGAGGGACAGATCGACTTGGCTTCGGCGCGGCTTGGCTGGAGCGGAAGAATGGCAGGCTGCCATGTGGCAGCGTCGGGGAAAAGCCATAGGCTGTTTGGCAGGCGGCTGGGCTCCTTTTTGGGCGTAGTTTTCAATTATATTTCTTTCTTTCTTCTTTCTTTTTGGTTGTGTCAAAAATACATTTTATTTCCTAAAAATTAAACACAAATTAAATCAAAACTAATATTTTCAAATATAAAATATATTACAATAAATCCATGAAAATATTATTTAAAACTTAATTAATTTTAAACTTTAAAACTAATAAAATGTTATTTTTGTGCACTAATCAGCTCCAAATTTCTAGCAGTGAAAAACAAAGGTAATGATTATAGTTCATTAATTTTAGAAACATGTGTTTTAAAGAATGATAAATTCGTTTGGATTATTGATTCTGGATCTACGAACAATGTTTGTAATTCTTTACAGAATCCTGTATCATCGGACGAAGTTGACGAAGGCGGCTTAAAGCTTAGAATTGGGAATGGAGCGTTCGTTGCGATCCAAGCTAGAGGAAGAGCTCGCCTGAAGTTCGTAAATATATATTTAATTTTGAATGATGTATTTTTTATTCCAGATTTTAGTAGAAATTTAATTTCATTTTCCATGTTTCAATTAGAACAATTTGTTATGACTTTCAAAAGTAATAATATTTCTATTTCTTTCAATGGATCACAATTGCGTATTGCATGTTTGGAAAACATGCTTTATATTCCGCGACCTAACGAACCCCTCCCTCTTAATAATGAATTATTCAAAGCAGTTAAACCTAGGACCAATAAGCGTCAAAAGACCGATAACGATAACATGACATATTTATGGCATTTGAGACTAGGTCACATTGGCTATGATAGAATTCAAAGACATACAATGGAAAGGCCTTCGAGGGAACTCACCTTAGGTGAATTACTTGTTTGTGAATCTTGTCTAGAAGTCAGATTGACCAAACATCCATTCTCTACAAAGGGCCAAGGAACCACTTGGACTTGTTCATTCAGATGTTTGTGGACGTTTGAATGTACAAGCCAGGGTTGGTTTAGAGTATTTTGTCACTTTCATTGACAATTACTCTAGATAGCCATGTCTTTAACTAATGGTTAGGAAATTAGAAGCATTTTCAATGTTTCAAGAATTCTTAGCTATGGCTTAGAACCAATTAGGTAAAATGTTCAAGATCTTGCGATCTGATAGGGGTGGAGAATATTTGGATATGCAGTTCCAAGATCATTTAACTGAAATTGAGATTTTATCACAACTTACTGCCTCGGGTACTCCGCAACAAAATGGTGTAGTGGAACGCTAGAACAGAACTTTATTGGAAATGGTTAGATGCATGCTTAGCTACTCAACTCTACCAACTTCGTTCTCTGGACATACAATTGAAACTGGGAACGACATTCTCAATGTTGTGCCATCAAAATCAATCCCCAAAACACCTTTAGAACGTTGGAATTGTCGTTAACCTAGTTTACGCCATTATAGAATCTGGTGGTGTCCCGCCCACGTCCTGAGGAAAAAGGAGGGAAATCTAGAACCGCGAATTGAAGTTTGCATGTTTGTGGGCTATCTTAAAGGTACTCGTGGTGGACTTTTCTATAGTCATTTAGAAAAGCAAGTGTTTACTTCTACGAATGCTACTTTTCTGAAAAATGGCTGTCCAAAACTTCAAACCGCACAACGAAGTAGTTTTATAGGAGATGGTTGAAGTATTTACTAAAACCAGTGTTCCATCGTCATCAACGCGAGTTGATGATGAAATTCCCACTCTTCATGTACAACTGACGTAAGTCGATTAAAATGAAGAAAGTACCATTGTTCCTGAGCAAACACTCACAAAGCCTCGTAGTAGTGGGAGGGTTTCTAGGATCCCAGCTCGCTATGGTTTGGATGGTGAAACGAATATGGTTATTGGTGACACTAGTGACAATGATCCATTTTCTTTGAAATAGGCAATGGCTATCCCCGAAAAGGAACTATGGCTTGAAGCCATGAAATAGGAAATGGAGTCCATTTACTCAAATTTCGTCTGGGATCTTATGGAAGCATCTAGTGACTTTAGGGCTGTCAAGTGCAAGTGGATCTACAAGAAGAAATAAGGTGTTGATAGAAATATTGAAGCTTATAAAGCTCGAATAGTGGCAAAGAGTTATACCCAAAGAGAAGGTTGGGACTGTGAGGAAACTTTTAGTTCTATAGCCATGCTCAAATCCATTCGCATGAGAATAATTTTTCATGCACCTTTCACCTTGGTGCATTCAATCAAAACTCAATTATTCTCATATTAAAATAAATAAATAAGTAAATGAAGGTATTGGATTCCTCCCTCAACCTTTTTGCTAATTTTGTTTTCTTGGGGAGATTAAAGATTTATGAATTGTAATGATATGTTGCTTTGTTTTCCCCTTTTATTTTTCGGTGGCATGTTATTTTGATCATGGGATGAAGGGTTTTGTTGTTTAATCCATGAAGGGATTTGGTTTTGATTTGCTAAGTATGATGATCTTGGTATTTATGTTTATGTAAATGTAGTGTTCGGCCAAAGCCTATGTAAGGATTTCATGTTGGCTTTGTTTATGTTTCTATTGGTTTTATATGAACTTGTTCATTGTTTTCAGGTAGAAATATGTTAGGGACCATGTAGATGTAAATGGAGGTTTGGGTTTTATATTATGTTTAGGTAATGTAAATTTCGGCCTAGGGTTCTTGTGCCATGTATATGTATGATTGATCTCGGATTATGCCTATGATTTGAATGTATATGTGATGATAGGGATTTTTCATAGAGTAACAATATGATAATAGTTACATGCTAGGGTTTGAGATTTATTTGTATAGATTTAAACATGTATGGTTATGGTGTAAATTTTTGTGATGCATGATGTAAAAGATGGATTCTTGATGAATATTCGTGCTGATTTTGGGTTTAAGTGATGAGAAATATGATGAAATTAATGATTTTCCAAATGCTATGATGTTTTTAAGAAATTAAACGAAATTTTAATAAACATTAAAATGGTACTTTTACTCAAATTAAAACCTACAATTTTTTTTTTTATTTCAAGCTTATGATTTTTTAGTGTTTAATATGTTGCTGAATGTTTTGAGTAAAAATGAAAAGTTGTATTTTAAATGAAAGGAATTTTGTGTATATGTTGAAATAAAATTAATACCCTAAACTTTGTTAACATTAAAAATGGTATATTTAATTGTAACAATGAGTGTTCATTTTAATAGATATGGTTTTTCTTTATTTCAATTAAGAAAAATATTGAGATTAATTCACATGTGATTTTTAAATAAATTAAATAGTGGTTGAGAGTTTAGTTTAATAATTTAAAAATAATTATTTGATCATCACTTATGAATTTATTCTACTTAAAATTTAGTCTTAAAATAATATAAATAA
Organism: Humulus lupulus; assembly: GCF_963169125.1. Taxonomy (NCBI): domain Eukaryota; kingdom Viridiplantae; phylum Streptophyta; class Magnoliopsida; order Rosales; family Cannabaceae; genus Humulus; species Humulus lupulus. Next base: position 199,224,593 of record NC_084796.1, on the reverse strand, counting down.
AATATATTTTTCCCACACCTAAAATTTATATTTTTCTCACATGTGTTTGTAATTTTATTAATTTAAATAAAATGATTTTTTCTAAGGAACCATGATAATTATAAGTATTTTAAATAATTTCAAGCCTTTATATTTCTAAGTAATTTAAAAATAATAAATTGATTTATTATATCTTTAAATGGCTTAATATATTATTTTTATGAAATAAAAATAATGTTTTAAAGAGGTTTAATCAACTTAGTGATTTTAAAAGAAATAAATAGTGGTAAGAAAGTATGTTACTAAATCCTTATTTTGAAAACAATAGAAATAGGCGCTAAGAAATTATTGTTTTTAACGTCACTTTTTAACAACGTTCCCACGTATGCATGTCTCATGCAAATGCACTTTTACGTTAAAAATGTCTCTAATGTTCTACCATATGGATTTTTATTTAAAAAAACCATGCATGTAACATAGGTATAATTTTCATTATTCATTTGGTGATTTTATGTGTAATTATGCCTATTTGGAAATTGTGAGTAGTTTTCACAATGTGTGCATGGCCTATGCACACATGGGGAATATGAGTTGGGCACAAGAAAGTATTACGTGATGCTAAAAAAATGCTATTAGATTATGGTTATTGGCTCGTTGTGAAGTTTGTCAGTTGTTGCTTTGCTTGGACCTGAGGTAAGGAGGTTAGATAGAGTTTTGTTTGTTTATGTTGTTAACGGTATGATTGGTTTTTAGGATAGAATACTATGTAAAATAATAAGTTTTGCGATATGAAGTATGAAATGATATTTTGTGATGATGTGACGATGTTGATAAATCTTGAATCTTCCTTTGTATTGATATGACTGGGATGTATGTGTTTCGATGTTTTATGATATTTAATGGTTGTTAGTGTGATGAACGCGACACAACAAAGGGGTTGCTAAGGATATGAAGACGTAACCTGAGTTACTTAGGATGTAAAGACGTAACTCATAGGGCGGACGCACCGAGGTTATTCAAGGACCAGAGATCTTGTTTACCTCAAGATGTGACAAGGACAAGTTAGCGGGCCTGTTCACAAAGTTATGATGATGATGCTTATGATGATAATGTTCTTGATGCTTATGTACACGATGATGACACTTATGATGATAATGCTTATAATGATTATGTTTATGATGATTATGTTCATGATGATTATGTATACGATGATGACGCATATGATGATAATGCTTATAATGATTATGTTTATGATGATTATGTTTATGATGATGATGGATATTATAACAATGTTTAGGATGTGTAACGATGTATGAATATGAACATGCTCTTGTGTGTTATTTGTACTCCCTTGCTTTTCTTTTAGCTCACCCCCTTACTCTCCCTTCCAGGTAGCAAACATGATTTCTCTGTGGCACACGTGGTGATGTGGGGAGTTCCAACGTCAGGGTGTGTATGGCGTGGTGGCATCCTATGGACGAGAAAACGATCAGTTTAACGCCAGTTTATAAAGAATAATGTTATGTTTTTTTTTTATTTTTCAGAACTTATCAGTGGTACTTGAACTTTAATTATTTTTAAAACGTTGCATGAAAACTATTATTTTCTTTTTAAACTATTGGGCCCAACTTGCATGTTTTAGCAAGGCCCCATTGGGATTTTTCATGTAATAAATGGCTTTCTTTCATAAGTTTATGGGCATGTAGAAGTTTTACAAGTACTAGATTAGGGCATTTTGCAAATGGTATCATAGACGGATGTTTCCAATGACCCTCCCCATACATGCTAAAGACGGGAAAATCTCACCTCACCACATTGTAAGTATTTGTTTTATGTTCTATTACTTGTTTCTGTTTTATTCAATTTTATCGTTTCTTAACTACAGTATAGTAAGATGCCTCCCATTTTGAAAACTACTAAGAATCAACTACTCAAAGAAATACATGCAATACCCAAGGCCCAGCCTGAGGAGGATCCCTACGATTGGAAGATTGCAGTGTAAAAAATGACAATAGTGGTTTGTGATCGTATTCAAGGGATCATGAACAAAAGAGGAGCTTTACTATGGCCCAGATAGCAATACTGAGTGTTGAGGGAAGCACTGTTAATGTACTCTGAGGCCCTTCTCCAGTTGGACAGAGAATGGCACGACATCATTCAAGATGACATGGACTTTAGTACCATGGAATACGTAATCTACGATCTTACAGACAACTACGATTTTAGTCGTGAGGAGCGGGTATTGGTGAAGACGGATGACGGTGTAATGACCCAACTAATTCTAAGACTTTGGACCATTAAAAATACTATACATAGACACTTTAAGAAAACATACATACGAAACATTCATAACTTTATTAAAAACTATAATGTTGAAATTCATAAATTCGGGGTATGGGATCCCATTGTTTGAAAAATAAAACATAACTTTTACTTAATTAAAATTGTTTACAAAACCAAGTGCGGAAAATACATAGAAACATAATTAAAAAAAACTAAAAATAACATCGTCCTCGAATCGTTCACGCAGTCCATCGAATCCATTCTTCCTCAATACATAACCCCAAGCTGCCATGAATCCTTCCGCCACCATAACTATTTTCTTGCATACATAAAAATAAAGGAATGAGCCTAATGCCCAGCAAGGAAAATCTACTAAAAACATAAAACATACACATAAACTATATCATGAACATATACTATAAACATATGTCATATACTACTACAATGGCCATTATACTACTTGGGGCTTGTTAACTAAGCAAGTCATATGCCCAATAGATTTGTGGGGCTTGCAAGCCAAGCAAGTCATATGCCCATAAATTATTGGGGCTTGCTAGCTAGACAAGTCATATGGCCATGGTCTATAAACATACTACACATAATGTAACATAAGATAAGATAATCATAGCATAACATATCATATAAGCATATAAAAGTCTATCCTATTTTCCTTACCAAAACCAGGATATGAGAACAAGGACGAGATTTGGAACACCCCTAAAACCAATAATAAGAAGGTCAGTATCTCTAAAAGAAAGAGATGATAAAGAAATGAACTAAACCATCAAGATGAAACATACCAAAAAGAAACCATAAGTTCAAAGAACTTAAATACCTAACCAAGAATTGAAAACAATGAGTTAGGATCTGAATGAAAACTAAAGAAAACTAAAGAATTAAACTGAAATTAACTTAATATTAGGAATACCTTTGAATGTAGTAGAACCGAACTACACCTCGATATTAGAAACACATTATTTATCTTACTTCCCAAGTGTTTATAAAGCTTAAGATTATAAAGCTTATACCCCAACCCAAGTGTTTAACACTTTATAGTAATCCTAGCAACTTGAAGGCTTTGAACACAGCTTAAAGAATGAGAGAAATGGCTGGATACTAGGTCCTATTTAAAGAGTTCAAGGTGTGGAAAGATCTTCTTTTAGCTTGAATAGAAATAATGAATATTAATTGAAAAATATTTGAATATTCGTTCAACAGAGGCTTAAGACTCGGTCAAAAAGTTCAGAGGCTTATCAAGAGGTTGAGTGTTGAATTGAACTCGGTTTCAAAATTATTTGAAAATGTAACCCTAGAGCCAATATATCGCCCATTGTAGGCGATATATCGCCTGGGCTTATATCCCGAGGGTTTGTCGATGCGTTTGTGTGAAGTTCACGTGTTTTTCGTATTCCCCGTGTGGTGATTATAGCGATCGTTGCGGTTGTCATGGTGGTTCTAAGTGCCACTGTTTGAGCATAGTTTTAGTACAATGCTACCGTCGGGAGACATGATGTTGTCAACTATGTGGTTGCAATCAACGCCTATAACTACAGAGGTTAGGGAGTGCGCAGCGAACCTTATAGAACTGAGTATACCAGATTATGATGTCATACTTGGCATGGATTGGTTATCCAAACATGGGACGACAATAGCCTGTTGGAAGAAGACTGTGTAGTTTAGACCAAAAGAAGGAGAGGTCTTTTCCTTTAGAGGAGAAGTAGCAGGTTTTAGAACAACCATAATACCGGCACTAGAAGCACGGATTATGATGCAACATGGTTGTTCGGCATTTCTGGCTAGTGTAGTGGATAAATCCAAGGAGTAAGAGTTAAAACTGAAAAATGTGCATATTATTTGTGAGTTCCCAAAGGTGTTTCCCGAGGAATTACCAGGATTACCCCTAGACAGAGAAATCAAGTTTGTGATCGAGCTTGCACCAGAAATAGAAGCGACCTCTAAAGTGCCCTATCGAATTACACCTACGGAGTTGAAGGAACTTAAGAACTAGCTATAAGAGTTGTTGGACAAGGGGTTCATAAGACCTAGCCATTCGCCATGGGGAGAACCAGTCCTATTTGTGAAAAAGAAGGACGAGAGCATGCGAATGTGCATCAATTACCGAGTACTCAATAGGGTAACCATTAAGAACAACTATCCTTTGCCTAGGATAGATGACCTTTTTGATCAACTGCAAGGGGAAGTAGTATTCTCGAAGATTGCTCTGTGATAGGAGTACCATAAGTTGAAAGTGAAAGAGGGAGACATTCCGAAAACGGCTTTTAGAACTCGCTACGGGCACTATGAGTTCCTAGTGATGTCTTTTGGACTCACTAATGCCCCAGAAGCATTTATGGAAATGGTGAACAGGGTATTTAAGGACTATTTGGACAACTTTGTGGAAGTGTTCATAGATGATATCCTTATTTACTCGAAGACCAAGGAGGAGCATGAGGAGCATTTGAGGTTGATCCTAAAAAGACTACAAGAACATCAGTTATACGCTAAGTTCTCTAAGTTTGAGTTTTAGATGGAGCAGGTAACTTTCCTAGGGCATATAGTGTCCAAGAATTGGATATCAGTAGATCCATCAAAGATCGAGGCTATTAGAGACTGGCCCCTGCCAAAGAATACCTCAGAAGTTCGAAGCTTCTTAGGATTAGCGGGTTATTACAGGAACTTCATCAAGGGTTTCTCAAAGATAGCCACACCCTTATCCAACTTAACCCGCAAACATCAGAAGTATGCATGGACTGAGAAATGTGAAGAAAGCTTTCATACCATGAACGGTATGTTGATTTCTGCGCCTATTCTTTGTGTTCCCACAAAGGGTGGGAAATTTGTGGTGTATTGTGACGCATCAAAGAATGACTTAGGATGTGTGTTTATGCAAGATGGGAAGGCAGTAGCTTATGCTTCCAGACAACTCAAAGACTATGAACAACTGTATCCCACTCATGATCTTGTGTTGGCAACAGTTTTCGCACTAAAGATATGGAGAAAATAACCTATATGGGGACAAGTGCAAAATCTGCACTTACCACAAAAGTCTGAAGTACTTATTCACGCAAAAGGAACTGAATATGAGACAGCAAAGGTGGTTGGAATTAGTGAAGGAGTATGATTGTGAGATTCTATACCACCTAGGTAAGGCCAATGTTGTTGCAAATGCATTGAGTAGGCAGGGACATGGGAATGTCTCAACACTACATACAATAAAGATGCCTCTTCAAAAGGAGATTATAAATGCCGACATCTAACTTGTGACAGGAAGCCTACCAACCCTCACATTACAATCCTCCCCACTAGAACAAATTTGAGAAGGGCAGAAAGTGGATCAATCCCTAATGAAGCAAGATGATTTGGTATGAGAAAGTGGTAGCAGTGACTTCACAATGCCCATCGGTGGATTGCTGAGATACAAGGATAAGATTTGTGTGCCTGATAATGTGGAGATTAAGGAAAGTATTATGAAAGAGGCGCATACAACCCCCTATTCCTTACACCCAGGGTCCACAAAGATGTACCAAGACCTTAAAGTGCTATATTGGTGGCATGGAATGAAAAGGGATATTTCTGAGTTTGTTGCCAGATGTTTGACCTGCTAGCAAGTCAAAGTAGAACACCAAAGGACAGCAGGGTTACTTCAACCGCTCTACGTTCCTGAATGGAAATGGGAGGATATAGCAATGGATTGTGTGGTAGGGTTACCCAGAACCACCAAGCAGCATGATTCTGCGTGGGTAATATTGGATAGGCTCACTAAGTCCGCCCATTTCCTACCAGTTTAGACCACATACTTGGTGGATCAATATGCATAATTCTATGTAAGTGAGATAGTGAGACTTCATGGGGTGCCAAAGACGACAATTTCTGATCGAGGGTCAGTATTCACATCAAACTTTTGGATGGGTCTACAGAGAGCTATGGGATCAAGGCTAAAGTTTAGCACCATGTTTCATCCTCAAACCAGTGGGCAGTCAAAGAGAACTATAGAAATTCTAAAGGACATGTTGAGATGCTGTGCTTCAGACTTTTCAGAGTCTTGGAACCGATACTTACCTCTAATGGAATTCTCCTACAATAACAGTTACTAATCTACTATTCGGATGGCTCCCTATGAGAAGCTTTATGGGCGCAAGTGCAGATCTCCTTTACACTGGGATGAATTTGGGGAGAAACGCATTTAAGGCCCTGAGGCAGTTAGGGAAGCTAGTGAGGCGATCGAGAAGATTCACTAAAGGATGCTTACAGCGCAGAGTAGGCAAAAGAGCTACGCTGACTTGAAGAGAAGGGACATTGAGTTTTCAGTGGGCGAGTTTGTATTCTTGAAAGTCTCGCCGATGAAGGGTGTTATGCATTTTGGAAAGAAAGGGAAGTTAAGCCCTAGATATATAGCTCCATTTGAGATTTTGGACAGAGTAATGAAAGTTGCTTACCGTTTAGCACTGCCCCCAGCTCTAGCCGAAACTCATAATGTCTTTCACATCTCGATGTTGCGTGAGTATGTGTCAGATCCCTCTCATGTTTTGAGTTACGAGCCCTTACAGCTAAAGCAGGACCTGAGTTATGATGAACAACCAGAGCGCGTTATTGAAAAGGGAATCAAGGAACTAAGATCCAAAAGGATTCCACTACTTAAGGTCTTGTGGAAGAATAGTACGGAACGAGAAGAAACATGGGAGTAGGAGGAAGACATGAGAGAAAGATACCTTGAATTATTTGGTAAGAAAGAATTTTGGGACAAAATTCCTTTTAAGAATGGTATATTGTAGCACACCAATTTTTTTTTATTTATTCAAATTTTGTGCTTTATTTCGGGACAAACTCTTTGCTCTATCTCAAGCAGCTTACATAGATAAAGTGCTTGAACGTTTCTCAATGAAAAATTCCAAAAAAGGACGTCTACCGTCCTGCCATGGAATTCATCTTTCAAACAAGCAGCCACCCTCAACTCCTGAAGAGAAAGATGCAATGAGAAAAGTTCCTTACGCATCTGTAGTTAGAAGTCTGATGTATGCTATGTTTTGTACTTAACCAGATATCTACTATGCAGTTAGAGTAGTGACCAGGTATCAGTCAAACCCAGGACTGGAACATTGGATAGCACTTAAGAATATCCACAAGTATTTAAGGCGAACAAGGGATTATAGGATAGTCTACATGGGTGATGTTTTGAAACCAGTAGGCTACACCAATTCAGATTTTCAGACTGATGTAGATTACAAGAAGTCTACTTCTGGAATGGTGTTTACTCTTGGGGGTGGAGTTGTGATATGGAGAAGCGTAAAGAAGTCTGGGATCTTAGATTCCCCAATGGAGGCTAAGTACATAGGTACGTCCGAAGCAGTTAAGGACATAGTCATGCCAAAGAAGATGTATTCAGATCTTGGTGTTATTCTAGAAATTTATAAATCACTTGTGTTGTTTTGTGAATACATAGGAGCGATGGCCAACTCAAAAGAACCTCAAAGTCACAAGAGGAGTAAGCATGTAGAAAGGAAGTATCACATAATTAAAGAATATGTGGCCAGGGGAAATGTGAAGGTTATGAATATTGCATATGAAAACAATCTTGTTGATCCGTTTATGAAGACAATGCTAGAAGCTACATTTGATAAGCATATCAAGGAAATGAGATTAGTAGAATTAATGCATTATTTTTAATTAGTGCAAGTGGGAGTATTTTAGGGTTTTATGCCCTAATTAAAAACCAACTTCATTGTAATCTCATATTATTATCAATAAAAGAATAGAAATCAATTTTTGACATGGTCAATCACTTTGCGCACATGTTTTATTTTCATGATTATTTGTTTAAAATAAACTTCTATTAAATCCTGAGCACATAGGTAATCATATTTATAGTTACATAATCACAGTGGAATATAAATATGATTATATGTTCAAAAATAAGTTAGTCCTAAGATTAGTCAGTGCACAGGATTTACACTGACTTGCCAATCTACGATATGATCTAGTTACACATTGTAGTGTTATGTTCTTTCCAGGACATTAGCTTAGTAGATAAGATCAGATGTATTTGTTACATTAGACTAGACCAATATTGACAGTAGATAGGATAAGTAAAAATACTGTTATTATCTATTCTAGTCATATCATATAGTTGACCATAGGTCAATTCAATCTCAATCCTGAGTGGTTAGTATTCTAACTGATTGTATTATTTAAGTTCTTTGACTTGTTCGTTACTAGCTTACCCTATGGACTAGCCCATTGTAGAGTCCTAGATCTTTACTTAGCTAGTTAGATAGTAGTAGTAGTAGTAGTAGTAGCTTATAGTAGTTATAGTATGATAGTTACTGTGGATTTTGGTTCAAGCTGGGACTTAGTTGAACACTCGTAGCAACACTTATAGATTTCATAAGTTTAACCTATATTTTAAGAATATTAATTATAACATAAGGTTTGATTAATATAGCTGATTATAAAGATGTCATTTATTATACTATAATCTTTAGATAGAATTAATAAGATCATGACACTTGTCGTGTGCATGTTTATTTAAGGATTTAATTATAGTTTAAATAAAAGAATGTTCTAGAAACTCTAGAATCATCCAAGACCATTAAGAGCATGACACTTGTCACAATCTTGTTTATTTGAGGATTTAAGCATTTTTGAGTGGATAATTCAAAAATAGAAGTTTCTAGAAGCCATAGACCCTTCCAGAACTTGCTGGAATCTCGTATTACTCAGTCAAACCTGATTAATCAATTCAAATTAAGCTGATAAAGTGCAATTACGTGTCTAATATTTCAACGTATGTCGATATATCGCAGCTATAGGGTTGATATATCGCCACACGGGGGATACGAAAAACACGTCAACTTCGTACGATTGAAACCACGAGCACTCGGAAGATAGGGCCAGGCGATATATCGGCCCAAGCTTGATTCATTCCTTAACCTCTTGACTAGTCTCTAAACGTTTTGACCGAGTCTTAAGCATCTGTTGAATGAATATTCAAATATTTTTCAATTAATATTCATTATTTTATTTCAAGATAAAAGGAGGTAGTTTCACTCCTTGAACTCTATAAATAAGACCTAGTACCCAACCATTTCTCTCATTCTTCAAGCTGTGTTCATAGCCTTCAAGCTGCTAGGGTTACTATAGAGTGATAAACACTTGGGTTGGGATAAAAGCTTTATCATCTTAAGCTTTATAAACACTTGGGAAGTGAGATAAATGGTGTGTTTTCAATATCAAGGTGTAGTTCGGTTCTAGTAAATTCAAAGGTATTCCTAAATCTTAAGTTCATTTCTTTATGGTTCTTTAGTTTCCTTTAGGTTTCTTTATTCCAATCCCAACTTGATGTTTTCAATTCTTGGTTAGGTATTTAAGTTTTTTGAACTTAAGGTTTCTTTTCGGTAAGCTTCTTCTTGGTGGTTTAGTTCATTCCCTTATCATCTCTTTCTTTAGAAATACTCACATTCTTATTGTTGGTTTAAGGAGTGTTCCAAATCCCATCCTTGTTCTCATAAATCCCGGTATTGGTAAGGAAAATAGGATAGATTTTGTATGCTTTTATGTTTTGATATATGCTATGATTTATGTATGATACATTTTAGTTTTTTTTAGCATATAAATTGTTTAGATAACTATCACATAATTTGTTTATATAACAAATATATAACCTGTTTAGATAACAAGTCCCAATAAAATAGTCCTTGGGCATATGATTATTTAGATAATGAGCCCCATAAATTTATATGACTTGTTTAGATAATTAAGCCCCATAAATTTATGGGCATATGATTGCTTAGCTAGCAAGCCCCAAGAAGTATGATGGCCATTATAATGCATGTTTCGTAGTCATATGTTTTGTAGTCTTATGTTTATGTTTTTCGCTATATGTGCTAGTAGATTTTCCTTGCTGGGCATTAGGCTCACTCCTTTATTTTTAATGTATGCAGGAAAATAGATATGGGTGGAAGGATTCATGGTACCTTGGCTTGTGTATTAAGGATGAAGGGATTCGATGGACTGCGTGACGATTCGAGGATGACGTTATTTTTAGTCTCTTTAAATTATGTTTTTATGTATTTTTCCGCATTTAGCTTTGTAAACAATTTCCTTTAGTTTAAAGTTATGTTTTATTTTAAAACAATGGGATCCCATACCGCTCATTTATGTATTTCAATATTTACTTTGCAATCTATAATAAATTTTCGAATATTTCTTATGTATGTTTTCTAAAAAATAGTAGGTAAGTCTAGTAGTTTTTAATGGACCATGGTCTTAGAATTAGTTTGGTCATTACACCCATACTTACATTTTGGGAACTCAAAGTATAATTGAGTGGGAGTGTCAATCATAGATATGAACATCTATAGTTTCTGATGAAGAAGTGAAATGATGTTTTCCTTTTAGTTTGGTTTAAGGTGCTAAATGATAGAGATCTCATTTCAGTAATTAATATTAGTTTACTGAAATATCATTTACAAGGAACACTGTGTTTTAAGGATAAAATACAATGAGGGGTAAAACAGTATTTTAGTCCAGTCTCATTGTAGACCGTCTATAGAGGATTGAGTGACAATTATGGTTGTAACAATGGATAATTAATAGCGTATCTATATTTGTTATAGAGCGTTCTATGAATTCAAGAGTGCAATTTTGAGTCTTTAGTGGAGTCACGCGGAATTAATAAGTTAGTAAATTTATTTGTTAACTTTATGATAACTTATTGGAGCTTGAATTCATAGGCCCATGGTCCCAATTTTACCTTGGATAAAATCATCTAAATAGTCTTAATGAATTGATTTAATTATCAAAGTTGACCAGGTCAATTTTGGATAGTTTCACAGAGTTATGCAATTTAGAGAAGAAAAGATAAATTAGGGAAGATTTATTAATTAATAAATAAGTTTAAATCAAGGTTCAAATTATAACTAATTAATTAAATCAATAGAAAATAATACATGCCTTGATTTTAAGTCCAACGGGCTAATAATTAAATGAGAAATTTCACGGGCCTAAGGCCCATGATAATTTCGATCTAGGGTTGATAATTGGCTATTATTTTATTGATTTTTTAATTAAATAAGTGACCTAATTGAGTCTATAAAAAAATTCTAAGAGAGAGTTAAAAACAAATTACAAAAAGACTATCTGATAGAAAATCAGAAGATCTATTCTTAATGCTCTAGGTTTTAAATTCTCTCTATAGCATAAGTCCATTTCTAAGCCTTAATTTTTATGTTCTATTCTTCTTCTCTTTTACCTATCTCATGTGTTGAGAATTTCCCACTCTAGTCTAGGTGATTCTAAGGATACTTTGGAAGTCTGTGAAGATAATTGGAGAACGGTTCAGTTTCTTTGTGATACCATGCGACTGAAAGGATACAAGGGTTAGAGAAACTAATGGAAGGACTCAATCATTCAACTGCACAATAATGTAGGTACTCTTATCTCTGTATGAATTCACTTTTAGAAACATGTTTTAGGTTTTCTTATATTAATTTGTTTAATATAAGATTTACATGAACATAAAGTATATTTTGAATAAGTTAATCCCAACACCAAACCATGCCATTCCCACCCTTTTGTATTCCTGGCCCTCAACCAGATCCTCCTCGGGATCTTCTTCTTCTGGTTGAGCTTCGGCCTCCATGACCTCTCCAGGGTTCTAATCTACCGCAACCCTATCCTAAGGCTAGGCTCTGGTAGGTACTAGAAAATCACGCACCACTAGTTATGCCCATCGTTTATCCTTTGTCGCGTTATGAATGCATTGCGCTATTAGACGCTCACAGTACTCTACATACCATGTCAATACATCATCAAAGGGGCGAAATGTAAGCTCAATGGATGCCGAAAACTCTAGCCAAGAGGTAGTGGTTGATATTAGATTCCTTATCTGAAACCATTAAAAAACTTCATCTCGCAGGTAAAAGCTGGCCAATCTCACCATGAAGTTCGGAGGAATGTCCATATCCTCGAAGATGATTTCTAGTGAATGAGTCCAAGACCAGACGTCATACGAGTTGTTGGCTTCCCTAGCGAATACGCGGGGATAGACCCTATGGAATCCTTTATAGAATCAGAGTTTTTGTCCCAAGGTATACCCTATAGTTGGGTCCTCTAGGACGGGGTTATCTACATCAGGTTGCTCAGCCATGTAACCTACAATTTACCGAATTCAAGCAGGTAAGCACATAGAAATCACATGAATGAAACTTAAGACATTACTTATAGTGAGTGCCAATCTATCTTTATGAATGTACATGTGGGTTTGTCTACAGAACCGGTTTAGCCTAGTTCTCTGATACAAACAGTAACGTCCCGTAAAATCTCTTAACATAGTTTGCTGAAAAACATAACCATTTTCTAAAAATAAGGTAATTGAAAATCCATATAAAAAAAACTTTTCAAAACATGCAAGAGTTCGAAGTATGCGCATACTTAAAAGTAAATTACAGTTTCATAATTTTAAAAGTTTCAACAACCCCAAAATAATTCCTTAGTTATCATATGGGTTCTAGTCCCCAAAAATAAAATTCCCAAAAGGTCAGTCCCATGTTCTTGTTGTGTTTAAATCCCTAGGGTTGGGCGAGGTGGTGACCATAGTTGGTTCTTGTGTTTTCTCAAGGAAGGTATTGGATTCCTCCCTCAACCTTTGTGTTGATTTTGTTTTCTTGGGGAGAATAAAGATTTATGAATTCTAATGATATGTTGTTTTGTTTTCCCCTTTTATTTGTTGGTGGCATGTTATATTGATCATGGGATGAAGGGTTTTGTGGTTTAATGCATGAAGGGGTTTGGTTTTGATTTGCTAAGTATGATGATCTTGGTATTTATGTTTATGTACGTGTAGTGTTCGGCCAAGGCCTATGTAAGGATTTCATGTTGGCTATGTTTATGTTTCTATTGGTTTTATATGAACTTGTTCATTTATTTGAGGTAGAAATATGTTAGGGTTCATGTAGATGTAAATGGAGGTTTTGGTTTTATATTATGTTTAGGTCATGTAAATTTTGGCCTAGGGTTCTTGTGCCATGTATATGTATGATTGATCTTGGACTATGCCTATGATTTTAGTGTATATGTGATGATAGGGATTTTTCATAGAATAACAATATGATAATAGTTACATTCTAGGGTTTGTGATTTATTTGTATAGATTTAAACATGTATGGTTATGGTGTAAATTTTTGTGATGCATGATGTAAAAGATGGATTATGGATGAATATGCATGTTGATTTTGTGTTTAAGTGATGAGAAATATGATGAAATTAATGATTTTGCAAATGATATGATGTTTTTAAGAAATTAAAGGGAATTTTAATAAACATTAAAATGATGTTTTTACTCAAATTAATACCTATAGATTTTTTATTTTTTTTTTATGAAGAAAATATAAGTTTTAATTTCAAGTTTATGATTTTTGAGTGTTTAATATGTTGCTGAAAGTTTTACGTAAAAATGAAAACTTGTCTTTTAAATTAAAGGAGTTTTGTGTGTTTGTTGAAATAAAATTAATACCCTAAACTATGTAAATATTAAAAATGGTATATTTAATGGTAACTATGAGTGTTCATTTTAATAGATATGGTTTTTCTTTATTTAAATTAAGAAAAATGTTGAGATTAATTCACTTATGATTTTTAAATAAATTAAATTGTGGCTGAAAGTTTAGTTTAATAGTTTAAAAATAATTATTTGATCATCACTTATGAATTTATTCTACTTAAAATTTAGTCTTAAAATAATATAAATAAAATATATTTTTCCCGCACCTAAAATTTATATTTTTCTCACATGTGTTTTTAATTTTATTAATTTAAAGAAAATTATTATTTTGAAAGGAAACATGATAATTATAAGTATTTTAAATAATATCAAGCCTTTATTATTTCTAGGAAATTTAAAAATAATAAATTGATTTATTATACCTTTAATTGCCTAAATAAATTATTTTTATGTAATAAAAATATGTTTTAAAGAGGTTTAATCAACTTAGTGATTTTAAAAGAAATAAATAATGGTAAGAAAGTATGTTGCTAAATCCTTATTTTGAAAACAATAGAAATAGGCGCTTAGGAATTATTGTTTTTAACGTTACTTTTTAACAACGTTCCAACGTATGCATGTCACATGCAAATGCACTTTTACGTTAAAAAATGTGTCTAATATTCTACCATATGATTTTTATTTAAAAAAACCATACATGTAACATAGGTATAATTTGCATTACTCTTTTAGTGATTTTATGTGTAATTATGCCTATTTAGAAATTATGAGTAGTTTTCACCATGTGTGCATGGCCCATGCACACATGGGGTATATGAGTTAGGCACAAGAAAGTGTTATTATGTGATGCTAAAAAAATGCTATTTGATTATGGTTATTGGCTCGTTGTGAAGTTTGTCAGTTTTTGCTTTGCTTGGACTTGAGGTAAGGAAGTTAGATAGAATTTTGTTTGTTTATGCTATTAAGTGTAAGATTGGTTTTTAGGATAGAATGCTATGTAAAATGATACTTTTTGCGATATGAAGTATGAAATGATATTTTGTGATGATGTGACGATGTTGATAAATCATGAAACTTCCTTTGTGTTGATATGACTGGGATGTATGTGTTTGGATGTTGTAAGATATTTAATGGATGTTAGCGTGATGAACGCGACACAACAAAGGGGTTGCTAAGGATATGAAGATGTAACCCGAGTTAATAAGGATGTAAAGACGTAACTCATAGGGCGGACTCACCGAGGTTATTCAAGGACCAGAGATCTTGTTTAACTCAAGATGTAACAAGGACAAGTTAGTGGGCCATGTTCACAAAGCTATGATGATAATGTTCATATGATGATTATGTATACGATGATGACGCTTATGATGATAATGCTTATAGTGATTATGTTTATGATGATTATGTTTATCATGATGATGGTAATCATAACGATGTTTAGGATGTGTAATGATGTATGAATATGAACATGTTTTTGTGTGTTATTTGTACTTCCTTACTAGACTTTTTGGTCACCCCCTTACTCTCCATTCCACGTAGCAAATAGGATTTCTCTGTGGCACGCGTGGTGATGTGGGGAATTCCAACGTCAGGGTGTGTATGGCGTGGGGGCATCCTATGGACGAAAAAACAATCAGTTTAACGCCAGTTTCTAAAGAATAATGCTATGTTTTTCTTTAACTTTTCAGAACTTATCAGTGAGACTTGAACTTTAATTATTTTTAAAACATTTCATGAAAACTATTATATTCTTTTTAAACTATTACGCCCAACTTGCATGTTTTAGCAAGGACCCACTGCGATTTTTCATATAATAAATGGCTTTCTTTTATAAGTTGATGAGCACGTAAAAGTTTTACAGGTACTAGATTAGGGAATTTCACAAACACCCTATTGCAGATGAAGGATTTGGGTGAAGCAACTTATGTTCTAGGTATCCAGATCATTAGAGACAAAAAGAACAAATTCTTAGCTCTATCTCAAGCAGCTTACATAGATAAAGTGCTTGAACGTTTCTTAATGAAAAATTCCAAGAAAGGACGTCTACCGTCTTGCCATGGAATCATCTTTCCAACAAGCAAACTCCCTAGACTCTTGAAGAGGAAGATGCAATGAGAAAAGTTCCTTACACATTTGTAGTTGGAAGTCAGATATATGCTATGTTGTGTACTAGACCAGATATCTGCTATGAAGTGGGAATAGTGAGCAAGTATCAGTCAAACCTAGGACTAGAACATTGGATAGGAGTTAACCATATCCTGAAGTATTTAAGGTGGACAAGGGATTATATGTTAGTCCACAAGGGTGATGTTCTGAACCTTATATGCTACACCGATTCAAATTTTTAAACTTATGTCAATGACAGGAAGTCTACTTCTGGAATGGTGTTTACTCTTGGGGGAGGAGTTGTTATATGGAGAAGCGTAAAGCAATCTGCGATCTCAGATTCCACAATGGAGGCTGAGTACAAAGGTACATCTGAAGCAACTAAGGACATAGTCATGCCAAAGAAGTTTTATTCAGGTATAGAAATTGATAAACTGCTTGTGTTGTTTTGTGACAACATTGGAGCGATAGCCAACTCGGAAGAACCTCAAAGTCACAAGAGGAGTAAGCATACAGAAAGGAGTTATCACATAATTTAAGAATATGTGGCCAGGGGAGATGTGAAGGTTATGAATATTGCATATGAAGACAATCTTGCGGATCCGTTTATGAAGACAGTGCGAGAAGCTACATTTGATAAGCACATCAAGGAAATGAGATTAGTAGAATTAATGCATTAGTTTTAATTAGTGAAAGTGGGTGTTTTTTAGGGTTTTATGCCCTGATTAAAAACCAATTTCATTGTAAACTCATTTTATTATCAATAAAAGAAAAGAAATCAATTTTTGACATGGTCAATCACTTTGCTCACATGTCTTATTTTCAGGATTATTTGTTTAAAATAAACTTCTAATAAATCCATAGCATATAGGTAATCCTATTTATAGTTACGTAGTCACAATGGAATATAAATATGATTATATGTTCAAAAATAAGTGAGTCCTAAGATTAGTCAGTGCACAGGATTTACACTGACTTGCCAATCTACGATATGATCTAGTTACACATTGTAGTGTTATGTTCTTTCCAGGACATTAACAAAGTAGATAAGATCAGATGCATTTGTTACATCGGACTAGACCAATATGGACAGTAGACAGTATAAGTAAACAAACCATTATAATCTATTCTAGTCATATTATATAGTTGACCATAGGTCAATTCAATCTCAATCCTGAGTGGTTAGCATTCTAACTGATTGTATTATTTGAGTTCTTTGACTTGTTCGTTACTAGCTTACCCTATGGACTAGCCCATTCTTACATCTTCAGAACTCGGTAGTATAATTGAGTGGGAGTGTCAATCATAGATATGAACATCTATAGCTTCTGATGAAGAAGTGAAATGATGGTTTCCTTTTAGTTTAGTTTAAGGTGCTAAATGACAGAGATCTCATTTCAGTAATTAATATTAGTTTACTGAAATATCATTTACAAGGAACCAAGTGTTTTAAGGATAAAATACAATGAGGGGTAAAATGGTATTTTAGTCTCATCTCAATGTAGACCGTCTATAGAGGATTGAGTGATAATTATGGTTGTAACAATGGATAATTAATAACATATATATATTTTTTATATAGGGTTTTATGAATTCAAGAGTTCAATTTTGAGTCATTAATGGAGTCACGAGGAATTAATTAGTTAGTAAATTTATTTGTGAAATTTATGATAAATTTTTGGAGCTTGAATTCATAGATCCATGGCTCCCATTGTACCTTGGATAAAATCATCTAAATATTCTCAATTAATTAATTTAATTATCAATTAGAATTACCAAATTTGACCAAGTCAATTTTTGATAGTTTCACAAAGTTATGTAATTTAGAGAAGAAAAGAGAAATTAGGGAAGATTTATTAATTAAGAAAAAATGGTATCTAAATTAATAAATATGTTTAATTCAAGGTTCAAATTATAACTAATTAATTAATTCAATAGAAAATAATACAGGCCTTGATTTTAAGTCCAACGGGCTTATAATTAAATGGGAAATTTCACGGGCCTAAAGCCAATGATAATTTTGACCTAAGGTTGATAATTGGCTATTATTTTATTGATCTTTTAATTAAATAAGTGACCTAATTGATTATATAAAAGGAATGCTAAGTGAGAGTTGAAAACAAATTACAAAAGTACTATCTGATAGAAAATCAGAAGATCTATTCTTGATGCTCTAGGTTTTAGATTCTCTCTACAGCATAAGTCCAATTCTAAGCCTTAATTTTTCCCTTCTATTCTTCTTCACTTTGTACCTGTCTCATGTGATGAGAATTGCCCACTCTAATCTAGGTGATTCTAAGGATACTTTGGAAGGCTGTGAAGAAAATTGAAGAACAGTTCAGTTTCTTGGTGATACCCTGTGTCAGAAAGGATACAAGGGTTAGAGAAACTGAAGGAAGGACTCAATCATTCCACTGCACAATAATGTAAGTGTTCTTATCATTATCTCTATATGAATTCACTTTTAGAAACATGTTCTAGGTTTTCTTGTATTATTTTTTTAATATAAGATTTACATGAAAATAAAGTAAATTTTGAATAAGTTAATCCCAACACCAAACCATGCCATTCCCACCCTCTCGTATTCCTGGCCCTCAACCGGATCTTCTTCGGGATCTTCTTCTTCTGGTCGAGCTTCAGCCTCCATAACCTCTCAAGGGTTTTAATCTGCTGCAACCCTATCCTTAGGCTGGGCTCTAGTAGGTACTAGAAAATCCCGCACCACTAGTTGTGCCCATCGATTACCCTCTGTCGCGTTAGGAATGCATTGCGCTATTAGACACTTAAAGTACTTCACATACCATGTCAATACGTCATCAAAGGGGAGAAATATAAGCTCAATGGATGCCGAAAACTCTAGCCAAGAGGTAGTGGCCGATCTCAGATGACTTATCTGAAATCAACAAAAAGCCTCATCTCGCAGGTAAAAGCTGGCCAATCTCACCATGAAGTTCGGAGGAATCTCCATATCCTCGAAGGTTATTTCAAATGAATGATTCCAAGACAAGATGCATATGATTTGTTGGCTTCCCCAGTGAATACGCGGGGACAGGCGCTATGGAATCCCTTATAGAATCAGAGTTTTTACCCTAAGGTATACACTACAGGTGGTTCCTCTAGGATGGGGTTATCTACATCGGATAGCTTCACCATGTAACCTACAATTTATAGAATTCAAGCTGGTAAGCACATAAAAATCACATGAATGAAACTTAAGGCATTACTTATAGTGAGTGTCAGTCTATCTTTACAAATGTACATGTGGGTTTGTCTACATAACCGGTTTAGCCTAGTGCTCTGATACCAACTGTAACATCCCGTAAAATCTCTTAAAACATGCAAGCGTTCGGAAGTATGCACATACTTAAAAGTAAAATATAGTTTCATAATTTTAAAACATTCAACAAGCCCAAAATAATTTCTTAGTTATCATATGGGTTCTAGTCCCCAAAACATAAATTCCCAAAAGTTCGGTCCACATGTTCATCCTTCCAGATAAAATTTAGCGCTCACTAATCCACTTTGCCTTTGAGCTTACCTACAACAAGAAACAACTAGGTAAGTGAAACGCTTAGTAAGAACAACTTAGCAAACATAACCACGTAAATGAAGCAAGAACTTAAACTAACTGTAACTAGGAAGATAACCAACCAAGAATAGGATTCTAATGAAACTGAACCCTAACATACAATTTCAGAACGTGCGAATGTCCTGGCAAACTTATGGTCATTCCTCATTGTAGTGCACCAAAATTTTTTTTTTAGATTATTTAAATTTTGTGCTTTATTTGATTTAAATGTTAAGTGTGATGAATTGTTTTATTTAAGTGTTGTTATTATATTTAATTGTTTATTTGTTTATTTGATGGTTTGTTATTTTATTTAATTGTTAGAAATGTTTTGGTTAATTAATTTAATAAGTGATTAAAATATGTAACATGTTATCTTACTATTAGTGTTACATTTTATTTAAGTGTGACAAATGAGGTATTTATGTGAGCTATGGTGGAATGCACTAAGGTGCATGATAGATAGTAATGCACCCTAGTAATTTAGTGTGTGCTAGTGCAGGTAGCATGCTGCACATGTGTAGATTTTTCTACACATTTTAGGTTTCCTTATTTTAGATTTAATGGAGTTATTTATTTAAAAAAAAAAAAAAAAAAAAAGGGAAAGGAGGAGTGGGCGTGTGACCTAGTGGGAATGCAATATATCATTAAAATGGTAAAAAGGATCAAAAATTGAAGACTATAATCATTTGGGGATAGGCTTGATCATGTTTTATTCCTTGTATCTTTTTGAAATAAAGAAAAAAAATCAAGGAAAATAAAAGAGAAATGGAAACTTACCTTAATTTTGTTTGGGAGACTTTATGAGAGGATTTGTGATAAAGGGACTAAGAAAGGAGAGAAGAGCCATTGCTCTTGTGTGTGTGTGTGGCTGCCGTGACCTAGAGAGAGAGAGAGAGAGAGAGGAAGAAAGAAAGAAAGGAAGAAGGAAGAAGAAAGTGAAGAGGAACCCCCCTAGAGTATGTCTTCTTATTTTCTCTTTGTTTAATCTCTTTATTTGATAATATGATATTGATTTGTGTTATGTTTTGTGTGTGTTTGGATTCTTCTTTCTCCTCATGGTGGTTTTCCCATAAAACCCTAGGCTTGAACAAGGGTGTGGAGTTTGTGGTATTGATCTTTTGTGTTCTTGATTCTACAATCAAGAGAGGTAATGGTCTTTTCCTTAGCCTTATATTGTTTTTGGTGGTTGTATTTGAGGTTTTGCTAATGGTGTTAATGGTTGATTTTTGGGTAGGAATGATGTATAGGATTTGGATTTTGTGAGATTATGATTTGTGTTTAAGGGTTGTGATGTTGATTTTGCTATGCATGAAAAATTGTAATAATCTATGAGCACATGTAAGGTGATTTCGGCCTAGGTACACCCAAGGGTGTTCTTGATTTGTTGTGTGATTTACAAAATATTTGATCCATGTTTTAGGACCTTTCATATATGGGTAAGAGAACAAGTGGTAATCTTGATATTTTTTATCATGAAATGTTGTTAGATGCATGTTTTGTTTTGAATGATTAAAATTGTGAGATGCATGAAAATAATGATAGAAATATGCTAGGTTAAAATAAGGCACATGTGAATATGGTATAAATTTACTATATGCTATTTTATTAAAAAGGTTTTGTTGGCTTTCATGGAATTGCAACAAATGATTTTAAAAGGATTCATGTGATTATGTTAGTGGAATCATGCATATTATAAGAGCATAATGAGATCTTAGGCATGGATGATTTTATGTAATTTTTGAGACAAAAGTTGAGTTTTACAAAGAATTAAGCTTGCTGTTTTTTTCAAAATAATTGGGTAAAAGTTGATAAAAAGATGAGATTGCATGCATAAACAATGTTCTTAATGTATGTGTAAATTTTTATGAAATTAAAAGAGGATTTTAAGTTTCATGTTATGATATTTTACCCAATTAATTTCCTACAGAATTTTTATTGAATTTTGAGAAAAAATGAGTTTATAAAATTGAATATGGTGATTTTAATGATAAAAAAATGGTTGCTGGAATTTTGTAATAAAATGTGAAGAAAGTTTCACTAAAAATGGATTTGATTAATTTTTGGAATAAATTATTTTTCCTAAGATATGGTAATATTGAAAATTGATATTTTAATGGTATGAATGCATATTTTGATAAATAATGATTTTCTTTATTTTGATTGAGAAAAATATTTAGACTCTATTTATTTGTGATTTTTGAATAAAATAAATAGTGGCTGAAAGTTTGTTTTAAAAAGTTAACAATTGTTATTAAATTGTCACATATGGGTTTTTACTACTTAAAAAACTAAGTCTTAAATAAATTAAATCAAAATATAATTTTTCCACACTTAAAATATATTTTTCACATCATTTTTGTAACACAATAATAAAATATATTTTTCTAAAGAAACATGTCAAAATAGGTATTTTAATTAAACCCAAGCTTGTTGGTTAATTCTTGGTAAATTAATAATTATTTAATGAAAATGTCACATATTCTATTTTGAGCTAAAATAAAATAAAGTTTTGAGAAATTTAATCAACTTAGAAATTTTAAGAAAAATAAAGCATGTAATATGGCTATTGATTTTCAAGCAATAAAAGCAAGAAATGTAGAATTATCGTTTTTGAAAACGTCTTTATTACGCAACGTTCCCACATATGCATGTTACATGCAAATCAACTTTTACGTCCAAAATCATGATTATTATTCAAATATGTAATTTTTATAAAGCAATCATGTTAGCAAAATGGGTAGAACGAGCATTATTCTTTTGGCGATAATTGCATGTTTTAGTGTAACTGTTATCATGAGTGCATGGCCCATGCACACATGAGTTGTATGGAAGGGCAAAATAGTAATTTTATGAACCTAAAAAACGTTATTTTGATTATGATATAGGCTCGTTGAAAAGATTGTGAAATTCTTAGCTTGGACCTGAGGTAAGGAAGTTAGATAGATTTTTATGATTTTATGCTATGAATGGTAAGACTGTTTTATGAATGAACTGTTATGAAATTATGAATGCCTTAATGTGATGATCTATTGAATGTGATATGTGTATGGATGTTAGATACATCAAACAGAATGTGATGTTAGATACATCAAACAGATTTCGATGTTAGATACATCGTACGAGTTACTAAGGACATTGAGACGTGACTCCTAGGGCGGACGCGCCGAGGTTATTCAAGGACCAGTGATCTCCTGTTTACCTCATAGGGTGACATGGACAACTAGCGTTCCATGCTCATCATGTATGCTGTATGTTTGTGATATGATGATATGTCACTTTTATGTTATGATATGATGATATGTCACATTTATGTTATGATATGTTGATATGTCACTCTTATGTTATGATATGATGATATGTCACATTTATGTTATAATATGTTGATATGTCACTTTTATGTTATGATATGATGATATGTCACATTTATGTTATGATATGTTGATATGCCACTCTTATGTTATGATATGATGATATGTCACATTTATGTTATAATATGTTGATATGTCACATTTATGTTATGATATGCTGAAATGTTACGATTATGTTATGATAGACCATGATGTTTTAGATGAACGTTAGTGTTTGGTTGTTTGTTGTTTTTCTTACTTGCTTACTTGCTTGTACTTCCTTACTGGGCTTTTAGCTCACCCCCTTACTTTCCTTCCAGGTAGCAAATAGGTTTTCTCTATGGCACGCGTGGTGACGTGGGGAGTTCTTCATCATGGGGTGTATGGCGTGGGGCAATCCTATGGACGATAAAACTATCAACGTAGAACGCCATTTTTATTATGTTTTGTTTTTAAGAGACTTTTTCCTAAAATTATCAGTGGGACTCTGTTATTTAAATTATTTGGTTTTTCTTGAAACTTTGCATAAAAACCTATGTTTTATTTTAAACTTATGGCGCCAACTTGCATGATTTTAAATAAGTCCCCTGAGACTTTAGTAATGGACGGTATTCTTTTATAAGCTATGTTGTACGAATGTTTTGTAAGTATTAGTCTAGGGCGTTCTTTACACTCATAAACAAAATTCATATCTTAAAAGTACACGTGCACGCAGAAAACCCCAGAGCATACATATAGTCTTAACTGGTAACATACATACTTACTTATCCATTAATATCTTATCATACACACTTAATTAGTCGTCTTAACATACATACTTACTTAGTCATACATATCTTAACGTACATACATACTTAGTCATTCATATCTTAACATACATACATACTTAGTCATTCATATCTTAACATACATACTTACTTAGGGTTCCGGAGGTACATTCAACATAACTTAACATATCTTAACATGTCTTACCATAGCTTAACATATCTTAGTATATCTTAACATATCTTGCCATAGCATCAATGGGGGTAAACTAGTTACAATAGTTACCTAGACTCCTAGAAGAATTTGACACACTTTCTTAGTCATAGAGATTTGATTCCGAAATAAAATTATTATGTGTCACGGGGTATAACCGGACTCTTTTGTCATAGATGTTAAACCAGACTTCTTACATGTTGCGGTGGCCAACCAACCTTAGTTACATAGTCACTGGTGGTGAAACAGTTTCTTACTTTGCTCCCCCGTGGTGAGATGGAGTTTATAGTTGTCACAATAGCTAGCCGGAATCAGAATCAATTTACTTAGGTGTCCTAGAGCTTAACAGGACTCTTATATCACCGGTGTTAAACTGGACTTCTCACATATTGAGGTGGCCAACTGACCTTAGTTGCATAGTCACCGGTGGCGAACTGGTTTCTTACTTAGCTTCTGGTAGCTATCTGAAATACTTACCTTAGTCATGAGTATGCGAACCCTCTAGGACAACGATCTTGATTAAACGTTCTAAGACTAGTTCAAGGAATTGGCTTTTAGCTTAGTTATCTAAACTAGTCATTAACATGATGTAGCCATACATATCATAAGTTGTCTTACTCAGATTCCTTAGTGCTTGCTTGTGGAGATCTTTTATCTAGAAACGAGACTTCTTGCTTAGATAACACTGTAAAGAAACCATACAGTAACTCAAATTAATTATGGCGTTTGATTGAGTAAGGTTATGTCTTTAAGTTGAGCAATTAGTGATGAACATAACAAATTTTCAATACTTTAAAAGCATTTTTTCTTAAATCTTAAAACTTATGCTAAACCCTTGAATTTGTAACCTTATCATATTATTCAAAAAACAACATGCCTACAAATAATGGTGCCAGAAATTTGGAACTAAATTCTCAGTTGCATAAAGAGATCACTTTCTTAAGCCTAAAGAAAACTTTCATTATCGCTTTCTTATTTTCCTTATAAAATAAAAGTGTTACACGCTATCTCCAGCTTTATTAAAATTGTAAATTAAAAGATCAATTTTTAGTTAATTAGGAAACTCATAAGTTTTATTATCCAAAATGATATTACACTACAATAAATATAGGCATTTAATGGCTACATGGGGGAGGCATTGTAGACATTTAATGTCTCCCCCTAGGGGAGACGTTATTGCAGAAGCCATCTAAAGTGGCCCTATGACGTCTCCCATGGGGAGACTTTGTAGACATTCAATGTCTCCCCCTTGGAGTCATCATAGGGTGTACGTTTACACCCTATGACGTCTCCCAGGGGGAGACGTCATAGGGTGTAAACGTACACCCTATGATGACTCCCAGGGGGAGACGTTGAATGTCTACAAAGTCTCTCCATGGGAGTCATCATAGGTTTTTGTATTTTTTTTTTTTAAATAATTAAATAATTATTTTCATTATATTAATTTTTTTAAATAGAATTAAATATATTAATTAAAAAATCTAAATTATATGCAAATTTAAATTGTGAATTTTCATTAATAAAACCAAAATGTGTATATAATATGTTTTTGCTAACTAATTATACAAAATTGTAATATTTGTTGTTAAACATACAAAACTAACAAATATTACACTAGCTAGCTAGACATATAGTAAGAAAGAAAAAGTAAAAAAAAAATCTAATATGTGGGACGATGATTTTGAATTATTGGTAGCATATGGTTAACCCATTGTTGTCGCATTTCATTAATCTGTGCTGGTGTATATGGCGTAGTGTTTAGCTACAAAAAATTCAAAATAAAATATATTAGTTAATTATTATTTGATTATATATATACTTTAATAATAAATAGATTGTTAACTTTGTATAAATTTATATACATGTACCTCTTTCTTCAAGTAACGTCCAGGTCGTGAATGTTCAATGTAATCCTTCAACATTCTCATCACATAATATCCACATGCCACATTGTCTTGTTGGTGTGGACAAAAATATTTAAATAAAATGTCAAGCAATTAATATAAACAATATTAGTAAAATTCAAGTATAAATTTTCAAAATAATTAAAGTTGTAGTTACTTACTTTTGGTTGCACAATTTCTATATTATTTGGAATCTCGGGAGGTTTTGGTAGACTGGTCAGAAAAAGGTTGAACCCATTTTTATATTCCACGAATAACCTATTTGCTGACATCCATTTTCTATCCATATCCTCTCCTATGTCTATGAAAAATTAAACAAAAAAAACTAAATAAGCATACGAAAAATTGAGCAGTATTTCTCCTATATTAGTAACCTAACCATATGTCAATCTAATCAAGTCCAATCAAATAAGCACAACACAATACAAATATAATAATAGAATACATAATTCTAGACAAAACTGATCAGCGTTTCCCCTATAATAGTGATCTAACCATCTGTGAACAACAAGTCAAACAACAAACAATAAATTTCTTCCTTATAGTTCCGCAACACACAAACAAATTTTCCAGAACCTACTTCACTAAAACACATAGTTCTCAACCTTCTATTTTCACCGAAACACACAATTTTAATCTCATAACCTACTTCACTATGGATGAATATTTAAGATATTCAAACTCCTCTAACAAAAGTTTAAAAATACAAAAACAAGAAATAAGATAATGTATGTACCATTTGTAATTAATAGTCCTTGCTAGCAAATTTACTTCGCTTTGCCAAGCGCGCACTTTGCTATTAAATTCACAACCTACAAAACAAAATTAATTAATAAATAAAATATTACTAAACAAATTTCACTAAATAATTAGATTAACAATAACTTATTATTGATATTTTAGAAACTTAAAATCCTCAAATGTGTGTTTGAAATTGAAATTTGAGGCAAAAATCTCATAAAAATCTCCGTTAAAACCACAACTTAAAAATTTAAATTAATTAGTTAACAAAATATTACTAAATCAATAAAAATAACATATTTAAATGTTAATAAAGATTACAAATACATATAATTTTCTAATTAAATAATAATATAAATTAAAAAAATTTATAAAAATATAAACTTGAATTACCATTTTGTATGTAAAATTAAAATTAAATTATTTTTCTTATTTTAGAATAAATTATTCAATACATTTTAGCGAAATATATTTACACATATATACTTAACAAACATTAAAAATTAATTAAAAAATGTATAATTTTTGAATTAAATAGAAATAAAAAATTTTAAAATGTAAAATTTCATTATATTTTCAGCCACTGGAATCTTAACCTTTAATCAACAGAAAGTTATCTTATATTTACTTTAAGAAAAAGAACAGGATTTTACTAGCGAATTATGATTTAAAGTTTAAACAAATAATTCTGTCCAAAACATAATTTGATTTGACAACCTTTTTAGAAAAAGCAAAACTCACATTTCTTAGTCAACTCTTGCAAAACTTTTAATTAATTTAAAAAGTGTGTAGATAATTAAAACCATCTAAAAATGTTGATTTTAAACTTGTCAAAATGTTGCTCAAACATGCACTCTTCAAGTAGTCAATTTTTCACTCAAACTTGTACATCAATCACAAAAAGCTTATAACTTGACCTAGACATAACGTTTTTTTGTATTTCAAAATGCTAAAATTAAGTACTCTTCCTAAATAATGAAATTCTTAATGTCCCATTTGAAAATTTAACTAATAACCTAGTGTTTGGCCCGTTGGAAGCCACTGTAACAACACCACCTTGACAGCAAACTGTTTTGAACATCTATGTTGAATGTCTACTGTGCTTGAATCTATGCTGTTATTATTGTTTGTATTGATTGCTCGGTCGAGAGACCGTTTTCGGCATTACATGCATAATGTATGTACTAGTGGCGGGGCCATAATGCGGATGCGATATCTGCCATAGTGGTGGGGCCATTGTAAAGATGTGATATCTATCTACTCGGCATGAGTCGTATATTGTTTGGCAAATCTATGTGAACCAGTTGCAATTATGGAGTATGTAATACATGTCAATGTTTATCTGTATATATGTATGATTTGTTTGGGTTTCTTCCCGAGCCTTGGCTCACAGGTGCTTCGTGGTGCAGGTAAGGGCAAAGGAAAGTTCGATCAGCCATGAGTTGGAGAGTTGTAGGGGCGGCACGTACATACTTAGCTTGCTCGATCACCATGGTCGAGATATTCTGAGGAGCAGAAGTCATTAGTTGAAGTTTTCCACTTAGGTCAGCTAAGTCTGTAAATTTGATAAACTTGTATTTTATGTAGAAACTTTTGGGATCCCATGTAACTATTCAGCCCTTTATAATGAAAAGTTCAACTTTTGACCAAAACTTTTAATACCTAAATTGTTGTTTAACCTTAATTACACTCTTATGTATAAATGACTCGATTGACACACGCTGTAATGGTCTTAACTTGGTCGTTACATAGAACCACCAGGAAAAAGCTACTCAAGGAGATCCAAGAAATAGCAAAGGTCGAAGTCAATACCAGATATGGAGACTAGAGAATTACAGTGCTAAAGTAGATGCAGATGGTCTGTGAACGCATCCAAGGGATCATCAACAAAAGAGGGGCACTCCTGTGGCCCACATAATAGTATTGGGTTATGAGAGAAGTATTGGGAGAACATCCTGAGGCCCTTTTCTGGTGGGTCAAGGCATGGCATGGCGCTCTAAAGGAGGATTTAGAGTTTGTCACCATCAAATACATTGTCTTGACTATTTAGGGAGTTACAACTTGGTATCAGAGCTTCCATGGTTTATTAGTTCCTGAAGATTTACTGGGCATGTACACTTGTTGCTAAAGATAAGCTTAACTCATGGTTTGGTAACTAATGATATGATTATGTGCTTAATTGCTAAAATGAAATATATTTGCCTTATGTGCATGCTTGATTAGGGAGCAGGAGTTACTGATAAGGTCCGACCCTTGACTGCTAGGTGAAAATGAAAATGTATGCTCGTTAACGCTGTTGATGCTTGTAAATGTCAAATAGCATTATGTTTGTGAGTGTTTCTTATTAGTTCGGTTGTGAACCATGGGGAAGTTATGGAATCTGTTATCATTATCTAATGAGCCGAGTCATTGATTGCAATTATATTTGGAGAGTTATGCCTCCAAGGCGATCAAACACACTAGTCGGTGCTGAAATCTGGGCAAGAGATGATGACCAGTGTAACACCTTGGATAACCAAGATTGTTACATTGTGTGTTAATAAAGATTCAAGACTTGCTAATTAAGTAATTTAGTTGAAAATGTGTCACTAAACCATTATTGAACTAGGGTTAAAAGATTTTAGCTATAAATCGGAAATTTCTCATTAAATTAAGCGTTTAGTACATGGGATCCCAAAATAGGTTTTAAAGGACAGTTTACAAAATTTCAGAGTTTATGTACAACCACAAGCCACTCTAATGGAAAAATAGACACTTTAGGTTCTCCTCTCCCTGTACCAACCCTCGACCGTGGCGGCTGATCAGCTGACTATGTACATTCTTCCCCAGAGCTCTCCAACTTAGGACTGGTCCACCTTGCTCTTGCCTTTACCTGCACCATGTAGCACCTGTGAGTCAAGGCCCAGCAAGAAAATCATATTACAGAGCATAATCAATAATCAATAGTTAGATATTTCACAAATCAACAATTAGATATTCAGGAGACCACATTATTCACGTAATCAGTGATATCAATCTGTAAACCAATAATCAATCATCCAGGTAATAACACATGCCATAAACATCAGATTAATAATAATAAATATATCACACGGTATCCAGGGTCGACTCCCTTAGGCCGCACAATCTATTTATCCCACTGACTCCAGCTCGCTTAGGCTGAGCTCAGTTATTAAATAATTAACCTCAGCTACTAGTGGCCGAGCTGCATCCTGTGTGCAAGTATTGATTCCGACACTCTGAGGCCGTTTATCTCATGTCCCCATGGCATCATATAATCATATGACATCACATACATGCATAGGGAACTCTTAGTCCCAACATAACCACATAACCGGGTGCAGTTTTCTTACCTTTAATTCCGAGTGCTTGGCTAATTGAGATGATCATCAAGCATAATCCCGTCCAAGCCCTAGCGTACACCTAGTCACAACCGTAAAGTAGAACCCTCATTAAAACTCAATTCTGTAACCCAACCTCGGGACTAATCCCAAGTTCTTGGGAAGCCCAATTCCGCAAAACGGGGTGGTGGACCGACCCCCGAGCCCCCAAGCAAAAACCCTAAAATAAATCCCAAAATCCAAGTGTTGGAGGCAAGGTAGCGCTATAGCGCCACAAGAGGGGCGCTACTGTCAGAAACTCAGCCCCCCAAGACATAGCCTAGCGCTGTAGCGCTCCCAGCCTAGCGCTACAGCACTGCAACCCGAACATGCAAAATTCTGGGTTTTTCCTTTGAACTTCCCCGAGCGAAAGCTCCATAGACCCACTCCAATCATCAACAAAACTCAAAATTAAACCTATAACTCACTATATCTCACGCATGACACCTAACAACATCAAAAACTTAGCCAAAAGCATCATCAAACATAGAAAACCAGAATTGAGCTTGAAGCTCAAGAACTTCATCCGAAAACCAGAAAACCCAGATCATTAAGATCAGAAATTATTACCCTTAATGGAAGAATCTGACCCTAGGTTTTCCTCAGTGCCCTTCCAACTTTAGTTCCTCCAATCCCCAAGCTAAAAGTCCTTAAATTCCCATTAAAAACTGAAGTTCAGAAATCAACCTCAACAAAACTCAGAAATCTCAAAAACAACCTTAAACCTTACCTTAATTTGAGAATTAATTCCAGCTAAACCTCTTCATTTACTTCAAGGATCAAACTCCCAAGACTTGGCCTAGACTTTCTCTGAATTCTCAGCTTTAAATTCACAAAAGAGGGAGAGAGAGATAACAATTCGTGAGAGAGAGAGAGAGATAGGTTAGGTGCTCTGTTTTCTTCCTTTTCTTTCTTCACAGTTCTAACACCTTCTATTTTTGTCTAAGAAAACAAAAGTCTGATTATCAGTTATTCCCCCTGAATAAACTGAAAGTCCCTTTTGGCCTCCAAATTAAATCCAAGCCTTTTAATCACTCTAAGGGCATTTTGGTCATTTAGTCCCAATTCTCGCTAATTCCTCGAGTGTTCCTAAAATTTACCACTTATATCTCGTCATCTAATTAATCACTAATTATTTTTCCCAATGTCAAATAGTCTCCAATATATTTCCCAAATTCCCAGAAATACCCCAGGCTTCCCCCGAGCCGAGTATAAATCCCCGCTGTGACTACTTCGCTAAACCACTCACTAGGATTGTCTCGAGCCATAAGATGCAAATATATCCACATAATAATGTGGTCTCAACAATTTACCACAAATAATCACATTTATGCTCTCAACGGGCCAAAATTACAAATATGACCCTATGAGCAAAACAGGGCCTATATGCATACTAATACTCGTAGTCATGCATTTCACGTATCCATGTAATCATATAAGCATGATTATCACATAATCATGCATTCAATCATTTAAATCACACATAAACCAATTATGCCCTCCCAACACACTATTCAAGGCCCTTAAGCCTTATTATTAAATTTTTGGTCGTTACAACCAGGGCCGGAACCCTCTGCTAGCTCTTGAGAACTCGCAGTAGATGTTTGATAAAATGCAAGCCAGATTACAGAGACACGAGTATGAGATCAAACTTCTGAGACAACAGGTTCCATTAGGGAACGCTGCACCAGTTCTCCCAACTGCGGGGCTACAAGTTCTGGGACAACACAAACTATTGAACAGATGGGAGCCTTTTTATGAACGGTTCAGGAAGCAACACCCTCCTACTTTTGAGGGAGGGCTAGCCCACTACAAGCTGAGCTGTGGAAGACTATGATCACCTCCATTCTGGACTTTATGATGGTGGCAAGTAATGAGAGGGTGGCTGTTCCTGTTGGGGTTTTATGCCCTAATTAAAGCCCAAATTCTTTGTAATCTCATTTTATTATCAATAAAAGAATAGAAATCATTTTTTACTTGGTCAATCATTTTTCTCACATGTTTTATTTTCATGATTATTTGTTTAATATAAACTTCTATTAAATCCCGAGCATATAGCTAATCTTATTTATAGTGACGTAATCACAGTGGAATATAAATATGATTATATGTTCGAAATAAGTTAGTCCTAAGATTAGTCAGTGCACCGGATTTACACTGACTTGCCAATCTACGATATGATCTACTTACACATTACAGTGTTATGTTCTTTCCAGAAAATTAGCAAAGTAGATAAGATCGGATGTATTTGTTACATCGGACAGGACCGATATTGACAGTTGATAAGATAAGTAAACATACCGTTATTATCTATTCTAGTCATATCATATAGTTGACCATAGGTCAATCCAATCTCAATTCTGAGTGGTTAGTATTCTAACTGATTGTATTATTTGAGTTCTTTGACTTGTTCGTTACCAGCTTACCCTACGGACTAGCCCATACTTACATCTTGGGAACTCGGTAGTATAATTGAGTGGGAGTGTTAATCATAGATATGAACATCTATAGCTTCTGATGAAGAAGTGAAACGATGGTTTCCTTTTAGTTTGGTTCAAGGTGTTAAATGATAGATATCTCATTTCAGTAATTAAATTTGTTTACTGAAATATCATTTACAAGGAACTAAGTGTTTTAAGGATAGAATACAATGAGGGGTAAAACAGTATTTTAGTCCAGTCTCATTGTAGACCGTCTATAGAGGATTGAGTGACAATTATGGTTGTAAAAATGGATAATTAATAGCGTATCTATATTTGTTATAGAGCGTTCTATGAATTCAAGAGTGCAATTCCAAGTCTATAGTGGGGTCACGAGGAATTAATAAGTTAGTAAATTTATTTTTTAGATTTATGATAACTTATTGGAGCTTGATTTCATAGGCCCATGGTCCCCATTGTACCTTGGATAATATCATCTAGATAGTCTCAATTGATTGATTTAATTATCAATTAGAATTATCAAAGTTGACCAGGTCAATTTTGGATAGTTTCACAGAGTTGTGTAATTTTGAGAAGAAAAGAGAAATTATGACAGATTTATTAATTAAGATAAATTGGTATCTAAATTAATAAATAAGTTTAAATCAATGTTCAAATTATAAATAATTAATTTGATAAAGGATTTAAATAATTATTTAATTAATTAAATCAATAGAAAATAATATAGGCCTTGATTTTAAGTCCAATGGGCTTATAATCAAATGGGAAATTTCACGGGCCTATAGCCCATGATAATTTCGACCTAGGGCTTCAAAATGGCTATTATTTTATTGATTTTTTAATTAAATTAAATGACCTAATTGAGTCTATAAAAGGAGTGCTTAGAGAGAAGTCGAAAGAAGTTTAATAAGTCACAAGTCTGATTTTATGATAGTTTTATATTCTCTCTAAACACAAGTCCTTTTCTAAGCCACTTTGTTATTTTCTCTTCTTCTTTCTATATCTATCTCATGTGTTGAGAATTTCCCACACTAGTCTATGTGGTTCTAAGGATACATTGGAAGATTGTGAAGAAAATAGAAGATCGGTTCAGTTTCTTGATAATACTCTGGGACAGAGAGGATACAAGAGTTAGAGAAACTGAAGAAAGGACTTTTTAATTCCGCTGCGTATACTGTAAGTATTCTATTCTTTGTTTCTCTTGAATTCAATTTTAGAAACATGTTTTAGGCTATCTCGTATTAATTTGTTTAATATTAGATATACATGAAAATAAATAAAGATCATGTATAAGCTAATCCAACAGTTCCACGTACATGTTTCGGAAGGATGCTTGTGACAGTCAGAATCATGTGATCCGTGAGGGGAAAGACTTGGTAAAAGCTGTGCAGTCCCACACCGCCTGGGGAAGGTCAAGTGTGATGATTCTAAGACTGTGTAGGTATGGGACTACATAGTTGAAGAGGGCTTAAATGGATTGATGGGTACTACCTATATAGACAAGAAGATGCATGTTCTTTTCGGTAGCCCATCACTTGAGAACTCCAAAGTTAAGCGTGCTTGACCAGGAGTAATCTCAAGATGGGTGACCTCTTGGGAAGTTTTCCCAAGAAGCGTGCAAGTGAGGACAAAGCACGCTGGAAAGACTCGTGTTGGTTTGTAGGGCCAGTCATCAATCCAGAAAGCAACCATAGTGACGTGGGGCGTTACAACTTGGTATTAGAGCCTTGACCCAGCCGGAAGTGTTGCCGACGGGGACGTCGGGCCCATAAGGGGGGGTGATTGTCACTTTCAGAATCCTATGATCCATGAGGGGTAAGACCGAGTAAAAGTTGTGCAATCCCAAACCGCCTGGGGAAGGTCAAGTGTGATGATTCTAAGACTGTGTAGGTATGGGACTACACAGTTGAAGAGGGCTTAAATGGATTGATGGGTACTACCTATATCAACAAGAAGATGCATCTTCTTTTCCGTAGCCCATCACTTGAGAACTCCAAAGTTAAGTTTGCTTGACCTGGAGTAATCTCAAGATGGGTGACCTCCTGAGAAGTTTTCCTAGGAATCGTGTGACTGAGGATAAAGCAGGCTGGAAAGACTCGTGTTGGTTTGTAGGTCTAATCGTCATTCAAGAAAGCAACCATAGTGACGAGGGGCGTTACAAATTAGTATCAAAGCCTTGACTCAGACGGAAGTGTGGCCGACAGGCACGTCAGACCCGTAAGGGGGGGTGATTGTGACACTCAAAATCCCATGATCCGTGAGGGGAAAGACCAGGTGAAAGATGTGCAATCCCACACTGCCTGGGGAAGGTCTGTTATGAAACTTATACAGGATCTTTATTTATTTTCATGTAGATCTAATATTAAAAAAATTAATATGAGATAACCTAGAACATGTTTCTAAAATTGAATTCAAAGAGAAACAAAGATAAGAATACTTATAGTATACGTAGCGGAATGAAAGAGTCTTTCCTTCAGTTTCTCTAACTCTTGTATCCTTTATGTCGCAGAGTATTATCAAGAAACTAAACTATTCTTCTAATTTCTTCACAGTCTTCCAATGTATCCTTAGAATGACCTAGACTAGTGTGGGCACTTCTAAACACATGAGATAGATACAGAGAGAATAAGAGAAAATAACTAAGAGGCTTAGAAAAAGACTTGTGTTTAGAGAGAATCTAAAACTATAAGAAAACCAGTGATTAAACTTATATGTCGTCTCTCTTGACTTCTCTCTATGCACTCCTTTTATAAACTCGATTAGGCCATTTAATTTAATTAAAAAATCAATAAAATAATAGCCAATTTGAAGCCCTAGGTTGAAATTATCATGGGCTTTAGGTCCGTGAAATTTCTCATTTGATTAGAAGCCCATTGGGCTTAAAATTAAGGCCTGTATTATTTTCTATTGATTTAATTAATTAAATAATGATTTAAATCCTTTATAAAATTAATTATTATTAATTTGAACCTTGATTTAAACTTATTTATTAATTTAGATACCAATTTATCTTAATTAATAAATCTTCCCTAATTTCTCCAATCTTCTAAAAAATACATAACTGTGAAACTATCCAAAATTTACCTGGTCAACTTTGATAATTCTAATTGATAATTAAATCAATTAATTGAGACTATCTAGATGATTTTATCCAATGTACAATGGGGCCATTGGCCTATGAAATCAAGCTCCAATAAGTTATCATAAATCTAACAAATAAATTTACTAACTTATTAATTCCTCGTGACTCCACTATAGACTCGGAATTGCACTATTGAATTCATAGAACGCTCTATAACAAATATAGATACGTTATTAATTTTCCATTGTTACAACCATAATTGTCATTCAATCCTCTATAGATTGTCTACAATGAGATAGGACTAAAATACTATTTTACCCCTCATTGTATTTTATCCATATAACACTTAGTTCCTTGTAAATGATATTTCAACAAACTAATTATTTACTGAAATGAGATCTTTATCATTTAACACATTGAACCAAACTAAAAGGAAACCATCGTTTCACTTCTTCATTAGAAGCTATAATGTTCATATCTATGATTAACACTCCCACTCAATTATACTACCGAGTTCCCAAGATGTAAGTATGGGCTAGTCCGTAGGTAAGCTGGCAACAAACAAGTCAAAGAACTCAAATAATACAATCAGTCAGAATACTAACAACCCAGAATTGAGATTGAATGACCTATGGTCAACTATATGATATGACTAGAATAGATGATAACGGTATCTTTACTTATCTTATCAACTGTCAATATCGGTCCAGTCCGATGTGACAAATACATCTGATCTTATCTACTTTGCTAATGTTCTGGAAAGAACATAACACTGTAATGTGTAAGTAGATCATATTGTAGATTGGCGAGCCAGTGTAAATATTGTGCACTGACTAATCTTAGGACTAACTTATTTTGAACATATAATCATATTTATATTCCATCGTGATTATGCCACTATAAATAAGATTAGCTATATGCTCGGGATTTAATAGAAGTTTATATTAAACAAATAATCATGAAAATAAAACATGTGAGCAAAGTGATTGACCAAGTCAAAAAATGATTTCTATTATTTTATTGATAATAAAATGAGATTACAACGAATTTGGGTTTTAATTAGAGCATAAAACCCCAACAAACTCCCACTTGCACGAATTGAAACTAATGCCTTAAGTCTACTAATCTCATTTCCTTGATATGCTTATCAAATGTCTTTGTAAATGGATCCACAAGATTGTCTTGAGTTGATATCTTCATAACCTTCACATCTCCCCTGGCCACATATTCTCGAATAATGTGACACTTCCTTTCTATATGCTTACTCCTCCTGTGACTACGAGGTTCTTTCGAGTTGGCTATTGCTCCTGTATTGTCACAAAACAACACAAGCGGTTTATCCATTTCTGGAATAACACCAAGATCAGAATAGAACTTCTCTAGCCAGATTATTTCCTTAGTTGCTTCTGATGCGGCTATGTACTCAGCCTCCATGGTGGAATCTGAGATTGCAAACTTCTTTACGCTCCTCCAAATCACAGCTCCACCCCCAAGAGTAAACACCATTCCAAAAGTAGACTTCCTATCATCGACATCAGTCTGAAAATCTTAATCGGTGTAGCCTATAGGGTTCAGAACACGACCCAAAAACATTCCCAACTTTCCTATTCGTTCTTTTTTTGATAGAAAATTCATACACATAATTTTATTATTTATTTTTCTATTTTTTTTATACAATGATACTACGCTCCCTCAAAATTATTTCTCTGTATTTTCAATTTGATTGTAGTTCATTTTCCATATTTTTCTTCTCTTTTTCTCTCAATCTTTTTATTTTTCTATTAACAACCCTTTCAAATACATACCCCATTACTAACCAATCCCCCAATTCATTGTTATATGCTTATCGTACATTCAAAAGAAAAGGTAATTTTCAATGGTTCAAATAGGTTCAACATTGGTATCAAACAATAAAAAGAATTTGATTAATCTAAAAATGGGTAACTAGGGTTTAATTAATAAAGGTTGGCTTGAAAGGCTCAAATGTTGCAAAGAAAATTGCCCAAAACATTTTCTTAAGCACGCATCATCTAGGATTTCGCCTCAAATAGTAAGCAAGCAAGTTCTAAGATATTTGTACAATTTTTCACAAACAAAATTCAGCGAGCATAAATGATTTTCAACCACAAGGTATTTATTCACAAATCATGATTAAGCACTTAAATATATATAAGGACCTAAGTAAACTAAGAAAGTATTCCAGTGAAGCACATGAATTTAAATGGATTTTGTTTTCGTCCAACTATACAAACAATTCATTCAATTATTCTCATTGGCTTATCATTGTCAACTTCATTCAACAAACACAACACTCTAAACATCCTAGACAACCCAACATAATAATTAAAATACTTAACAAGATACAAGAAAAAAATAAAACACAAACACAACTAATACAAACAATGTAATATGTTAACCAAACTAAAGTAAGCCTCCCCCCCCCCCCCCCCCCAAACTGAAGATAAACATTGTCCACAATGCGCATCAAAAGGGTGGGGGTGGTGGGGGTGGCAGGTATGGATGAAACTTAGATGGTAGGGTAAAAGGAACAGAGCCCTCATTGTAATGTAACGACCATCTGTTGACCATAATCACTCCTCTGGGCCATGAAATTTTGAAAACATTGGTTTTGGTGGATCTGATATTGATTATGTTGCACAAGAAAGTCTAGTCGATCATGCATGTACTGCATGTTTGGATCAATTGGACCCCCAATAGCTAGGAAGGTAGGATCGATATGCATAGGATCAGTCGATGCTATTTCAGCATTACCTTCTTGGACTCTGTTATCCCTGCTACCTGTTCTTTGAGCTCTAGGGCGAGGCGGAGGTGCTACAATGGGATCAGGATATTCTGCCACTATCGCCCTAGTAATTGGATTGGCAGCATTGGTGGGAATGCCAGTATTATACTTAAGCACATCATATTTTTGACATAAACCAGTAATGAAGGTGTCATGCCCCAAACCACCAGTGGTACTTCCACGAGATGTGTACTTGATACTGTTTAAAATGGCTCGCCCAATATCTATAGATAACCCTTTCATCAAGGCATAAATAATGAGAATATGATCACGCGTAATTTCTGAAGTGTGCATCACTTGAAGAAAACGGCAACAACAAAAAGTATGTCCATGCACGGGCATCCTTGTTCAGTTGACATAATGGCATGGCTCGGGGCATACCATTTAAGAGAATCTATGGAACCCTTGGGAACAGACCGTAGTAGCCATATCCTCATAATCAATATATCATTTGTTGAATTGCTAATATTGATCCTCCTCTTCCGACAAAGTTTGTGTCCCCTAAAGATTATTAATCACTTCACAAGAGAATGGTACTTGAATGCCCCGAACAAAACTTTATAGTGTCTTGCCTCTGAAAAATTAGCATAAAATTCATAGACTAGAAATGTATTAACTCCAGTCCACTGTTCCCCGACAAAATTATCCGATCCTCGTCATGCAATATGAGCTCAAATAGGCTCATATATCGGATCATATTATGGCTCATTTTGAAACTACATATGCCTTCCAGAAATCACAGACTTGCGACACAACCATTCATAAATCTCCTCTGTCTCTTTACTAATAAATATGTTTATATCATAATATGGAGGAGGTGGTGTTGGTTCTCTCAATGCTCTAGAAATGGAGGCCTTATTTTGATTCCTCATTTCAGGCCCCATTTTCCCCAATCCCAGTTTGATTACACTAATTAATATCAAAGGTCCACAACCAAACACAAAATCCCTTAAGAAAAACTAAGCAACACCCTCCCCTGAATTTTCTCAACGCAGTACAATCAACACCAAAATCACAACCCAGAATTTCAATTCACCACCATATTGTCAAAAATACCATTGTTTCTCACCCAAAATTGCATATATGTATAGCATAATGAAAAAATCCTTTAATAAATGGTGAAAAAAAATACTTACTTGAGTAGAAAATGGCATGGATGCTTTTAGTTTCTTCCAACACACATAGAATAGAAAATCACCATCTTGAATTTCATATCAAGAACACAAATTAGGATTTTAGGGTTTTGAATGGGAAAAAAGAGTGTGATGAGGATGAAGGGAAAGATTTGGTAAAGAAGTTGGAAGATATGGGATTTGGATGGAATATTTAGAAGTTTTCATGGAGGAATGGGGTGGATTGAATGGTGATTATGGAGGTTTTGGGATAGGTATGGTTATAGTAGAGAGAGAGAGAGAGAGAGAGAGAGAGAGAGAGAGAGAGAAGGAGTGAAGAAGAAAGTGGGTGAGAAAAGTGAGAAAAAAAATGTGCTAAAACCCCTTTTTACTGATCTTGGTCCGACATAACAAAAGGGCGCAATTGGTGTAGCGCAGGGGCGCTAGGAATTTTTTTTCTTTTCTCTAACTTTTCCATAGCAGGGGTGCGTACAACATAGCATAGGGGCGCTATGTCCTGGGAAATTTTTGTAGCTCTCTGTGTTGCTGAGCGCAGGGGCGCTAGTGCCCCAAAATTGTGGGCTCTCCTCTGACTATGCTAGCGCATGGGTTCTTAATCATGGCGCCTATGCGCTAGTCCCTAGTGGCAAATGTTTCACTTCTTCTATCTCTTTTTTTTTTTTATGTTTTCACGATTTCAAATTACAATCTAAAATCTTAAAAAAATTAATTGAAAATAAAAATTGTCAAAATAGAAAAATTAAAATAAAACTAAAACATGAAAACTGTCCAAAACTTAAACGAAAAATTACAAAACAATTAAAAGGATTGGTATGCCTCCTAATGGCGCTATCCTTAACATCATTTAGCTGGACATTGAACTCCTCTTCAGATGGGCTTCAAGAGGATTATTGACTTGGCTTGATCAATGGGATCACCCAAGTATGGCTTTACATGCTGCCCATTCACTTTGAACATTTCGCCATTTTTATTTTTTAGTTCTACAGCTCCATAAGGAAATACTCTTACCACAATATTAGGTATAGACCATCTCGACTTTAGCTTTCCCAGAAAAAGCTTTAGCCATGAATTGAAAAGAAGTACTTCCTATCCATGTTGCATTTCCTTTCGAACGAGGTTCTTATCATGCCAACCATTATTTCTTTCTTTGTATATCTTGGCATTCTCATATGCCACATTCATAAATTCCTCTAACTCATTTAACTGCAGCAACCTCTTCTCACCTGCAGCTTCCATATCCATGTTTAGCTTTCTCATTGCCCAGCATGCTCGATGCTCTAGCTCCACTGGTAGATGACATCCCTTCCCAAAACCCAACTTGTATGGTGACATACCAATGGGTGTTTTAAAAGTTGTTTTATAGGCCCAAAGTGCATCATCGAGATTTTTAGACCAGTCCTTCTGCGAGCTTTGCACCGTTTTCTCTAAAATGCTCTTCACTTCCCTATTCAAAATTTCTGCTAGGCCATTACTCTGAGGACGATAAGGGAGAGCAGTTTGGTGATGAACTCCATATCTAGACAGCAACATATGAAACCGATTGTTACAAAAATGACTCCCTTCATCAGTTATGATAGCTCGAGGAGTACCAAACCGATTGAAGATGTACTTCTGAAGAAAATTTAACACCATTTTCCAATCATTTGTAGGTGTTGCATCTGCTTCTACCCACTTTGATACATAATCTACTTCAAGCAAAATATATTTATTATTGTAGGATGGGGGAAATGGTCCCATGAAGTCTATCCTCCAAACATTAAACAATTCCACCTCCAAAATAGAAGTCAGTGGCATCTCATTCCTTCTTGAAATATTTCCTAACAAACTCTTGAGCAACTTTGAAAAGTGTAGGCCAAAAGAAACCACTTTGAAGTACGTTCCCAGTTATTCTTAACCATCAAAAATGACAACAACAATGGAGAGAATGAGAGTGGGACAAGATAAAATTCATTTCTTCCTCAAGTACACAACCATGAATGATCTGGTCTACGGAGTGCTTGTATAGTATGGGTTCCTTCCAATAATAGTGTTTTAATTCTAAGTAAAATTTCTTAAGTTGCTGTCTATTCATCTCAAAAGGCAAAATATTTTCAACTAAAATATTTACATAATCATCAAATCGTTGCACCATTGAACTATTACTTTTCCCAAATAGTTTCTCATCGGGAAAGTAATAATTTATTTGCACTTCCTTGGCATTTTTTCTCTCCTCTACCTCAAGCCTTGACAAGTGATTTGCAACAAGATTTTCTATGCCCTTTTTATCATGAATTTCCATGTCAAACTCTTGAAATAATAATACCCATCAAAAGAGACGGGGCTCGACATTTTTCTTAGTCATCAAATACTTAATTATTGAATGGTCAATGTCAATCACCTTGTTACTAATGAGATACGACTTGAACTTGTCAAATGCATACACAATGGATAGAATATTTTTCTCTGTAGTGGCATAAATAAGTTGTGCATCATTGAGAGTCTTACTAGAATATAGAGCAGAATATCTTGTCAGTTCGCTGTCCCAAAACTGCTCCCAAAACATAATCACTCGCATCGCACATCAGCTCAAAAGGGAGATCCCAGTTAGGTTTAACAACAATTGTGATGAAGTTAACTTCTCCTTAATTACCTTGAATGCATTAAGGCACTCATCATTCAAGTCAAATGTAACACCATTCATTAACAAGGTAGAGAGACCTTTGAGACTTTTGAAAAATCCTTGATAAATCTTCTATAAAACCCAGCATGCCCAATGAAACTTCTTACCTCTTTGACTGAAACTCGAGGTGGTAAATTCTCAATAGTTGAAGTTTTTACTCAGTCCACCTCAATACCTCTACTGGAAATTTTGTACCTGAGAACTATTCCCTCTTTCACAATGAAGTGGCACTTTTCCCAAATCAAGACTAGATTAGATTCCTCACATCACTGCAACACTGCTTCTAAATGCTTCAAACATTCATCATACGATGACCCAAAAACTAAGAAGTCATCCATAAATATCTCAATACTTTTCTCAACCGTATCATACATCGTTGGAAGGTAGCAGCGGCATTGGAAAGCCTAAATGACATTCTCTATAAAGCAAAAGTGCAATAGGGACAAGTAAAAGTGGTCTTCTCCTGATCTTCTAGTGCAATGGTTGTTTGATGGTACCCTGAATAACCTTCCAAAAAAGCAGTAGTAACTATGGCCCGCAAGCCTGTCAAGCATCTAATCTAGAAAAGGCAAAGGAAAATGATCTTTCCTTGTCACCTTATTCACCTTGCGGTAATCTATTTAAATTTTTCATCCCGTCATAGTTCTAGTTGGGATGAGTTCATTATGTTCATTCTTTACCACAGTCATACCACCTTTCTTTGGCACCACTTGAACTGGGCTCACCTATGTACTATCAGAAATAGGGTAAATCACACCAACTTCTAACCATTTAAGTATTTATTTTCTCACTACCTCTTTCATAGTTGGGTTCAATCTTCTCTAAGCTTCAATGGAGGGCTTGCTCTCATCTTCCATCAGGATTTTATGCATCACGATCGAAGGACTTATCCCTCTAATATATGCCATTGTCCACCCAATAGCCAACCTATCAGCCCG
This sequence comes from Humulus lupulus, assembly GCF_963169125.1. NCBI lineage: Eukaryota > Viridiplantae > Streptophyta > Magnoliopsida > Rosales > Cannabaceae > Humulus > Humulus lupulus. The sequence continues at coordinate 199,181,751 of NC_084796.1, read as the reverse complement.
TAACACTCTCAACAATTTCTCCACCTCCACATTAGAAAGTAAAGAAGACACAATTATAGGTAAAGTCTCCTTCTCACCAAAATAGACATAGCGAAGATGGTCTAGTAAAGTTTACAAATTAGCACTAGTGGCTTTTCTATAGAAGGTAATTGTCTTCCAACCCCTTTTGACAACTCTTCATATTTCTTACGGTAATACGACCCATAAGAATTTACCCACTTTGCGTAATGCATGACCTCAGTGTTATCCCAATCATCTTCTTCAAACTGTGTCAAAGCCACCTCAAGATCATCAGTGCTCACATTTTTCTTTCAGAAACAACCCCCTCAATAACATTAATAGACAACCAACTATCAGCTCTGGGATGAGACATTGCTTTAACCACATTAAAAACCACTTCATCACCTTGAACCTAGAGCCTCAACTCACCTTTTTGAACATTAATCAGCACTTGCCCCTTGGCTAAGAATGGTCTTCCAAGTATGATAAGTACATTAGCATCCTGCTCTATATCCAAAATTATGAAGTCGACAAGAAAAATAAACTTGTTCACTTTCACTAGGACCTCTTCAATAATGCCCCTTGGATGCTTCATTGATCGATCTGCCAACTGTAAAATAAATGTTGTTGGCCTATATTCATCTAAACAAAGCCGATGAAAAACAGATAAAGGCATCAAATTAATACTTGCCTCCAAATCACATATGGATGCTTGCACTCACAATTCCCTATAGTGCATAGGATAGTAAAGCTCCCCAGATCTCTCAGCTTCTGGGGCAGCTTCCTTTGAAAAATTGCACTACACTGTTCTATCAAAGCCATACTTTCATAGTCTTCCATATTTCTTTTCTTTGACAAAATCTACTTCATGAATTTTACATAACTGAGCATATGTTCTAGAGCTTCAGCGAAGGGAATATTTATGTGCAGCTATTTAAAGACCTCCAAAAACATGGAAAACTATTTATCAAGAGCGTTTTTTCAAATTCTTTGAGGATAAGGAATTTTGAGTTGAGAATGAACAACTGCTGGTGGAGCCTTTTCTAAAACAAGTTGGTCTTCAATAACCCCCTTCTAAAATGAACCAGATTTCTCTCCCACATCTTCATTCTTGTTAGCAGATGATTGTGATGCAAGTTGATAAATTTGTTTCCCACTCTTCAGAGTTATAGCCTGACATTGCTCATTGGGATTCACCACAGTATTACTAGGAAAATTCCCTTGAGGCCTATTATTAAACATACTAGCCAACTGACTCACTTGTGTTTCCAAATTTCTGATGGAGAATTTAGTCTCAGACATAAACTGAGTCTGAGTGTTGGTGAGACTCAATAGAGAAACTTGTAATTCATTTGGTTTCTCTTGAGAGGCTGGTGGCCTAGGCCGTTGAGCAGATGAAGCTTGAGGCATGGGCTGATGTGGCAAATTATGCTAATATTGAGCTTGAAACTATAGTTGTTGGCCTTGGTTGTTTCTCCAGGAGAAATTAGGATGATTTCTCTAACCCAGATCATATGAGTTAGAGAAAAGATTGTTGTAAGGCCTCTAAAAATTCCCAAAAACTTGAACCTGAGCTTGATCCATGGGAATATTATTATGAGGGTCTGTTGCTGGACAATGATTAAAAGAATTAGGACCCCCACAAATTTCACAACCCGTCTGTGTCTGAACGGCATTAGCTGTCATAGTACTCTGCTGCAATTGCTTAGTCAATGTTGCAACTTGAGCTATTAAAGTAGTAACTGCATCTAGCTCTTGAACCCCAGGATGATTAGTAGCCCGCTCATCAGACCATTGATGATTATATGTTGTCGTATCTTCCAACAAATCATAGGCCTCATTGGCACTGTTGCTCATGAATGCCCTTCTAGCTGCGGGATCAATTATGATGCGAGTAGTACCGCACAATCCATTATAAAAGTTGTGGACCAACATCCACTTTTCAATACCGTGATGAGGATATTTTCTCGACAACTCCCTAAAACTATCCCAAGAGACATATAAAGATTTCCCATCTAACTCATAAAAGTTATTAATCTCTCCCATCAATTTAGCAGCCTTTGAAGGAGAAAAAAGCTTGGCAAGGAACTTCTGAGCCAACTCATCCTAAGTAGTTATAGAATTGGATTGAAAGAAGTTCAACAAACTTTTAGCTTGATCCCACAGCGAGAATGGGAATAGCCTCAGTGTGATTGCATCATCACTCATCCCATTATTTTGAACGTTGCACATAGCTAAAGAAAATTTTCTATGTGCATGTGAGGATCTTCTTTGGAGAGTCCACCAAGCTGAATTGTGGATTGGACAATTTGTAAGATTCCTGGCTTGATCTCAAAGTTGTTTGCAGCAACCACCAGTAGTCTAATGCACAAATGTACTCTCATAACAGTAGTACATAGTCTCTAACTGTTCATGCATTTTGGCCCGAGGCAGCATTAGCACCTACATTAACCTTAGGCTCATCATCCCTAACATCACCCATACTGAGTTTTGCCATTTTCTTTCTTCATTATGCTTTCAAGTTTTCTCTATCTCAAGATTTATAGGAACTAAACTGTTTGCTCCCCTTCTATTGCACATATAACAATAGAACTTGAAATCGAGATCACAAAGCGCACACCAACCAAATTAGTAAAATAATTAAATAACAAACCAAATTAGAAACAAAATTAACTATTTTGATATTGATAAAATTTCAGTCTTCGGCAACGGTGCCAAAAACTTGTTGCCAATTTTTAAGCTACACAAGTATACGTAATCGCACATGTACTAAAATTTGGTAAATCTTTATATCCTCCCACAAAGACTGAATGATCAATCACCAAACAATTAATCTATAGTTTCTATTTGGCTAATGAAATTTTTGCTTTGTAAAATCTAGAAGTAGAAACACATGCAAGAGTAAACAAATATAAACAACACATGAATTAAATTTAGAATAAAGACAATTAGGGATTTCCATCTCATATATTTCCACTCTACCATTTGCTAATGCAAGATTAATAATTCTTCTCCATGTTAAGATAGCAAGTTGTTAAAAACATTTTATAATCAAGTTACGAATTATAAAATTCAACATAAGTGAGAAATTCTATATTTCTAAGATAAACTCAACATTTAGGATCATTATAATCAACAAAATAATCGTGATACTCTTGTTCAAGGTTGACTTTATGTCAATTCAATTACAGCATGTCCAAACTTCACTTTTCAGATTTTGATTCAAACTCATGAATATTATGAAAAACGATGGCCAAACAATTCTCATACAATAAGCATAAATTGAAAAGATATTAATAAAATAAGAAGAAAATCAAACTTTGCATTAGTTCATAGTAGGGGTTCAAGTAATTGAATTGAAAACCCCAATACTGAAATTAGTTCATCAACATAGCAAAGAAATCCATAATACTAAAGTTGAACATAAAGAAAATTAAAGAAGAAGAAAAAGAACTGTAGATTCAATCTCTGAAATTGCTCCCAAAATGTTCTCCTTGTCTCCTCCTCATTAAAAAACAGACCAAAAATCTTACCCAACCTCCCCTTTATTAACAACCCTAATGACTTTTTATGAAAAGACCTTTTCACCCCACTAAAAATGCTTTTTTGATGTTTGTATGCACAATATCATAGGGGCACCTCTTTGATGGAGCTAAGGCGCTTGGAAAATTGCAAAAACAAGCTCTCTGGAACTCTACAGTGTAGGGGAGCTTCACTATGGTGCAGGAACGCTTGGGTAGATTTGGCATAGCGCAGGGGCGCTTGGGAAGCAGCGCTGCTGCACTTCAACCTGGGCTGAATCTCTTTTTTGTAATTTCGTAGCGCAGAGGCGCTACAACATAGTGCTAGTGTGCCTCAACAAATAACTTTAATCATCAATAAACTTCCAAAAACTGCTCCAAAAAAGTCCAACAAAACCCATCAACAAGCCTCGAGGCCACGATCACCTCAAAATGACCAAATTCAACATTTTTTTGAACAATTTTCTTCTTGTTTCACTTAATCTCATATGTTAGAATAATAAAACCTAAAACAAAAAGAAACTAGCGTAATTTTGTACAAAACAAACTTAATTACCCCAAGTTTTCCCTAAAACAAACACAATAAAGCAAGTCTAAAACTCACTTATCAGAATTCTTAGATACGTCAATGTATCACTTTGGATCCAAAAACACAATTTTTAAATGCCTACAACAAAAAGTCAAATTCCACATATTCACTATGTGAAATCATTTATTGTTTTACACCTAGCTTGTGTAAGACAACATGGACTTTGTATTTTAACCAATTCTAACATATTTATACCTAGAACGGGATTCCTCCTAAATTATTAGGTGTTTGAGAATCTCTCCCAAAAATATTTTTTCATTCTTGTGAATAATTGTCTTCCTATAGCCTCTCCAAAATGGAGGTAACTTGGCTATTATAGCACCAACAAGAAATTTCTTCGACAACACACTCTTAAGTGTGGAGAGTTTATTCACAATGATTTTTAACTCATAGATTTGGGGGAGAAGAGGGTTATCATCAATAAACCTAAGTTCCACATATTGAGCAATAAGGAATTTTTTTACCTTTATCCTCGAATTTGTATTTGTTTTCCAAGGCCTCACGTATCTCTTTGGCGGTCATGGTGTTTTTGTGTAGAGGTCCTAAAGATGATCTGACAGCGCATTTAGGATGTGACCCCGACATATGAACTCATCTTCTTCATGGTCCTTCCTTTGTTTGTTAACATCTTGAGTGTCAACTTTCTTTGGTGGATCAATGGCTTTCAAATCCTTCTCCAAAACATAATACACCTTAGAGTAGTATGAAGCAAGATAATTTTATCTTGCCAATGCACGAAATTAGTTTCATCAAATCTATCCAATCTAACAAAATATAGTCATAAATTTCAAGGTTGAAATTGATGAAGATTCATCCATGGTGTTGTAGAAAACAAGAAACTCAAAGAATAGAAAAATTTATTGATGGGGAAGAGTGAACTTACGCAATGTATCTAGATAGATTCAGGATGAAACTTACAATATAGAAACCCATAAAATTATGAGAGAAAGCAAGTGCAAACTATTGATTGAAATCCAATCTATGACGGGAAAAGGAACAACACTTGTTGATTCAATGCTAGGGAAGAAACACCATAAGGGTCATACAGGAGGAGTATCGCTGTCCAAAATCTCCATTTCCTAGCGTGCCATTGATGCTTGAGGCATTTTCTAAGAGGAAACGGAGGAGATTGAACACGCCTTAGAAATTTTCAGGGAAACCACTTGCTTAATGAATCTCTTGGAGAAAACTTATGATCTTTGAGAGATAGAGAGAGAAAGAGAGAAACGTGTGATGAAAGCTTTACAACTCTAAAAGACTTTTTTTATATTGTAGGCACTGTCATTAAGTCTAACCAATAGAATTAGAGTGTTTAAACACATCATTTTCGAGCAAAAAATCACAATTCAAATCCTGAGACAGGCAACATGTTTCCTTTCCTCTGTCTTGGATTAGGTTTTACTCCTTATGGTTACATGTCACCACCTGGGTTGCAACATGTCGCCTCCCCCTTGCGTAGAGTGCCCAAAATCACCCTTAATAACCTCCAAATGATTCCAAATTTTAGGTTAAGCTTAAATACCTCCTTGTATCACTTTGAACCCGTAAACTATTTTTATTAATGCTTACAACAAAAGCTCATATTTTCACTCCAACTTAAGTAAAAATCGTTGAGTGTCTTACACCACCTCGTGTAATACTACTTAACCTTTATAACAAATCTCAATAGTCTCCACTTTCCTTTGAGATTGAAATCATGATTTTGACCTCCCATTTTTGATCCTTTAAGGCGTCCTTATGTGGAGATGATCATTAGGGAGGGTGAACTTCCTACTCTCGACATCTTGACTACTCGATCGAACAACGAGGATGGAGCACCCTCGTCAGTTGCGATGGCCCCTCACCATCTTTGCGAGACTCCCAGTCAGAGGAAGAAGAAGGATAAAGATTATGTGTTCGAGGAGAAAGAATACATTGACTCTTCTGCCAGTACAAATCTTGATAAGGTATGCGAGGTGATTGGCAACCCCTCCTCTACTTTGATGGAAGGCACTTTTGGAATCCTCACCTTGGACATGATGGATCTCATCATGCGGTGCATGATTAAGCGCCAGAACATTTATGACCACCCGAAGCTCAAACTTTCTTGTCCTAATGAGTAATTTGATCACTCTCTAGAAGGGTGGAAAGCTTGGAGCCTGAGGCATTGCCACGTGGCGGCCACCTTCCCCAGATAGTCATCTCCTTGCCTTCGCCAATTACTTTGGGGTATCCTCTTAGTTTGACTGGAATCTCCTAGACAGGATCTCAACATAATCCTGGTGGCTTGTTTCATTGATGGGGGTTGTCAAAACGACAAATCTTCTTTAGTTTGGCTCTTAATGAATGAACCAAAATGTTGGGTCATTTTTTGGGACAAACTTATCAAACGCCCAAAGAATGATTAAGTATGAATTTTTGAGAGTGGACTCAAGTGTTTGATGTGTGATTATTAGGATAATTACTGTAAAGAAAAATAAAGAGAGGATTTATAATGATTTGGCCAATGATAAGACCTATGTTCACTTCTTGCTTAAATTCCAAAAAAATAAAAAATAAAAGCATGAATAACATAAGTACCCATATGAACTTGCTAAGTTTGTGGTCAAAGTATCTTATAGTTGCTTAGAAAAAAACCCAGCAGCTCGCCCAACTGTGGTTGAGACTGCATTCTTTGAAAATAATCTGAAGCAATTCAATAGCTTGGGAAATGTCAGACAAGCTGATAACAACATAGTATTAGTATAGCTCGTTTGGTGCTTTTAATGGTTAAAAAGTATAAATATTAAAATGGTCTTAAAGTGAACGAATTAATTGCTTCTGGTTCATGAATCTACAACGTTAGTGTCAGTGTTAATGTCAACTGTTTTCAGCCGCCTTTACTGGAATACACAAAAGATTTTCTTTGTAGTTCATAGTTATTACTGTTATCTTAATTTCCAAGGCTCATTATCTAAGCTTTTGAAGTGTTTTTTGTGCAAGTAGGACACCTAAGCTTTTGTCTTATGGTAATCATTATAGGTATGATTAGTGTACGACTCCTAGCTTTATGCACTAATCATACAAGATATGGACTGGTCTATGTGCTTAAGTATTAAAAGCTTGTAAATGTATGCACGATTTATGCTTGAATATTTTGAAGCTAGTTACTTTAGTTACACTTGATATAACTAGCACAGATTAAAAAAAATCCAATGAATATGGAGCTCTTTGAATCTCTTATATAAGATTGTACATTATTTTATTTTTTTATTTTTCTCTTCGTATATTTCAATATAGTTAGTAAATGGTAGGGTTAATTTCATTATTATCTCCTGGCCTATTGTATTGTTGTGGTCCTTACATTTTTTATTTATTACTTGGTAGATTCCCTGAATTATGTAATGGAAGCTTTACACCGCCCTTTTCCTTCAAGGCTTTCTTGCTTAGACCGTTGAAAATGTTAAGATTAATAACCTTCTTTCTTACACGGTAAAAATAATAGATGTAATTCTTGTTCTATTAAAACAGTGTCAATATAGTTTGAAGGTTGAACTCATCAGTTGATCACTTTATCTTCAATTGTTAGTTTTTCTTATTTTACACTGTTTTTGCGAACCCAGATACTGTTAGGAAAGGTTAGAAAGAGGGCTAAAAAGGAGCACTAGCACCATTGTGATGTTCTAAGGATTTTTTTCGGCTTTAAAACTCTTCCAAATTTTATTCATCAACGTACACAGGATGATTATATGTTTAAGGAATGAGAAGAAAATAATTTGAGCTAACACGTGTCAAGAAATAAACTGAATTTATCAGGTGAATTTATTTAATCAATGGCAAGTTGTCAAGATCACTACTGTGTGGACTCCTTATAATCAAAAAAGGTTTTTCTATGCGGTTTATTTAACATAACCGCAGATAAAACAATTCTTTTTATAATTATTTTTGGGCATGTTAAACATATTTTCAATTCCAATTATATAATATACATAATTATATTAAATAAATTAAAATATAACATATAACACATTATTATATACATTCACGTATCATTTCTAATTAAAAAAATAACATCTTATATATATATAGTTTGTATATACATACATAAGAACATACAAATATTATTTAATATATAAGTCAAATTAGCAGATTACACATATGAAAAATTAGACTTCATAAATAAATGACATTAATCTTGCTAACCAATCGTTTTGTAGTGGGAGTAGATCGTCCTTGATATTGTATTCATTTTTGTCAATCCACTACAAAATTGACAAGTTAATATAGATTAGATGATTAAATGCTATATCTAATTTTTATTAAGCAAAAAAAATTATAAAATACAACATACTTTCTTCTTGATAACTTCCGTCAAATTCGGTACATTTACAAGATAAAAAATGTGTCTTAGTACATAAAAACTGCATTCATGACTTTCGGATTGTTTTGGACAAGAACTTCTTAGCAATTTTGTAAATGTGTCAATGTATTCAATTTCTGAACATTGTGTGTATGCTCTACAAAAATTAAAATTAATTAACTACATATTATACTCTCAACTATAAAAAAAAATTAACATTGCATACATTAAAATTAAAAAACTTACTTTTTCATAACCTCCTTTATTATTGGTGGAGATTTAAGATTTTTCAAAGGGTCCAAAATTATGGTCATCCCCCATCATCACGAGCACCAACATCCAATCTCGGCTAAAACAATAATAAATTATAATTATTTTATGATTAAAATCCAAATATAGTAGTGATAATATTTAAGTAGTTTGTTCTTACTCAACAACCCAAGGAATGAAATATATTTGGCTTTGTCTATCCATACACTACAAGAAATCTAACATTTACCTACTAATATTTTAGGTATACATATTTGTTGGTAGGTAAATGGTACTTTTACCTACCAATATTTAATGAAACGAATTTTTGGTAGGTAAATGTTGGTTAGTCTTATAATATTTCAGAATTATCATTTGCTACCCATAAAATTGGTAGATATAGAGCTCTTCCTACATTGGAGGGAAATTTTTTAGCATTTCCCTCCTATGTTTCCTTCCATTTTTATTTTATTTTATAATTTTATATTAAGTTAAATGATGATGTGTGTGCTTATGTGTCAAAAAATATCCTAGGTGTCAGTATGTGAGTGTTATGTGTAGAAAATGTATGTCATATCATTGTATGATGTGGCAAAATTTGCTCAATATATAAAACCATATATCAAAAGCCCTAGCATCTCTAACTATAGTATCGGCGACATCAGTCCCTCTCTTTTTTATTTTTATTCTCTCACCCTTCGATTCACCATTTTCATTCTCTAGTTTATTATCTCGTCGTCTCATCTCTCAGTCGCATCTCAACATTTAGAATCTCAATGTCGAATCTCTCCCTCTCTCTGTCTCATTTTACTGTCCCATCTATCCATCTCTCAGTCGCATATCAATGTTTAGCATCTCGCCCTTGATTTCGTCGTTCTTTTCGTTCTATCACCATGTTTCTCGGCCTTTTTTTCTGCATCTCACCATGTTTCGAGCTCTCTCTCTCTCTCTCTCACCATATATCTCGATCCTCATCTTGTTTTTCTTGACCCAACTTCGCAACCTTCTTTTTGAGATGCGGCAATAACTTTAAATCTATTACCCATCGCCACACATGGATGTCTTTGTCGCCCTTTGTCTTCATATCTATGAGGTATGTGCGTTTTACTAATTATGTTTTTATTTAAAAAAAATTCTAAATCTTGTATGTATAAAAATGTAGTAATTTCCTTGTATATTGCTTTGTAAGGCATGATATCGGTTTGTTTGAAGGATTTCATCGAATTATTCTAATTGGTTGGCTTTGAGATTTAGGATTCTATAGCTTGGTGGCTGTGGGATTTGAGATTCTTAGCATGGTGGCTTTGAGATTTTAGATTGTTTGGCTTGGTGGCTTTGAGGTATTTATCTATGGTTATTACTTATTACATGAAACTCCAATACTCTGAAGAATTGATGATGATTCATTGTTTTGTGGTAAATTTTTGAGTTATGTTTGCTGCCTATTTTGTAGATGTGATATAGGTTTTGGATCTAAGAGATTGTATAGTGTTTTGATTCTGGTTTATGTGTTTGTTATGTAGGTTTCCTTATAATTTGTTTTTCTTTTATGTTTTTGATTATTTACCTAAGTTTATATTAATTTAAATTTTCAATAGTTTGAAGGATCGATGATAATTCATTTTTTTGAGTTAATTTTCTCATGTATGTTTGCTTCTATTTTGTAATATAATGCTTTAATATAATATGGATGGTACTAGTTTGGTACTTCAGTTGCACAAACAAGTTGGGAGATTACACAACTTTACTGTTTAGTAAGGTCAGGTTTTTCGTAATTATGTTTATGGTTTTTTATATTGTGTTTTTTAATCTCAATTTTTTTGGTTGTATTATATTAGATCACATGATGCATTAATCCTTTTGATACACTATTCATTTTATGTGATTTGTAAAGCTTTTCAAGTATACAATTCTTTTTTTTTATTCTGAATGTTTGACAACATATTTGGGTGGGACAATGTAGACTACAACTTTGGAATACTCAAACTAGTAGGAATCAAAACTTCTTTGACATTTAGAACTAATGAGGTTACAGTTGCATCATATAGTCATTGTTAATACAATCCTTGTTCCTAGATACACGAATCATTTTCTATCATTTCTATTAACAAGATATAACTTTGACAAGATCCAAATGTCAACTGCATTGTCTCTGTGGTTCCATTTTCACAATTGTCAATTCTTAAGACCTTTTATACACTTCTTCACCATTTTGAATTTTTTTTTTATATAGTGGACAACTGATTTCATTGATGAGAATTGATTGTTGTCAATGGGAATTTAATGCGCTTTTGAATTGATTGGTGTCAATGAGAATTGATGACATTTACTGCTCAAAATTGATTTTATATCAGGTATTTAAATACTAATAATTATACACATAGTTGTTCGTCATTTTCTATAACTTACTACTGTTACAAATTTTTATATAGTGGACAACTGATTTCATTGATGAGAATTGATTGTTGTCAATGGGAATTTAATGCGCTTTTAGGTAGCAAGACTACAGGTTTAGTTGCAAAAGGAGAGAGATCTAAGACTTGCTCTTAATGTAGGACTTAAAATAATGTCGCATGGACCATTGTACTACCTAGCCACTATTGATGAAAAGAATGGTGTTTATTTTGTGGGCATCTATTATGAGTTTTCTATTATGCACCAAAAATATTACTTACAAAAGCAAAACTTGAAGAAACAACTATTGTAGAGGCAGATGTTAGTTTGACGCTGAAACTTGATGATCTTGAAATGCATTTTTAAACAACGAAGTGGAACTACCATGACTCTACGGAATTCGCATAATATTTGTATCCAACAGGGTTGCTTTGCTGTCCACAAGTCTTGTCTAAAACATTTAAAAATACAAATAACTTTAATGTAATATTTTTCATTAGTAAAGGATTAAATATGGTAGAAATATTAATTTTTTAAGATTTTACAATAATTGTAATTTCTATTTAAGAATTTCAATTTAATATTTTTACAGATTTTGATGCCTAAGTGCATAATTGAACATGAATTAATATTATATGTTAATTATTTTTCATAATTTTATATTACGGTAATGAAAATTGGAATGCTTAATTTTTTTTTTAAAAATATCTAATTTAGAAAGTGCCACATGGGCCAATTGAAGCTTGCCATGTGGGCCAATCAAAGGATATCATGTGGTCTAATCTACAAGTGCCACATGGCCTAATAAGAACTTTCCATGTGGGCAAATAATTGTGTACCGCATGGTCCAATAATATTTTGCCATGTGGCACAATGAATGGGTGCCATGTGGTCCAATTAATACATGACATATGGACAAACAATAATATGTGATTTGTCATCCTACATGGCTTGCCACATCACAATCCAGATCATGCACCACATCACACACCACGTCACATGATGGCTCATCTATGCCAAGTCACTTGTGTGGGGCCATGTTCATTTTACCTACTTATATGTAAAGGGTAGGTAAAGGCACCTTTCTCCACTAAGCTTTACCTACCAATAGCTTATTGGTATAAATTTGTAGGTAAAGGATTTTACCTACCAATACACTATTTTTACCTACCCTTACAATTGGTAGGTAAAAGTCGAATTTCTTGTAGTGATAGTCATCATCCCTTTGGCTATAAGATCCACCGTATTATTTTTACTTTCATCATTGCGAATAAAAATATGTTCGGTGTCAACAAATTTGTATAGCTATCGTGAATTTGGGTGCATGCTTTCCCAAATGCATATGTAGAATCAATCACGCATATTACATATTCAAAAACATTTTCAATTAATAAATTAATGTCATTTTAAATTAATATCCATAAAAAATGGGCAAAGTTTGCTCTGTTTCTATAGTATATCCCAAATTATTAGTACCTATAAATTCAATTCAAACAAAATATACAACAAACAACATGCATAATTTTGTCCATAAACTACCGCAACACACATAATTTACAGAACCTACTTCACTAAGATACAAATGTTCTTAACCTTTTGTTATCTCCGCAGCACACAATTTCATCCCTGAACCTACTTCACTACAGATGAATATCTAATATATTAAAACTCCTCTGACTGTTTATTATTACATAATAGATTGAGTTCAAATTGAATTAATACAAACCTCATACCAAAAAGCATAGTCGAGGATTCAATATTATCCATGGAGGCTTCTTGATAAACGCCTTCCAATGAGATGAAGATAGCCTCGTGATCTCCTATAAACCCTAGGTCAACGAGAACTTATACATCCCAATTTATTCCTTTAATGGAATAATACTCCTTCACTATAAACTTTAGAGTGCATCAATTATGTCCCATTGGTCATCAATTAATCAATTTGATGGTTCTGATTGAGCTCTTTCAATGGGGACAACTACGTAAGATCCAGCTGATGATAAATGTGGGCTTGGTGATAGGGATTTGCGTTTAGATGTCGATGGACCCTACATAATATCATTTAACATATCAATACAGTGTACCCATGTAAAAATAAAATTTAAACATCTGAGCAAATAATTTTATACCTGACCAGTCAGGATTTAAATTTTTTCACCAAGGAAGGAATATGTCTCGTGCGTCCCCAACATATCGTATGTTACCAAAGGGAATAGGGATTTCAGCTTCTTCTTGTAAGACATCTATAAGCCAAACCCTCGCAACTGAATCATCAAGTATAACTCCATGGATGGTCATTTGACTACAAATGTTTGGTACAATGATAATACCCTTAGCCACTACATTGTCAATATTGTCGGAACACAATTGAATTTCATAGCTCAATAGTGGCGGGGACCCATAAATTGATCGATCATCTTTATCAAAAGGATTCCTTGTGGTTTGGTGGACAAGTTAATAGAATTTACCAATAGGATAGTCTTCGGTTTGTGGGACATGTGAATATACTTCATGAAAATGACCCTCTGCGTAGGAGGCAGGTCGATAGACTTCATCATTTGGATTCTCATAGCATTGCCCTTCATTATCATTTGGATTCTCATAGTATTGTCCTTCATTATTTGGATTCTCATAGTATTCTCCTTCATCATAGTATTCCCCATCATTGTTTTTCTCATTGTATTCCTCATTTGTATCTAATTCATCTTTTGTTGTAGATTTATGTCTCTTTAGCTCTTCAATCTCAGTTTTTAGTCGAGCAATTTCTTCTTTTGCAGTCATTTTCTTCAGTTTTTTTTTTTCAAAAATTTTGGACACGCTTGAACACGACCTGTGTGTTCCGGTGTCCCTAATGCTTGAGTCAAGATGTCATTCTGACCCTGAGCTGTAATTTCACCACGACTCAATTTTTCTTTAAGCTCCTCCTATTCAAGATATTTTTTGATCAAATTGGTTTATATAAATAAAACCAATATGTTAATTATAATACCGTAGAACACTTACTATCTTATTGGTAATATGTCGGTCCAACTCTATCACGAGAACTTTATTCTTTTCACGCGATCTAAGCAAAACTTCATACCTCTTTAGATTTTGAATACCTCGTTCTTTTTTCTACAACATAAAAGATAATTAAAGTTATATGTTTCAATAATATCAAACATTATTTACTTACCAAATCTTCTCTTATATATCCATTCATCTACGAGATGTTCTATGCTTGACTTCATTTGTAATGCACATGCTTTTTTTTCTAGATGCATTTTTTGAAACTCTGGACTTAGACGGCTAGCTACAAATTTTAATCAATCTCTTTCGTCAAGTATATCTCTAAACTTCTTCGAGGGAAATTTGAGTTCTTCAATCATACCCATTTTAGCCAAAGGCTTGATGTACTCGGTAGTGAGTTCACTTTTAAAATCTTTCATTATATGACCAGCTTTTTTCAAAATCTCACGTTTGAAATTCTGAGAAATACTGCGACCACCCTGAGAATATACACAAGAAAAGTAATTATTAAATTTGAATATCACACTCAAATACATAAATATCATAATGATAATTTCTTACAATGATATCTTCCCATAGAATGTCTTTCGGATCTTGTGGGACCTTCCTTCAATCACCTAAATTGATAGAAATTTTGGCTTGTACTCTAGATCAAAGATATGATAACATATTTGTGTACACATCACCTATTGGTTTTCCCTGATCATTCCATTCAAGAACTTTCTTGATTCCTTTGGCTTTTTGTTGGCTCATATAACTGATTCTTGTTTTAACACAGCCTTGTTGTTGCTCATTGTCATCTCCTTTATCAGTCATCTATAACATATAAATCAATTAGTATTGTTGACCACGATTTTGGCCAACTGTGAGTAGACGCAAAAACGACAATAAATCTTGAATAGAAAATAAATTACACAAGTAATTTTTATAGTGGTTCAACCCAATTTGGTTGTAATACCGTAATCCAATTAGAGTTGAGATATATGTAGCCTACACTTAAGATCAGATGAACCTTAGTCAACTGAGTTTCTCAAGTATAAGTATAAAAGTACAGTGTTTCTCCCTCTAACCTCTAAGAAAATGATCCCAGAATCATAGTCCTAAAAGTCTCAAAGTCTCCCCCCAAAAAATTTGTCCCCAGAATGAAGCCATGAGCCCTTTATTTATAAGCTCATAGAGCGTACTAAGAAATATCCCGTTTTGACGAGGTCTGTGTGTCGGGGTTTTATGCCCTAATTAAAACCCAAATTCTTTGTAATCTCATTTTATTATCAATAAAAGAATAGAAATCATTTTTTTGACTTGGTTAATCACTTTGCTCACATTTTTTATTGTCATGATTATTTGTTTAATATAAACTTCTATTAAATACCAAGCATATAGCTAATCTTATTTATAGTGACGTAATCACTGTGGAATATAAATATGATTATATGTTCAAAATAAGTTAGTCCTAAGATTAGTCAGTGCACAGGATTTACACTGACTTGCCAATCTACGATATGATCTACTTACAAATTACAGTGTTATGTTCTTTCGAGAACATTAACAAGTAGATAAGATCGGATCTATTTGTTACATCGGACAGCACCGATATTGACAGTTGATAAGATAAGTAAACATACCGTTATTATCTATTCTAGTCATATCATATAGTTGACCATAGGTCAATTCAATCTCAATTCTGAGTGGTTAGTATTCTAACTGATTGTATTATTTGAGTTCTTTGACTTGTTGGTTACCAGCTTACCCTACGGACTAGCCCATACTTATATCTTGGGAACTTGGTAGTATAATTGAGTGGGAGTGTTAATCATAGATATGAACATCTATAGCTTCTGATGAAGAAGTGAAACGATGGTTTACCTTTAGTTTGGTTCAAGGTGTTCAATGATAGAGATCTCATTTCACTTTTTAAATTAGTTTACAGAAATATCATTTATAAGGAACTAAGTGTTTTAAGGATAAAATACAATGAGGGGTAAAACGGTATTTTAGTCCTATCTCATTGTAGACCGTCTATAAAGGATTGAGTGACAATTATGGTTGTAAAAATGGATAATTAATAGCGTATCTATATTTGTTATAGATCATTCTATGAATTCAAGAGTGCAATTCCGAGTCTATAGTGGAGTCACGAGGAATTAATAAGTTAGTAAATTTATTTGTTAGAATTATGACAACTTATTGGAGCTTGATTTCATAGGCCCATAGTCTCCATTGTACCTTGGATAAAATCATCTAGATAGTCTCAATTAATTGATTTAATCATCAATTAGAATTATCAAAGTTGACAAGGTCAATTTTGGATAGTTTCATAGACTTGCGTAATTTTGAGAAGAAAAGAGAAATAATGGCAGATTTATTAATTAAGATAAATTGGTATCTAAATTAATAAATAAATTTAAATCAAGGTTCAAATTATAAATAATTAATTTGATAAATGATTTAAATAATTAAATCAATAGAAAATAATACAAGCCTTAATTTTAAGTCCAATGGGCTTATAATCAAATGGGAAATTTCACGGGCATATAGCCCATGATAATTTTGACCTAGGGCTTCAAAATGGATATTATTTTATTGATTTTTTAATTAAATTAAATGGCATACTTGAGTCTATAAAAGGAGTGCTTAGAGAGAAGTCAAAACATAAGTCACAAGTCAGATTTTCTGATAGTTTTAGATTCTCTCTAAACACAAGTCTTTTTCTAAGCCTCTTTCTTATTTTCTCTTCTCTCTCTATATCTATCTCATGTGTTGAGAATTTCCCACACGAGTCTAGGTGGTTCTAAGGATACATTGGAAGATTGTGAAGAAAATAAAAGATCGGTTCAATTTCTTGATAATACTCTGCGATAGAGAGGATACAAGAGTTAGAGAAAATGAAGGAAGGACTCTTTAATTTCGCTGCGTATAATGCAAGTATTATGTTCATTGTTTCTCTTTGAATTCAATTTTAGAAACATGTTTTAGGCTATCTCGTATTAATTTGTTTAATATTAGATATACAAGAAAATAAATAAAGATCCTGTATAAGCTAGTCTAACACTGTGGTTGTTTCAACCAACTTTAATTAATAAAATATAAATAAATTCAAATTACAACAATATAGCTGTTGGGGTTTTATGCCCTAATTAAAACCCAAATTCTTTGTAATCTCATTTTATTATTAATAAAAGAATAGAAATCATTTTTTGACTTGGTCAATCACTTTGCTCACATGTTTTATTTATTTAATATAAACTTCTATTAAATCCCAAGCATATAGCTAATCGTATTTATAGTGACGTAATCACAGTGGAATATAAATATGATTATATGTTCAAAATAAGTTAGTCCTAAGATTAGTCAGTGCACAGGATTTACACTGACTTGCCAATCTACGATATGATCTACTTACAGATTACAGTGTTATGTTCTTTCGAGAACATTAACAAATAGATAAGATCGGATGTATTTATTACATCGAACAGGACCGATATTGACAGTTGATAAGATAAGTAAACATACCGTTAATATCTACTCTAGTCATATCATATAGTTGACCATAGGTCAATTCAATCTCAATTCTGAGTGGTTAGTATTCTAACTGATTGTATTATTTGAGTTCTTTGACTTGTTAATTACCAGCTTACCCTACGGACTAGCCCATACTTACATCTTGGGAACTCGATAGTATAATTGTGTGGGAGTGTTAATCATAGATATGAACATCTATAGCTTCTGATGAAGAAGTGAAACGATGGTTTACTTTTAGTTTGGTTCAAGGTGTTCAATGATAGAGATCTCATTTCAGCTTTTAAATTAGTTTACTGAAATATCATTTACAAGGAACTAAGTGTTTTAAGGATAAAATACAATGAGGGGTAAAATGGTATTTTAGTCCTATCTCATTGTAGGCCGTCTATAGAGGATTGAGTGACAATTGTGGTTGTAACAATGGAAAATTAATTACGTATCTGTATTTGTTATAGAGCGTCCTATGAATTCAAGAGTGCAATTTTGAGTCTATAGTGGAGTCACGAGGAATTAATAAGTTAGTAAATTTATTTGTTAGATTTATGATAACATATTGGAGCTTGATTTCATAGGCCCATGCTCCCCATTGTACCTTGGATAAAATCATCTAGATAGTCTTAATTAATTGATTTAATTATCAATTAGAATTACCAAAGTTGACAAGGTCAATTTTGGATAGTTTCACAGAGTTTTATAATTTTGAGAAGAAAAGAGAAATTATGGCAGATTTATTAATTAAGATAAATTGGTATCTAAATTAATAAATGTTGACCCTAGTTTTTCTCAACGACACGGAGTCTAGAAAACGACAGAAAAATAATATAAAGCTTGAGAAAATGATCTAATGGAAAATAAAGAACACAGAGAATTATAGTGGTTCGGCCCTAGTGATTGGTAATAACCTACGTCCACTTGATACTATTATTAGTATTGAGCTCCAAAGGTGTGATCAAAGAACTAGGGTTCCTGAGTTTCACAGACCTTAGAAGAAGAAAACAATACAAAAGATGGATAATAGTAATACAATTTTGAAAAAGAGAAAAGGATCGGTCCCCTTCCTTGAGCTGTTTCTTGTGTATTTGTAGGCTCAAGAAGGGTTACATGAATCGAATAATAATATCTTTCCTTAATAAACGGATCCTCTGGTCATAATGAAGAGATATTCTCGAATATCACTACAACTGTACAGATCTTTACATAAATGCACGAAGTATACGACCAATCTGGTCGTATATAAAACTTGAACTTCGCATGCAGAAATATTCCTGGTTGATAGGCGAGCAATATCTCTGCCACGTGTTCGGCCACGTGTCGAAAATTCTTGCCACATCATCAACAGCTGTTTTTGGATAAACATTTGCCCCCCAAGTTTATTTATTGCGACCAGCAATAATTAAACTTAGAAAACTAACTTTTCGTATGCCAAACGAAATCTGTCAGAGCCTCTCATGCGTTTTTGAAAACTGTGACCTAATCACGTCCCATCATGGCTTTTCAGTTTCCAAGTAACCTTTCTGACAACTGTTACACTCCCCCATGCCTTGAAAAAGGTAACTCATGATTACCTGTTTTCAACACATCTCAACTTCTATAAATAATCCTCACATTTTTCTTTTAACTCTTTACATGCCATCTCTTTGCCAAGAAATCTCAAGAACTCCATTTCAGAGCCCGGAACTTCAAAGGTCTTCAGTCGCTTTGCTAAGGGTCCTTCCCTTGCAAACCCAAAGTCATTCCTTTTCATAATCTCCAATCTTTATCCAGGTAAATTTCTTCGACGTTTAAACCCTTTGAGATGCCATGCATACTGCTTCTGTGTTCTAAAACTTTTTATGTTCTTGGGTAGAAATTCGTCAGGATTTTGTATATACCGTTTGATGCTTGATAGGGTAGTGTAGTTTTTCTCTGTAGAAGTTAGGAATCAATTTGATAGTCAAGATCATGGGTTTAGGGCGTAAAATCGAAGTAAAATTTTGATTTTTAGGCTAGCTGAAAAATTGGGTTTTTCCCGCCCCTTTGGAGTTGAAAAAGCTTTTTCCAGAAAAAACTTTTTACTTTCACTTTTTGATCTGTTTTTCAATCTGTTCGCATAAAACTTAGTGTTTCGGTTAGAATGTTGATAGTCGCAGACGCGAGCAGCGTTATTCCAACTTTCAACATAAGCTCCTAGGCTGTGCGTCTTATCTCATTTGTCTGTTTGCAGTTTACATGCAAGACCCGTGGGGATGAGAAAGACCCATCGACGACAATCTACTAGCTGAACTACTCGAGGACAAAGAACAACCCACGTCATTGATACCCGAAATTCCATTTTCTCGTACCAATCCAAACACTTCCCCAATCTTGACCCGAAATATGGCTTGCACCAAAACCAAGGCCTAGAAAAGGAAAACCTCCGACCCTTCTGATAAGCCTGCTACTTCGGCTGATGCTCCCTCGACCAGTGGTCGAGATGAAAATGCTCCCGACCCTAACATCCAAAGACATGCTCGCCATCGACATGCCATTCAGCTGGATGTTGAGTGTTATGTAGTTTCTGAAAGCAGGGTGACGATCAAAATGATCGCCAATTACTTAAGGAAATACGGTCCCCAGGGGTGACCTTAGTCAGACCCAAACCAGGCCAAAGGGCAAATCTGCCTAGAGGCGCCTTCAACTCCTAGTCGAGGTTTCATATCGAGGCAGGGGCTACCTTGCCTCTTCACTCAATTTTTCAGGGGGTGGCCAACTATTTTGGAGTTGCCCCCTTTCAAATAACCCCAAATGGATATAGGATGCTCGCTACACTCTATATCCTGTACATCCAAAAGAAATGGCCCGTGCCATCGCCTCATGAAGTCAACTACCTGTTCGACCTCAAATCAAACCCCAACCAAGAAGGCACGGGGTTCTTCCACTTCTGTCATCGGGAAACCAGGCGCACCTTCCTGACTAACACAACCCACATCTCAAAAGTGGGGAGGTACTACCAAGAGTACTTGCTTACGGCTGACATGGTCATGGACAACCTGGCTTTCGCACGAGGAGGTAAAACTTTTGTATCACTGGCTGACTTCTTCACTTAGTGCTCTCCTCCACAATGTCTTAAACTGTTAATGTCTTCCAGGCCCATGGCTGCGACCAAACCCAACTCCAGACATGGATTTGGGATCGCTGCTCCTAGCCAGCATGACTGATGCTGAAAAGAGTGTCAAGAATCTGGTTACAGAGACTAACCTTAGGTTAGTTGGCCTCTGGGCCCCTCAACCGGACACGAGGGGGCCCTCAGCAGGGAGTGCCTGCACCAAGGAGGAACCCAAGCAGCAACCTCCAGTGTCACCTCCACGGAGGAGACCGACTTGGGTCACAATCGGGGAACCTGCTGGCACTCCTCAAGCAGAGAGGCCCTCGGCCCCCTTGGGGAAAGGGAAGAAGAAGGCCATCGAGCTTGTCGACCTCTCTGACGATTCGTCAGATGACAATGGTACAGTTATTTCGCTTTTAGACACTTTTCCAATTCCTTGTCATCTATTTGACGAGGACAACAATTTTAAATATGCTCCAAATTTAGGTCCAGACTTCTTCATGTCAAAGAGTGAGTATAAGACTAGTAGAGTCTGTAGTGTAGCGACCAGTAATAATAGCTCGAGTATTTGACTTTGCAATCCTTTTTTTGCTTCTTTTTTCTGATGTAATGTACTTAGTCATTCATGCTATCTCACTATCCGACTTTGTTCTTGCTTTTTAGACATGGACTCTGCTAATGCGTTCGACCTCTACAGCGCTCCAGAGGCTGCTGCAGTTCCCCCGAGCAAGAAGAAAACTAGCAAGAGGCATCAAGGGGAGAGCAGCAAAGCACCCCAGGCAAAGAAGGCTCGGAACACAGGCCCTTCGGAGGATATGCCCTCTGCCACCACGACTCCACCTTCTCCCCACGAGCAGCAGACTCCATCTGCTATGGCCGGGCCAACTCCTCCTCCTGCGGCACTGACCGACCAACCTCAGCAGGTTGACCCTACCTAAACTGGGAACGAGATGGTTGGCCGCACCTTCAAACTGATCAAGGACAGGATCACCAAGATTGCAAAGAACGAACGCTGCCGAGAGGCAATGGCTGCTGCGGAGACGATGGGAGTTGATCGGATCCTAAATCGTGCCTTGAACGAGTTCACCAGTGTAAGTCATCTCTTTTTGTGGAAACAGGTCTTCTTTAGTTTACTGTTTGTCTAACTTTTGTTCTGACTACAGGCCATGCTAACCCTTACTGTCGACCGCATCCGCCTGGGTGCCGTCACTGAGCAGGCCAGGACTTCAGAGCAACGGCACGAGGATGAACTCAAAGCTGCTGAGGCTAAACATGCTGATCAGCTAGCGGTGGTGGTTGAGGAAAAGGCCCAAATGGCTAAGGAGTTAGAGGAGAAGCTGAAGTCTCTGGAGAAAGTCTGCGAGTAGAGAGACCAATACAAGGAGTCCAACCGCTTTAACTACAAAGTGGCCAAACAGCTTAAGCTGGACTTGATCGCGAGCAGGCCCGGGTTGAGGAGTTAGAGAAGACCAACGCCGACAACTTGGAAAGGTACAAGAATGCCACCCTGAGGTGCTTCTATGATTTCTGGAAGTACAATCAGGGTGCCAACTTCGACTATCTTCCTGAGAATGCGAGGGATGCAGAGCTTGCTCGTTATGCGGCTTAGTTGGCTGAAGAAGAAAGATTGAGGGTGCCTGCTTCCCCCGAAATCTCACTGGCTACTAGGATGGACGGTGTTGACAATGAGGCTGCGCGTGCTGTCGACCAGAACCTTCCCCCGGATCCTCCAGCTCCTCAAGCTCCTTAGTCTTTTCCCTTTATGTTTTTTTTTTCTTTTTTAACTACACGACCTACGGGTCGTGATGTAAAAACAATATATTTTTTTTTTGTTTGCTGCATGGGCAGCTTTTACTTTTACTTGAACAATTACATCCAAGTAGTTACTGCTTGCAGTGTAAAAGGATTCGCTTTGATATTATAATATATTTGCATATTATTATAACATCTATTTGTTCGTATGACTGAACTTAGCATAGCACTTTGGTTTGATTTAACAAAATATCAAAATTTTGAAAAACACTCTAAGTGCCCTAGAATGCTTTCACTTATTTTGCTAATGTGTTTACATACCTTTTAACGATATGCTTTGCTTACTTGTACCTTGTATGCCCCCCAAGTGATCGGGGAGATTTAGGTCCTTGGTCACTTGCCTTGACCAGAACCTGTTCGAATATTACTGCTCGTAGCAATATGATTAGAATTATAATACAGCAAAACAACACACGTAATGACTAAATACTTGTAATAAATACAATAGTTGGCAAGAAATGACTGGCTGAGCACAGTCCCTTTTATTTCTCGTAGTAAATGGACTAAACATGTCTTTACGAGTGATCAATAAGATTTTACATTTTTCCAAAACTTGTAAAAAGTAAAATTTATACAAGCTAATGCTTTAAGAAGAATTGTTCATTGATAATACTTGCACAGGTGTTCTCTATTCCAATAGTGAGGAACAGATCTCCATTTAAGCGTGCAAGTTTATAACTGCCTGGATGAAGGACTTCATCATTTTGGTAAGGCCCATTCCAATTTGGCCCGAGTACTCCAGCAGCTTGGTCACGGGTGTTCAGGAAAACTCTTCGGAGTACAAGATCTCCAACATTGAATTTTCTTTCTCACACTTTAGAGTTGAAATACCGAGCGACCTTCTGTTGGTATGCAACTACTCGGAGTTAGGCTTGTTCACGCCTTTCATCAATCGAGTCCAAGGATCCCATCAGTAGTTGGCTGTTAGAGTCCTGGTTGTATGTTAATCTGCGGTGCGAGGGTGGATCCAACTCGACAGGTAACATGGCTTCATACCCGTATGCCAAGGAAAATGGGGTATGACCTGTTGCTGTTCGGTGGGAAGTTCTATACGACCAAAGGACTTCAGGCAACTGTTCTGGCCATGCTCCCTTAGCTTCTTCGAGTCTTTTCTTTAGGGTGTCCTTCAGCATTTTGTTAACTTCTTTGACTTGCCCATTCGCCTGGGGATGAGCGACTGAAGAAAATCTTTTGATAATATCATGACGTTTGCAGAAGTCCGTGAATATATCACTGTCAAACTGCGTGCCGTTATCTGAGACTATCTTCTTCGGTAATCCATAGCGACAGGTGATGTTTTTTACTACGAAATCAAGCACTTTCTTGGTCGTTATGGTCGCGAATGGCTCAGCTTCGACCCATTTGGTGAAGTAGTCGATAGCAACCACTGCATACTTTACACCATCTTTTCTTGTAGGAAAAGATCCGATTAGATCTATTCCACAAACTGCAAAAGGCCATGGACTCTACATCTGCTTTAACTCGTTGGGAGCTGCTCGTGGGATTTTAGAAAATCTCTGACACTTGTCACATATTCGCACGAACTCCATTGAGTCTTCATTCATGGTTGGCCAGAAATATCCCTGCCTTAGGATCTTTTTTGACAGGCTTTGCCCCCAGCGTGGTCCCCGCAAAAACCTTCACGTACATCTTTCATTAACTCTTTGGCTTTCTCCTTTGTAATATATCTGAGAAGTGGCAGTGAGTATCCCCTTCAGTACAGGATTCCATCGACCAGGATATACCTAGCAGCTTGCCGCTGAAGGGTCCTGGCTTTTTTTCTATCCGTTGGCAGCATGCTGCTTGATAGATATTCTACATATGGTGCCATCCATGTATCTGCCATCTGGATGACCAGAGTAGTTTCTGATGCTTGGTGCAGAAAGTCTCTCGACCGGCACTATGTTCAGAGTGTCAGCGTCCTTTGCACTTGCCAACTTTGCCAAAGCGTCCGCGTTGGAATTCTGATCGCGAGGTACTTGCTGGAGACTATTTCTGTCGAACTGGGCTAATAGATCCTTTGCTTTGTTCAGATAGGCGACCATCTTCAAACCTCGCGCCTGATACTCTCCTAAGATTTGGTTCACCACCAGCTGAGAATCACTATAGACGTCAAGCACTTTTATGTTCATATCCTTGGCTAATCGTAGTGCAGCGAGCAATGCTTCATATTCAGCCTCATTGTTAGAAGCAGTGAAGTAATATCTTATTGCACAGTGAAATTGATGCCCTCCCGGCATTATCAATATCACTCCTACTCCTGTGTGGGATTCGTTAGATGATCCGTCTGTGAATAATTTCCATGAGGGTGCTTGGATTTGACATTCAGGCTCGTTGGGCTTCTCAATCTGCTCGCCACCTGCGGGCTCTGTGAATTCGGTGATGAAGTCCGCTAAGGCTTGACCATTTATCACTGCTCCCAGCAAGTATGATATGTCAAACTGCCCGATTTCGACTGCCCACTTTAGTAATCTTCCGGCAGCCTCTGGCTTTTGCAGAACTTGCCGAAGAGGCTGGTCGATCAATACCGTAATCGAATGAGCTTGGAAGTAAGGCCGCAACTTACTTGAGGCCAAAACATAGTAGTAGGGTAACCTTTCGATGGGGGCATACCTCAATTCTGCTCCGATTAGCCTTTTGCTTACGTAATAGACAGCCTTCTACACACCCTCTTCTTCTCTTACTAGAACAGCACTAGCAGCGTAATCCGTGATTGCCAGGTAGATGAACAAAGTCTCTTTATCGACCGGCTTTGACAAGATGGGTGGCTGCACCATATGCATTTTTAGTGCTTGAAAGGCCTGTTCGCACTCATCTGTCCATTCAAATTTCTTATTTCCTCTGAGTAGATTGAAAAATGGGACGCACTTGTCTGTTGACTTTGAAATAAACCTACTTGGAGCAGCAATCCTCCTGGTCAGGCTTTGGACATCCTTAATCTTCACTGGCGACTTCATCTCGATCAGGGTTTTAATTTTCTTTGGATTAGCTTTAATTCTTCTTGAGCTAACTATAAATCCCAAGAACTTCTGTGATCCTACTCCGTAGGAGCATTTAAGGGGATTTAGCTTCATCCTATATTTATTTAGAACGTTGAAGCATTCTTGCAGAGCCCTTACATGCCCTTCTACTTTCTTTGACTTAACCAGCATGTCGTCAACATAAACCTCCATGTTTGCACCGATCAACTCCTTAACACATGTGGTTGATGAGTCTCTGGTAAGTCGCACCAGCGTTTTTCAAACCAAAGGGCATCACCTTGTAACAGTAGAGCCTTGTATCGGTTTGAAAGCTAGTGTGATCCTCATCAGGGGGATGCATACTAATTTGATTATACCTAGAGTACGCATCCATGAATGAGAGGATCTCGTGTCCTGCAGTGGCATCGACCAGCTGGTCGATCCTCGGGAGTGGGAAACAGTCTTTGGGGCAGGCTTTATTTAGGTCTATAAAATCCACGCACGTACGCCACTTGCCATTCGGCTTGGGCACGAGTACGGGATTGGAGACCCACGATAGATAAAAGGTGATCAGTTCCTCCTCTCTTCGAGCCTTTTTTGGTGCACGATCCTCGACACTCATCATCTCAATGTCTTGGTCGTGGTGTAGGGTTCGAGCATATCGTTCCCTCGCTTTCCCACTATCTCCTGTGAGATGTGGGCCTCCGCAGATGGTGAGCAGGATACCTGCCACAGGAGCTGGCTCTAAAGGTGGCGAGCGTTGGTGTGCAGGCGTCTACTCGTTGCCACCTTGAGCCTCTCGCTGAGAACCTCCCGTGGCTCGTACATATCTCCTTAAATGTCCCGGTCTTATTAGGTTCTCAATTCCGCCCTTCAGCTGGTTACACTCATTGGTGTCGTGCCCATAGTTGTTATGATAACGATAGAACTTTGTTGAATCTCTCTTGAAGATATCTTTTATTATTGGTGCGGGTCGCTTGTAGGGCACGCTCGAGCTGCTCGCCTGGTAAACCTCGGCTCGGCTTTCAACAAGGGTGGTGTAATTGGTGAATTTTGGTTGGTACCGATTACCTTTGGGGTGCTTACTCTCGGAGGTCGAGGGTTCGTTGCTCGCCCTCTTTCCACCATTCTTACCATTGCCATTCACGTTGCCTTTGTCGTTGCCATTGGGCTTAGACCCATTGGCGGCTTTGGCGGGTTCTTCCTTGGGCCCCTTGTCTTTTGCTGGCGATTTTCCTTCGTTGGCAATCACATCTTCGAGCTTGATGTACCGATCAGCCCGATCTAATAACTCCTGGGTACTTTTAATCCCATGCTTCCTGAGGCTACTCAAGAGGGGAGAATGGTGCCTAACCTTAGCAGTTAGGGCCATCATCTTGCCTTCATCGCCCACAATCTTGGCTCCTGCTGCGGCTTGCATGAAGCGCTGAACGTAATCCTTCAAAGGCTCCCCCTCTTTCTGGCGTATCTCGACCAGTTGGTTCGCCTCAGTGGGGTGCACACGACCCGCGTAGAACTGTCCATGAAACTCCCTCACGAAGATCTCCCAGGATACTATACTTGCAGGAGGGAACTTAAAGAACCACTCCTGGGCGACATCAGAAAGTGTTGCCGGGAAGATCCTGCAGCGAGCATCTTCAGAGACTTTCTGAGTGTCCATCTATATTTCAAACTTATTAACGTGAGATACCTAGTCTCCATACCCGTCAAAATTTGGCATAGTCGGCATCTTGAACTTGTTGTGGATTTCTGCCACAGCAATCCTTTGTACGAAAGGGGTGCATCTCCTCCGATCGTACTAGATATACAATGTCCGCCCCCTGACCAGCTGCTGCACAGCCTAGTTCAGGGCATCGATTTGAGCTTGAACGGCTTTCGGAATTGCTGGGGCCTCTGGTGTCGGGGCAATGTACTCATTGTACCTTTCTCGGCAGTCGTTGAGTACATCCCTCAAGTCGTCGTCTCTTCGCCGCTGCTCACTGGCTCCGAGCTAGCTAAAGACGTTATTTTGTCTGGACTGCCCCCCACCGTTATGTCCTGCTTGTCGGTCTTCTCTAGGTGGGGCGCTCCTGCCTCCACCTCGTTCTTCGTTCCTCCGACCAACATTTCCTCTGCGTGAGTCGGCCTCATTGTAGCCGTGGCCATCTCTGAACTGTGAATGGCTATGGTGAGACCGACTATTTCCTCTGTTGCCTCCTTGGGCTGGCATTTCCCCAGCGTTAAGGGGAGGCCTGTGTTGTTTGGTGGGTCCCCATGCATTGTCATGCTGTGGGGGGCCCCTAACCGTAGATCCTGTCTCTGAGTTCCTTCTGTTGGCAGAAGGACACTGCCCCTTGCTTGGTCAATGCGACTCTTCACCCCCTGGGCGTCTAGGGCTGCGGGGCTGTTGTCCAACCCTATTTTGCCTCGGGCATGGGGGATTGCCTCAACCAGCCTGAGACAGAGGTTGCGTCTCAGGATCCCTGGGCGGGATATCTTCCCGAGGCATAAGTGGCTGCTCAGGCCACTGAGGGCTTGTTGGCTGGAGCGGAGGGCTAGGATTCGGACCCCTTTGAGGTGGCCTGCTTAGGGTTGATCAGGCTGCGAGGCTGGTGCAGCCTGATTCCTAGCCAACTGGAGGGCTGCTTCAAGGGCTGCCATGGCATCCCTCTGTCGACTATCCATCTCCGCCTGCCGATCACTTAGCTCTTGGCGCTGGCGCTCTATCTCCCTCTGCTGTGACGCCATTATCTCAGCGGCTCTCTCCTGATTGGCCCTCAGAGCGGCCAACTCATCTTGCAACACCCCCAATGTTGTCTTCAGGATCTCAGAGTCCACTTCCTCCTCATCAAACTCCAAATGAGATTCGTCTTCAGCCACATTTGAGGGAGGAGGCTGGGATGGTGCAGCGGCAGCCTATCCAGTCTTCTTGGTAGTTGTTTGGTGGGTCCCCATGCATTGTCATGCTGTGGGGGGCCCCTAACCGTAGATCCTGTCTCTGAGTTCCTTCTGTTGGCAGAAGGACACTGCCCCTTGCTTGGTCAATGCGGCTCTTCACCCCCTGGGCGTCTAGGGCTGCGGGGCTGTTGTCCAGCCCTATTTTTCCTCGGGCATGGAGGATTGCCTCAACCAGCCTGAGACAGAGGTTGCGTCTCAGGATCCCTGGGCGGGATATCTTCCTGAGGCATAAGTGGCTGCTCAGGCCACTAAGGGCTTGTTGGCTGGAGCGGAGGGCTAGGATTCGGACCCCTTTGAGGTGGCCTGCTTGGGGTTGATCAGGTTGCGAGGCTGGTGCAGCCTGATTCCTAGCCAACTGGAGGGCTGCCATGGCATCCCTCTGTCGACTATCCATCTCCGCCTGCCGATCGCTTAGCTCTTGGCGCTGGCGCTCTATCTCCCTCTGCTGTGACGCCATTATCTCAGCGGCTCTCTCCTGATTGGCCCTCAGAGCGGCCAACTCATCTTGCAACACCCCCAGTGTTGTCTTCAGGATCTCAGAGTCCACTTCCTCCTCATCAAACTCCAAATGAGGTTCGTCTTCAGCCACATTTGGGGGAGGAGGCTGGGATGGTGCAGCGGCAGCCTATCCAGTCTTCTTGGTAGTTTTTGCCATTAGATCTTCTTGAGTTCGACTCTCTCGATGAAAGCACCAGAATGTTGACCCTAGTTTCGGTCAACGACACAGAGTCTAGAAAACGACAGAAAAATAATATAGAGCTTGAGAAAATGATCTAATGGACAAGAAAGAACACAGAGAATTATAGTGGTTTAGCCCCAGTGATTGGTAATAACCTACGTCCACTTGATACTATTATTAGTATTGAGCTCCAAAGGTGTGATCAAAGAACTAGGGTTCCTGAGTTTCACAAACCTTAGAAGAAGAAAACAATACAAAAGATGGATAATACTAATCCAATTCTGAAAATGAGAAAAGGATCGATCCCCTTCCTTGAGCTATTTCTTGTGTATTTATAGGCTCAAGAAGGGTTACATGAATCGAATAATAATATATTTCCTTAATAAACGGATACTTAGGTCATAATGAAGAGATATTCTTGGATATCACTACAGTTGTACAGATCTTTACATAATTGGATGGAGTATACGACCAGTCTAGTAGTATATAAAACTTGAACTTCGCATGCAGAAATATTCCTATTCGATAGGCGAGCAATATCTACGTCAACATCTGTTTTTTGGATAAACAAGAAATAATTTTAAATCAAGGTTCAAATTATAAATAATTAATTTGATAAAGGATTTAAATAATTATTTAATTAATTAAATCAATAGAAAATAATACAGGCCTTGATTTTAAGTCCAATGGGCTTATAATCAAATGGGAAATTTCACGGGTCTATAGCCCATGATAATTTCAACCTAGGGCTTCAAAATGGCTATTATTTTATTGATTTTTTAATTAAATTATATGGCATAATTGAGTCTATAAAAGGAGTGCTTAGAGAGAAGTCAAAACATAAGTTTAATCACTGGTTTTCTGATAGTTTTAGATTCTCTCTAAACACAAGTCTTTTTCTAAGCCTCTTTCTTATTTTCTCTTCTTCTCTCTATATCTATCTCATGTGTTGAGAATTGTCCACACTAGTCTAGGTGGTTTTAAGGATACATTGGAAGATTGTGAAGAAAATAGAAGATTGGTTCAGTTTCTGATAATACTCTGCGACAGAGAGGATACAAGAGTTAGAGAAACTGAAGGAAGGACTCTTTAATTCCGCTGCGTATAATGTAAGTATTATATTCTTTGTTTCTCTTTGAATTCAATTTTAGAAACATGTTTTAGGCTATCTCGTATTAATTTGTTTAATATTAGAAATACATGAAAATAAATAAAGATCATGTATAAGTTTTCCCAACAATAGCTTATTACTTCGGGATATATGAGAGATTCCCACAGCAGTTACAAGTGATTCGAGTTGAAGTTGTTACTGAGGCTTCACTGAAGAGTCACTGAACGATTAACTCCTGAGATTCTGATCCGTCCGTTCGACCAATTCCATTCAAGACACCTCACTGATCGGGCAAGGCACATTACTGTTTGGCCAAGACACCTTTATGGTCGGTCAAGGCACATTAGTGGTCAGTCAAGACACCTTCCCTAGTCGGGCAAACCACTTCTTGACCAGGTGATTCTATTTCCTGACCAGTAATATCACAACTCAACTCCCAACCTTTTCACTTCTCTAATCAACACATTTATTAACTATCAAAGTGTTCTTTACTGACCATGAATTGTCACTTGTCTATCTGATCACATCATTGAACAAAATTTTTAGGGATAACATTTGCCCCCCAACTTTATTATATGATTTTCTCATATGATAAAATTTTCCTCTTACTCCTCATAAGGATCCACAGTAAATTTAATAATTAATGTGTCTTAAAATTCCAAAAATGACCTTTGGCATTCTCCCGCCTTTTGCAAATAAAGGTATTATTAAATTTTTCAGCCCACGAAAATGGCAGTTACCCGTTCCCAATCGTGGGAGAGAGAATACAAAGAGTTTTCAGGGTAAGTGGGAGTTTTCCTCTCTCCCCTTTAAATAGACCCAGGGATGCCCACTACTCATAAGGAAAAAGTTCATAATCAACAAAACTCTTCCTTTCTTTTGGTCGAAACCTCCACAAAATTCCAAGGCACTTCACTTTCTCCAAGCAAATCCAAGACTTTTCAAGAAATCATAGGCTCTTCAATACATTTGGGTAAGTTTTCCCCTCTTCATCTTCATTTTTAAGATTTTTAAACTTAAAAAATATACACTAAAACTTGTTAGAAAATACACATGTCGAAACCCCTTTCGGAATACATTCTTGGATTTTTTGTGATAAGTCTTTGTAGAATAAAGATTGTGTGGCTGATATAGTGTAGTTTAGACTTTGGATTAGTCAATTTTTCCTTCAATTTCATGAAATTTTGAAAGAAAAATGATTTCCCATTCCACATTGTAGTTTCGGGTTCATGGGTTTAAGAAGAGCATATGATATTATCTTGAGACTTGTTCAATTCTTAGAATCCCACTTTTTGATCATGTTTGCATAGTCCAAGAATAAGAAAATATGTTTATACATCACGCTATGCCCCATACCCTTTCGCCCATCAAACTTGTTTCTTTTGCCATACCTAGCTAATCGGATTCCTTTGGCCTCTCGGAACCCAAATAATTTCTTAGCCGCTCAGACCCTTTTTTGGCCCTCGGGTGCGCCTCCCAGCTACTCGAACATGCCTCCCTGCTCCCCGGACATGCCCAGCACCTTAGACACGCAAGCTCCTCAGCCACGCCTAGCTCCTCGGACACGCCCCTGCACCTCAGACACGCCCCAGCTCCTCAGACATGCTCCCATCTCCTCAGACACGCCCCAATGCCTCAGACATGCCCCAGGTCCTCAGACACACCCAAACACCTCGGATACGCCCCAGCACCTCGGACACATCCCAAGCTCCTTAGACATGCTCCTAGCCACTCGGGCACCGCTCAGCCGCTCAAAAACAATTTAGGCCTTATAATCTCGAACACCACACGGCATTCAAAACAATTTTCTTGCCTATTATGTGAATCTCTCAAAATTATCATTATTTCCCGAAAAATGTCTTTATCTGGGGTAAGTTGATTTCTCTTCTCAAATAAATTTTTTCACTGTGTAGTGAATATTTTTTTTTCATCTTCATTCACTTTCTGTTTGGTTTACTCACCTCCCCTTATTTTTTGTAGATGAATCGCTTCGACTACAAGGGAGGTGAAAACCAAATAGTCTTCGATTCCTCAGTTCTTGCTTCAAGGGACACTCTTTCGAGCAGTGATTCTTCTTCCAAATCCCCCAGCAAACGAACTCCTGAAGACCGTCTCTATCGTCTCAAGAAAATCCTTCCGTGGTCAGCTTTATATTTTCTTCACGAAGATCAGTTCCTTAAGCAACAACACCAGCACCAACCGATGAGGTTGAAGAAGTCTAATCGACTCCCTAAAGAACAAGATCCCTAGGTTTCTCATAGAGCAACACAACAGATGGTAGAACGAGTACCTTGTGTGGAAGAAAATCTATTAGGAGAAGTCGAGACAGAAATCCAACAAATTGCTACACTTAAGCTGAGGAAAGAAGAAGATCGTGTGCCTTCCTGATTTGTAGCTAAGCCTTCTAAGCTAAATTCCAAATTTTTTGATAAGCATATCGAGACCTTGGATCTCGAAGGAGTGAATGTTACATGCCCACACCCAAACCGAAGAGTCAATAATCCTGGTGGAGCCTATTATGCCTTGTCTTAGTACTACATTTATGTAGGTGCCACAATCCCCTTGCATCGCTTCTTTAGATCAATAGCAGATTACTTCAATGTGTCTCCCTTCCAGATCGCTCCAAACGGGGTACAAGCCTTGTCTGCTCTATACATTCTCTACAACTTCCAGGGCTGGAACCCGCCTATTCCTCATGAGGTACACTATTTACTAAATTTTAGGACTAATCCCAGCCACAAGAATACAGGTTTTTTCCACCTCTTTCTTAGGAAAAAAGGGGTTAAGTACCTTCATGATATAGCCCATAAATTGAATCCTAGGAAATATTATACAGAATACTTCCTACTACTATAGACATTAAAGCCAACAACCTGGCTTTTACGCATGCCGGCCCTTTTGATCAACCTCTCCCAACCAGGGAAATGCATGCTCAAGCAGAAGAACTTGCCAACATGCCCCTAGAAGAAAACGACGTTGAATAGTTGGTCTCCTTGGAGAATCTCTGACTGGTGGGATTGTTACCAAACAACCAAGATAATTCTGTGGGCAGTACGATTAATGAAACAGACATGATTGATCAGTCTAATGTCGATACCAAAGTAGTGACCGACCAATTTTCTCCTACACCATCCCCTCATCCACACCGATCAGGTGGTCCCATTATTAGAGAGCCTCTTTTTGAAAATCCTCACCGACCCGCCTTCCCCGTCAGGCCTGGCAAAGGCAAAAGTATCGAGCTCTTTAGAGAAGACAGCTCATCGTCGGAGGAAGAGGATGAGATTTTTAACAAAATTCTGAACTCAGGTTTTGCTGATAATGACCATAATTAGATTTTGTGATGAATCTATAGAATTTTATTTCTCACCTACGTTCATTTATTGTTTCTACGAACCCAATTTTTGCTTATCTTTTATGCAGATCCTACCATGTTCAAGCAATTCAACACCCTTTCTGCCCAAAAGAGGAAAACTGTTGAAGGTAGCAACTCAACTCCTCCGAGAAAGGTTATAAAGACTACACCACATAGCTAGGGGAAACTATCTGACCAGTCAGTCATTATCCCACGCGTGGTTCCTCCATCAATTCCCTTTTCTACTAGTCTACAGACTACTCGGTCAACTTGCTTAAGTGAGCCTCTTCGCGTTGTTGGTGAATATGACAAAGAGTTATTAGACCATACTCTTGACCATGCAACTACAACTCAAACCTTTGAGACTCTACCCCAACAAAGCATCGAAGTTGTCCTCCACAAAGACCTTGCTCAAATTATGAATTTAAGCATCTTATCAGAAACATTTACTTTCTCATTGATCAGTCTTATTTTAATGTTTCTTGGTTATTTATTCCAGGGACTTATCATTGTTATTCATGCCCAACACCGAGCAGCCGACTATAAAGAGTTGATCAAGGTCTTGAATGATCAGTTGGTGGAAGCCTAAGCTAAGATTGAAACTCTGACTAAATCTGAGGAAGATCTTCAATCCAAGGCTGAGTAGACAGAGAAGACAATTGTCGAGCGAGACGAATCTTTAAGGGAGTTCACTGATGAAAATAAAAAACAGGTCCAAACCAACAAGACGTTGACTGACCAGCTAGAGAAAATGACTCATGAGATTGAAGAGTTGAAACAAGACAAAGAAGTTGATCTTTCCCATTATGAAGAGATTTGTTTCAACTGGTTCTATCAGATATGGAAGCTAAACAAGCCTCTCAATCTCGACTTTCTCTCAAAAGAGACAAGGGCGGAAGATCTTGCCAAATGTGAGGCCAAGGTCGCCGAGGAGGCAGCTAATCCAGCTGGTGTTGTGGTTGCTTCTCCTGCTCTATCATTTTGACCAGAGGATGTCCCTGATGTTGAGGATGGTGTTGACCAACCAAGCAACAGTCTACCCGACCAGTGAGCATTTTGGGCCGACCAGAGAGCATGCTCAACTTGACTAGTGAAAACTTTTTTTCTCGTTAGTAGTTTATTTACTTTTCTCATACTTTTGTGAAGACAATTACTACTCAATAGTTATTATATTTTGCTCGTACGGCCGAGTTGCCTAACACTTTACTTTTCTTAAAACATCCCAAGTCTTTTGTAAATAGTACAATCTCTTTGATCTATGCCATGAATTTTTTGCATGAGTACATAGTTTTCTAACTTAGAAATTATAGACATTTCATAAGTCCTTGCTAAGTATATTCTCACACTCATATTGCTCTAATATTTTATGAGCCTGATGTTTTAATTTCACATGAATATTTGCTTTTAACTTGGAATTTTGAAAGATGCCAAGTTACTTAAGATTTGATAAACAAGTTAGCTCAATGACCTTTTACACTTCGAAAATTTACAAGTCAGCCCAAAAACAAATATATTAATTCGTGTTGGCATTGCTTGTGTTGGAGTATTTACTAGTATACCCCATGTACCCCCCAAGTGATCAAGGGTTGTAAGATCCTTGGTCACTTGATGCTTAACCTAATCTGTTCAAGCAATTTCTACTCATGAAACACATTGAATATAAAGAAAATATTCAAGCAGTTGAACACTACTTGAACACACCGAGCAGTTGAACACTGCCCGATTTTATCGATCAGTTAAACACTGTTCAAAAAATTAATACATATGCATATTTGTGGCAAGAATCGACCATGTTGCGCATAGTCTCTTTTATTATTCATAAATTTGAAAAGGATAAAACGTGTCTAATAATGAGTCTCAAACAACAAAAATTGTTTAAAAACAAATGACTGGTCAGCAAATAACCAGATCATAAACATACTTAAATAACAAGTAAAACACTTGAATCTAAGCTACCACTCTGCAAGTGTTATTTATT
The DNA here is from genome assembly GCF_963169125.1 of Humulus lupulus. Taxonomy (NCBI): domain Eukaryota; kingdom Viridiplantae; phylum Streptophyta; class Magnoliopsida; order Rosales; family Cannabaceae; genus Humulus; species Humulus lupulus. The sequence continues at coordinate 199,146,256 of NC_084796.1, read as the reverse complement.
GATAATATTTCCTAAGGTGCTCTCCATTCCAGTAGTTTCAGATCAGCTCACCATTCAGCCTAGAATGTTTGTATGTGCTTGGAGATAAGACTTGCTCAATCTGATATTGTCCTTCCCAATTTGGTCCTAGCACTCCAGCTCCTGAGTCTTTGATGAACACTCTTATGTTGCACTGCTAGGTAGTTTTCATCCACATTGAGCACGTGGCTAATCACAGTTGGTGAGATACCCACCATATCCTTGTGAGACTAGGCGAAGACATCTTGATTCCTTCGCAAAAATTCTACCAGCTGTCTTCTCACTTCCATCTTTAAATTCTGCCCAACTTTGACCGCTCTGGTTGGTTTGTTTTCATGTATCGGGACCTCCTCTAAGTCCTCCATAGGTCCTACTTCACTCTCCAAATCCCCAAAGCGAGGATCAATGTCCATTCTTTCACTTTGGGCAACGTCCTATTTGGTGACTTCATCACCGGATGTGGCTTGTTGCTCATTAACACCAGGAGTACTTTCCTGGTTGGTAACCTTTAAAACTTTCTCTTGGTCAGCTAAATTCACAATGCTATATTGGTCGATGTCCATCTCATCTACTACTTCTTCTCCTCTCCACACATAATCATGTTATTCTCCATGGTTCCCCTCCATGCCTTAACCACTGAAGTATTATAGCATTCCCTAGCTTCTCTTTGGTCTCCCTGGACATAGCCTATGCCTGCACTGGTTGGGATTTTCATGGAAAGGTATCATATAGACACTGTTGCGTGTAGAGCTGTGAGTAATAGTCGACCAATCACAACATTGTACGCTGACGAACAATCTACTATCAAAAACTCTATCATGACCATCTCGTGCCTATGAGCATCTCCTGCTGTGACAGATAATTTGATTGTTCCGGCCGGTGACAATCCTTCTCTAGTAAACCCGTAAATAACTTGAGAACATGGTTTCAAGTCATTGACAGACGACTTCATCTTTTCAAAAGATGACTTATAGATAATGTCCATCGAACTTCCCGTGACAACTAGGCATCTCTTCACTCTCATGTTTGCAATTTGGACTGTAATGACGAGCGAGTCATTATGAGGATACCTTACATGTCTAGCATCATCCTCCGTAAAAGTAAGAGACTCACTTTTGTATCGTGGATTTTTTGGAGGTCGCTCCTCTACAGTCATGACTTCTGATATTGATGTTGCATCCAATTCATGTCAAAATGTCCAGGCATATCCTTCCCTTGCCTTATTACTATCTCTAGCAAAGTGTGGACCAACATATCTACTATCTAAAGTGAGTTCCACAGGCTCGAGTTGCAAGGGTGGAGACCGTTGTCGTTTGAACCCAGGATTGTTGTTGCTCCCTTCTCCTTGGGTTTTCTCTGCCAAGTACTTTTTAAACTTTCCCGACTGGAGAAGAAATTCTATCTCATCCTTGAGATGATTGTATTCATTTGTGTCGTGACCATAATCTTCATGGAAATGAAAAAACTTATTCATATCTCTTTTACTCATCTCCTTCCTGATGGGTGAGGGTTTTTGGTAGGGAACCTCTTGATGACTTGCGAGATATATTTTTGCCTAACTGGCCGAGAGAGTGGTATAATTAGTGAACCAAGGCTCATACTTGGTCGTCTTATCATTTGGACCTGATTTAGCCTTCTTTTCTTCATGGCAGTCAGACCCGTTATTCCCATGTTTCTTTCCACCATTTTGACTGTTTCCTCCATTCTTAGGAAGGTCAGATGATCGGCCCAGATTGTTTATGCCTTTCTCCTCTTTCTCGATCGCGTCATCCAATTTCATATACTTGTCCGCTCGATCAAAAAATTGTTGAAGTGTTGAAATTGGATTTCGATGTATACTATCCCACAATGGGCTTCTATACGTGATTCCAAAAGATATGGCAACCATCTTTCCCTCATCTCTGATAACAATTGTTTGGTTGGCTTCTCTCATAAACCTCTATATATAGTTCTTTAGAGACTCATCATTTCCTTGTTTGATATCTGTGAAGTGGTTGGCATAAACTGGTGGAGCCCAGGCAGCGCAGTACTGTCTACAAAACTCCTTCCTGAAAGTTTCCCAAGAGGTAATGTAATTCGGCTTGAATTTCTAATACCATTCCTGGGAAATATCAGATAATGTAGTCAGGAAAACTCTACACCGATAATCACTACTTACCCTGACCAGTTCCATTTGGTCCTCAAATTTCCCAACATGTCTAATGGGTTCTGCTTTTTGTATATACTGGCAGCACCAGTGCTTTATATTTTGCTGGCAGCTGGGCTACTCTGATCCGAGCACAAAATGGATTGTCACTTCTATGGTCTACCACATCCATCCCGAAAGATCATTTTGATAAACCTTGCAGTGCAGCCGTTAGTGCGACAAGCTAGGCTTAGATGGCTGGTGCAACCGACGGGGCTCCAAGGTCTTGACCGCCTGGTCAGGCATTTCCATCTGGTGCACTGTCATCAAGTATTTCTACTTGACTGCCAGGGCGGTTTAGATCTTGCCCTTCGACCGGGATGGTCCTTCTCTTATCGCTGATAACGTCCCTTAGATCCTTCTGGGAAGTGCGTCCTCCTAACCGATCAAACACTGTGCTCTTATTTTTTCAGAAGGCTTACTGCGCGGGACCTGCTCTCCCCCTCTACACTACTGGCCGGGATGTAGTGGCGACTTTTCGGTATGTCCCGGGCAGTATTTTCCACCTTGGTTGTCATTTCCCTCTTTCTCCTTTGACCAATCGGTATGATGACTATCAGCCTCATCACGACCATATCCATCTTTAAACTGTGAAGTTTTCTTATCTCGAGGAGTCTTGGTCTGATTATGCCTGGGTGTAGTCTTCTTACTGCCTGATCAATGACTCCTTGATCTAGAAGTTTCTGGCCGGTAGACCCTGGAAAGGGTTCTAAAATTCCCCCTTTGCATCGAGGTAGTCCCGAAGAGGACCCCATCATCTCCCCAACCAGTGGGATTACTCCTACTTCTTTCCGGCCCCCGAGAATCGGCTCTACCAGTGGTCCTCTGACCAGCATTATTATTCCTTGCTCCCTGGGTGGCTGCTCCTCATGCTGTGGTTTGGGCATTGGCCTGGGTCAACTGAGTAGCCGCTTCTAGAGCAAGTGCAGCCTCGCGATGTCATCGGTCGGCCTCCTCCTGCCGTATCCTGATCTCTTCACTTCTGGCATCCATCTCCCATCTTTACTGCACAAATCCAGCCTTCTGCCTGGCCATTTCCTCAGTGAAAGACTCATGTAGAGCATTGAATTACATCATCTCCTCTTGGAAAGCCCCCATTTCTTTCTGGAGTTGTTTGAGATCTGGAGTTGTCTCCTCGAAAAAGGCCCTGGGCTCAGTCTCAGGGTTCTGAGGTCCACGACCTTCTGATCTAACAGACTCTTTTGATGTACTGGGCTTCATGGGTGCCATATTGGTAGGATAGTAGTGTATTTCTTCTATTCAAGCTCTCAATGAAAGCACCAAAAATGTTGACCATGATTTTGGCCAACTACGAGTAGACGCAAAAACGAAAATAAACCTTGAATAGAAAATAAATAACACAAGTAATTTTTATAGTGGTTCAGCCCCAATTTGTTGGCAATAGCCTAATCCACTTAGAGTTGTGTTATATGTAGCCTACCCTTAAGATTAGATGAACCTTAGTCAACTGAGTTTCTCAAGTATAAGTAGAAAAATACAGTGTTTCTCCCTCTAAACTCTCAGAAAATGCTCCTAGAATCACAGTCCTAAAAGTCTCAAAGTCTCCCCCCAAAAAATTCGTCCCCAGAATGATGCCATGAGCCCTTTATTTATAAGCTCACAGATCGTACATGAGAAATATCTCGTTTTGACGGGGTCTGTGGTTGTTTCAACCAACTTTAATTAATAAAATATAAATAAATTCAAATTACAACAATATAGCTTATTACTTCGGGATATCTGAGAGATTCCTGCGGCAGTTACGAGTGATTTGGATTGAAGTTGTTACTAAGGCTTCACTGAAGAGTCACTGGATGGTTAACTCCTGAGATTTTGATCCGTATGGTCGACCAATTCCATTCCCCGAAGGTACTGGTCGGCCAAGACACCTCACTGGTCGACCAAGGCACATTACTGGTCAGCCTAGACACCCTACGGGTCGGCCAAGGCACATTACTGAACGGCCAAGACACCTTTCCTGGGCGGGCAAACCACTTCCTGACCAGGTAAATCTATTTCCAAATCTGTAATATCACAACTCAACTCCCAACCTTTTTACTTCTCTAATCACACATTTATTAACTATCAATGTGTTATTTATTGACCATGCATTGCCACTTTTCTATCCGATTGCCACATCATTGAACAAATTTTTTGGGGATAACAAGTATTATTTTAAATTAATGCATTACAAAAATATATAAAAACAAGTATTATATAACTTACTAAACATGTTTTCTTTTCATTTTTGGTCGATTCACAATCGACCCATATTCCTTCTTCGATGTCGTTTCTAAGATAATCATGATCATCAGTATCACTATCACTATCATATCATTATCCTGAATATTCTTAACTTGTTCATGTATCAGTTGTCCAACAATAAAACAGTCATGAAATAAATCATCATTTTCATCGTCATCTTCTTTTTCTGAGAACTTCCTCTTGGGAACTGATAAGACGATTGACCATTTATCATTAATTGGATCTATTATATAAAACACTTGTTTTGCTTGGGCAGCCATGATAAAAGGATCGTTCTTGGTTCCCTTCTTACTTAAATAAACCATAGTGAATCCAAGTTCCTTAGTTTTAACTCCAGTATTGTTGTCTACCAAAGAACATTTAAGAAGAGGAATACAAAACAATGAATAATCTAGCTCTCATATTTCTTCAACAATTATGAAGTATGTCATAGTGCTTGAAATTCTGTTATTATCTTTTACACTGACAAAATGTATAGCTTCTGCAACTATACTTACTCCACTATTTTGAACTAGTCATCCATCATCTCTTGACTTAGTATGAAATTGTTTCCCCCCGACAATGTAAGCTTGGTACTTTATTACATCAATGCTGGCTCCAAGAGATATGCGCTTCAACTCAACCTTCTATTCTCAACCTACTTCAATAAGGCACACATGTTTTCAACCTTCTGTTATCTCCGCAACACACAATTTTATCTCAGTACCTACTTCACTACGAATGAATATCTAATATATTCAAACGCTTGTAACAATAGTTTGTAAATATCAAAAATAAAAATAAAAAATGAAATAGTAATTATTGCTCACCTTCAAAATTATTCTTCAAAAATTTCAACACACCTCAATTTCAAACAAATATTTTCAACAATAAAAGTTTAACAACGATTAGTAAATATATGGTAATTGAAATAATCATAAAATAATATAATTAACAAAAATAAACTTTAAGAGAATTCACTATGTAAATAAAATAAAAAAATTATGTAAATAACAATACTATAATATAAAAAAATATGTAAAATACAATACATTTTAAGGATTTCAGATAATTAATATTAATATTACTAAAAAACAAATAAATTAGGAAAATAATATAAAAAAATACCCAAAAACTGAAATATTAAAATAAAAAAGTGAAGTTTTAGTGATCAATGCCTGTTTTGAACAATGAAAATGTCTTATAATCCTCCACAAATATTCAAAAATGTTAGAAGAAAGCTTGAGAACCACCTGTTGTTCGTATTTTCCCCTCCCGACACGTGGCAACTCACAGTGACTGGCTCAGACATTCGCAAACATCTTCGGGGTATGTTATCCCCCGAGGTCTCTCTAGGGGCGAGGATTCTTCCAAGTGAGACTACATGTCTGTGCCAGCTGGCGGGCCGTGAGTGCCTTCAAGGTAAATAACCCTTGAGGTCTGCCCTCAGAGCTCAGGGTTCTCTAGGTGAAGCAACGTCAAAAAAAGCTCTCCTCCCTTAGTCGTCCCCCAGGTCTGAGTATCTGGTCCTCGGACCTAAGATAGATGCCAGGTATCGGCCCAAGGGCTACGAGTGGACCCTAATCGTAATGTACTAGCTGGGCATCCAACTGTCGTGCCACCTGTCAATACAGCTAGTGTGTCCCCCAATCACCCAGCTAAAGAGGCGCGAGATTCGCCAACTCGAGTGCCCACAAAGTATCCAGGTGGAGTTGGAACCCCAGTGCCGCCACAGGATTGTGGCAAAGGAAAAGTTGATGATAATCCTGCTCCAAAGCAGAAGAGGGCTCGTCAAGACCCCGAGAGCCACCAGGTTCCAAAGCATGCTGGTAATGGTAATGGCCTAGGGGCCCGAGGACATCGCCAAGCTATCAACGCACATGGAGCTCGGTGCATTTCGCCCCAACATGCCCATATGGAGCACGCGAGGCCTGGAGGGGGTGTCCCCTTTGGACCTCTCCAACCTCGTAGGAACAACGATTCGGGGGTCCGCTCAAGAAACATCTAGTAGAACCGAGAACGTGGCATCAGTATCTTGGTAAATGATGAGAATATTGTGTCCGACAGAGAGACCGAGGTGGCTCATCCCGAGGATAATGGCACGTTCCGGGGTTAACCTAACCCACGGGACAACCTTAATTCCCAAAGATATAATAACCCCAATGGGTGTGAACCCGCCAGGAAAGGTCTATCAGACCTATGGGACAACCCCAATGCCCGAAGAAGAGATAACCCAGCGCAGAGCATCAACCGAGAAAATCATGCTAAGAATGGCCAGACGGTAAGACCATGACTCAGACTTGGAAGAAAAAGAAGTGGATCCATGTGCTCCCCACATTGTGGAAGCCCCCTTGCCGCATGGCTTCAAGATGTCAGCCATCCCGCCCTATGATGTCGGCTGGGACCCCACCGACCACCTTTCTAAGTTCAAGAGGTTGATTTCTGTGCACTCCATCTCCGATGACGCTAAATGTCACGTGCTCCTGATCACTCTAACGGGACTAGCAGATGAGTGGTTCAAGAAGCACCAATAAGGATCCATTCACTCTTGGCATCAGCTGTCATCTTCCTTCCGAAGGCAATTCATATGAGCCCGGAAAGTGAGCTTCGAGGTCAATGCTTAGGCCAACATTAAACAAGGGCCCTTCGAGACCCTCAAGGCATACATCAAGCACTTCAAGAAGGAGGTGGCGAGACCAAGGAGAGTTGATAATGGATAGCAGTTGATGGCCTTGCAAACTGACATCCGCGCGGGGTCCCTGCTTTGGGATGACCTCCAACAAAGGGGATTTTGAGAGCTTGTCGACTTCATTCATCGGGCACAAGAGTATATCAGCTGGGAGGATGCTCAGATTGGAGCGTTCGGAGGACCTGTCACCTTCCCCGCTCTGACCGTATCTGACTCTGTGGCTTTGGGAATCCAGTATTCTTCTTACACTCCCGTCCAACCAGCCTTGGGAGGAGTCCAGCCCAACCTGAGCATCCCACCCACAGGTTTCAATGTCGTATCAACTCCTGGTTTCAAAGTTGCCCCGACAAGATATGGAGCGGTGCCCAGTGGATACAGTGCTTTTCAGCCTGCATTCAGTGCTGGAGTTGCCGCTTCGTCCCAATCTGCTAAACCCAGTTGAGCCCCCAATGGCAGTAGATGCGGGGGCAAAGGCAAGGGTCGGAAGCCCAAGGGAAATGGAAACGCACTAGTCGAGCTGGAAGCTAGCTCTGGTGAGAAGTATGTCTCACAGTACTCAGAGTATACTGACTTTGTGGATTTCTGAGAGAATATCTTTGTGGCTAAGGGTGGAGCACGCCAGGCCCAACACCCCACGGCTGGAGTGCCCATGCCACCAGTGGACCTGCAGGTCCCAGCAGTTGCTCATGTGGCCCCACAACATCCAGTGGTCCGAGGACCTCCTCCGATGAACGGGCAAGTAGGAACCATCTCAGGAGGGCCCCACCTGGGGGGCACCTCTCGAGGCTCGTAGAACAGGTATGTGCAAGCTTTGAATCATAATGACTAGGTGATGGCTTTAGCTCAATTTCCTAGCCAAATGCCTTGAATGACTGACCAAGTAATAACATTATCCAAAGATGATGCTCGGAGAGTACACTTCCCGTACCACGACCCGTTGGTAATTGAGATCCAAATCTCCAACAAAATGGTGGCACGGATTCTGGTGGATAATGGGAGTTCGGTGGACATCCTGTTCAGATCAGCCTTCAAGAAAATATGGCTGACCACCACAAATTTTTCCTCGTGCGACTCAACCCTTTACGGATTCTCAGAAGAAGTCCCTTGCCGAGCCTTCAAATATTGCACCTTTGTGGTGGTATATTATTCCTCTGCGTATAACGCCATCTTGGGATGACCTGCACTGGTCGAGTTTGGAGATGTTACTTCCATCCACCACCTGTGCATGAAGTTCCCCAGAGGCAGGAATTGGTACCATTCGCGGAGTCCAGAAAAAGGTGAGGTAGTATTACAATGTGTCTCTTAAAACTCCAGTAATTATGGTGGAGGAAGAAGTCCCCGAGAAGCCTGAGGCGTTCGAGGTATAGGTTGTCCAGGATTTTGGGCCCGATGAATTGGACGCGAGGGTTCAAGAGGAGAGGGCCATTGAACTAATAGAGGAGGTGGAAGAGGTAGTTTTTTATACCTCCACCCCCGATAGAAAAGTAAAAGTTGGTGGAAGCTTGAAGACGGATGTCTGAGAAGTGTTTGTGAACTTCCAGCAAGAAAACCAGGACGTGTTTGCATGGTCGCATTCTGACATGACTGGCATTGATTCGAACATCATATGCCACGCCTTGAATGTCGATCCTCACTTTTCTCCCATCTAGCAAAAGCATAGGATGTTTGATCAAACTCAGAAAGAGGCTCTGAAGGCCGAGGTAGACAAGATCCTCACTAACAGATTCACCCGAGAAGCCCAATACCCTAGGTAGCTATCTAACCCTTTTCTTGTGACAAAACCAAATGGAACATGGAGGACATGCATCGATTTTTCAGACCTTAACAAGGCTTGTCTGAAAGACTACTTTTCGCTCCCCCAGATGGATCAGATGGTCGATGCCACCTTTGGCTACGATTTGTTGTCATTCATGGACACATACTCGGGATATAACTAGATATCCATGCACGTCGCAGACCAAGAGAATACTACTTTTCAGACTGATAAGGGTGACTAATTTTACATCGTGATGCCTTTCGGACTAAAGAATGACGGTGCCACCTACCAGAGGCTAGTTAATAGGATGTTCAAGAACCAGTTGAGGCGAAACATGGGGGTCTACGTGGATGACATGCTGGTCAAGTCTAGGACAGCTCCTGACCATGTGGATAACTTGGCAGAGGTTTTCTCAGTTCTTCAACGGTTCGGAATGAAATTAAATCCCCAAAAGTGCACATTGGGATTGCCTCCGGAAATTTCCTAGGCTTTATCGTTAGTGCTTGGGGAATTGAGGCAAACCCTGAGAAGATCAAGGCCCTAATAGAGATTTTGTCTCCTCAGAAGCACAAGGACATTCAAAGCCTAATAGAGAGGATCGCAGCTTTAAGCCGTTTTGTCTCTAAGGTAACGAACAAGTACATCCCTTTCTTTAATGTTCTCCGAGGAAGTTAGAGATTTGAATGGTTGGAAGAGTGCAAACAGGCATTCCAATAGCTCAAGGTGCACATGGAAAATCCCTCGATCCTGTCCAAGCCAGTAGACGGAGAATCTCTCCTGCTCTCTATGGCTATCTCGGAGAATACTATCAGTGTTGAATTGGTGCAGGAGGAAGGCCGTGCTCAGCACCCCGTCTACTACGTTATCAAGAGACTCCTCGGTCAAAAGTCTATGTCCCCGTTGATGGAGAAGTTGAATTTTTTCCTAATGTTGGCTTCTCAAAATCAAAGACCCTACTTTTACGCACATCCAATTAAAGTCATCGGGAAGACTCTAGAACTGGTCGATGGAGATGAGTCATTTTGACATCACCTACCATTCGAGGACTGCTATAAAAGGTTAGTGTAATGCCCCGAATTCTCCGATGTGGTTTAATGGCGGGATTAGTAGGCCGGGAGGGTCATATCTATTTAATTAAGCCATTAAATGATATTATGCATGTATATGTGAATTATATTATAATATCTTGTTAAATGCATGCATGTGGGTCCACATTTTAAGTACAGGAGGTGTGATGGTAATTTGGCTCGTTGAGGGTATAATTGTATAATTCTATGCATGTCGATGATATGTGTTGAGACCACATTATAATGTGGGTTTGTTCGAGCTATTCGGCATGAGATAATCTTGGAATATTGATTAGCGGTTTAGTCACAACGAGTTTTAGTGCGGGGCTCGGGTTGAGTCTCGGGGTGATTTTAATGATTAGAGTGTTACCGAAAATTAAAGAGTAATGGGATGTGAATAATTGGTGTTTGAGAATATTGGGGATAGCAGGAATTGGAGAACGTTAATTATGATTAACGAGATAGGAGGGAAGTACCAATTTTTCCCTTGGGAGCCTTTAGAAACTATTAATTGACCTAGGGGTAAAATGGAAATTTCACCCCTAGGATAGATATATTCATTGATGGCTGAAAGAAGGTAGTAAAAACAGAGCAAGTTTCTGAGTTCTCCCGTACCTTCTTCTCTTCACCTTTCTTTGTGATTTTTGAACCAATCTTGAGGATTCAAGCATGTGAAGCAAGCCTTGGGAGTTTGGGAGTGTGTTCCACCATTGAAGAGCATCATAAGCTGAGCTTTGGGTAAGTTTCTATCCATAAAATGCTCTAGTTTGCCCTGTTTTGGTTTTCTTTTGCAGCTGAGATTTTTAGGGTGAATTCTTGGTTTTGTTGGGAGTTTTGTCTAGGGTTCCTTTGCTTGGGATGTTTGGGGTGTGTTAGGATGGTTTTTGGGTTCATTTGGCATCCAAAATGGGATTTGGAAGCTTGGGAATCAGGTTAGAATCGAAGGAGTTGAAGAAGGTTGGTTCAGGGAAGTGCTGGTCTGGAGGTAGCGCTATAGCGCCCACCCTAGGGCGCTACAGCGCTCCTCAGGAGGCTTTTTGGCATGTTCATGGTTCTGAGTATAGTGCTGGGGCGCTAGGGGTTGAGCGTTGTAGCTCTACCCTGTTCCTTCAAAGTCTCATTTTGAGTGTTTTTAAGGGTTTTTGACTTGGGGTTTCAATCCTTAAGGCCCGGGATCGAATCTACTCACCGTGTGGGCATGTTTCGAGGTCCCGAGAGTGCTACTTAGGTTAAGACCCTATTCACGTGGATTCTCATTAATGGAGGTTATCATTGGTTGTGATTAGGTAACCGCTAAGGAACTAAAAGATTGATCATTCTCAGGAGTCGTCCTTATTATATTTCTTGCTCGAACCTGAGGTAAGAAAATTGCACCCTGTGTATATATGACATGCGTGTTGGCTATGGAGGCATGTTGATTGATAAATGTGGACATGGATTGCATATTAAATGCTAGTGAATATTGATTATCTGTATATGGCACTGACTAGTCAGGGACACTGACCTAAGAGTCAGAAACGGCATGAGCGTCCTGCCGGCAAGGCCGAATGAAGATTAGATCTAATCGATATCAGTGTTGGATGGCTCTAAGGCATTAACACTGGACAGAACCTAAGGTCGATGAACTTATAAGCGCTTGGCTAGTCTAAGACTAGTTATTCAGAGCCAGGGCATATGGCCCCGGTGACTGTTTGTCACATGGCTAGGGAATGCTGTTCTAGGGTTATGACTCTAAGGTCATGAGGAAGGTTATGTTGGTGACTATTCACCATACACCTATCCTGTTGAAACTTATGAAAGGTTCACTTATCAGTTAAGCCCGAGTGACCCTATCGTCACATGGCTAGAGGGGGCTTACCCACTTTTGTGACTTTTGCGACTGTCACCTACTTGTTTGGACTGTTGGTCCTGATTGATTATTACGGTAGTTGTTGATATTATATCATGTGTTTATTATGCTTTTCTTGCTAGGCCTTGGCTCATGGGTGCTATTTGGTGCAGGTAAAGGGAAAGAAAATCTCACCCAGCCTTGAGTGGAGAGCTTAGGTGGTGATGTGTACATATGCGGCCGCTTGACCACCACGGCCAAGGCGTTCTCAGAGGAACTAGAGGGTTTACCCTATTTTGCCGCTTAGGTCGGCGGGATTGTAAATTTGAAATGGTAATGACTATTTTGTACTGAGAACAACTTGTAAATGTTTTGATTAGCTCTGCAAAGCAGTTTGTAGTGAAAAATATCCATTTCCTTTTTATTAGTTTTCCACCATAACCTGTTAATTATAATTAGAACACGTTTTTAACCAAAGGACTCGGGTAGCGGGTCAAATTTCTAGTTCACCACTCACCGTAACTGTTCTGGGGTAACCAGGGCGTTAGAACTTGGTATCAAAGCAATGCCAAGGTTAGGGTTCCTGTAGACTGGCTGGGCATGTACACACATCACTGAAGTCAAGCTCGACTCATGGTTTGGTAACTATTTATGTAGTTATATGCATAACTGCTTAAATGTGGTATATATGCTTTACATGTGCGCATGAGACACCATGTTAAACCTGTGCCCTGAAATATAATATCCTCAGTAACTGTGTGCTTATTAGTACTGGGAATTGCTGGAACATACTTATAAGTATGATTGATTACAAACTATTATGTGATACATGCTGAGTGCTAAATGTTATAAACATGTATCTGCTTGTATATATGTATGACTGTGGAATATGATAATTATCTGCTTGTTCTTGGACTGTAAGGCGGCAAGAGGTTTAGTTATTACTACCTGACTGGCCGTATTGATCATTATTTCAGCAAGGTATCAGTGACAGAATTATGAATCCAGGACAGACAGACACATCAGCTGACCAGAGTGATCAGGGCCAGAATAATAATAATAACCAGGGTTAGGAAAATGACCAGTCTCAGATTCCACAGCTAGCTCCTGTAAACGGGCAGCAGATAGTCAGTGATCTGTAGGCTACTATATTGAAACAGGGAGAAGAGTTACGTCTCCTGAAACTACAACAAGGGCCTACAGTGGCCAGCGGATCAGAGGCACCTCCTATGTCGGTGCCAGCCGCTGGGCAGCTACCTGAGGTTGGAAATAAATGGGAGCCTCTTTATGAGAGGTTCAGGAAGAAAAAACCTCCTGTATCTGAGGGCAGTGCAGATCCTGCCCAGGCTGAACAATGGATGAGTATGATTACCACTATCCTTGATTTTTTGAAGGTATCTGGTAATGAGAGGGTGGCCTGTGCCACCTATATGTTTCGGGAGGATGCCCGGATTTGGTGGGAAGTGATTACCCAGACCAAGAATAATAATGCTCTGACTTGGGAGGAGTTTCAAATTCTATTTGATGAAAAGTATTATAATGATGCTATTAGGGCGGCGAAGGCCGAGGAATTTATTAGTCTACTTCAGGGGAACTTATCAGTTACTGAGTATGCCTTGAAATTCGACTGTTTGGCAAAGTTTTCCAAGGAGTTGGTGCCCACTGATGGGACCAGGAGAGAGATTCTTGCATAGGCTACAATCCAGGTTAGCCCGAGATGTACGTATCACCACTGTGGCAGGGGTTACAACCTATGCATAGGTGGTTAAGAAGGCACTCACAGCTGAGAGTGCAGAGATCAAGATCTGACGTGACAGCGCAGCCAGAAAGTATTTTAGGAGGCCAGGTCCTCCATTTATGGGTTCAGGTAGGGGTGTTGGCCCCAGTGATCAGAAGAGGAAGGTTCCTGATACCTTCCCAGTTCCAGATCCTGACAGGAGGCCCCGTGGTATTTCTATGGGTCGTCTAGGAGGTAGTGAAGCCTGGAAGTCTTATCCTGAGTGCCCTAGATGGAAGAGGCATCACTTGGGAGAATTTACGGCAAGGGCCTTTTTCTCATGTGGAACAGTGGGTCATCTTAGAAAGGATTTCCCTAAGGCAAGAAAAGAAGAACCCAGAAAAGCGGACAGCTCGGCCCCAGCTCGAGTGTTCGTGTTGACTTAAGCAGAAGCTGAGGCTTCTCCCTCAATTGTTACAGGTCAGCTTCTTAGTGCTGGAACCCCTTATAATGTGTTGATTGATTCTGGTGCTACACATTCTTTTGTTGCTAGTAGTGTTATTGATAGATTGTGTAGACCATGTGATTTTTATGCTATGGGGTTTGGTACCTTGTTACCCACTGAAGAGTTAGTGGTATCCAGGAGATGGGTCAGATCTTTGCCAGTGATAGTGGAAGGTAGAGAGTTGTCAGTGGATTTGATAGAGTTAGTTATGACTGACTTTGATATGATACTGGGTATGGACTGGTTCGCAAAGTATGGGGCAACTATTGATTGCAGAAGGAAGATGGTCACCTTTGAGCCTGAAGGTGAGGATCATTTTGTGTTTGTTGGTGCGGTGCATGGACCTCGCATTCCTATGATTTTTACAATGAGGGCTAGGGATTTATTGCAAGGAGGTTGCATTGGATTCTTAGCCAGTGTGGTTGATACCACTCAGGTCGTGCCAGTGAGACCAAAGGATACCAGGTTAGTTTGTGAATTTCTGGATGTGTTTCCAGAAGATTTTCCAAGGTTGCCACTACATAGAGAAATTGAGTTCGTTATAGAACTGGCACCAGGGACATAGCCAGTGTCTAGAGCGCCATACAGAATGGCCCCAGCTGAGTTGAAAGAATTAAAAGTGCAGTTGCGAGAATTGTTAGGTTTGGGTTTTATCAGACCTAGCTTTTAACCTTGGGATGCGCCAGTTCTGTTTGTAAAGAAGAAGGATGGTTCTCTGAGAATGTGTATTGATTACAAGGAACTGAATAAACTGACAATCAAGAATAGGTATCCTTTCCCAAGGATAGATGATCTATTCGATCAGTTGCAAGGCAAGAAGGTATTCTCAAAGATCGACGTTCATTCTGGTTATCATCAGTTGAGGATCAAGGAGGGAAATATACCTAAGACTGCATTCCGTACCTGGTATGGGCATTATGAGTTTCTAGTTATGTCATTTGGATTGACTAATGCCCCTGCTGCTTTTATGGATCTGATGAACAGAGTGTTCAAGGATTATTTAGACCAGTTTCTTATTATCTTTATTGATGACATTCTGGTATATTCTCAGTCAGAGTCAAAACATGAGTATCACTTGAGATTGGTTCTACAGAGACTGGGAGAACACAGGCTGTTTGCTAAGTTCAAGAAGTATGAGTTCTGGTTGTCTCAGGTACCCTTTATTGGACACATTGTCAGTAAGGAGGGGATTAAAGTGGATCCAGCAAAGATCGAAGCGTTTAGAGATTGGCCAAGGTTAAAGAATGCTTCTGAGTTCAGAAGTTTCATTGGATTGGCAGGGTACTATTGACGTTTCGTGGAATGGTTCTCAAAGATTGCTAGTGCATTGACTGAGCTGACACGCAAGAACCAGAAATTTGTGTGGTCAGATAAATGTGAGAACAGCTTCCAGGAACTGAAGCAGAGATTAATTACAGCTCCGATTCTGAGTCTTCCAACAGGTCAAGAGAAGTTTGTGATTTATTGTGATGCTTCTCATCAGGGATTGGGCTGTGTTTTGATACAATCAGAGAAGGTAATCGTAACGACTCGGATTTTCAAGACTCGATAATGCGGAAATATAAATGTTTTCATTTAACAAAATGTCTCGAAAACCCATAGAAAAAAAAACTTTTTAAAAATTCATATGGCCATACTTAACATTTAGTTACAAACATGTTTTATAAAGATTAGAGTGAGCCTAGTTTAGGAAAATTACACAACATTTCCAAAAATAAAACGGCTTCCCAAAAGGTCGGTCCACATGTACATTTGCAAGGAAGACTCCAGCGCTCACTGCTCTGCCTTGCCCTTGCACTTACCTACAACATGAAACAACTAGGTAAGCGAAAACGCTTAGTAAGATCAACTTTCAAACAAGCATATAGAGAATTAGGGTTCCGGACCCATCCGGGACCCTACACAATCAATTTCAAGAACGCTAAAGCGTCCTGGCAAACTTATGGTCATACCTGATAACCAAGGATAAATTAATTCATAACTAGATAAAATCATGCACTCAGAAAAATCCCAGAACAAGCAGATATATTATATTACAACTATATCTTATCAACAATTATATCCCTTCACTCAGAAAATCCCAGAGCAAGCAGATATATTATATCACAATATAATTCGAGACCAACGCTCGACAATTTCCAACAATTCAGGCGTAACGCGCCCTCCAACATAATTGCTAATCTGTCAAAGAAAACCGAGTCCCCACACTAAGATCTAGCCAATAAATATTCTCATCAAGGGTAACTATCGTGTTACCTAGGGAATCGCTACTTATTCAAGAGTGTAATCCAATTTACACGGTTTTACGGAGACTTCTATGTTAATCAGTGGTGCTGGTGAGCAGTTGCCCCTAGGCTGTTCAGCCTCACTCAATCTTGGCAAACCCTAGTATCTCTAGGCACTCTCACTGAATGGCCAATATTCACGGCTGCTATCCGGGAATAACTTATCAGAGCACTTGCTCGGATTCTAACCGTCCAATGATTAAGTAAGCATGAGGGCCCCTAGGTCCCATTTATCTTGGCGCCCCTAGGTTTAACCAGCTTATCCTCATCTCATGGCCACTCGTCGCGGTAATGAACCGGACATAAATAAAATCAAGCAGTGTGACGGGGATCAACCGTCTAGGATATGACGGACTTCTACTGTTCATATTTTCTAAATCCGCACTCACTAGACTAACGTCTCTAAGCAACTTTCTATGACAGCCTATATATATGCATGTATCCCTATACTAACATACAAGACAATAATCATTTCATGTTGCAGCCATACAATATAAGTTGACTTACTTGGAGTCCTTAGCACTCAGCAGGTTTTCACCCTCCAACGTTCAGTCCAGTTACGCTTAGCCAATATTGTAGTTATCCATACAGTATACTCGGATTAATTATGGCACTCATAATTCATTATTATTATTTTGGGCAGTTTGGTCATTTTAATAAAAGTCATTTATAAGGATTTAAAATCCTTATTTGGTTTTAAACCTATTAAGGAAAGTCATACAAAATATTCGAGACTAAACCCTAAGTCTCGGGGAGGCCTATCCTAAGGTCTCGATACCTAGGCTCAGGTATCACAATGGTATTTTCCCACAATCCGCTAAAAATCTTATTCTTTCAAGATATCGTTATTAACCCGCACTTTCGACTAGTCAGTTAAAATATGTAAGATTTTAGTCGGTATTATATCCAGAAAATACTAATAAATTCCTTAATTATTTTAAAGAAAATAAACTCTTAAATTTTCCTTTTAGTTTTCTTACGGTTTTAATATCTAAAAATCGATTTAAGAAAATTGCCTAATTTGTCTTAATTAGGAAAACCGTTATAAATTTCTCATCTTGACTAATTAATTTTCCAAAAGCAATTAATCAATTTTACTTACTAGAAAAATAATTCATTCAATTATTTTCTCAAAATATAGGGTTTTAAACCCTCTTTTAATTTATTAACTATTAATAAATTAAATTTCTTATTTTTAGAAAGAATAAAAACTCTTTAATAAAAATAATTCATTTAAACTCAAAGGGGTAATTTTAGTGAAAATATGATTTCAAGACTTACCAATTTATATCTGGAAATAAGCAAAATTTTACTTTTTACCTTATGTTCCAAAATCTCATTTTTACACTAAGTGTGAAAAACCTATTTTTCACATTTTTAACTACATACTTCGTTAGTTCATAACTTGAAATTTGCTTACCCAATTGTTACCAAAATTTTCCAATTCCATTTTTGTTATGCCATTTAGGTCTTTGTAAAATCTTAGGTCAAAATGAGCATTTTTGATTGGTGAAATCATTTTCCAACAATGAGGTAAAAATGACCTTATTTTCAAGTCCTTATTTTTTTCCAAACTTTGACAGTTAATAACTTTCAAACCATTCAATATTTTCTTACCAAATTTTACAGTTGAATAATAGGTTATGCCAGAAATATTTCCACAAAATTTTAGAAAAAACTGGGTTCATTTTCCCTATACAGTGGTTGTCCAAACTTGGTTCCGAAAATAAGAATACGAAAAAAACAGTTTTTTACCTAAACTTTGAAATAGCATAACTTACTCATTTCTAAACATTTTTTAGTGTTTCAAAAGCTCAATTTTATGTACTCAATCTCAACAACGTCACAGTACAATTTAATTTTACAAAACCAATATACAGTGGCTGCTTGACCCCTTGGAAGTCACAGCTCAAAACATGTTTTGTTTTAGGGTATCCTACAAAACCCTTGGGGGTTTTGGTTCCCATTTTCAAAAATCAATACACATGCATCATAAAAATTATTAAACAACTACCATAACCTTATTACATAACCAACAAGAAACTTTAAGCATTAGATATACAAAATAATGCTTAAAACTAAAAACCCTACAACAAAATCATCAAAAGTAAACTTTTTACCTCTTTGGTGTTCTTGCTTAAGGTTTGGACCTTCCTATAAGATTTGACTCCTTCAAAACCTTTCAAAAACCCTAACCAAGTTCCCCCAACAACATAGTTAATTAGCTATTTGAAACTCTATGCTTAAAACTTTACAAAAGCCTAGATTAGTGAAACTTTACCTTAGGGAAAAATACTTCCTAGACCAAGACTTAGCCTCCAAGTTTTCCTTGGTGTTCTTGAGGTTGAATATTGAGAGAACACTTTGAAATGTCTTCAAAAATCAGATGAGTGAATGAGAGAGGGAGAGTGGTCGGTTCTTAGTGTGGGAATTGCTCACAAAACTCTTCAAAATATCACAAAGTACTTAAGTGCTTTTCTACCCACTTGCCCACTTGACTTCTTCATTAAATGGGATTTAATCTTTATAATATTGGGTTCACACCACTCTAAAATACCACATGGCCGGCCACCCTCTTTATTTTATCTATGTTATATTTAAAAAAAAAAAGTATAAAGGTTTCATAAGAAGAAAAGTCCAAATTGGCTTTTGACACCTTTTTCACTTTTATTAAGTTTTAATACCCAAAATTAACATTAATTAATTAAATTAAATGTCTCTCACATTTAATTTAATTAATCACATAATAAAATTTAACCTAAGGTCCATTCATGGAATAAAATTCCCCATTTCGGTAAAATTAGGCATTTAACACAAAATGCCCTAAAATTTCCATTTTCTTTTAGGTTTATTATTTTTGACCAAACTTTAACTTTTATGAATGTATTTTATGCCCAAAATATAATTGCCATGATTTTTCATTTTATTTTCTAAGATTTTTACCCGATCAGGGTTTTTGTGTCGGTCCAGGACCGAAAGTCTTATCTTGACTTTTAAAATCACAAAATTCATATTTTGGCTAGCAACAACTCATGGAATACTTACAAACAAAATATAATATTATTTAAAATAATATTCTTAACCCGGGGGAAAAATCCCGACCCGAGTCGTTTAAAGGTACCCAAAAACGTAGGACGTTACAGTAATTTCCTATGCTTCTCGTCAGTTTAAGGAGTATGAAAAGAGATATCTTACTCATGATTTAGATTTGGCGGCTGTGGTCTTTGCTCTGATGATATGGAGGAACTATCTCTATGGAGAGAAGTGTGAGATTTATACAGACCACAAGAGCCTGAAGTACTTCTTCACCCAGAAAGACTTGAATATGAGCAAAGGCGTTGGCTAGAGTTAGTAAAAGATTATGATTGTGAGATCCTGTATCATCCAGGAAAAGCCAACGTGGTAGCTGATGCTTTAAGCCGAAAGGGTCCGGGGCAGATTCATGGTACGAGGCTTATAGCTAGAGAGTTAGCAGATGACATGACTAGAGCTGGTATAGAGTTACTGGTGGGCCAGTTGGCTAACATTACACTACAGTCTATGATGTTGGAGAGGATTAAGGAAGGTCAGCTGAGTGATCCACAACTAATCAAGATCAGGGAGGATGTTCTGGCTGGAGTGTCCAGAGATTATTCGGTGTCTGAGCTAGGCTTGCTATGGTACAAGGGGTGGATATGTGATCCGTTAGACACTGCATTGAGGTGAAATATTCTAGATGAATCTCATACTACACCTTACTCTTTGCATCCAGGCACCACGAAGATGTATCAAGATGTGAGATCGTTGTATTGGTGGCCAGGGAGGAAGAGAGATGTAGTAGAGTATGTGGCTAAGTGCTTGACATGTCAACAGG
The DNA here is from genome assembly GCF_963169125.1 of Humulus lupulus. NCBI lineage: Eukaryota > Viridiplantae > Streptophyta > Magnoliopsida > Rosales > Cannabaceae > Humulus > Humulus lupulus. The sequence goes on along the minus strand of NC_084796.1, from coordinate 199,126,109 downwards.
TCAAGGCTAAGCATCAGAGGCCGGCAGGGCTACTGCAGTCTCTAGATATCCCAGAGTGGAAGTGGGAAGACATCACGATGGATTTTGTGGTGGGCTTACCCAGGATTGTTGGTAAGGATGATTCTATTTGGGTGATAGTGGATCGCTACACCAAGTCAGCTCACTTTCTGCCAGTGAGGACTACTTATACAGTTGACCAGTATGCAGATCTCTATGTGAGGGAGATCGTGCAGCTCCATGGTGCGCCTAGGTCGATCGTGTCAGATCGGGACCCTACGTTTACTTCCAAGTTCTGGGGGAGTTTGCAGAAAGCCATGGGGACACAATTGAAGTTCAGTACTGCTTATCATCCTCAAACAGATGGGCAATCTGAGAGGACGATCCAAATATTGGAAGACATACTGAGAGCATGTGTGCTGGACTTTGGTGGATCTTGGAGTTAGTATCTGCCTTTGATAGAGTTCTCCTATAATAACAGTTATCAGTCTACCATTGGAGTTGCACCTAATGAGATGCTGTATGGTACGAAATGTAGATCTCCCATTCATTGGGATGAGACAGGTGAAAGGAGATACTTAGGTCTTAAGGCAGTTCAGAGGACCAATGAGGCCATTGAGAAGATTAGAGCAAGAATGCTTACTTCTTAGAGTAGACAGAAGAGCTATGGAGATCCCAAACGCAGGAACGTGGAGTTCCAGGTAGGAGACTATGTCTTTCTTAGAGTCTCACCATGGAAAGAGGTGAGAAGGTTTGGTTAGAAAGGGAAGCTGAGTCCCAGATATGTAGGTCCATTTGAGATCCTGGAGAGGATTGGTCAAGTGGCTTACAGATTGGCTTTGCCACCGGCGTTGTCCGCCGTGCATAATGTATTTCATGTTTCATCTCTTCGGAGATATGTGCCTGATGTTAATCATATATTGAGCTATGAAAATCTGGAGCTTGAGGCAGATCTCTCCTATGAGGAACAGCCTGTCCAGATACTTGACAGAAAGGATAAGGTCCTCAGAAACAAGACGATACCTTTGGTTAAGGTATTGTGGAGGAACAGCATGGTCGAGGAAGCAACCTGGGAGCTGGAGTCAGATATGCAGAGCCAGTATCCTAAGATGTTCAGGTAAATTTCGACGACGAAATTTCTGTAAGGAGGGGATAGTTGTAAAGTCCCGAATTCTCCGATGTGGTTTAATGGCGGGATAAGTAGGCCGGGAGGGTCATATCTGTTTAATTAAGCCATTAAATGATATTATGCATGTATATGTGAATTATATTATAATATGCTGTTAAATGCATGCATGTGGGTCCACATTTTAATTACAGGGGTGTGATGGTAATTTGGCCCGTTGAGGGTATAATTGTATGCATGTCGATGATATGTGTTGAGACCACAATATAATGTGGGTTTTTTCGAGCTATTCGGCATGAGACGATCTTGGAATATTGATTAGTGGTTTAGTCACAACAGGTTTTAGTGCGGGGCTTGGGTTGAGTCTCGGGGTGATTTTAATGATTAGAGCGTTACCGGGAATTAAAGGGTAACGGGATGTGAATTATTGGTGTTTGAGAATATTGGGAATAGCAGGAATTGGAGATCATTAATTATGATTAATGAGATAGGAGGGAAGTACCAATTTTTCCCTTGGGAGCCTTTAGAAACTATTAATTGACCTAGGGGTAAAATGGAAATTTCACCCCTAGGATAGATATATTCATTGATGGCTGAAAGAAGGTAGTAAAAACAGACCAAGTTTCTGAGTTCTCCAGTACCTTCTTCTCTTCACCTTTCTTTGTGATTTTTGAACCAATCTTGAGGATTCAAGCTTGGGAAGCAAGCTTTGGGATTTTGGGAGTGTGTTCCTGTAATGCCCCGAATTCTTCGATGTGGTTTAATGGCATGATTAGTAGGCCGGGAGGGCCGTACTTACTCAATTATGCCATTAAATGATATTATGCATGTATATGTGAATTATATTATAATATGATGTTTAATGCATGCATGTGGGTCCACATTTTAATTACTGGGGTGTGATGGTAATTTGGCCCGTTGAGGGTATAATTGTATAATTGTATGCATGTCGGTGATATGTGTTGAGACCACATTATGATGTGGGTTTGTTCGAGCTATTCGGCATGAGACGATCTTGGAATATTGATTAGCGGTTTAATCACAACAGGTTTAAGACCGGGGCTTAGGTTGAGTCTCGGGGTGATTTTAATGATTAGAGCGTTGCCGAGTATTAAAGGATAACGGGATGTGAATTATTGGTATTTGAGATAATTGAGAATAGCAGGAATTGGAGAGCGTTAATTATGATTAACGAGATAGGAGGAAAGTACCAAATATGCCCTTGGGAGTCTTTAGAAACCATTAATTGACCTAGGGGTCAAATGGACATTGCACCCCCAGGATAGATATACCTGGTGTTGGTTGAAGGAAGAAAGTGAAAAACAGTGCATGCTCAGGAGTTCTCCCGTACCTTCTTCTCTTCTCCTTTCCTTGTGATTTTTGAATCAATTTTGAGGATTCAAGCTTGGGAAGCAAGCCTTGGGAGTTTGGGAGTGTGTTCTACCATTGAAGAGCATCATAAGCTGAGCTTTGGGTAAGTTTCTAACCATAGATTTCTCTGGTTTGCCCTGTTTTGGTTTGATTTTGCAGCTGAGCTTTCTCTGGTGAATTCTTGGTTTTGTTGGGAGTTTTGGCTAGGGTTCCCATGCTTGTGATGTTTGGGGTGTGTTAGGATGGTTTTTGGGTTAATTTGGCATCAAGAATGGGATTTGGAAGCTTGGGAATCGGGTTAGAATCGAAGGAGTTGAAGAAGGTCGGTTCAGGGCAGTGCTGGTCTGGAGGTAGTGCTATAGCGCCCACCCTAGGGCGCTACAGCACTCCTCAGGAGGCTTTTTGGCATATTGATGGTTCTGAGTATAGTGCTGGGGCGCTAGGGGTTGAGCACTCTACCGCTACCCTGTTCTTTCTAAGTCCAGTTTTGAGTGTTTTTAAGGGTTTTTGACTTAGGGTTTCAATCCTTGAGGCCCGGATCAAATCTACTCACCGTGTGGGCATGTTTCAAGGTCCTGAGAGTGGTGCTTAGGTTAAGACCCTATTTATGTGGATTCTCATTAATGGAGGTTATCATTGGTTGTGATTAGGTAACCGCTAAGGAACTAAAAGATGGATCGTTCTCAAGGGTCTTCCTTATTATATTTCTCGCTCGAACCTGAGGTAAGAAAATTGCACCCTGTGTATATATGACATGCGTGTTGTCTATTGAGGGATGTTGGTTGATGTATGTGGACATAGATTGCATATTTAATGCTAGTGAATGTTGATTACTTGTATATGACATTGACTAGTCAAGGACACTGACCTAAGAGTCAGAAACGGCATGAGCGTCCTGAACGCAGGGCCAAATGTAGATTAGATCTAATCGATATCAGTGTTGGATGGCTCTAAGGCATTAACACTGGACCGACCCTAAGGTCGATGAACTTATAAGCGCTTGTCTGGTCTAAGACCAGTTATTTAAAGCCAGGGCATATGGCCCCGGTGACTGTTTGTCACATGGCTAGGGAACGCTGTTCCACAGTTATGACTCTAGAGTCGGGAGGAAGGTTATGTTGGTGACTAATCCCCAAGCACCTATCCTGTTAGAGCTAGTGAGATGTTCACTTATCTGTTAAGCCCTGGTGATCCTATCGTCACATGGCTAAAGGGTGTTGTCCCCATATTAGTGACTTTTGCGACTATCACCTATTTGTTTGGACTGTTGGTCCTGAATGATTACTACAGTCATTGTTGATATTGTATCATGCTTTATTATGCTTTTCTTTCTGGGCCTTGGCTCATGGGTGCTATGTGGTGCAGGTAAAGGGAAAGAAAAGCTCACCCAGCCTTGAGTGGAGAGCTTAGGTGGTGATGTGTACATATGCGGCCGCTTGACCACCACGGCCAAGGCGTTCTCAGAGGATCTAGGGGGTTTACCCTATTTTTGCCGCTTAGGTCGTCGGGATTGTAAATTTGAAACTGTAATGACCATTTTGTACTGAGAACAACTTGTAAATGTTTTGATTAGCTCTGCAGAGCAGTTTGTAATGAAAATATCCATTTCCTTTTTATTAATTTTTCACCTTAACCAGTTATTTACACTTAGAGCACGTTTTTGACCAAAGGACTCGGGTAGCGAGTAAAATCTCCAGTCCACCGTTCACCGTAACTGTTCTGGGGTAACTAGGGCATTACAACTTGGTATCAGAGCAATGCCCAGGTTAGGGTTCCTGTAGACTGGCTGGGCATGTACACACATCACTGAAGTCAAGCTCGACTCATGGTTTGGTAACTATTTATGTAGTTATATGTATAACTGCTTAAATGTTGTATATATGCTTTACCTGTACGCATGAGCAACCATGTTAAACCCGTGCCCTGAAATATTATATCCTCAGCAACTGTGTGCTTATTAGTACTGGGAATTGCTGGAACATACTTATAAGTATGATTGATTTTGAACCACTATGTGATACATGCTGAGTGCTAGATGTTATAGACATGTATCTGTTTGTATATATGTATAACTGTGGAATGTGATAATTTTCTTCTTGTCCTTGGACCGTGAGGCGGCAAGATGTTTAGTGATTACTACCTGACTGGCGGTATTGATCATTGTTTCAGCAAGGTATCAGTGACAGAATCATGAATCCAGGGCAGACAGACACATCAGCTGGCCAGAGTGATCAGGGTCAGAATAACAACAATAGCCAAGGTCAGGAAAATGACCAGTCTCAGATTCCACAGCCAGCTCCTGTGAACTAGCAGCAGATAGTCAGTGACATGCAGGCTACTATATTAAAACAGGGAGAAGAGCTTCGTCTCTTGAAGCAACAGCAAGGGCCTTCAGTGGCCAGTGTATCAGAGGGACCTTCTATGTCGGTGCCAACATCTGGGCAGCTGCCTAAGGTTGGAAATAAATGGGAGCCTTTGTATGAAAGGTTTAAGAAGCAACAACCTCCAGTTTTTTAGGGCAGTGCAGATCCTGCCAAGGCTGAACAATGGATGATTATGATTACCACTATCCTTGACTTTATGAGGGTATCTGGTAATGAGAGGGTGGCCTGTGCTACCTATATGTTTCGGGAGGATACCCGGATTTTGTGGGAAGTGATTACCCAGACCAAGAATGTGAATGTTTTAACTTGGGAAGAGTTTCAGACTCTATTTAATGAGAAATATTATAATGATGATATTAGAGCGGCGACGGTCGAGGAGTTCATTAGGCTACTGCATGGGAACTTATCAGTTACTGAGTACGCCTTGAAGTTCGATCGTTTGGCAAAGTTTGCCAAGCAGCTGGTGCCCACTGATGGGACCAGGAGAGAGAGGTTTTAGCAGGGGCTACAGCCCAAGTTAGCCTGAGATGTACGCATCACCACTGTGGCAGGGGTTACTACTTATGCACAGGTGGTGGAGAAGGCACTCACATCTGAGAGTGCAGAGTTTAAGATCTGGCATGATAGTGCGGCCAGGAAGGATTTCAGGAGACCAGGTCCTCCATTTGTGGGTTCTTGTAGGGGTGTAGGCCCCAGTGATCAGAAGAGGAAGGTTCCTGATACCTTCCCAGTTCCAGGTCCTGACAGGAGGCCCCGTGGAATTTCTATGGGTCGTCCAGGTGGTGGTGAAGCCTGGAAGTCTTTCCCTGAGTGCCCCAGATGCAAGAGGCATCACTTGGGAGAATGTAGGGCAAGGGCCTGCTTCTCTTGTGGAGCGGTAGGTCATCTTAAAAAGGATTGCCCTAAGGCAAGAAAGGAAGAACCCAGAAAGCGGACTGCTCAGCCCCAAATCGAGTGTTCGCGTTGACTCAAGCAGAAGTTGAGGCTTCTTCCTCAGTTGTTACAGGTCAACTTCTTAGTGCTGGAACCCCATATAATGTGTTGATTGATTCTGGTGCTACACATTCTTTTGTTGCTAGTAGTGTTATTGATAGATTGTGTAGACCTTGTGATTTTTATGCTGTGGGGTTTGGTACCTTGTTACCCACTGGAGAGTTAGTGGTGTCCAGGAGGTGGGTCAGATCTTTGCCAGTGACAGTAGAGGGCAGAGAATTATCAGTGGATTTAATAGAGTTGGTTATGACCGACTTTGATATGATACTGGGTATGGATTGGTTGGCAAAGTATGGAGCAACCATTGATTGCAGAAGGAAGACGGTCACCTTTAAGCCTGAAGGTGAGGATCATTTTGTGTTTGTTGGTGCTGTGCATGGACCTCGTATTCCTATGATTTTTACATTGAGGGCTAGGGATTTATTGCAAAGAGGTTGCATTAGATTCTTAGCCAGTGTGGTTGATACCACTCAGGTCGTGCCAGTGAGACCAGAGGATACCAGGTTAGTTTGTGAGTTTCTGAATGTGTTTCTAGAAGATTTTCCAGGGTTGCCACTACATAGAGAAATTGAGTTCGTTATAGAACTGGCACCAGGGACGAAGCCAGTGTCTACAGCGCCTTACAGAATGGCCCCAGCTGAGTTGAAAGAATTAAAACTGCAGGTGCAAGAACTGTTAGGTTTGGGTTTTATCAGACCTAGCTTTTCACCTTGAGGTGCACCAGTTCTGTTTGTAAAGAAGAAGGATGGTTCTTTGAGAATGTGTATTGATTACAGGGAACTGAATAAACTGACAATCAAGAATAGGTATCCTTTGCCAAGGATAGATGATCTGTTCGATCAGTTGCAAGGCAAGAAGGTATTCTCAAAGATCGACCTTCGTTCTGGTTATCGTCAGTTGAAGGTCAAGGAGGGAGATATACCTAAGACTGCTTTCCGTACCAGGTATGGGCATTATGAGTTTCTAGTTATGTCATTTGGATTGACTAATGCCCCTGCCACGTTTATGGATTTGATGAATAGAGTGTTCAAGGATTATTTGGACCAGTTTGTGATTGTTTTTATTGATGACATTCTGGTATATTCTCAGTCAGAGTCAGGACATCAATATCATCTGAGATTGGTTCTACAGAGGCTGAGGTAACACGGGTTATTTGCTAAATTCAAGAAATGTGAATTCTGGTTGTCTCGGGTTTCTTTTATTGGACACATTGTCTGTAAGGAGGGGATTAAAGTGGATCCAGCAAAGATCGAAGCGTTTAGAGATTGGCCAAGGCCAAAGAATGCTTATGAGTTCAGAAGTTTCATTGGATTGGCAGGGTACTATTGACGATTCGTGGAATGGTTCTCAAAGATTGCTAGTGCTTTGACTGAGCTGAAACGCAAGAGCCAGAAGTTTGTGTGGTCAAACAAATGTGAGAACAGCTTCCACGAACTAAAGCAAAGGTTGATTACAGCCCCGATTCTGAGTCTTCTGACAAGTCAGAAGAAGTTTGTGATTTACTGTGATGCTTCTCATCAGGGTTTGGGCTGTGGTTTGATGCAATCAGAGAAGTTAATTGCTCATGCTTCTCGTCAGTTGAAGGAGTATGAAAAGAGGTATCCTACTCATGATTTAGAGTTAGCAGCTGTGGTCTTTGCTTTGAAAATATGGAGGCACTATCTCTATGGAGAGAAGTGTGAGATTTATACAGACCACAAGAGCCTGAAATACTTCTTCACCCAGAAATACTTGAATATAAGGCAAAGGCGTTGGCTGGAGTTAGTAAAAGATTGTGATTGTGAGATCCTGTATCATCCAGGAAAGGCCAACATGGTAGTTGATGCCTTAAGCTAGAAGGTTCCGGGGCAGATTCATGGTATGAGGTTGATAGCCAGGGAATTAGCTGATGATATGACCAGAGCTGGTATAGAGTTGCTGGTGGGCCAATTGGCTAACATTACGCTACAGTCTACGCTGTTGGAGAGAATTAAAGAAGGTCAACTGAGCGATTCACAGTTGATCAAGATTAGAGAGGATGTTCTGGCTGGAGTGTCCAGAGATTATTCAATGTCAGAGTTAGGCTTGTTGAGATACAAGGGGCAGATATGTGTTCTGTTAGACACTGCATTGAGGCGAGAGATTCTGGATGAATCTCATATTACACCTTACTCTTTGCATCCAGGCACCACGAAGATGTATCAGGATGTGAGATCGTTATATTGGTGGCCAGGGATGAAGAGAGATGTAGTAGAGTATGTGGCTAAGTGCTTGACATGTCAACAGGTCAAGGTTGAGCATCAGAGGCCGGTGGGGCTACTGCAGCCTCTGAATATCCCAGAGTGGAAGTGGGAAGACATCACAATGGATATTGTGGTGGGCTTGCCCAGGACTATTGCTCAGCATGATTCTATTTGGGTGATAGTTGATCGCTACACCAAGTCAGCTCACTTTCTGCCAGTGAAGACTACTTATACAGTTGACCAGTATGCAGATCTTTATGTGAGAAAGATCGTGCGGCTCCATGGTGCGCCTAGGTCGATCGTGTCAGATCAGGACCCTACTTTTACTTCCAAGTTTTGGGGGAGTTTGCAGAAGGCCATGGGGACGCAGCTGAAGTTCAGTACAGCTTATCATCCTCAGACAGATGGGAAATCTGAGAGGACGATCCAGATTTTGGAAGACATGCTGAGAGCATGTGTGCAGGACTTTGGTGGATCTTGGAGTAAGTATCTGCCTTTGATAGAATTCTCCTACAGCAACAGTTATCAGTCTACCATTGGGGTTGCACCTTATGAGATGTTGTATGGTAGGAAATGCAGGTCTCCCATTCATTGGGATGAGGCAGGTGAAAGGAGATACTTAGGTCTTGAGGCAGTTCAGAGGACCAATGAGGCAATAGAGTAGATTAGAGCCAGAATGCTTACTTCTCTGAGTAGACAGAAGAGCTATGCAGATCCCAAACGTAGGAACGTGGAGTTTTAGGTAGGAGACTATGTCTTCCTTAGAGTCTCGCCGTGGAAAAGGGTGAGAAGGTTTGGGAAGAAAGGCAAGCTGAGTCCCAGATATGTAGGTCCATTTGAGGTCCTGGAGAGGATTGGTCAAGTGGCTTACAGGTTGGCCTTGCCTCCAGCTTTGTCTGCTGTGCATAATGTATTTCATGTTTCAGCTCTTCGGAGGTATGTGCATGATGTTAATCATATTTTGAGCAATGATGATCTAGAGCTTGAGGCAGATCTCTCCTATGAGATGATCTTGGAATATTGATTAACGGCTTAGTCACAACAGGTTTAAGACCGGGGCTTGGGTTGAGTCTCGGGGTGGTTTTGATGATTAGAATGTTGTCGGGTATTAAAGGGTAACGGGATGTGAATTATTGGTATTTGAGATTATTGAGAATTGCGAGAATTGGAGAGCATTAATTATGATTAACGAGATAGGAGGAAAGTACCAAATATGCCCTTAGGAGTCTTTAGAAACCATTAATTGACCTAGGGGTAAAATGGACATTTCACCCCTAGGATAGATATACCTAGTGTTGGTTGAAGGTAGATAGTGAAAAACAGAGCATGTTCAGAAGTTCTCCCATACCTTCTTCTCTTCACCTTTCTTTGTGATTTTTGAACCATTTTTGAGGATTCAAGCTTGGGAAGAAAGCCTTGGGAGATTGGGAGTGTGTTCTACCATTGAAGAGCATCATAAGCTGAGCTTTGGGTAAGTTTCTAACCATAGATTTCTCTGGTTTGCCCTGTTTTGGTTTGATTTTGCAGCTGAGATTTCTAGGGTGAATTCTTGGTTTTGTTGGGAGTTTTGGCTAGGGTTCCCATGCTTGTGATGTTTGGGGTGTGTTAGGATGGCTTTTGGGTTCATTTGGCATCGAGAATGGGATTTGGAAGCTTGGGAATCAGGTTAGAATCGAAGGAGTTGAAGAAGGTCGGTTCAGGGCAGTGTTGGTCTGGAGGTAGCGCTATAGCGCCCACCCTAGGGCTCTACAGTGCTCCTCAGGAGGCTTTTTGGCATATTGGTGGTTCAGAGTAAAGCTCACCCAGCCTTGAGTGGAGAGCTTAGGTGGTGATGTGTACATATGTGGCCGCTTGACCACCACGGCCAAGGCGTTCTCAGAGGAACTAGGGGATTTACCCTATTTTGCCGCTTAGGTCGGCGGGATTGTAAATTTGAAACAGTACTGACTATTTTGTACTGAGAACAACTTGTAAATGTTTTGATTAGCTCTGCAGAGCAGTTTGTAGTGAACAATATCCATTTCCTTTTTATTAGTTTTCCACCTTAACCTGTTAATCATACTTTGAACACGTTTTTAACCAAAGGACTCGGGTAGCGGGTCAAATTTCTGGTTCACCGTTCACCGTAACTGTTATGGGGTAACCAGGGCGTTATAGTTAGGCACTTGCCGATTTCATTATTGAGTGCACAGGAAATCATGAGAAGCCTGAAGGTGTCCCAGTGGATGGACCAGCCTGGAAGTTTTTGTGGACGGGTGCTCAAATGAAAATGGTGGCGGAGCTGGACTCATTTTGGTTTCCCCTTAAGAGCAGTGCACATTTCCCTCTGCTTTAGTTTCATCACCTCTAACAATGAAGTGGAGTACGAAGCCTTAACCAATGTTCTCCGAGTGGCACTTGAGCTCAAAGCCGAGGGCCTCGAGATTTTCAGTGATTCTCAACTCGTGGTAAACCAAGTACTCAGAGAGTACCAGGCCCAGGGAACAAAAATGGCAGCGCTTCTAGTGAAGGCTCAAGAAATGTTGCGTAACTTCAGAAGATTCACTATTCAGCAGGTGCCGTGAGAACAGAATTCTAAAATTGTCCCCCTCGCTAAGTTTGCCACCACGAAAGACGCTTAGTTGATCTATGTGGTCCCCATTTATTAATTGAACTCTCTAAGCATCTCAGCTCCCGACAAGGAGGAAGCTATACAACCTCAAGATGGGTGGATGGAACCAATAATAAAATATCTTGTCTCTAGGGAGCTGCCCCAAGATAAGAAGGCAGCTCGAAAGCTGTATTATCAGGAACCTTGGTACGTAATCATGGACAGTAAGCTGTATCGACAAGGTTATTCTTTGCCTTTGCTCCGATGTGTGTCCAAAAAAGAAGCCGGTCTGATTCTCCGAGAGGTACACGAGGGATTTTGCGAAGACCCCGCTGGGGGGCAAAACCTTTCCGAAAAGATCTTGAGGCAAGGATACTTTTCGCCCACCATGAACGGAGATGCGATGGATTATGTCAAGATATGCGACAAGTGTCAGTATTTTGCGAACATTCCTCGAGAACCTCCAAATGAGAGTACGTAGATGACCAGTCCATGGTCTTTAGTTGTCTGGGGTATCGACCTTATTGGGTCCCTACCCACAGGAAAGGGAGGAGTGAGATATGCCATAGTGGTCATTGACTACTTCATGAAGTGGGTCGAGGCTATGCCACTCGCTACGATCACCTCTAAAAAGGCCTTGGACTTCGTCATTAAGAACATAGTTTGTTGATACGAACTCTCGAGGAATGGAGTTATCAAGAGCTTCTCCTCTGTGGCCCATCTGCAGGCAAACGCTTAAGTGGAAGCAGCTAACAAGACACTCAAGCCCACTTTGAAGAAAAGACTAGAATATGCAAAAGGAGCTTGGCCCAAGGAGTTGCCTAGGGCATTGTGGCGCTACCGCACTACTGCCAGGACCTCCACCGGCCATTCACCCTTCTTGATGGCCTACGATATGAGGCTATGCTCACAGTTGAGGCAGCACTCTCTACACACTGATGGGATACGTATGACCAAACCATGAACCATGCTTTACTACGAGAATCATTAGACCTCGTGGAGGAGCTACGCGAAGCTTCTCAGCTTCGAGTAGCATCCTACCAGCGGAAGGTAGCCAGGTATTTCAACTCTAAAGTGAAGGATAGGGAATTTGGGGTCAGAGATTTGGTGTTGCGTAGAGTTTTCTGAGCCTCTCGAGACCCCGGTGCAGGAGTGCTAGGACCTAACTGGGAAGGCCCATACCAGTCCAAAGCATTGTATGTCCGGGAACATACAACTTAGCTCGACTAAGTGGGAAATTGATTCCCCACGCCTGGAAGGCTGAGCATCTTCGCCGATATTACTAGTAATATGAGCAATGAACCTTTTTAATTTATGTAGTATCTTGTGTAGCCTTCGGGCACATTTAATGAAAACTGTGTATATAAAAAATGGTAAGAAATTTATTGTTTGATTATATTTTTTGGTTTCCTATACTCTACTAATGCTATGTGTAAGAGCACCTGGTCGCTTGAGCAAGCAATCACAGACTAGTCTCCAATCTCTTGGGTGCATGGAGTTAGGGCAACGTCGCATAGAGCAACATAGGAAACCAAGCTTGTCAAGCAGAGTAAGCCTTGCATCGCATAGAACAACCTAGGGAACTAAGCTTGGAAAGCTGAGTAAGCCTAATGTCACCACCCCAAGTATAGAATAATCTAGGAAGCTAATCGAGTCTAGCCTAGGAGACTAAGCCTGTTCCAGGCACAATAGGGCTTAGCACCTAGAAACTAGGCAATCTTAGCAATGCGAGAATAAAATTCTGTTATCACCTGTGGACATCAAGCTTGAGGAGCTCTAACCAAGTCTTTGGTCTCGAGAAATGAACGAAAGACCGAGTACTTCGTGCTTTGTCCCGAGGCAGACTTGGGATGCCTCCCATGGACACTGCACCCGAGGAGTTATGCCCAAGTTCTCAGAATGCCTAAAATATTATAGCGCCAGGAAGTCCATGACATGGGGAGCTTAGCTAGTCGACGAGTGAAGCACCCCCAATGTCGCAGGATCCCATAGCTAAAAAACCTGGAGGAAACCCAGCGTAAAAAATCAAATAATGCGAACTTTGAGATTCAAGTTACCTCCTGAGGACAGCGCGCACCCGAGGAATAATAACCAAATCATAATCTTCAAGATGTGAACAGATGTCCGAGTTATTTGTACTCAAACACTCCTCGTGGAAATCGCACATGGGAAACCCTAACCAAGTCAGTCTTGACACGTAGTCGGGATCCAAGCTAAATACTTGGAAGAGTATACCCTAAAAGTAACCCTTAGTAGTGCTAGTACGGATTAACATCACCTCTCGAGGACATCGAGCCAGTAGAATTTTGAGATGATCATGAAAGGCGAACGGAAGCCCTGGGATATATGCTTGAGGGGCAAAGTTAAAGCCTCTAACTGACCTTCCATGTATGGCATACTCGGGGGTAGGCAGTTGGTGTGCAAGAACTCCTGAAAGCCTGAGTTATTGGACTACGGGAACATAGGAGGATGACAAGTTAATTCGAGGACTCCGAGCCTGGGAAAACACCTACAAATGATTTTTAGTTCTTGTTCTCGTGGCAATCATGTTACGTTGAATTTACAAAACCAAATCAAATATTTAAATGGTTTGAGCTCTTGTTCTCGTGGCAATCATGTTACGTTGAATTTACAGAACTAAATCAAATATTTAAAACGGTTCGAGTTCTTCTTCTCATGGCAATCATGTTACATTGAATTTACAGAACCAAAACAAATATTCAAAACGGTTTGAGTTCTTGTTCTCATTGCAATCATGTTACGTTGAATTTATAGAACCAAATCAAATATTTAAAAAGGTTTGAGTTCATGTTCTCGTGTCAGTCATGTTACGTTAAGTTTATAGAAGCAAACCAAATAAAATAGGACCTAGGGTTCTTGTTCTCATGAATGCAATATTACGACAAACTAAAGGAAAAGCATAATGCTTTAAGTACCACAAGCAAGCCTGGTCTTGAGTCGTTGGAAATCGGGGACGTAAGACCTCGTTAAATGAACATTTGACAGAGCGTTAAAGTTACTCTCGAGGACCGCATGCCTACGGAACAACACTAAGCGCATAAAAATTGCCTAAGTACTGAAAAAAGTCGATTGCATCAAGGGGATAAAACCCATTTAATGGAAATGAATTATAGTTTGTACAAAATAAAAACATGATTAGAATAAAACACAAATGGCGACAGCTACTCGGATACTTGGGCTTTAACTGTCCTCGGAGACCTCCTCTACTAGGTCGATGATCGGGTCTATCCTCAAGGCATTCCCTGCCTAATGGACCGCAGCTTGGACCACCTCAGAAGTTAGAGTTGCCTCGGCTACTTGAGCCACCTCGACAGAGGCAGTCGCCTAGGTAGACTGGGTCACCTCGGCCATTTGAGCCTCTTGGGTCGCTCCAACAACTAAAGTAGCTTCTGCAGCCTGGGTTGCTAAGAGACATTCTTCGAAGAGGAGTTTATACATCTCAGGCTCTCCAGTAAAATCCAAACTCATGTGTTGGTTGTGGTACCAGGCCACTTAGAAGGCATCCTCAGTGATAGTATCGACCTCCTTCTTAAGAATGTCCACTTGAAGTTGATAGGACCTATTCATCTCCACGGCTTGTAGGGCTTTCCTCTCACCAAGTTCAGCCCGTCGGTGACCTCCTTAATCAACTCCTGAAGCTGAGAATTTTCAAGGACCCCTCGGGCGACCTCAGTCGTGGCCTTCTTTGCCTCATTTTTGGCACATCGCATGCCCTCAGTGGCCTTTTGGATAGCCTCCTCTAGCTCCCCGAGAGTGTTTTTTCTCGGCTTCCAAGGCAGCCTGAATTCGAACAAGCTCTTCTTGAGGGCCTCGGAGCTTTTCCTTCAGGGAGGCTACCTTGTCCTGGGATAACTAGAGTTGATAAGATTTCTCTATCATGATGTCTCCCAAACGTTGGAAAGCCAAAGCAGACTACAAAGGAATAGATTATCTCAAGCATTGCTGGATTGAAGAGGAACATAGAGAATTAATGACTTACCCAGACAGAGGCATACCGACACGAGGCCGAGAGAAACCTCATTCATGTCCCCTAGTTGGGCAAAACTACGGGCGGTCTGCTCACACTTAGTGTAACTAACCCCTTGAATGAGCTGAGGAGCAAGAACGGCAACAATATCCCCTAGCTTGGTAGAGAATAAGGTCTCAAACTCAGTCCGACCTATCGGAGGAATGACTGGTCTCTCTCTAGGCGGCTTCAGTTGGTAAAAGGCCTTCACGGTCTCCTGGAGAGCCTTATTTCCTTCCTCCATCCTTACTTTGAAATGTTGAAGCATCCTCTCATATTTCTCTAGCAGAGCCCACTCGTACCTCTCGGGGTACACCAAAAGATGGGGACGGGGTGGTGCCACCTCTTGGTTCGAGCCTTGTAACTCCTCGTCCGGCAAGGGTGAGGAAAGGATCTTCAAGACCGAAAGCAAGTCCACCGAAGGAATTTTTTCACAGGGAGTAGAAACTCTCTGGCTCTTAATTGGTGGAGAGGAATCAGGATGCTCCAAGGACGCGATGACCCCCCTGCTATAACGTCCCAAATTCCCTAATGTGTCTTAGTGCCTGGATTAGGGGGCCAAGAGGGCCATAATTCATTTAATATGCAATTATGCGATTATATGCATGATTATGTGAGTTATATTATTATATGATGATAATTGCATGCATGTGGGCCCACTTCTTATTAAAAGGGTATTTTCCTAATTTTGGCCCGTTAGGGCATATTTGTATATTTATGTGCATGTAGGTGATATATGGGTGAGACCACATTATTATGTGGATATGTTTGATCTATTCAGCATGAGACGATCCTAGGAAGTAAGTTAGCAAATATGTCATAACGGGGTCAATTATCGGGATATTGAGTTATGATAATGATTATTTGATGATATATTGGGAGTTAGTGAGATCATGAGGAAATTCTAGGAATTTTGACTATTTTACCCTCAGAGGCATTTTTGGGACCTAGGGCATTGGGATTTACTTGAGGGTACTTAAGCTTGAAGTAACCTGTAAAAAAAATAATACATTCAAAAATACTTTTCTCTTTCTCTCTCTCGTTATTCCTTATTATCGTTCATCGCATTTTCGAAGGAAACTTGAGGTTTAGAACTCGGATTCAAGCAAGGATCGAGTCATAGTAATTCCAGGGAAGATTAGAAGCTTATTAATTGAAGGATTTAGCAAGAAATGATATAGTAATTTAAGCTTTGAATTTTTGAGTTTCCGTTTCCTAAAGTTTCTTAAGTTTTGGATTGGATTCTATGTTTTGATGAGTTTTTGAGTTTTTTGATGCTTCGCTTTTGATGGTTTTGGGTCACTGAGATGATTGGGAACTTTTTTTTTGGGATTTGGATATGTTTGGATAGGTTTATGGAGTATTTTGAAATTGGAAAAATGAAGGTTTTTGGCTGAGTTCTAGGTCGGGCCGCGACCCTCTTCTTGGGTGTCGCGGCCCAAGCTTAACGAAGAAGAGGGGCTAGCAGGCCTTAAGGCCATGGCCCCTGGTAGGCAGGTCATGGTGCAAGGTGCAGGCAGAATGGGGTAGGGGCCTCTGTCTGGAGACGGGTCACAGCTCAGGGGTGTGGGGCCGCGGCGCTTAAGGGAAAAAATGGCCTTATGGAGGCTTTGGGTGTGGGAACTCAAACCTAACAGCTCGGGGTAGATCCTACTACCCGGTTTAGTAGAATTCGATGTCCCAAAGGCTTGGAATCGGACCGGAGGCCTTTATTTACTCCTTATTGATGGGATTCTATACTTAGTTGTGACTAGGTTATTGGTAGGGGCTCAGGAACAGGATCGTGCTCGAGGGTATTTCTTATTTTACATTATACTCGAACTTAAGGTAAGAAAACTACACCCATTATGTGACATACGTTATTAGGGCTTGGCCCGAATACTAAATATGATTTTGATTGGGCATTGGCCCCTGTAAAACCGCATGATTATGATTATGCCTGTAATTATTGATGAAGCATGTTAAGTGCTCTATATATGGATGTTTGTTATATGATGAATGCGTGTTAAGCATTATATACTTGAGAAAAGCATTGAGTTATTAATCAAGGGCGACAATAGCACTGAGCACTGGTCATAAAGAATTGACTTATGAGTCAAGGGTGGCAATTATGCGCTGAGAGCTAGTCACTATTATTGGATCTAATCAGGAGCGTATTACACGCTTGTTCGACCCAATGGTCGTAGAAAACAAAAGTGCTAGGTACACTAGATCAGCTCCAAGGCAGGTTATGCAGAGGTTAGGGAAATGGGTCCCAGGGTTACTTATTAGTCTCAGATCCGAGGGCGCTGAGACCCTAGTGTGACTTATTAGTCTTGTGCTTGGGCAATGGGCCCCGATATAATGTTTTTAATCATTTGTTAAGGGCATTTGGTCCCATATGACGTTATAGTCATTTATATGAATGGTATGCATGCATGAGTAGTGTTATTACTGCTGAGCATGCTAAATATGCATCTAAATCTGTATATATTGTTCATGCACTTGCATTAAGTTTTCTTGTTGGGCCTTGGCTCACAGGTGATACATGGTGCAGGTAATGGGAAAAGAAAGCTGGACTAGCCATGAGTTGGAGAGCTTAGGTGGTGATGTGTACATATGCGGCTGCTTTACCACCAAGGTTTCTTAGAGGAACTAGGGTGTAACCCTATTTTTTTCGCTTAGGTCGGCGGGTTGTAATTTTTGAGTTGTAATGAAATTTCTGGAACTGTAATCATTATTATGGGATCCCATGTACAGTTTAATGTTTTTAATAAAATGCCCATTCCTTTTAATCGAAATCTTTAACCCCGGAATAAGTAATTACATTTAGATGCACGTTTATGGCCTAATGTCTCGTTTAGCATGTTAAGCACGATTTAAAACACATAGTGTAACGGTCTTGCCTACCGAGGGCATTACGACTTGGTATCAGAGCGTGCCAATGTTTAGGGTTCCTATAAACTAGGTGGGCATGTACACTCGCCACTGAAGACAAGCTCGACTCATGGTTCAGTAACTATTTATGTGGTTATGTGTTTAGCTACATAAATAGAATATAAATGCTTTACTTGCATGCATAAGATACACTAATAGGGATGGCCCTTGACTGGTGCATGATAGGCAAGAATGTGCTTATTAGCACTGATATTGCTAGAACCTGCTTATTAACATTGTTAATTATTAATTGCAAAGTGCTAACTGTTAACTGCTATGTTTATAAATGAACATGTTTGTTAGCATGATTGTGGAACATGGATGAGTATATGTGTGATCTTGGACCGTGAGGCGACAAGAGTTTTAGTTGTCACTACCTAATTGGACGTATTGATTATTGCAGCAAGGTATAAGTTGATAGTGTGCTTCCAAGACAGATAGAATCATCAGCTGACCAGGAAGAGCAGGGCCAGAATGATAGATAGAGTCAGCAAAATGACCAGGGTCAGACACCTCAGCCAACTCCTGATAACTGGCAGCAGTTGCTTGTTGACTTACAAGCCATGGTATTGAGGCAGGAAGAAGAAATGCGCCTTCCTGAGATAACAAGAAGTTCTTACAGGGAACATCTTGCCAGAGGCACCACCTGTAACGGTGACAACAGTTGAGCAGTTGCCAAAGGCTGGAAGTAAATGGGAACCTCTTTATGAAAGGTTCAGGAAACAGCACCCTCCAGTTTTTTAGGATAGTGTAGATCCAGCTAAATTTGAGCAATGGATGAGCATGGTTACCACCATCCTTGACTTTATGAGGGTATCTGGTAATGAGAGGGTGTCTTGTGCCACATTTATGTTTCGGGAGGATGCCCAAATTTGGTGGGAAGTGATATCCCAGACCAAAAATGTTAATGCCCTAAGTTGGGAAGAGTTTCAGACTCTGTTCAATGAAAAGTGCTACAATGATGCCATCAGGGTTGTAAAAGCTAAAGAGTTCAGCAAGCTGTTTCAGAGAAGTCAGTCAGTGACTGAGTATGCTCTAAAGTTTGACAGGCTGTCAAAGTTTGCATTGGAACTGGAGCCCACTGATGGGACAATAAGGGAGAGGTTTTTCAAGGGGCGACAGCCTAGGATAGCCCGGGATGTTCATATTACCACTATGTCTGGAGTTACTACTTATGCACAGGTGGTTGAAAAGGCGCTCACAACTAAGAGCACAGAGAACAAGATCTGACGTAACAATGCAGCCAGAAGAGACTTTAAGAGGGTGGGAGCTCCATTTATGGGTTCCGGATGGGGCAGAGGCCCCAGTGATCAGAAAAGGAAGGTTCCTGACGCCTTTCTAGCTCCAAGCCCTGACAAACGACCATGTGGTATTGCAATGGGCTGCCAGGGAGACAGTGAGGCTTGGAGGACTTTTCCTGAGTGTCCTAGGTGCAAGAGGCACCATATAGGAGAGTGTCGGGAAAGAGCTTGCTTCTTATGCAGGGTAGTGGGACACCTAAAGATGGATTTCCCGAAGGCAAGAAAGGAAGAACCACGAAAGGCGGATAGCTTGACTCCAGCTCAAGTGTTCGCATTGACTCAGGAAAAAACTGAGGCTTGTTCCTCAGTAGTTATAGGTCAGGCTTTTAGTGCTAGAACCCCTTATACTGTTTTGATTGATTCTGGTGCTACACAGTCTTTTGTTTCTAGTAGAATTATTGATAGACTGTGTAGACCATGTGATTATTATGCTATGGGGTTCAGGACCTTATTACCAACGGAGGAGCTAGTAATATCCAAGAGATGGGTCAGATCAATGCCAGTGACAGTAGAGGGAGAGAGTTAAAAATTGATTTGATAGAGTTAGTAATGACCGACTTTGACATGGTCTTGGGTATGGATTGGTTGGTGAAGTATGGGGCAACCATAGAGTGCAGAAGGAAGATGGTAACCTTTGAGCCTGAAGGTGAGGATCCTTTTGTGTTTGTTGGCACTATGCATGGACCTCATATGCCCATGATATCTATTCTGAGGGCTAGAGATCTATTGCAAAGAGGTTGCATAGGATTCTTAACCAGTGTGATTGATACCACTCAGGTTATGAGAGTGGGACCAGAGGAGATAAGATTAGTCTGTAAGTTTATGGATGTGTTTCCAGAAGAATTACTGAGGTTGCCACCACACACAGAGATTTAATTTGTGATTGAACTGGCACCAGGGATGGAGCCAGTGTCTATAGCACCTTACATAATGGCCCCAGCAGAATTAAAAGAACTGAAGGTACAACTTCAGGAGCTGTTGGACTTAGGTTTTATCAAACCTAGTTTCTCACCGTGGGGTGCACCAGTTCTATTTGTAAAGAAGAAAGATGGTTCTTTGAGGATGTGTATTGATTACAGAGAACTAAATAAGTTAGCAATCAAGAACAAGTATCCTCTGCCAAGGATAGATGATCTGTTTGATTGGTGGCAAGGTAAAAGGGCATTCTCAAAGATAGACATTCGATCCAGTTATCCTCAACTGAGGGTCAAGGAGGGAGATATACTGAAGACTGCCTTTCACACCAGATATGGGCATTATGAGTTCTTAGTCATGCCCTTTGGGTTGACTAATTCCCCAGCTGGTTTTATGGATTTGATGAACAAAATGTTCAAGGATTATTTGGACTAGTTTGTGATCGTCTTCATCGATGATATTCTGGTTTATTCTCAGTCAGAGTCAGAACATGAGCAGCATTTAAGGTTGATTCTACAAAGACTGAGGGAACATAGATTGTTTGCAAAATTCAATAAGTGTGAGTTCTGGTTATCTCAGGTAACTTTCCTTGGGCACATTATCAGTAAGGAGGGGATTAAGGTGGACCCATTCAAGATAGAGGCGGTCAAGGATTGGCCAAGGCTAAAGAATGCTTTAGAGGTTAGAAGTTTCCTTGGGCTGGCAGGTTATTAGAGGCGTTTCGTGGAAGGGTTCTCAAAGATTGCCACTTCATTAAATGAACTTACACGCAAGAATCAGAGATTTGTGTGGTCAGACAAGTGTTGGTAGCAGTGGTCTTTGCATTAAAGGTATGGATACATTATCTTTATGAAGAGAATTATGAGATTTACACTCACCACAAGAGCCTGAAGCACTTCTTCACACAGAAAGACCTGAACTTGAGACAAAGGTGTTGGTTGGAGTTAGTGAAGGATTATGATTGTGAAATCTTATATCATCCAAGAAAGGCCAACATGGTAGTAGATGTTTTAAGTCGAAAGGTACCGGGGGACAGATTTTCAATGCGAGGCTGATATCCATAGAGTTAGCAGAGGATATGACCAGAGTTGGCATAGAGTTGGTGATAGGCTAGTTGGCCAACATTGCGTTACAGCCTACGCTGTTAGAAAGAATAATGGAAGGTCAGCTGGGCGATCCACAACTAACAAAGATCACAGAGGGTGTTCTAGCTCGAGTGTCCAAAGATTATACAGTGTTAGAGATTGGCTTGTTGAGATACAAGGGTCGAATATGTGTTCTGATGGACACTGTTATGAGACAGAAGATTCTGGATGAATCTCATACTACTCCTTACTCTTTGCATCCAGGCACCACGAAGATGTATCAGGATGTGAGATCGCTGTATTGGTGGCTTGGGATGAAGCGGGATGTAGCAGAGTATGTGGCTAAGTGCTTGACCTGTCAATAGATCAAGGCTGAGCATCAGAGGCCAACAAGGTTGTTGCAGCCTCTAGACATCCCAGAGTGGAAATGGGAAGACATCACGATGGATTTCGTGGTGGGGTGACCCAGGACTGTTGGTCAACATGATTCAGCATGGGTTATCGTGGATCGATACACCAAGTCATCTCACTTCTTACCAGTGAGGACTACTTACACAGTTGACTAGTACGCAAACTCTATGTGAGAGAGATAGTGCACCTTCATGGAGCACCGAGGTCGATTGTGTCAGATCGAGACCCCACTTTTACTTTCAAGTTCTGGGGGAGTTTACAGAAGTCCATGGGTACACAGTTGAAGTTCAGTACTACTTATCATCCTCGGACAAATGGACAATCTGAGAGGATGATCCAAATATTAGAAGACATGTTGCGTGCATGTGTGTTGGACTTTGGTGGGTCCTAGAGTAAGTATCTACCTTTGATAGAGTTTTCCTACAACAACAACTATCAGTCGACCATTGGGGTGGCTCCTTATGAGATGTTGTATGGTAGGAAATGCAAATCTCCCATTCATTGGGGTGAGAAATGAGATACTTGGGTCCTAAGGCATTTTCAAAAGACCAATGAAGCCATTGAGAATATTAGAGCTCGGATGCTCGCTTCTCAAAGCAAACAAAAAAGTTATGTTAATCCCAAACGTAGGAACATGGTGTTCCAAGTGGGAGACTTTGTCTTCCTTAGAGTCTCGCCATTGAAAGGAGTGAGAAGATTTAGGAAGAATGGCAAGTTGAGCCCTAAATTTGTAGGTTCATTTGAGATCCTGGAAAGAATTGGTCTGGTGGCCTTTAGGTTGGCCTTACCACCGGCATTGTCGGTCGTGCATAATGTATTTCATGTTTTAGCTCTTCATAGGCATGTGTCAGATGTGACTCATGTGTTAAGTTACGAAGATCTAGAGCTTGAGGCAGATCTCTCCTATGAGGAACAGCCAATCTAGATACTGGACAGAAAGGGGTCCTGAGAAATAAAACTATACCTTTGGTTAAGGTATTATGGAGGAACAACAAGGTCGTGGAAGCGACATGAGAGCCAGAGTCAGATATGCAGAATCCGTATCCCGAGCTGTTTAGATAAATTTCGAGGATGAAATTTCTATTAGGAGGAAATAGTTGTAACGTCCCAAATTCCCTAATGTGGCTTAGTGCCTAGATTAGGGGGCCAGGAGGGCCATAATTCATTTAATATGTGATTATGTGATTATATCCATGATTATGTGAGTTATATTGTTATATGATGATAATTGCATGCATGTGAGTCCACTTCTTATTAGAATGGCATTTTTGTAATTTTTGCTCTTTGGGGGGCATATTTGTATATTTATGTGCATATATGTGATATATGGATGAGACCACATTACTATATGGATATGTTTGCGCTATTTGGCATGAGACGATCCTAGGAAGCAAGTTAGCGTTTTTGTCATAACGAGGTCAAATACCGGGATATTGGGTAATGAGAATGATTATTTGATGATATATTGGGAGTTAGTGAGATCAGGAGGAAATACTAAGAATTTTGACTATTTCGCCCTCGGGGGAATTTTTGGGACCCTGAGCATTGGGGGTACTTAAGCTTGAAGTAACCTGTCAGAAAGAAAATATGTTCAAAAATACTTTTGTCTCTCTCCTATTATTCCTTATTATCGTTCGTCGCATTTTCGAAGGAAAGTCAAGTTTTAGAACTTGGATTCAAGAAAGGATCGAGTCATAGTAATTTCAAGAAAGATTGGAAACTTATTCACTGGAGGATTTAGCAAGAAACGATATAATCAGAGGTAATTTAAGCTTTTAATTTTTGAGTTTCCATTTCATAAAGTTTCTTAAGTTTTGAATTGGATTCTATGTTTTGATGAGTTTTTGAGTTTTTTGAAGCATGGGTTTTTATGGTTTTGGGCCATTGAGATGATTGGGATCTTTGTGTTTTGGATATGTTTATGGAGTGTTTTGAAATGGGAAAACTGAAGGTTTTTGGCTGAGGTCCAGGTCGGACTGCAGCACTGTTCTTGGTCGCCGCAGCACAAGCTTAACGAAGAAGAGGGGCTAGCAGGCCTTAGGGTCGCAGTGCCTGGTAGGCGGGCCGCGGCGTGAGGTTCAGGCAGAATGGGGTAGGGGCTTCTATCTGGAGGCGGTCCGCGACTCAGGGATGTGGGGCCGCAGTGCTTAAGGGAAAATTGGCCTTAGGGAGGTTTTGGTTGTGGGAACTCAAACCTAAGGGCTTGGGGCCGATCCTACTACTAGGTTTAGTAGAATTAGATGTCCTGGAGGCTAGGACTCAGTCTGGAAGCCTTTATTTACTCATTATTGATGGGATTCTATACTTTGTTATAACTAGGTTATCGCTAGGGCCTGAGGATCAGGATCGTGCCCAAGGGTCGTTCTTATTTTACATTATACTCGGACCTGAGGTAAGAAAACTGCACCCATTATGTGACATACATGATTAGGGCTTGGCCCGAATACTGAATATGGTTTTGATTGGGCATTGCCCCCTATAAATGCGCATGATTCTGATTATGCCTGTGATTATTGATGAAGCATGTTGAGTGCTCTATATATGGATGTTTGTTATATGATGAATGTCTGTTAAGCATTATATACTTGAGAAAAGCATTGACTTATTAGTCAAGGACGGCAATAGCGTTGAGCGCTGGTCATAAAGCATTGACTTATGGGTAAATGGTGGAAATATCATGTTGAGCACTAGTCAATATGATTGGATCTAATTAGAAGCACATTACACACTTGTTCAAGCCAATGGTCGTAGAAAACTAAAGTGTCAGGTACACTAGATCAGCTCCAAGGCTGGTTATGCAAAGGTTAGGGTAGTGGGCCCCAGGGTGACTTATTAGTCCCAGATCCGAGGGCGCTGAGACCCCAGTGTGACTTATTAGTCATGTGCTTGGGCAATGGGCCCCGATATAATTCTGTTAATCATTTGTTTAGGGCATTACATCCCATATGACGTTGTAGTCATTTATATGAATGGTATGCATGCATAAGTAGTGTTATTACTATTGGGCATGCTAGATATTCATAAGGATCTACATATATTATTCATGCACTTGCATTAAGTTTTCTTGATGGGCCTAGGCTCACGGGTGCTGCGTGGTGCATGTAAAGCGAAAGGAAAGCTGGACCAGCCATGAGTTGGAGAGCTTAGGTGGCGATGTGTACATATGCGGCCGCTTGACCCCCATGGCCAAGGTTTCTTAGAAGAACTAGGGTGTAACCCTATTTTTGCCGCTTAGGTCGGCAGGTTGTAAATTTTGAGTTGTAATGAACTTTTTGGCACTATAATCGTTATTATTGGATCCCATGTACAGTTTAATTTTTTTTAATGAAATGTCCATTCCTTTTAACCAAAATTTTTAACCTTGGACCACTAATTACATTTAGATGCATGTTTATGGCCTAATGTCTCGTTTAGCGAGTTAAGCACGATTTAAAACACACAGTGTAACAGTATTTGCTTCCCAGGGTGTTACGGCTGCTGCCGAAGAGCTTGGGGTTGCTCCCAGTTTTAAGGCAAACCGAGCAATATCAGCTAGTCCTATATGATCTGCAAGAAAAAGTAAATAGTTAGTGTATATTCCACAATATTGTAATGCAGTAACATAGGCTCCTCAAAGGCCCACCGTGAATCGAGCCTTGGTGTAGGCATTGAGGGTGTCTTATCCTATCTCTTGTCTCACAATTCATGTTGGTGCCATATTGGCAGAGGAGGAGAAAGCTGCCTCCTCGGGCGGTGGAGGTACACGTCTATCAAATCTAAAAGGTCCTAAAGCTCTTCCCTACTCCAATGCCGATGTGAAATCTAGCTAGAGTGAAGGAGAGCAGGGGAAGCTCAAACATGCTTGGGATTTATCCTATCCCCTACGCAATGAGCATAGTTTACCTGGGGCAAGGTGAAAGATCTTCATCCTTGCCTGAAGCTCTTCCTCAAGCTCTCGATCCTCCTGGGCTTCTCGTGATTCTTTTGCGTTGCACATGTTTTCCAGCCGTTCCTCCGCAAGCTGCTGGTGGAAAATCGCCCGAGCTTTCCCATCAATGTAGTTAATGTGACAGGACGCCAACTCCCGAGACTTCTTGGACTGGCGGTACTTAGTCAGCTCCAGGTTGTTGATTCTTTGTCTCGCGCTAAGGAGCCCCAACCCATTGAGATTTGCTTCTGTCACCAGGAGACTAAGGTCCAGATCTTTCTTGGGGAGGGATTTCATCGCCTGAAGATGATCCTCAAAGAGTTCGACGTAATGAGTTCGACAGAAGGGGCCTATTCAGAAAATTGGCTAAGTACATAACACAAAAGAACCTAGAAAACATGAAAAATAAAATAATTAGGAATATACTCACTAACCTTGGAGAAGTCAATGATCAAGGTCAGATTGTTCTGAATCGGAAAACTGTTCGTGAAGAAAAAGGCGCCTTTGAAGTACCGATAGTGGTTCTCGTTGTGGTGAGGAGCCTTGTAGTCGAGAGACGAGGCAACATACTTTGCCAGAGCATAGTACCCATCTCGGTTGGTTTTCTTCTTCCTCGGGGTGGTGCGGAAGCTGTAGAAATATAGGATCTCCGCCGTTGAAGGCTCGGGCCATTTCTGCATCCAACATAAGATATACATCCCAGCGAGCACCCTGTAGGCATTGGGGGAGAGTTGGAAAGGAGCTATCCCCACGAACTTCAAATTTTTACGAAGTACTATTTTAGGGGTAGGGTGGCCCCAACCATCAAGTGGGCCTGGCTACAAGCGCCAAGGCCACTGACGCAACGGTACGCCCTCTCGAACTCCCGACAAAGACGCATGAGACACTTGTCCCCGACGAAGTAGTGCCTCATGATGGCCTGCAAGGATTTGGGGTGTCGGAGTAGGGTATGGTAGCCCTCCGCTTCAAACCCATCACCCTCATACATCTGAGTAGGGTGTGGAATTGGAGCTTTATTGACTTCTTCCACAGTCAACCCCTTGCCTCTGGGCGTTTCAAGCCTCTCTGCCACTTGGCTCTCGGGACAAACGACCAACTCCCTAGATAGTTCTCGGACTTCCGCCCTCGCACCATACCGGAGGCACCTTGTTCACGGGCCATGTCAGAGATTTCCTGGTCAAAGAGGTAGAAACCGTGCTCGTGCAATTGTCGAAGTTCCTCAGACATATGAGACAAAAGCCAAGCAGTCAATATTCTAACCGAAGGAAAGATGTCCAAAACACAAATGACTCTAAGAATAATGCTCGAGAAAAAGAGAAATTTTTTTGGAAATGAGGGGTGTCCTCGGCACATAAAGACAGGTCGGAGATGATGAACCTACCGGACTCTGGGAATTCTCCAGATTCCGGTCCCAGGTCCAAAAACACGATAGTGGCATAAAATGTTTTGAGGGCCATTTTGAACATTCCTAATATCTAAATGTGCCTAAAATGACTCATGAAAACCAGAAATAGCCTATCAAAGGCCATACCATTGACATTCCTAAGCATGCATCCTAAATCCTCAAACATATACAAACAGAAAGATGGGTCAAAGACACTTACTTGAGATGAAGTGTAGATAGGTGCTGAGGTGAGTCCTAACTGTAAACTATTGCCTGCCGTTTGCCCAAAAATAGAATGATTCACGCCAGTTGTCCAGATCTACTGGGGAAGATGGTTGAAGGTAAGGGAATGTCAAGAGAGAAGAGAGTTTTCTGTGTGAGGGCCTTGATTCTTCCTATGGCTGCAGTGGGAGGCTGAAGAATGGTTCTCTGGGTTTTACACCCAGTAGAGCTTATGGAGTAAGCTACCTCCCCACGACCATCGGATTGCTTACTATGATAAAACCACGAGGAAGATCCAACGGTCAGGGTCCAAGTGACACAAATAGTGATCATTATTCTTTGGGAAAAGATGCCTCGAGTACGGAGTGGATGTTTGGGATCGTGGAGCTGACCCCTCATTAAATGCACAGATTTACGGGCCCATCAATGGGGCGTTAACACGTGGGTTTACTTTTCAGAGTGATGTCAGAAGAAAGCCTAAACGTTTTTCCCTCCATTTTTTCAAACCTCTCCTCCTAATCCAAGTCTCCACTACCTGAGGGTGAGTAGAGACTTGGGGGCAAATGTTGTCTATATTTTTACCTCCTGACACGTGGCAACTCACAGTGATTAGCTTCGATATTCGCAGACATCTTCGGGGTATGTTACCCCCCGTGGTCTCCCTACAGGGTGAGGATTCTTCCAAGTGAGGGTACCTGTTTGTGCCAGGTGGTGGACCATGAGTGCCTTCAAGGTAAATTACCCTCTGAGGTCTACCCTCAGAGATCAGGGCTCTCTAGGTGAAGCAACGTCAGAAATAGCTCTCCTCCCTCATTCATCCCCAAGTCTGAGGTTCTGGTCCTTAGACCTAAGATAGACGCCAAGTGTTTTCCAATGCGGGTTTGCAGTGCCAGAGGATCATCTGACAACCTTTTTTGCAATCCATCCACGGTGCTGTCAGTTGTAGGATTCGACAATTCGCATTCCCACTATGTCGTCTGACATGGAGAAGTTCGTGCACGCCCTAAAAGTAGCTGGGGTATGTTCCCCATAAGGCATGTAGCTTTTTGTAGTGGGCCCCGTGTATCTCGCCTGGGTTGTGGTCTCTATTCAATGCTACCCAATAAATTAAAGTGGTATTAATCCCCAAATAACAGGAAAAATGTGTATTAATTACAAATTATTAGTATTACTGACCAAAGTCTCTATAAATATGGCTCGGATTCTCGTTGTAAAAGGTTCGACTTTTTAAAGAGAAAAAAGACCTTATACTCAGAGCAATCTAAATGGTTCCTGAGAAAACTCTATTGGAGCTTGCCTCAACAAGCTTCCAACCAACTTAATACCAGAGACTCGTGGACTAGGGCTCTTTTATAGCCTGAACAACGTAAAAAAATTTGTGTTCTTGCTGATTATTATTTAATCTCTCGTTTTAAGGTTGTAACGACCCAACTACTCTAGACTTTTGGACCATTAACAAAAACTATACATAAACACTAATCCTTAATAAAACTTACAAGTGAAAATACCATAACTTTATTAAGAAACTTGTAAAAATAAAAGTTAAACTTACATAAAATTCAAGTTAGGATATGGGATCCCATTGTTTTAAAATCAAAACATGACATAATTAAAAAGAGATTTACATAATAAAATGCGGAAAAATACATGTAAAAACCATAAGAAACAAAACTACATCCTCGAATTGAAACGCTCGACTCTTGAATCCATTCCGCCTCAATACACATTCTCCAAGCTTCCAGGAACCTTTCCCGCCACTAAGACTATTTTCCTGCACACATAAACAAAAAGGAGTGAGCCTAATGCCCAGCAAGGAAAATCTAACACATAGTCCATATACATAAATTTCATAAAAACATAAAAACATAACATAACACTTATATCACATACATACTATAATGGCCATTATTACTTGGGGTCCCATAGACTAAACAAGTCATATGCCCATTAGATTAGTGGGGTCTTGCTAGCTAAGCAAGTCATATGCCCATAATCTATTTGGGGCTTGTTAGTCATATAGGTCATATGCCCAAGCCTACAAACATACATAACATAACATATTTCATAACATAAGAATCATAAGATAACATATAAAAAGCATATAACATATAAATTTTATCCTATTTTCCTTACCAAAGTTACCGGGATATGAGGACAGAGTTGGGACTTTGGAACACTCCTAAAAACCATTTATAACAGGGTGAGTAAAGTGAAGAAAAGGGATGAAAAGAATGCAAGGACTATACCATTGAGAAAATACTTACAAAATCTTATGTGCAAGTTCTTAGATTTCCTAACCAAAATAAGAATAAGGTTAGAAGGCTGAGTAAAAGACTATGAGAACTTAAATAAAATAATACCAATGAACTAGAGTGTGGAAATACCTTGAAGACTTGTAAGACCAATCTAAACCTTGAACCGAAATGCTATAAAACCTTACTTCCCAAGTGTTTGATAAGCTTATAATGATCAAGCTTATGATTCCCAACCCAAGTGTTTACACTCTCACACTCACCTAGCAACTTGCAGCCCCTGAACTTAGAGTAATAGATGAATAATGGCTGGGTACTAGGTCCTATTTATAGAGTTTAGGAATGAAAAGATCTCATTTAACTTGAATAAAAATAATGGCTTTTTAAGTGAAAATAATTTGAATTATCGTTCAGCAGAGGCTGAAGACTCGTTCAAAAAGATGTTGGACTTATCAAGAGGTTGAAGGTTTGAATGGGAAATGATTTTGAAAACTTTCAAAATGTGCTGAGAGGGGCGATATATTGCCCCCTGTAGGCGATATATCGCCTGGGCCAGTATGCCTGAGGCAATCGTGCATCGTTTCGGGTTTTTCGTATCTTCGTGCTGCGATATATCGCCCCCTATAGCTGCGATATATCGGCATACGCTGATTATTTAAACACGAAATTACACATTTTTAGCTTAATTTGAAATGAGTAAATAGCCTTGACTAAGCCCTCAAACGTTTTCAAAGCTGCTGACTAACCTTAGAGGATTCAAACTTTACCCTTAATAAATTTAATCCTCAAAATACTTAATCATTAATAAACCCATACATAACATGTGCTATTATCCTATTGGTTCTTATTTAAACCTTATAGTATACTAAATATTATCCTCAATATCAGTCATATTAATCAAACCTTAGGTTAAAATTAATATTCCTAAACTATAGGTTAAACTTAGAAAATCTACAAGTACTACTATGAGTGTCCAAATAAATCCCGGTCTGAACCAAAAATCCACAGTCATAAAGATAATACTATTATTACTATTATGCTACTATCTTCTAAGCTAAGTAAAGTTCTTGGACTCTACAAATGTTGATAGCGAAAAAGGCAGTCAACACCACCCTATAAACATACATTAAAACCCCATCAAACCAACTAAATATTTCTTCATTTTTGTCCTAAAACTTCAAAATAAATCAATATTATGTATATTTACATGATTTAAAGCATTAATATGCAAGAAAATGAAGAAAAAAACAATGAAAAATGGTGAAAATGGACCTTACCGTGGCTGGGGACAAAGGGCTCCGTCGTTCCTCTCTCACGTTTGTAAAATGAAAAATGAGCAGTTTTCTGATGTTCGGGTTTAATATACAGGGAAAATGGGACTTTTCTTCGTGATTTTCTCTAAATAACCATGGAGAAAAGTCCCCGCCTCCTCACTCTTGAAACTTTAGACTGTGTTTTTTTTAAACCGCAATAAAATAGTACACGGGTATTAAATGTGATATTTCAGACTAATTCAAACATTTTCTCTACGCTTTTTATTTAAGGTTAAAAAACAAGCACAGAGAAAACCTATATATGTAGTAGTGATAGTCAACTATATTTCGATATTAGAGGATAATTTTAGTATTGAAATTATGTTTATATGGAGATATGGTAGACTAATGATGATTTTATAATTAGATAAAATATATTTTTTTTAAAATATTATACATTATAATTTCTCTAATTATATTTTTTAAGCATTATAATATTTTATTATCTTATAAAGTTATATTAAATAAGTATTTCAGATATTATTTTTTATGAAAAAACTCATAATAATAAGTGTTGTTCGTATTTTCACCACGAAACACGTGGCAATTAGAAGTAATTAATGACAAGATAAGTTATGAGGTGCTCGGAGTGTGAACTCCTCCAGGAAACCCAAACCGGTCAAGGCGTGGATGTCTCCAAGAGAGGCCACGCCTTGAGGTCTGTTCTCGAGGCGAGGATGTATCCAGGTGAGGCCACGTCCCGAGGAGCTCTCTTCACTCGCCCATCTCACAAGTCTAGGATTTTGGTCCTCGGACTAAAAGTAGCTAACAGGTGTCAGTCACTATAGGTATGGGCCACAAGAAGATCATTTGAAAAAAATTGGTAAGCCTCGATTAGTGGTGTCGAGTTCGTACTCTCGACAATCGGTATTTTCCACGATGCCGCCTTAAATAGGCGAACGTGCGCCACACCTTGACAGTCAGAGACATGTTCCACATAAAGTTGGTACACAACCTTCTGCAATGGCCCCGTGAAATCTGCATGGGTTGTAGTCTCTATTTAGTGCAGCCCCTTTTGTATTAATTCAGCATTAATACCCCATAATGGGGGAGTTTGTATTAATGATACAAGATTAACATTAATGACCCCGACCTCTATAAATAGGGCTGGGGTATCCCCTTGTAAGAGGTCAAAATTTTAGAGAGAGAAACTTTGTAACTCAGTGCAATATATACGATGCCTGAGAACCACCATTGAAGTTTGCTCAAACAAGTTTCAAGCTCACTAAATATCAGAGACTCATGGACTATGACTCTTTTATAGCCTGAATCACCTAAAATTCTTGTGTTCTTTTCTATTATTTTCTTTAATTGTAGGATTAGGTTGATAGTGAAAAAGGCAATCAACAATATGTATTAAAAAATAGTTTTCTAAAAACAAATTGTTTTTCATTATCCAAACATATTTTTAGTTTTTTTTTTTAAATTGTTTGTAGAAAACATTAGCCAAATACCATTAGATTTTGAAAATTGTTTTCTATTCTCATTTTTTTAAACTGAAAATAAAAAACAATGTCAAACAGACCTTAAGTTATCTTGCAATATGTAGACAACAAGATGTGAACAATGATCTTATAGGGAAAAAAAGTTGCACATAGTAAAAGGAATTTATTTTCAAATCTAATGCATATTATTTTTAAGCTCTAGTGCTTAGTTGAAACTTACTTAAGATCCAAATAGGTATTTTTTATTTATGATAAAATTATGTCAAATGTTAAAGGTTAAGAGGAGCTTAATGTGTAAAAAAAAGAGACATATCTTTATATTTAAAACTTCTTATTTCTAATTATTAATGTATATAATTCATTAACAAAGTTTTTTCTATCTTTGAACAATTATTGGAACTGAACAAGATATTCAGAGAGATAACACAAAAAAGATCAAATAAAATTAAATAAGATATTCAGAGGAGAGTGAAAGTTGTATTCAATTCTTCACGCATTTCACCAATGTTTTTAGAACCCCTTTTAAGGTGGGTGCACTACTAAAGAAAAAGATTTCGCTTCAGCGAAAACTCACTAGCGTCAATACAACTACTGATGTCAAACTCTGCGCATGTTGGCACGTGCTACAGTCCCTTTTTATAGGGTTTTTTTAAGGGTATTTTCAATTACAAAAATGTCCTAAAACTTGATAAACTTGGTGTTCTACCGACACCACAATTCAGCTACAAATCTACACAGATAGTAGTGATCGGGTAGTACCTACAGTTATACTGATGAAAGGCATGTAAATGGGGCGGGTCTGCCCCGCCCCGCCCTGTTAATATTTTGCCCCGCCCCGATTAGTTTCTTAAAGCAGGGCGGGTCGCCCCGCCACGTCTTAATCGGGGCGGGTTTGCCCCGCCCCATTTGCTTTTTTTTTTTAAGAAACATTAAATTTTAATTTTAAAATTCTCTTTAAACTTAAATTAGTTTTTTATTACAATCTTTATTTTTTACACTTCTTGTCAACCACACCTTCAAATATTTTATTTTATTTTATATTTTATAATTTACAAAAATAATTATAAGAATAAGGATAATTAAATAAAACATATTTTTTAACATTTACAATTCTTTCATATAGTAGTTATGGAATAATTTTTTTTATAAATCTTACACTTAAAATCTATTTAAAATTAAGGATATTCTAAACCACATATAAAATGTCAATTTTACATATTATGCATGTATATAAGTAACATGAGATAATTGTATTAAATCATATCATTATATCATCATTTAAATCAAGAATTCACCAAGTATAATAAGAGTTTCTCAAGAGAACAAAGTAAAATAAAACTATCATATGCAACATAGCACTCCACTTTTGAGAGTTTCTCAAGAGAACAAAGTAAAATAAAACTATCATATGCAACATAGCACTCCACTTTTGATGCGTCAAAAGAATCAAATGACTTCTTCTTCTTTATTGACTTGCTACCTTAATCATCAAGATCGACTATGTATGGCTCCTAAAAAAAATATATGTATTAATAATAGAAGTTAATAATTTATTTGATGACTTATAAAAACTTAATTAAGTTCCATAGTTGGATCTACATCATTATCTTCATCATTCATGGTGACTAGTAGAGTCGCTTCTGTAAAGAAAATAAAAAAAATTAATATTGAAATAATACAATAAAATATGAATTTATATATATATATATATATAAAGATAAGTATATTTACTTTTTTTGTCATTTACCAACCAATTTTGAGTGCATATCAATGCTTCTAATGTAGAAGGATGAAGTCTTGCTCGGTGTGAACCCACATGTCTACCGCTAGTACTGAATGTAGATTCCAAAGCAACGGTGCTAATAGGCACATCAAATATATCTTTGGCAATCATATTTAACACAGGATATTTGAGTCCTGTTACTTTCCAATAATTGCATATATCAAGGAACTCATCAGTCCTAGGTATCAATTTCTCTTCCAAATAGAGTTCTAACTCTGACTTCACATTCTCTACACCATATGCAACTCTAACATATGTGTCAAAGTTAGATAGATCATCTATTTGTGTTTGAGAAGATGCTGATACACTATCCATTTGCTAACTTCTTTCTCTAAGATTAGGAAACTTAGAACTGTACTCTTCTAGTAGCTCATAACAAAGCTTGCGGACCTTCTCAATTTCATTCTCATATTGATCATTTCCATAAATGGTAGGAAAATAATATTCGATCAACATAAACTTATATCTTAGATCCAAAAAATCAGCCACAGTCATAAGCCCATGAATCTCTTCCCAATACTTTTTGTTGACCCACGATTTGGCCAACTAACACGGAGTCAAAATATGGATGATATGAACAAATATAAAGAAAATAATATGATGACGAAAGTGAAGAAAACACAGCAATTTATAGTGGTTCGGCCCTAGGATCTAGTAATGACCTACGTCCACTTCGAATTATATTGATATGAAATCAGAAGTGTGATCAGAGAACTCGGGTTCAATGAGTTTCAGCACTTCACTTAAAACAATACAAGTGTTTTGGGAGAAATTCTATCTTTCTCTCCTTTTTTCTCTCGTTCAAAAGAAAAGTCCCCCCCACTTTGAGCTATTTCTTGATATTTATAGGCTCAAGGAGGGTTACAGATTATTTGTTGCAGATATTATCCCCTGAATAGTGGGATACTCGGAAGATTGCATGAGATAATTTTGGGATTTACAAAGATCTTCCCATAAATGTCGTTCTGCTAGTGGAACCACCGACCAGACTGGTCGCAGTATAGATAGGCTTGTCATGCTTCTGGTGTGTCTCCTGGTCGATACTCTAGCAGATGCTTCCAGGTGTCAGCCACGTATCAAGAATTTACTTGCCACGTCATAAATGCTAATTTACCTGATAACATTTGCCCCCCAAAGTTTATTTATTACGAACAGTGAATAAACTTTGAGCGTATGACCTTTCGGTAACCCCTTCTGACGTGTCAGGACCCTCCGTGCATTCTTGAAAAAAGCAAACTACTCCTGTCTAATCATGGCTTTTCAGTTCCCCAAAAACACTTTTGACGGCTATCATGTTTCCCCATACTTCGAAAAGGGAAACTCAATGATCACGCCTTTTGAATATCAGAGACAAACTTATATAAGATCACCAGAGCCATTTCTTTCCTTTTCACGCACGCCATTACTCTGTCGAAAACCCTAAAAACCAGAGCTTTACCTTCTCCGGCGAACGTTCTCCTGTGCTTTCTAGATTCAGACGGTGGGCTCCTTGACTCCCGAAGCTCTCACTTCCATCTCCACGATCATTTTCCTTGGTAAGTTTTTTTTGAGACTCCATGCTTCTAATTTCTCGTGGTGCATGCTTTTAAATGGTGTACTGTTTGAGTCTCTCGGTTTTTAGTTTGTGAACGCTTGCAGATAGGATATTTTTGTAGACAGAGTAGGCTTATGAGTAAGTTTAAGACCCAGGATCAGTGCTTTTTAGGACGTAAAATCGGAGTTGCACTTCAATTTTTAAGCCAGTTGAAAATAACTTTTTCCCGCCCTAAGGGGAGTTGGAAAAGCTTTTCAGGAAAACTTTCCACTTTCACCCTTTGGCCAACTTCTTAAACTGTTCGCACAGAAAGATTTAGTTTCTTGTTAGAATGCTGTTATATAAAGGCTTAGCTTTTATATTCGACCAGTGTTATTCTGAAAGCCTTCTAGACTCCTCTGACCTCGCCTCCCCATTCTTCTGTTTGCAGATTTTAATGCCAAATTTGTGGGGAGGTGAGAGACCCATCGATGACGACCTCCTCGCCCAACTGCTCGAGGGAGAAGAACAACCAGCTGACCGCGTCTACCAGATACCTTTCTCACGAACTTCTTCCAGGCCGCACCCTTCTCCTCCAATGGCTCGTTCAAAATCTTCTGGCAAGAAAAGGCCCGAGTCTGAAAATAACCCTTCTTCTCCTGCCCAGCCTGATTCGCAGGCGGGGGCTCCCTCGACCAGTGGTCGAGAGAATCTTGTTCCTGACCCTAATATCCAAACTAGGGCTCGTCCTCGCCATCAGAATCCGCCTGATGTCGAGTGGTATACTCCCCCAGCCAGTTCGATGACCCCTCGGATGGTCGCCAACTGCTTCAGAAAATACCCCCTAACGGGGGTAACCATTACGCGCCCTACTGCGGACCAGAGGGCTAACCGTCCAGGAGGAGCGAACAGCGCTTGGTCCCGGTATCATATTGAAGCGGGGGCTTATCTTCCTCTTCATCCTTTCTTTGTGGGGGTGGCCAATTATTTCGGCGTCGCTCCCTTTCAAATAACTCCTAACGGATATAGGATGTTGGCTGCACTCTATGTCCTGTATAAACTTAACAAATGGCCAGAACCTTCACCTCATGAGATTAACTACCTCTTTGACCTCAAGTCCAATCCTCAACACAATGGAACGGGCTTTTTTCACTTTTGTCACCAGGAAACCGGCCGGACGTTTTTGAGTGGCACCACCCATATATCGAACGTGGGGCACTACAACAAGGAGTATTTCTTTACTCCGGATATAGCCAGTAGCAACTTGGCCTTCGCAAGAGGAGGTATAAATTTATCTTTGTCTTGGTTGATATTTTATCACGGAGTATTTCCTTTCACCATCTCTCAAATTTGATCTGCTTTTCAGGCCCTTGGTTACGTCCGACCCCGACACCAGACATGGTGTTGAGGTCTAACACCCTGGCCAAGATGTCTGCTGCAGCCAAATGTGTCAAAACTCTGACACTAGAAAAGAACTTGAGGTCTTCTGGCCTTCTGGCTCCTCGCCATGAAAATAGAGGGTCCGTAGCGGACGAACCTACTGCCGAGGGGGTTCCCGAGCAGCATCCTCCTGTGCCCTCTCCTAGGAGGAGGCCCACAGGAGTTACGATCAGGGAACCCACAGGCAGTCCTTCTGCAGAAAGGCCTTCTGCTCCCCAAGGCAAGGGGAAAGAAAAGGCCACAGATACTGTCGTTGACTTGGAGGTGTCTTCTGATGACAATGGTAACGTTATTTCGCTTTTAAATGATTTGCCAATCCCTTGTCATATGTTTGACGGGGATGGTAACTTTACATATGCTCCCAATCTAGGGCCAAACTTCTTCGTGCCAGAAAATGAGTATATGATTAATAGAGTCAATAGTATAGCGACCAGTAGTTGTAGCTCGGGTATTCACTTTATTATCTTCTTTCTGTTGTATTACTTACCTTCACCTTTCTCTTCCCTCACTAACCTCTTGTACTTATTTTCATGCAGAAATGTCGACTCCCAATATTTTTGACATGTACCAGGCCGAAGAGGAAGAGGAAATCCCTCAACTTCAACGGCGGTCAAAGAAGCAGACTGGTGAAACCAGTCAAGGTCCTTCAGCTAAGAAGAATCGACCAGAGGACCTTACTCAGGGTACACCAACTGGGCGAAGTCCTGCACCAACTGGGCGAACTCCCACTCCTCCTCCAGCTCCTTCTGAACAGCAAAATACTCCTGCTCGGTCCAACCCTTCACCTGCGCCTGCTAGGGAGCAGCTTTCTCGCGAAGAGGCCCATGGGGCCAGGCTCGTGAGCCGTGCCATCCGATCCGCCAAGGACCGAATTGAACGCATAGGCAAAGGTGAGCGTATTGGGACCGCCATGATCCAAGCTGAAGAGCTACCAGTCGACCAGATCCTGAACAGGGCTCTGAACGAGATCTCCAGCGTAAGTATCTCTTTATTCCTTGAGTCTTTGTTTTTTCAGACCTCGGGATAAGTCTTGAGTTCTTTTTCTTTTGTTTACAGGCCTTACTTTCTGCCATTACTACTCATACCCGAGCCCAGGCCTATTATGAGCAGATTGAGGCTAAAGTTCTTGAGAAACATCAGGTGAAGGCGGCCGAGGAACTTTCGGCTGCTGAGGCTAAACATGCTAAGGAGTTGGAGACGGTGGTCCGAGAGAGGGATGCAGCGGTAACCAAACTGTCCGCGGTTGAAGCTGTAAAAGATGCAGCGGTTAAGCTGAGGGAAGAGTACCGGTCGTACAACAAAACTCATCTTCGCGAAATCAAGCATCTGGAGGGGGTAGTCAAGTCTAAGGACGAGACTATCGCCACTCTTGAGGGGAAGGTGCAGCGGCTGGAGCTTGATAACTCCAAGAATCTGGAAAAGTACAAAAGGACGACACTCCGATGTTTCTATAACTTCTGGAAACACAATCAGGGTGCTGACTTTAGTTACCTTTCAGAGGAAGTCAGAGCTGCGGAGTTGGCCCGGTGCGCTGCTCAACTGGCTGATGAGGAGCCAAGAGCTGCGACTCCTGCAACCCCAAGCGTCGTTGGTTTGGAAGAAGAAACCATCGAGGAAGTGACTGATCAGGTTGTTGCCCAGGACCCTCCTGCCCCCCATGCTTCTTAATTTATTTAACTATCTTTCTTTTTTGAACATGCGACCCACGGGTCGTGATGTAAAGACAATAGTTTCTTTTTTTAAACTTTGCTGCACGGGCAGTAAATCTTTTTGTTCGAACAGTTACATCCAAGCAGCAATGCTTGCGGTGTAAAAGCTTAACTCTTAGTGCTATAATATTTTTACTTATTATAACGTTTGTCCGTATGACCGAACTTAGCATAGTACTTTGGCATGATTTAACAAAACATATATTTTGAAAAAATACTCTAAGTACTTGAAGCATGCTTTCACTCATTTTGTTCATGTGTTTACATACCTTGAGAGTATGCTTTGCTATCGATGTGCCTTATATGCCCCCCAAGTGATCGAGGAGCTTTAGGTCCTTGGTCACTTGCCTTGACCATGGCCTGTCCGAACATTCCTGTTCGTGCGGAAAAATGATACTTGTAATACAGCAAAACAACACACGTAATGAACAAATACTTGCAAATGTAAATTCACAAAGGTTGGCAAGAGCGACTGGCTGAGCACAGTCCCTTATAATTTCGTATTAAAAATGGACTAATCATGTCTTTACGAGCGATTCTAAAATAGAATCTTACATATACGAGCAGTTAGCCACACAACGTGGCTAACCCTCTTTGCAAAACTTGTAAAAGAAAATTTAAACAAGCCAGTCCTTTAAGAAGGGCTGTTCATTGATAATACTTGCGCAGGTGTTCTCCATCCCAATAGCGTGGAACAAGATCTCCGTTTAAGCGCACGAGTTTATAGGTGCCTGGGTGAAGGACTTCTTCAATTTGGTAAGGCCCTTCCCAGTTAGGTCCGAGCACTCCAGCTGTGGGGTCGCGGGTATTCAAGAAAACTCGTCGTAACACCAAGTCTCCGACGTTGAATCTTCTTTCTTTAACTTTGGAGTTAAAGTACCGGGCGACTTTTTGCTGATAAGCAGCAACTCGGAGTTGAGATTTTTCTCTTATCTCGTCAATTGAGTCTAAGGACTCCAGCATTAGCTGGCTGTTTTGGTCTTGATCGTACGTTAAACGCCGATGTGAAGGGGGATTTATCTCGATGGGTAACATGGCCTCATACCCATAAGCTAAGGAAAATGGGGTACGTCCTGTGGCTGTTCGATGAGACGTTCTATACGACCAGAGGACTTCAGGTAGTTGTTCTGGCCATGCTCCTTTAGCTTCTTCAAGTCTTTTCTTCAGGGTGTCCTTGAGGGTTTTGTTTACAGCTTCGACTTGCCCATTCGCTTGGGGGTGTGCGACTGAAGAAAAGCTCTTAATTATCCCATGCCTTTCGCAGAAATCGGTGAACAAGTCGCTGTCAAATTGGGTCCCGTTGTCTGATACTATCTTTCTGGGCAAACCATAGCGGCACACAATGTTCTTGATGAAAAGTCGAGAACTTTCTTGGTCGTTATGGTTGCGAGTGGTTCAGCTTCGACCCATTTTGTGAAGTAATCGACTGCCACAACTGCGTACTTTACTCCTCCTTTTCCTGTTGGCAGTGATCCAATTAAGTCTATTCCCCATATTGCGAAAGGCCACGGGCTCTGCATCTGCTTTAGTTCGTTTGGAGCTGCTCGTGGGATTTTGGAGAACCTTTGACATTTATCACATCTTCGTACGTACTCCATTGAATCCTCATTCATTGTTGGCCAGAAATAGCCCTGTCGGAGAACTTTTTTCGCCAAACTCTGCCCCCCAGCGTGATCTCCGCAGAAGCCTTCATGCACCTCTTTCATGAGTTCCTTGGCTTTTTCTGATGTAATGCACCTGAGCAGTGGCATTGAATATCCTCTTCGGTACATAACACCGTCGAGCAGTATGTACCTAGCAGCTTGCCTTTGCAGAGTTCTGGCTTTGTTTCTATCTGCTGGCAATGTCCCATTTGTCAAGTACTCCAGGTAAGGCGCCATCCATGTATCTTCCATACGAATTTCCATGTTGGCTTCGGCCGCATCACTGCTTGGTTCACTCAATCTCTCTACTGGGACTATGTTCAAGGCGTCAGCATCTTTAGCACTTGTGAGTTTGTCCAAGGCGTCTGCATTCGAATTCTGGTCTCGCGGAATCTGCTGGAGGGTGTACTTTGTAAACTGTGCTAGCAAATCTTTCGTTTTGTTGAGGTAAGCCATCATCTTTAATCCTCGCGCTTGATATTCTCCCAGGACTTGATTCACGACCAGCTGAGAGTCGCTGTAAACATCGAGCGCTTTTATATTCATATCCCTGGCCATTCTCAGCCCAGCGAGGAGTGCCTCGTATTCCGCTTCATTGTTTGACGCTGCGAAGTCAAACCTGATTGCGCAGTGAAATCGATGCCCTTCGGGCGTTATCAATATCACTCCCGCTCCAGCGTGAGATTCATTAGATGATCCATCCGTGAATAACTTCCATGAAGGAGTCTTGTCTTGAGGCATGGACGCTTCAGGCTGTTCGCACAACTCGTTGTTGGGGAGTTCGGTGAACTCCGCAATA
This sequence comes from Humulus lupulus, assembly GCF_963169125.1. Taxonomy (NCBI): domain Eukaryota; kingdom Viridiplantae; phylum Streptophyta; class Magnoliopsida; order Rosales; family Cannabaceae; genus Humulus; species Humulus lupulus. Next base: position 199,085,361 of record NC_084796.1, on the reverse strand, counting down.
AAATCGGCCAAGACTTGCCCTTTGATTGCTGCTCGTGGTGAATAAGTTACGTCGAACTATCCTAATTCGACCGCCCATTTTAACAGTCGACCAGCCGCCTCCGGTTTTTGGAGTACTTGCCGAAGGGGCTGGTCGGTCAGAACCGTGATAGGATGAGCTTGGAAGTACGGACGCAACTTTCTGGAGGCTAGAATTAGGCAATATGCTAATCTTTCGATCGGAGGATATGTTAATTCCTCACCGATGAGTCTTTTGCTGACGTAATAAATAGCTTTCTGTACACCTTCTTCCTCCCGTATTAGTACTGCACTAGCAGCAACTTCGGTAATCACCAAATAAATATACAAAGTCTCTCCTTCGATTGGTTTTGATAGGATGGGAGGTTGCGACATATGAGCCTTTAAGGTCTGGAATGCTTGCTCGCAATCTTCCGTCCATTCAAACTTCTTATTTCCCCTGAGTAGATTGAAGAATGGAACGCACTTGTCAGTTGATTTTGAGATGAATCTACTCAAGGCAGCGATCCTTCCGGTCAGGCTTTGTACATCCTTGATTTTCTTCGGCGACTTCATGTCGATCAGGGCTTTTATCTTGTCGGGGTTGGCCTCGATTCCTCTTGAATTTACTATGAACCCCAGAAACTTCTCCGATCCGACTCCAAAGGAACATTTGAGGGGGTTTAATTTCATCTGATACTTGTTCAGCACGTCAAAGCATTTCTGCAAATCCCTCACATGTCCTTCTGCCCTTTTGGATTTTACGAGCATGTCATCCACATATACCTCCATGCTTATCCCAATTAGCTCTTTGAACATGTGGTTGACCAGTCGTTGGTAAGTCGCACCTGCGTTTTTCAGTCCGAAGGGCATTACTCTGTAACAAACAAGCCCGTATCGGTCCGAAAGCTGGTGTGATCCTCGTCAGGGGGGTGCATGCTGATTTGGTTGTAACCCGAATATGCATCCATGAACAAGAGGATCTCATGTCCTGTAGTTGCATCGACTAGCTGGTCGATCCTCGGGAGTGGGAAGCAGTCTTTTGGGCAGGCCTTATTGAGGTCTGTAAAATCCACACAGGTCCGCCACTTGCCGTTTGGCTTGGGGACCAGCACCGGATTTGAGACCCACGACGGATAAAACGCTACCCTGATGAACCCATTTTCTTTAAGTCTTTCGACTTCTTCTTTTAAGGCCTTTGATCTATCTTTATCGAGCAGCCTTCTTTTCTGTTGCACCGGTGGAAAGGCTTTGTTTATGTTCAGGACATGGCTGATTACTGCAGGGTCTATTCCAACCATGTCTTTATGCGACCAGGCGAAAACTTCTTGGTTCTCTTGCAAGAATCTTACCAGTGCCTGTTTTGTGGTAGGTTCTAAATTCTTCCCAACCCTCACGACTCTGGTTGGATCTTTTTCATCGAGTTGGACCTCTTCCAGGTCCTCGATGGGTCCTATATTTTCTTCAAAATCCCCAAAGCGAGGATCCAAATCTATATCCTCACTTTGGGCAACACCCTATTTGGTGACTTTACCACCTGATTGGGTTTGACCGTCTTCTGTCATCTGCAATCGTTCTGGGTTGGCGCTCTTCAACGTTCCACTTTTTGCCTTTGTAATTGAGGCGTTGTAACATTCTCTGGCCTCCCTTTGGTTTCCTAAAACGCATCCTACTCCTACGTCTGTTGGGAACTTCATGGCTAGATGCCACATGGAGGTGATGGCCCTCAGCTCAACCAGTATGGGTCTTCCAATAACGGCATTATATGCTGAAGGACAATCGACCACTACAAAAGTGGTGAGTAGTGTCCTCGAGGCAGGCGCTGTACCCGTTGTTACTGGGAGTTTGATCATCCCGGCTGGTGCGAGTCCTTCTCCAGAGAAGCCGTATATGGTTTGATTGCAGGGCTCCAAGTCCTTTACAGACAATTTCATGCGTTCCAGTGTTGATTTATACAGGATGTTCACTGAACTTCCTGTATCGACCAGTACTCTTTTTACCATCATATTGGCCATCTGGACATCCACGACCAACGGATCGGAATGTGGGAACCGGACGTGCTGGGCATCGTCCTCAGAGAAGGTTATACCGTACCCCTCTGAGCGTGCCTTTTTTGGCGCGCGGTCCTCCACAGTCATCATCTCGATGTCCTGGTCATGGCGTAGAGTTCGAGCATATCGTTCTCTGGCCTTTCCGCTATTTCTCGCGAGGTGCGGGCCTCCACAGATGGTTAAGAGCATTCCGGCTACGGGGGCAGGCTGTAATGGTGGCGAGCGCTGTCATGTAGACGTCTGCTCGTTGCCACCTGGAGCTTCTCGTTGGGAAGTTCCCGAGACCCGTACGTACCTTCTCAAGTGTCCTTGTCTTATAAGGAACTCGATTTCGTCTTTTAACTGGTTGCATTCATTAGTGTCATGTCCGTAGTCGTTATGGTAACGACAGAACTTGGTGGTGTCTCTTTTCGAAATGTCCTTTCGAATGGGCCCAGGTTTCTTGTAAGGCACACTAGAGCTCGTGGCCTGGTAAACCTCTCCTCGAGACTCGATGAGGGCAGTGTAGTTAGTGAACCTAGGTTCATAACGATTACCCTTGGCACGTTTATTGTCGGAAGTGGAGGGCTCGTTATATGGCCGTTTCCCGCCATTTTTGCCATTACCGTTGCCGTTTTTATGGCCTTTGTCGTTGCCATGAGGTTTGGGCCCATTGGCGGCTTTGGAAGGTTCGGCGGCCTTTTTACCCTTGTTCGAGGGTTTCCCATCGTCAGCAATGGCTTCCTCGAGCTTTATGTAACGATCGGCTCGATCCAAGAACTCTTGGGTTGTTTTAACTCCGTCCTTACGAAGACTTTTCCAAAGGGGCGAACGACGCCTTACTCCCGCGGTTATAGCCATCATTTTTCCTTCGTCTCCGACTGTCTTTGCTCCGGCTGCCGCTCGCATAAAATGCTGGATGTAATCCTTCAGTGATTCCCCATCCTGCTGGCAGATCTCGACCAGTTGGTTTGCTTCGGTCGGGTGGACACGACCTGCGTAGAACTGTCCGTAGAACTCCCTTACGAACATTTCCCAGGAAACTATGCTTGCCGGTGGGAACTTAAAGAACCATTCCTGCGCGGCTTCAGAAAGTGTTGCAGGAAAGATCCTGCACCGAGCGTCTTCGGACACTTTCTGAATGTCCATCTGGATTTCAAACTTATTCACATGCGAGACGGGATCCCCGTATCCATCAAAGTTCGGGAGAGTAGGCATTTTGAACTTGCTAGGACTCTCTGCGTTGGCTATTCTTTGGATAAATGGAGTGCCCTTTCTCCTATCGTGGTCGATGTAAGAGGTCCTTCCTCCGACCAGCTGTTGCACAGCCTGATTTAGTGCATCTATCTGGGCTTGCAACGCAGTAGGAATAGCTACGGTTTCTGCTGCTGGGGGAATGTTATCACCATGCTTCTCCCGACGATCATTGAGTATGTCTCTTAGATCTTCTTCTCTTCTCCGTTGCTCGCTACCTCCGAGCCGGTTGAAGACATTATTTTGCCTGGGTTGCCCCCCAGCATCTTGTTTATTTGGTTGGTCATCTTGAGGTATTTGGCTCCTGCTTTTACCTCTATTTCCGTTCCTTCCATCAGCATTGCCCTTGCCTGAGTCAGCCTCGTTGTAGCCGTGGCCATCTTTGAATTTTGATTGGCTGTGGTAAGATTGACTGTTCCCTCTATTCCCGTCTCTGGCAGAAGCACCTCGAGCGTTAGAGGGTGGCCTGCGCTGGTCGCGATGTCCCCTTGCATTATCATGCCGTGGGGGTCCACGGACCGCAGAGCCTAACTCCGAGTCCCTCCTGTTACCAGGAGGGTAGTGACCTCTGTTCGCTTGGGGTGGCCCATCATTCTCGCGGCGTCTAGGACTACGAGGCTGTCGCTCGGCCCTATTCTGCCTTTGCTGCGGGGGATCCCTCGAGCAGCTTGGGATGGTGGATTTGCCTCGGGGTCCAGTGGGACGTCGTCCTGGGGCATTTGAGGCTGCTCGGGCCTTTGCGGACTTGAAGGATGGACTGGTGGGCTAGGATTGGGACTCTTCTGAGGTGGCCCATTCTCAGGTTGGTTAGGCTGCGAGGCAGGCGCGGCCTGATTTCTGGCAAACAGCAAGGCCGCTTCAAGGGCTGCCATGGCCACGGTCTGGCGGCGATCTACCTCTGCTTGTCTCTCGCTCAACTCCGCCCGCTGACGATCAAGTTCCTGCTGCTTCCTTGCCATAGCTTCTGCGGCAGTCTCTTGATTGGCTCTCAGACTAGCCAATTCTTCTTGCAACGCGCCCAGGGTGCTCTTCAGCGTCGCGTCGTCCATTTCCTCCTCTTCAAAATCCAGTTGCGGCTCATCTTCCGCCATGCTTGCGGGTGGAGGAGGAGGTGGTGGATTCGATGGTGCAGCAGCGGCAGTTTGGCCAGTTTTCCTTCCTGCTTTCGCCATCGGTTTTCTTAACAGCAATGAATTGTCCTCTCAATGAAAGCACCAGAATGTTGACCCACGATTTGGCCAACTGACACGGAGTCAAAATATGGATGATATGAACAAATATAAAGAAAATAATATGATGACGAAAGTGAAGAAAACACAGCAATTTATAGTGGTTCGGCCCCAGGATCTGGTAATGACCTACGTCCACTTTGAATTATATTGATATGAAATCAGAAGTGTGATCAGAGAACTCGGGTTCAATGAGTTTCAGCACTTCACTTAAAACAATACAAGTGTTTTGGGAGAAATTCTATCTTTCTCTCCTTTTTTCTCTCGTTCAAAAGAAAAGTCCCCCCACTTTGAGCTATTTCTTGCTATTTATAGGCTCAAGGAGGGTTACAGATTATTTTTTGCAGATATTATCCCCTGAATAGTGGGATACTCGGAAGATTGCATGAGATAATTTCGGGATTTACAAAGATCTTCCCATAAATGTCGTTCTGCTAGTGGAACCACCGACCAGACTGTCGTGGTATAGATAGGCTTGTCATGCTTCTGGTGTGTCTCCTGGTCGATACTCTAGCAGATGCTTCCAGGTGTCAGCCACGTATCAAGAATTTACTTGCCACGTCATAAATGCTAATTTACCTGATAACACTTTTGAAACTTAGACATCATTTGAGTTGCCATGTCCCTAATAAAGGGCTCATCTACCGTCATCCATGCTTTAATTCTCATTTTAATTTGGCACATCTTTGGGAAAAAAAGATTAGCTGTAGGATACTTGGTTCCAGAAAACAAATCTGTCACCTCATGAAACACTTCCAACTTGTCACACAATTTTTGAGATTTAATCCAATCATCTTCTGATGGCGCATATCTAACATATCTTGAATCACGTAGTTTTAATTGTTCAAATACTCTATAGTACAATAAAGCTATGTTGAGCATCAAGTATGTTGAATTCCACCTTGTTTGACAATCAAGTGATTACTTTTTAGTACATGTCACTTCAAGAGAACGAGCAGTGTCCTCAAATTTCTCATGAGTTCACCTCTACTAATGGAAGTTAATGGAACGATTCATGAGTTCACCTCTACTAATGATAGTCACCCAGAGCACAATCAAATTTCATACATGCTGGAAGAAATAAACTGCAAGCTTAGAGATGCTGGCCCTGAACCTGATTTGGCTAAAGTCCTGCTTGATGTGGATTAGCTTGAGAAAGAGTATTTTCTAAGCAGCACAATGAGATAACTACGGACCCAAATTCCTCATCAACACAGATATATGATCAACACAGATATTTTCAAAACTAGTTTCGAAATAGCCATTCGAGATAACTACGGACCCAAATTCCTCATCAACACAGATATATGATCAACACAAATATTTTCCAAACTAGTTTCGAAATAGCCATTCGAGATTACTACGGACCCAAATTCCTCATCAACACAAAAACATAATTCAAATCATACCATAACTATGGACCCAAATTAAAGAAATCATAAATACCCATCACACAAACTCAAAAAATTTCAATAATAAAAGATCATTATCACCCATATATCTAAATATCATATTAATCTAACCCCAAAATTCTAATCAAGTTGTGTAGTTCTTGCAAAAATAAAAAATTATGGTAAGAGAATTTTACCTGTGAAACGACGACGTGTCGAACTCCACCTTCCTCATCCATCTTCACTTCCGATTTTCCCCTAAAGAATCCAATTTCAAACAAACAAAAATTCAAGCAGTAGAAGATGGAAATAATACAATACCCATCTGAAAAAATGAGTAGACGATGGAGACGGAGAAGAGAGCACTCACCATTACCCAAAACTTAGCATAGAAGATGGAGAAGGTTGGATCGGCAACAGCAGCTTCGGTTTGGAGATGAAGGGTTTCGTTTTGGGCTGTGGAGAAAAAGGGTTCAGAGTTACTTACTTGAGAATAAAAAATAAAAAAAAAGGTAATCGGGGCGGGTCAAAGCCCCGCCCCGAATTCTGCCCCAATTTTACAGGGGCAATGATGCCCCGCCGAGTCGGAGCCCCGACCCGTCCCACTCCATAGACCCATTTTTCCATTCCTACGTGGTGGTTAGCAAAGTGGTTATACAATAGCAAAATGTCTGGACTATATCCAAAGAAGTGGCCAACTATCTCATTCATAGCCTTGCTGGGGACCACGACCCTTCTTGCCATTGTGTATGTGACAACGTGACTACATTCTCTAGTCCCTCCCGAGAAAGACTTGAGAAACCTCATGAGCATGGTTCTTGCCTGCTCACGAACCGATTGAAAATCTAGGAAGACAGGAAGCTTGAGGACTCGCGAAATATATATATATATATTTGTGCTCGTGAGCTTTTAGAAAGGTGACACGTGGTCCTTGTAAATTCTAGGACCAACACTAAATTAGTTTGATAAATAAATAAAATTGAAATTCAAAGCTAATCTTACAAGGACTTTTGGATTGAAAAAGAAAACAAGGACTTTTGGAATGCAGCTCATACAAGTACCAAAAATAAAATAAAAATAAAAACTATCCAAAGAGTTCCCCGTTAACATCTTGATCGTTGCTTATAAATTCATAATTCTATTGTTTAAGTGGAAACTTATTATATATACACGTATAAATAGGTTTTATACAAATATTTATATAATTTACTATATATGTATTTTTGTGGGGAATTTACTATGTATATTTAGTAGAGAATAATTTTCTAACAATATGCCCAATAAGAAACATTTCCCAACAATTATTGCATTCATAAAGTATTTGCTCGATACAATTTAGTAGGAAGAGGCTTGTTTTGTTATTCCCAACACTATCATTGTGCTTTGTGTTGTTTATATAAATATATATATCATTGGATGGACCGAATCCAAAACAATATAAATACAATTAAAAATGGACCAAAGTAAGCATTGTTTAGGTTGCAACTGGGTATTATTCCATACTATAAAATAAAAATAATACGACAGAGAGAGAAAAAAAATTACAAGTTATTACAAGAACAAAGAACAAAAGATTGTTACACACAGTTCACTCCCACACATAGACAACAAAAGGTAACTTTTATAGACACATTAAAGGACATTCAAACTCAACAAAACGATAACTAACAGATCGGAAGAGGGGCGCCATTCCAACTGCTGAGACATTCCAACATTGGATCAATGATCTTCCCTTGGCACATAGCAGAGAACACCTTATCGAATTCCTCTCCTGGGGACCTAACATTCTCTCCTGTAAGCAAACCAGTCCCTAACTCCTCTCTCACAAACTTGTACAATGGATAAGACCTACACTCCTTGATCTTGTTCGATATGCCTGCATTCCCACTTTCCACACTAATCCTTGCACTCTCAACCTCTTTAGGCAAAAGGGTCTTCAATTCTTCCTCAAAAGCTCCAATCTTTTGGAAGATTGAAGTACTTGAATTCATCTCATTTTCGCCGTTTGTCAAAGCGTGCTCAACAAGTACTTGCCTTAGTTTCTGCATCAATGGATAGGTAGCACTACAAGGATCGTCAATGTAGGCAAATAGATATTCTCTGTCTACAACTTTAAGCAGATCCTTCTCGCAAAATCTTGATGGGTGGAGTTCGCCATTGACGCCAGTTGTTAAGACTCTTTTAGCCACTTGACTAACAGTGTTCTTAACTGTGTGTTTTAAATTCTCCTCCAAATGTCTCAAGTCGATGGCTTGGCAAAGAGCTACCAAGAATGTTGAAGACATGAGCTTGAGAATATCAATAGACTCAGCAGTCTTTCTTGAAGATATCAATCCCAAAGAGTTCACATCTTGATTGTGTTGTTCAGCGCTTTGGACATGGCTAGTCACCGGATTAGCAAGGTATTGGAGCTCAGAACAGTAAGAGGCCATGGCAATTTCAGCTCCCTTGAAACCATAATCCAAACTTGGATTGCGCCCACCAGAGAGGTTTGAAGGCAAACCATTGTTGTAGAAGTCGTTCACAAGCTCAGAAAATTGAGCAAACATGAGTTTGCCAATTGCTGCAATCGCCAAACGGGTGTTGTCCATCGACACACCAATTGGGGTCCCTTGGAAGTTGCCACCATGAAGAGCTTTGTTCCTTGAAACATCAATCAAAGGGTTATCGTTCACCGAGTTAATCTCTCTTTCAATTGATTTGGTTGAGAATCTGATCACTTCAATTTGGGGTCCGAGCCATTGTGGTGATGTCCTAAGAGCATAGCGATCTTGCTTTGGCTTTTGAAGAGGATCCATCTCGTGAAGTTTCTGAGCATCTTTAATGTAAGAGCTGCCATCCAAAATGTGTTCCATAATGGCGGCAGCCTCAATCTGACCAGGGTGATGCTTCAACTTGTGAGTCAAGTGATCAGTGAACTCGGGCTTACCCTGCATCACTTCCGCAAAGATTGCCGACAAGATTTCGGACAACACGGCAAGAATATTGGCCTCAAAAAGAACAGTAGAAGCCAAACCAGAACCAACAGCAGTACCATTAACAAGAGCAAGACCTTCTTTGGGCTGCAACTCAAAGAAGCTAGAATTGATGCCAGCCACTTTGAAGGCCTCCTCTGCAGTGAGGGACTCACCATTAGGGCCAACAGCCTTAGAATTAGGCCTTCCGGTGAGCAAGCCAGCAATGTAGGACAAGGGCACAAGGTCACCTGAGGCAGTGATTGTGCCACGCAGAGGCAAACATGGGGTGACATTGCTGTTGAGAAGCTTGGCCATGGCTTCCAAAATCTCAAATCTGATGCCGGAGTAGCCTTGGAGAAGGGTATTAATCCTAACAATCAATCCTGCTCTTGTTGTCGAGTGAGGCAGAGCGTGTGATGACTCTGTTCCATGACCAAATATTCCAGCGTTTAAGAATCTACAAGAAATAAAAGATTGAGATTAGTCAACGTTAAGCCATGAATTGGTATAACTTATAACTAGGCTTGTACGAATAATAATGGCTAACTGTAAAAGAAGAAATATTAATTGCGGTTCGTTCTTATCCTTTATTTTTCTACATGGTAAATATAAGTTACTAACAATGATTGTGTGATGACAGTTGTATCAAAAAAATAAATAAATAAAAATAAATTATGAAATTTCTTTCAAAAACTCTAGGGTACAGCGACAAGATTTATTATGAATAAATAAATATGTAGAATAATAGATTTTTACGATGATCTTTATTAATTTTTTTTTTTATCAGAAAAATATATATTTCCATGAAAAACTTGGGCCGTCCGATGCAACCTTTTTCAGATTTTGCTTACTCATATATATATATATATAAATAGATATATAAATATAATTATAAATAAATAATAATTAAAATATGGACCCACTCGATCAACTCGCCCGAGTTGTCCAAGTTTATAATGTCGAAACTGAGTCAAATCGTCCTGCTTCAATTATAAGGACAAATGACCAGAGTTAAGTGAGTGACGCATTACCTGATTAGCTCCTTCTGAAGGGCACCGCCATTTTTGGTTCTCCTGTGTGAGGTCGCACCGAATCCGGTGGTGACACCATAGCTGTCCGTACCTTTGTTCATACTCTCCATAACCCAGTCACTGCTAGCCTTGACTCCAGCCCTGGACGACTCAGAAAGCTCAACCTTTACACCGGCCCCGTCACCGGCAGCGATGGCAGCCACCTGGGAAATAGTCAGCGTCTCGCCGCCGAGACGGACGATAGGTTTCCGGTACTCCGCTACCATTCTCTTCACTTCATCCAAGTGACTCCCACTCATCGACTCAGCCGCCGCACCCCAGTATAGCGGGTCACCGGAGACTCCGGTCGCCGGCTTGGTCGTGCAGAAACTCTCCAAAGACACCCCGTTTTGGCTGTGGTGATGACCGTTTTGAGCGACGACGGCAGTATCCATTGTATATAGTACAGGAGAAATATCTTTTATGTACCAGAGAGTTTTGAAGGTGTTCGATGAAATGTGACTGAAGTATATGGAGAGATAAAAATGAGAGCTGTGAAGAAAATAAGAAATGGGATTTTCTTGGAAGTAGAGGGAGAAGGTATGTGGGTGTTATATAGGTGGATTTGGAGAGAAAAAAGTTAGCTTTTCAAATGTGATGGCGGAAGGGAAAGACTTTGCATTGTATGGTATAGCAAGGTAGGTAGGTGAGCATGAGAGTGGAGAGTGTTGGCCCACAAAGGCAAGGGGGTTGGTTGTAATCATATCTTGACCGTTGATCTCGATATGATTAAGGGTTGCAATTTTTGATACGTGGCTTTAAACAAGTGTGGACTAGAGAAAAAGTTTTACATAATGTTTGGCTTGAGGGAAGGATATAGAGGGGTGTGGTTGGTGGGGATTGTGAGATAAATACACAAAAGAATAATAAATGCATTTTAATACTAACCTAATTATACACAATTTTCTTGATTTAGATACCATGTACTCATAACATTTTTATTGGACAATTAGTTATGTGTAATATCTAATTAAGTGTTCCATTTCAAACAAAAACAAAAATAAAATCTAATTATCTGTTAATTTTCTTCCTTGTTTTCCTTTTGTGAGAAGACCCATTGGGCTATTTATTAATACTACTGCCTTTAATGGTCAAAAGTAGTCTTCTACTTGCTATATGTAAATAATAAGTAAATTTAACAAAAAAAAAAAAAGTTTGATCTTTATTTTAAAGAAGTAAATTTGTTTTGTTGATCCACCTAACCAAACAGAGAACAGATATGTAAAGATCACACCTATAAGTAATCGTAAAAAATTAACATTAAAATCAACGACGTTGAAGTGTTAAAAGAGAAAATGTAGATATTATAGTTTGAAAAAATATAATTAATTATGGAAAGAAAAAAAAAACTTTGCTGTATTTATCTACTGTGACGAGTGAAGGACGATCTTGGAATTATCTAACTGAAAACAAAAAGAAAACAAGAAGGACAAACACATTATATATTATAGGTCATCCAACCCCCAAATTTCCAATTTTTTGTTGTCTATATAGAAAACAGTTTCTTATAATAGTCTCATTCAAGATTCAACAAATATTAATATATATAATCGGTAAAAATATACATTTTTTTAATATTATTTTACAAAATATATATTTTGTCAAACTTCATTATTTTTTATTCTCAAATCTCTACTAAAACATCACAAGAATATCTCACAAATTTATAAAATCATACATGAGTAGAAAAGAAAATGAAGATCCAACTAGTTTTTTATTTTAAGAAGGAACCAACTAGTACTAATATATACAAATATATATTATACTTGCTAGGAAAGACTATAATAGTGCACATTTTTATACATTATCACAATGAATCATACATTTTTATAATTGTAATTTTTGTACATGACTATATTCTTTGTAGTCACATCGAACATGTTGCACGTTTTTTTAAAATTCTAAATAATTTGAGTAATGTTTGGTTTGGTGAGAATGAAATGGTAATGGTAATGTCAATAATAATATTAGAATGTAATAAGAATGGTAATAGGAATTGATTAGGATGTTTGCTGTTGTTAGAATGAATATTGGAATCAATGATTAATTGGCAAAAATGCACCTACTTCACTCATTTATTTTTATTTTTAAAATAATCAAAATATAAGTAAATTTAAAAAATATTGATGATTCAAATGCACAACAAAAATGACATTTTAAAATAAAATATATTCAGTAATAATAATATTATATGAATTAATATATTTGTTTTTTTTTATCAAGAAGAAAATGAACTTCATTGAACAAATGAACAATACAACTGAGAGCCAAAGACTTAAAAACAAGCAAGCTACAACACAGCCACTCAACTAATTACATTGGAGGTTCCGAATGTACAATTGTTCTTGGACAGAAATCTACCTAGTGTTAACTAAGTAAAGCCTATATTTAATTATGTACTTAACTTCCTTAACTAGGCTCAATGCAGTCAAGGAATAACCATCATAATAACACATGTTTCCGTTCCTCCAGATGCTGTAAATAACAGCTGCCATAACCATATTCAAGATAGCAGCCATTATGCCATTCCGATCTCTAGCCAACCAAACAATCCAGCCATGAAATTCAATAGGCCAAGCTTTGAATCCCAGCCAGTCAAAGATGATATTAATAAACTGTCCAGAGAGGAAGCAATAAAAAAAAAAGAAGAGGATGGCTCTCTTGATGACTCTCGCAGACAGGACAGACCAAAGTGGTCATTGGAACATGCATTCGGCTAAGATTATCTCTAGTTAAGAGCTGAGAATTGACCACCTGCCAAAGCAAAAATCTGTGTTTAGGAAGAATGAGTTTACTCAACACAGCCTGATAATAGTCTACCCTTTGCTGGTGTAAAAGACTATTGTACAGTTTAGAAGGCTGAAATTTCCCATGCGAACCAACAATGAGAATAGCAGCAGGGCTGTATCTTTCTTTTAGATGGCAGAGCTTCCTCCAATACCAGCTACAATCTGACTTCAGAGTATAGTTCCAGAAATTTACACCTTTCAGATAAGTGGAATTGATCCATTTAACCCATAACACATCAGATTTTTCAAATATGGCCCAGACATATTTGGCTAAAATAGCTCGATTCCAACTAGCTCCATCTCTAAAACCAAGACCATCATAGGCTTTAGGAAGGCACACCTTCTGCCAAGAAGGAATATGCAGCTTACTCCTATGCCTAGAAATTCCCCAAAGAAAACTTCTACACAGCTTTTCTATCTCCTTGACTATACTTTGAGGCAAAACAAAGATGTTCATCCAATAATTTCGAAGCCTAAGAAGATCAGAGTGAATAAGTTGGATACGGCGAACAAAAGAAAGATGTCTACTCGTCCAAGTCTGAAGTCTCATTCGAAATTTCTGAAGGATAATTTCACAATCTTCATGTCTCCATTTAGTTGGTCTCATAGGCACCCCTAGGTACTTTAGAGGAAAAGTACCTTCAGGCAGATGAATTTCTTGAGCAATCCGGGTTCTTTCAGTGACAGTGACTCCTCCAAAAAAAAAATGAGATTTTCCTGAGTTAATTGAAAGCCCAGTAGCAGCTCCGAATTCCTCAAGAACCTCCTTAATAATACTAACAACTGAGAGAGAACCCTTACAAAATAAGAGCAAATCATCCACAAAGCACAGATTAAGAAGCTTGAGGCTTTTGCACATTGGGTGATATCTAACGGAAGAATTAAGCGCTACTAGCTGAAGACCCCTAGTCAGATATTCCATTATAAGAACAAACAAAAGAGGAGACATAGGATCTCCTTGCCTCAGCCCCTTCTCACCTTTAAATTTGCCTTGAACTCTGCCATTCATAAGTAAAGAATAGGAAGTATTCCGCAAGCAAGACATAATCCACCCTATGAATTTCATAGGAAAACAAAGAGCTTTCAATAGGTCCTCAAGAAACCTCCAATCTACTGTGTCATAGGCCTTACTTAGATCAATCTTAATTGCACATCTTGGAGAAGTAGAAGCCCTCCCATAGTTTTTGATTAGATCCTGAAAATCATTATATTATGAGCTATAGAGCGACCTTTAACAAAAGCTCCCTGATTAGGCTGTATGAGATCAGGGAGAACTGAGGCCAATCTCTTACAAAACAATTTAGCTATGCATTTGTACAATGTAGAGCAACATGCTATGGGTCTATAGTCAACAGCTCGGGAGGAGTTAGCTACCTTAGGAATCAGAGACAAGGTAGTTTCATGAAGCTTAGAAGGGAAGCAACCTGTGTCAAAACATTGATTTATTGTTGAACAGACTTCATCCCCTATATCATGCCAAACTGCTTTGAAAAAGCCTGAACCAAACCCATCAGGTTCTGGGGATTTAGTTATAGGAATATCAAATAATGCATCACGGATCTCCTTCCTAGAAAAAGGTTTAAGAAGCTTCAGTTATTGATCAAAGGAAAGCTTAGAACCCATCTCTATACTCTAAAGATTAACCCTACCAGTAGCTGAACTAGAGCTCCCTAAAAAGCATCTGAAATGATCAACAAAATTAGAGACAACTTCAGAGAAGTTATCAACTAATCTACCCTCTTCCGTGATAAAGAAGACAATACCATTTTCAGCTTTACGCTTCTTCAAATAAGCATAAAAGAAAGATGTATTCATATCTCCCTGTCTCAGCCAAGTTATTTTGCTTCTCTGGATTAAAAAACTGTGATACAATTTTTCCTGAACCGAGAAAGCTTCAGCAGCCGCCCTCTCTTCTTCCTGATAGCTAAAAAACATGAGGGTAGGCTTGAGCTTGCAATTGAGCTTCTTGGTAGTTCTCTTTAGCCTTGTAATAGTTGAACCTCAGATCACCAACTTTGTCACTGTTAAACCTTTTCAACCTGTGTTTAAGTCTCAGCATCTTTAAAAAAAATAGCTTTTATACAAGTGGTCCTTATAGGTAATCTCCAACTGTGTAAAACCAGCTCATGAAAGTCTTGGTGCTCTGCCCAATAGTTGTAGAAACGAAAAAGCTTCAACCCCAACTTCTCCATAGGCTGAATGCTAACTGTACAAGAACAATGATCTAAAATGGTTTCCCATCTAAAAACAGCAGTGGAATGAGGGAAAAGATCAATCCATTTCTCATTCATAAAAACATGGTCAATTTTAGAGTATATTCTAGCTGAACCATTTTGATTATTAGTCCAAGTAAAATAGGATTCTAAACTTTTGAGGGACTCAACATGAGCACCCTCAAACCACCGAATGGAATCAACCAACTCCAATGCTGAAATAGGCTTCCCACCTGATCTATCTTTACCTGAAAAAGGGGCATTAAAGTCCCCTAAAATTAACCAAGCTTTGTCCATAAGAGCAAGCCTTTGTAACCCTTCCTAGAGATTTCTCCTTCCTTCAATCGAATTAAAACCATAAACAAAAGTAACAAAATAATCTTGCTGCACACCAGCCATCTTAACCAAACAATGGACAAATTGATTAGATTCCTCAAGAATCTTGACTCTAACAAAGATCTTTCTCCAAATAATCAACAGCCAACCTTCAATTACTGAACTAGTATGAAACTCCCAATTCAGAAACTTATGTTCCATAAAATCTCTAATTTTATTCCCCTTCATTTAGTCTCTAAAAAACCACCAACTCCTATTTTATTTCTGCTACAAAGGTCACTAACAGAGTTATTTTTATTAGATCTATTAAGCCCTCTTAAATTCCAACACAGAATGTTACAGTTATCCATTAGAAGAGACAGAAAATGTGTTACCTTCTGAACCACCTATCACTTGCTCTTGAAGCACCACAAACTTATTTAATTTCTTATGCTTTTGCCCTGAACTCTTTGCATTAATTTCTGTAATCTGACCTTGCTTAGCTTGAGTAGCAACCCGTTTAGGGGTAAGCCAAGGTTGGCTTGCCTGAGAACCTTTGTCTTTAGCAGTTGTTGTCACATTGTTTGGCTGAGAAATCTTTGCTGGGCTGACCTGAACCTCTCCTACTTCTGAACTAGCCAGAACCGTAGGCTCCTCCAAATCTAGATCCTGTTTTTCTTCACTCCTCTGGTCCTTCTTCTCTGCTTTAACTATAGGCTCCTTCTTGACCCATTGAATTTTCTGGTCTTTTCGGCATTCTGTCATTGAGTGACCAAAACTAGCACATGTCTTACACTTAATAGGTAACCATTCATATTCCACCCCCTGCTCCATGATTTGTCCATGCTCATTGAGATATTGTATACTTCTTGGGGGGTTATCTGTTACTTCCATTTCTACAAGAACTCTAGCATACTGAATTCGAGAACGCTCCCTTGTGAATTTGTCCACCATTATTGGTTTACCTATTGTGCTCACTAGAGCACTGAGACATTTACTTCCCCAATACTAAAGCCCCAAATCTTGAAGACGAATCCAAAGAGGAATTGATCGCACAAATCGGACAGCACTAAGATCTGTTGTCCATGGGCGAACTATTACAGGCTTCCTATCAAAGTGGAGTATCCCATTTTCTAGAACACAATCCCTTGTTGCATCATCATTGAATTTAACCATAGTCAGTCCCATTGTCATTCTTGCTATCTGAGCAATCCCTAGATGACCCCAAACTCTTTTAATGAACCCTTCAAAAACAGCCATTGGGGGGTTAGCACCAAGAACCATACAAATGACTGCCGAGCTCCAATTTACTGATTGTATTTTGACCTCTTCTGCATCAATCCTAGCAAATTTCCATCCCTCCCTACATAAAGGTTCTGTGAATTCAAGTTTCTGGTCAGAAAATGAAACTTTATTAGCCGTGAAATTCTGCCATTGTTGATGAGCTGAAGCTTGAAAATCTCCTTCCTCCACCTTATCTGCTCAGGAGGCCATCTTAGAAGTCAAAGCAGAATTTTCATTCCCCACAGTGTTAAATTCCTGAGTTCCTTTTTCCTCTAACCCTCGGATCTCTTCAACTTCGTGATTCAGTTCTTCAGCGCGAGCCTCATCTTCTTCAATTGTTACGGTATTCTCGTGACCTTCAGGCACCCGATCCTTGTCCAAAGAAAAATTAGGAGTCTTCTCTTCTGGACTCAGCTGTGAATCTTGCTCTCCAACCCGAGATACAGGCTTACGAATCAGCTTCTTCTTCTTCGCCATGGGAGAGAACAAACCGATGCTAAGCCTTCACAATGTTCTCATTTTGAATTAATATATTTGTTAAGGGTTTATATATATATGCTTATTTATGCTTTATTATGAACATATCACATATATATGTGTAATGTACATGTTGGGTGTGTGTTTTATGTCTACATCTAAATTATCTTAAAAGAAACTATTAAATATCATATACATAAATAATATGTATATATATGATATAAAAAATAATAATAAATAAACTTTATCTTTTAGTATGAGCAAAATGGATAAATAAGTGTAGTAACAAAGGATTCCTAAGGAGAGGGACTTGAATTGTTATTCAACCAAGTGTAGGAATCAAGGATTCCATTAGAATGAATTACTGAAATCAAAAAGCCAAAGCAAACAAAAGTGTTATCCATATTTTTCACCTATGACACGTGGTATGGCAAAACGGGTTCATGGGCCCTCAGAGGAGGCCCGTGCCCGATCTGGGCTCAGTGAATAATGATTAAGGAAATCCAGACGGCCCAGATAATACCGAGCCCAATGACGGGCAAATAACATGAGCATAGCAAAGGGGCCAGAACTAAGGTGCAGGCCCGAATCACATTCCTGACCATATTCAATCTATATCCTCTAGGATGGAAATTATGATGATCGTACCTTAGCAAGACTTGGGTAAACGAACCTGGATATCGGTAAATGAACCCGGACCAGATGTCTAGATAATACAAGCCCAGTCTTCCCTACAACTGATGTATCCTTAAGAAGTCTGGCAGTTGGTCTCTCCAACTAACCTACAAAATGGGGTATGCACAGAATGTACACTATTCCTAGGAAGCGGTACTGCCACTACTTTGACAGATCATGTCCCCATGATCTCCTTGGTAGCCCATGTGGATCAGTCCGTGCTAACATACAAAGGACAGTTGCAAGGCTTCACCACACCAAGGCCAACTAATTGGGCCCACATTACGAACCTTTAATTGTGTTACATTTCTTGTATTATGGCTTCGTTGGCGAGCAATTGTAATTATATCCTTATTGGGCTAGGATTAGTCCGGCCCAAGTGACATGATTGCCTATAAATAGGGTTAGTCGTGCACTGTAGCGAGGATCCCAAAATTTTCTCTTGTAAGAAAAACGCTGCTAAACTTGTAGAGAACCTCCATTGTCAAAGCTCTCTAAAGCCTAGTACTAGTGACTCGTGGACTAAGGCTCTTTAACGCCCCAAGCATATAAAATTTGTATTCTCACTTATTTCTTAGCCTTTCTTTCTAGCTCTTACTTTTCAATATATGTATAGTTTTTGAAATACTCGGTAAACATTTTGGTGCTTTCATTGAGAGCTGAAGAAAGCTTGAATCAATATTTGTCATCTGCAAATATGATGAACACCCGACATACCGTGTTTGACCCCGCTCACCAGTAGCAAAAGGACAATGGAGAACCATTGCACAACCAACCACTTACTCAAGACCAGCCAGAGAATGTGCCTTACCATGGGCCTCTACTTGATAACTCCCAGAACTTCGGAGAAGGGGGTGAGTATGATGAAGACTATTACAAGGAAGATGGAGGGAACTATGAAGACCACGAGGCCGAAAAATCCTGTTGATCCTAGCAAGAAAGATGTGGAACCTAAGCAAAAGGATCCAAAAATGGTCCACCTGAGGTAACAGGTCCTGGACCAAGAAGCAAGGATGGTGGAATAGCAGGAGACCACCGGCCAGATGCAAGAGTCATTCCTGGATCTTCAAGCTTTTATTGCTGCATAGGGATTTAAGAAAAATCCCTTAGTCGTTCCTCCCCCAGGAACACAGCTACATATCCCACCTATAGGGACTGGCGTGCCCAACAACACAACCCCCATTCCTCTTCCAGGACAATCCCTGCATCCTGGTTCAAGAGAAAGGGAAGTCCAAAGTGGTCGATCCCATTGAAAAAGTAAACTCCACAAGGAAGCTTCTCCCGCTCCAAAAACCGAAGCTGACCCAGGACAATTCCTTAGGAAAGTACAGATGAATCCTATCCCAGGATGGAATCATCCGAACAATCCACAAGGGAAGCAACCGCAAGGTACTAAGCCCCCGAACATCCCCAGACAGGACAATCAAGGAAGACACTTTTATCCCAGTGCTTCTGTGAACAAGGACCATGGAGGGCACAAACGCAGAGAGGAGCCAGAAACGGTTAGTTCGGGAGACAACACATCTCGTGTGGATTTTCAAGACGGCCTCAATGCTCAGAAGGAGTGGGCTCGAAAAGAAAAGATCCTCCCTCAAGGAGGTGACTTGAGGAATAACCTCAACGACAGGAGGAAGGAAAGAGTTCCCCTTAACGATGGAATGGATAGGCAGTTCATAGAATAGCTGGTCGCTCTCAAAAAGGTCACAGGCCGCTTGGTCCGAAAACAAGAAGGCAGACGTTCTAATTCCAAAGATGAAGAGAAGGAACTGTGCGCCAAGCACATCCTTGACGTCATGTTACCCAAAGGGTTCAAGATGCTGGGCATACCCACCTACACCGGAAACACCTACCCCAAAGATCATTTGTCCCGCTACAATTTCTCTATGACTGTAGCTCATGTCCACGACAACGACAAATGCCTATGATTTTCGATTACTTTAGTCAGACTCGCCGAAGAGTGGTGAAAAAGGCTCAAGATGGGATCAATCCAGTCTTGATCCAGATTATAATTAGCTTTCCGTAAACAATTTGTGGCTGCCCAAATACTGGACATAGAAGTTAGTGCGTCGGCCAACATCAAGCAACATCCTACTGAAACCCTTAGGGCTTCCATTCAATGCTTCACGGAAGAAGCCTCAAAGACTAAGTTTGATAATGGATAGTGTCTAGTAGCCCACCAATCCAGAATTAGAGTTGGATCTCCTCTTTGGGATGGCATGCAACACAATAAGGCGACCACCCTTGAAGAATTTATAAGGAGGGCATAAAGCTTCATCAACTGGGAAGAGGCTCGAATCCAAGCCTTCGGATTGCATCCAACACCCTAATCGACAGCACAAACCATTCCCAGGTACAGAGTGTAGCACCCAACAAATCTCTATCCGGCGCCTCCAGCGATGTTCGAATCCGCTGGTCCCTCGGGATGTCATTCATGGCCCCAACTGTCTATGGACCCACTTCATCAAGATACGCTTTGGTACCTTCATCCCCTTACTCTAGATACGGAGTGGCACCAACTAGATACAGTCCCGCTCCCAGAGGTGCCCAACCATCCCAGACCAGAGCGACTGAGGCGAGAATAAACCCTTCCTGGGGAGATCTGGAAAAATTCAAATTCAGTTCGAGCCCACAAAGAAGGGAAAGAAGGGGTACGAGCCCCAATATATGGAGTATATAAACTTATTGCATATCCAGAAAAACATCTACCTTGCAACGGGCAACGTAGTCCATTACCGGAAACCAAGCCCCATGCTTAAAGGGGGAAACAATTCGAGGGATACTAGCAAAAGGTGTGCCTATCACAAGGAAGTGGGCCACACAACCGAAGAATGTCATCAGCTGAAGGACAAGATCGAGAATTTGATCAAACTGGGACATCTCCACTAATGAGTCAGGATGCCAACGGGAGTTCCGAGACTATCAGCGGCTCTCAGAAAATCTTTGGCCATGGGTGCACAGATACCGTACTGAACTCCTCAGGGAGGGTACTATAATGACCCAAATTTGCTAATAAGGCTTAGGGCCTTGATTAGTGTGTCTGGAGGGTAATAAGTGATTTATTTTTATAATGCGTGAATTTGTGTGAATATGTGATTAGAGATGCATGTTTAGGTGAATTAAATATGCATGTGGGCCCCGTCTGGTTATTAGGGGCATGATTGTAATTTTACCCCGTTGATGGCATAAATGTGATAATTGTGATATATCTATGTTGCATGATTCGAGACAGTCCTAGGGAGCGGTTAGCTAGAAAGTCACAACGAGGTCGAAAATCTGACTGGGGACGAGTCGAGGGGCATTTCGGGTATTAGACATTTTATGGGGTTATCGGATTATGGAAATAAATATTGGGAGATATATTTGAGGTTAGAATGTCTAGGGGGGAATATTGGGAAAATTTACCATTTTGCCCTCGAGGATGTTTTTGGTACCTCGAGCCTTGAGGTAACCTTAGGAACTTGGGTTATGTAAAAGAAAACCAAAAGAAGCCTTTAGAAAAAGAAGGAACCGACCCTCCCTTCTGCCTCTTCTCTCTCTTTATTTCTTATATGTCTTAGTAAGGGAAACTTTTGTGGAAATTACTCAAAACTAAGGAATTTCAGCTGGGACTTTTGGAGCTAGAGGCTTGGAGCTTAGAGAATTGATTTGGGGATTCACTTCAGCTTAAGGTAAGTGTTTATCCATAAATCAGACGCTGATGACGTGGCAAGGATTTTTGACACGTGGCAGACACGTAGCAGAGATACGGCTCGCCTATTGACCAGCATTATTTCTAGCTGGTCAATGGTAGTTGACCTCATGTGGCAATGGCACGGGCCATTTTTTCTAGCTGTACAGGATATAGAGTGTAGCGAGCATTCTATATCTGTTTGGGATAATTTGGAAGGGGGCAACTCAAAAATAGTTGGTCACCCCCTGAAAGAATGCATGAAGAGGCAAAGTGGCTCCTGCCTCAACATGAAACCGCAACTAGGCGCTGTAGGCACCTCAAGGCAGATTAGCCCTTTGGTCTGGGTTGGGTTTGACTAGGGTCACCCCTATCAGATTGTATTTTCTTAAGTAGTTGGCGATCATTCTGATCGTCACCCTACTCTCAGGGTCTACATGCCACTTGACATCTGGCTGAATAGCGTGTCGAGGGCGGGCATGCCTTTGGACATTTGGATTGGGGGCATTTTCGTCTCGACCACTGGTCGAGGGAGCATCAGCAGCAGGCTGATGAGAAGTGTTGGAAGTTTTTCTTTTCTGGGCCTTAGTTTTGGTGCGAGCCATATTTCAAGTCAACACTGGGGAAGTGTTTGGATTAATGCGAGAAAAAGGAATATCAGGTATCAATATCGATGGTTGTTCTTCATCCTCGAGCAGTTGAGCCAACAGATCATCGTCGATGGGTCTTTTTCTGCCCCACGGGTCTTGCATATGAACTGCAAACAGACAAAGGGGGAGATAAGATGCACAACTTGGGAGCTTATGTTGAAAGTTGGAATAATGTTGCTCGCGTCTATCGACCAGCAGCATTCTAACCAAAACACTAAGTTTTGTGCGAGCAGTTTGAAAAACGGATCAAAAGTGAAAGTAAAAAGTTTTTTCTAAAAAAAGCTTTTTCAACTCCAAAGGGGCGGGAAAAACCCAGTTTTTCAGCTAGCCTAAAAATCGAAGTAAATTTTACGCCCTAAATCCATGATCCTGACTATCAAACTGACTCCTAACTTATATAGAGCAAAAATACACTACCCTATCAAGCATCAAACAGTATATGCAACATCTTCACTAATTTATACCCAAGAACACGAAAATTCTCAGAGCACAGGAGCATCATGCATGGTATCTCAAAGGGTAAAACGTCAAAGAAAGTTTACCTGAGCGAAGATTAGAGATTCTGAGAAGGAGGAACTTCGAGTTTGCAGGTGAAAGATCCTCGGCAAAATGTCTGAAAACCTTGAAGTTCGGGGCTCTGAGATATTTTTCTTGGGATTCCTTGGCAAAAGCTGGCGTGTAAAGAGTTAAAAGAAGATTGTGGGGATTATTTATAGAGCTGATGTATGCCAAAAAGGGGTAATCATGAGTTGCCTTTTTTCAAAGCATGGGGGAGTGTAACAGCCGTCGGAATGGTTTCTTGAAAACCGAAAAGGCTTGATTAGATGTGATTAGGTCACTGTTTTCAAAAACGCACGAGGGCTCTGACAGATTTTGTGGGGCATATGAAAAGTTGTTTTCCTAAGTTTACTTATTGCTGGTCGCAATAAATAAACTTGGGGGGCAAATGTTTATCCATAAATCAGACGTTGATGACGTGGCTAGGATTTTTGACATGTGGCAGACACGTAGCAGTGATACGGCTCGCCTATCGACCAACATTATTTCTGCACGACGAGATCAAGTTTTGTGTACGACCAGGCTGATCGTATGTTAGTTCATTTATGTAAAAATCTGTACAGTTGTGATAATATCCGAGAATATCTCCTCATTATGACTTGCAGATCCGATCATTAAGGATAGATATTATTTCCTAATTCATGTACCTCTTCCTGAGCCTATAAATACACAAGAAATAGCTCAAGGAGGGGGATCGATCTCTTTTTTCTAAGAGAATTATATTACTATTATCCATCACTGTATTGCTTGATTCCTCAAAGGTCCATGAAACTCAGGAACCCTTGTTCTTTGATCACACCTTGGGAGTTCAATATTAATAATAGTATCAAGTGGACGTAGGTCATTACCCATTCTTGGGGCCGAACCACTATAAATCACTATGTTATTTATCTTTCCATTAGATTATTTAAACATGCATATAATCATTTAATAACATAATAAATCAATTATGGCCCTCCCAGCCTCCTAATCAAGGTCCTAAACCTTATTAGGAAATTTGGGTCATTAAAGGTTCAAAATCCAACTCCTAGAAAAGGATTCAAGGCTCAAAGCCCAGTCCTAATCCGGATCCATATGGTCCAGACCTAGCATGGTCTAGGATAGCCTAATCCCTATCCATGGTTCCCCTAGAACGGTCCAGGACTGTTGGAACTTAAATCTTAGGTTTTAAATTGATTAAATATAGTCTTATAAGTGGTCCAGGCCATTAGAACCTAAACCTTGAGATCGAGATAAGTTAATCAACTAATTTCTACCTAAGCCATATTTTTAATGGTTCAGGCCGTTAAAATTAAGTCATGTATGAATAGTCCGTAATGATCCAGGTTATTGGAACTTGAACATCAAAGTCAGGACAGATTAAACAGATGACAGTTAATAAATCCATAACGGTCTAGGCCATAGGAACTTGAACCGTAGAGTCTGGTTAAACCAGTGAAGTTATATTTGGTAAGTCTAAGACGGTCCAGGCCGTCTAGACCTGAACTTTGGTCTCAGGACAAGGTAATTATCATCTACAATTTTTCCATGATTGTCCTGGCCATTGGAACTAGGACTCCGCATCTAACCCTAATTCATGCATATTGGTAAAACACTTAGTGAATTTTTTAGGAAAAGTAAATGAATGTAAAACAGGAATCATTGTGCAAAGACAAAAACCAATATAATAACATTATTGACAGATAAGCAATTGTCTTAGACGCATTTGTGCCCATAAAGTAATAATATGTTTACAAAAACAGAGAAAAGGAAAGAGGGAGCCCCAAATTAAAGTACAAAGGCTCAAGCCTGGGCTTCGTTCTGGTCCGGGACGTCTGGAGCATTCTCATCTTGCTGATCCCCAGCAAGAAACACTGCATCCTCCTTTTTCTTGGCTTCAAACTCGACCCTCTTCACAGCCAGATCCAGATAGAGGAGGAGATTCATATCCTTATCTTGGAGCCAGGCCATGTAAATTGCCTCATCAAAAGTCGTCGCCAACAATTCGTTAGCCTGCTCATTTTCCTTGTGAGCCTCCTCACTCTGCTTCTTCTCCAGCTGAGCCATGGCCTCCGAATCCTAGTTTTGTGCCCTGAGAGAAACCACCTTTTCCCTCTCCTGGCGAAGTTGGGCCTCGGCCACTTCCAAGAGTGGCTTGGTAGAAGCCTTCGAGCCGTGAGCACAGGATAGCTCCGCCTCTAGAATTTCCACAAACTTCTTGTGTTCGGCATCTCTCCTGGACATAGCCTCCTCATGCAAAGCTTGAACCCAGGTAGCCTCATTGGTGAGGGCCTCCTTGGTAGATTCTCACTGGTTGACAGCCCCCTCTAGCTCCATCTAGGGCATCTCCAACTTCATTGCCAGCTCTGCCATCAGCTCCAAATTCTTGTGAGCCAACAAGGCATCCTGGAACAAAGCAGAGTTAGAGAACACAAAAAGACAACGATATCAAAGAACCATGACAAACAAGTGGCTTACTTCAGTGACTTGATGGAGGATGGCCTGGGAGACGAAGAACGCATCTTTGATCGCCAAGGTGGCATAGCATTTGAGCTGAAGGGTAGACATGGTAGTCCCCACCTGGGCCAACAAGTCTGTAGCAAGTGGGGCCATGTCCTGCCCCTACTTAGGTCGAAACCCCATCCCAGATGCCAGCCGATCCACGATCTGCTAAGGGGCATTGAAGGCCTCTGGATGTTTAGAAAACTCAACCTTCCAACGGAGGATCAAGGCTAGGGCTACCTCATCCCGTTTATCGAGCCCCTGATCCCAGGCCTGGGTCACCATCTTCATCCTCTCATCTAGGATGATTGAATCCTCTTCCACAAGAAGGGTCGGGTTGATAAGAAGCTCAGGAGCCTCCGGGAAATCTGGCGTAACAATGAGGCTTTCACCAAAGGAATGTTCCTCGGCCAAGGTGAAATCCTTTTCTTGGCCTTCTTGGTCTGCTTCGAAGACTCTACGGAAACAGAGTCTGTCTTCCTTTTACTCTTCCCACCTCCTTCTGAAGGCTCCTGCTCCAAGTTAATAACCTAGAGAGGAGAAGATGGGGACGGATGCTGCTCAATCAGCACCTCCAGGACTGAAGCTACAGTTTGAACTCCCTCGGAAGCTCCTAGGTCCTGTTCTGAGTCCTTGAGTATTAGTTCGATGATTTTCTTCTTGGCCGGGCCCTTGGCATTTTTCTTTGTTGAAGCCTTGGCCGCAGCAACCCTGACTTCGATCATTTCCTTCATTTTGGCCACAGGATTAGCCATGTTCGAGTCACTTGAGAAATGAATAAAAGATGAATTAGTAACGTAAAGGAATGGGGGTGACAGACAAATGTACAGGAAACATGCAAGTCTAAAGTCCTCCGAGACAAACATACATCAATGGAATGGGCATGGCTTAACTCTCCTAGTGCAAAAGCATGAATTTGGTCCCCCATGTCATCCGGGTCCAAAAAGCTACCGTACTGAAGGAACCAGGATGAATACATGAGGGTCAGCGTTTGTACAACAATGAGGCAAGGAAGCCCCATGTTGCTAACAGTCTTGGTCAAATAATCCCAGTAACGTTGCATATTCCTAACTAAGCCCTAAATATGAAGGGCGTAAGTTAAAACCGGAGGCGTTTTACCTTGCCCCAAAATACTGGCCCTGGGGGCTCTAGTGTTGGGCTGCCTCCCCTCGAGAAGGGCATATAGCTTTTCAGACTCAGCCCACTCAACATGACATGCCTGCTCCTTTTTTAGTTTCTCTGCATCTGCCTTGACCGCGACCTCCACCGCTTTTTATATGAATGAGGGCCAAATCCTCTCTCAGAGTGAGATCCCTCTCACATTGCAGTCCCTGGAAACTAGGGGTGTCTATCGATTGGTGGCCAGCAATCATCTTGACCATCCGAAGGTTCACCGTGGTCACGAACCCTCCCACATTCAGCTCCTCAGCACTAAGGGTGGCGTAATACTTTTTTTGATCTAGGATCGATTTAGTGAGCTGGGTTTGAACGTATGGACCTATTCACAGGAATGTGAGTTTCCAATAAACAAAACAAAGGGCTAGAAGAAGAATGACTTACCCACACATTGAAAGTCCAGCACCAGGGTGGGATTCTTCTCTAGGAAGAACTAGGACGTCATGAACAAATAATGTCTGACATCCTAGGGATTCTTCCAGGAGCCGGACTGACGCCCCGGGCCTTCAACTTATAATTTGATTTCTAGATGACACCTTATACCATTGATAATTTGATTGGTGGAGTAGGCCTAATTGTCCCAGATCATTGAACTCGGATGCCTCAAAACCGTTCAGGTTAATTAGCTTATTAGAAAATATCCTTGGCCTTTAGTTCCCTACTTATGTTCCTAGGATCTTTATTGGTCCCAGATATTAGTCCAGTGGGGACCTCTCCAAGGAGTTTTAGAAGAACCCTTGTACCTTAGCCGATTTTCTTCGATTTTGGTGCTAACTACTTGGTTCTCGCTTTTCTTGTCACTTCCAAGTCTCCAATCATTGGTCGTGGCGTCACTCTGCACCCAGAAGATGTTATGAACACGGGCCCCGTGGTCCTGGAGGGGCATAAGCTTCCCACTGGCAACATGTGGGAAATGAACAGGGAAGTGAACGATTTTTGGAACTACTGGATGTTGAACATGCTAGAAAGGCCCTCGGAGTAGAGTTGACTCTAGGGCTTTTCTACAACAGGGTGGCTTGGAGGGAAGAGAAGGCTCACACTGGAGTGGGCACATTCTGGGCCTGGAGTGTAGGCCATATCAGTGCGGGAGCCACTCTCCCGCTTCACGACTACTTCGCGCAGTTCATTAAGTTTGTTGGGATCACACCTTTCCAGTTTCTACCCAAGGCGTACAAATTACTTGCGGGATGGCGTATATTTTGCACCTCGAAGGAGATCACGACACCCACCCCCGCGGAGGTATTGTACTTTTACCAGTTGGAGCCACAACTGAATTCCAAAGACAAGACATAGGATCATCTCTACAACTGCTTATTGTTCATCTCTACAACTGCCACTACCTAGGACCACCATACATGGTGGTCGTGACCCTAACGACTATACAGTCACGGAAAAAACATGGCAATAAAAATGACCAACATAAATAAAGAAATGACCAGAAAACTTACTATGGGATAGTGGATCTGGAATTTGTTTAAATTCAGGCGACAACGCTGGCAGAAATTCGGTCTTGAATCGAAGGAGGCGGCGTAGTAGCTCGTTGACGTTTCCAGACCAGTCGGACGGGACAGAGTTGTCTTCTTGCTGAGTGGAAGAACACTTCGTTGCAAACAAATGGGCACGAAGATGAAATAACCTTCGGAGAAGTTCATCGGCAATTTCGGACATAAGAGGCTTTGGCTCTCTACTCTCTAATTTGAAAATTTGGGATCAGTAAAAATGTGGAAAAAAGTCTATTGAGGTATTTTTAGGAAGAGAAGTTACTATTCAATCCAACGGTCCATGATGAGGATCCCAAGATTATCCTCATCCGACGATCCCGGACAGTGCAGGGGCATTAATTGGCCCAATCGGGTACCAAATCGTGGATTCGTAAATCCACGATCCGCGCCTACCTCATCAAACGGTCAACATTGAAAATCCCAAAACAATTCCCATTGATGGCTCTGGATTGTGCATAAGAATTAAACAGCCCACTCGAGTGCTCAAAGCACCTTTTCGTATAGACGGGACGCTTCGAGAAATGCGCTGACACCCATCGGTCACCTAGGTCATCAAAAGATTTTCTCCAGATTTTTAGGGCACGGGTGGCACAGACGTACCATCATCCTAGAGACACGTGTCTAGGACGTTGGGGATGTGAAAGGGCAGGATTGACCAAATTGCCCCCAAGTAAACAAAAACGGGTCGTGGTAAACAAACTGGGACTTAAGTAAACAAACTGATATACATGTGATTGATCCGAGAAGAAGAAGGAAAGTTTCCACTGTGCGAACACGAATGAAGACTTAGGGGGTAAATGTTATCTATATTTTCCACCTATGACACGTGGCATGGCCAAGCAGGGTCCATGGGCCCTCAGACGAGGCCCGAGCCCAATCTGGGCTCAGTGAATAATGAGTAAGGAAACCCGGATGGCCCAGATCATACCAAGCCCAATGACAGGCGAATAGCACAAGCATAGTAAAGAGGCCAAAACTAAGGTTCAGGCCCCAATCACCTTCCTCACCATGCTCAATCTATATCCTCCAGGATGGAAATTATGATGGCAGACGATCTATTCCAAGAGACGGATCCCATTAAGTGGGATCTAGGAGAAGACTTCGCCATCAAGATGTCTGCCTTGGTAAATGAACCTGGGTTTTGGTAAACGAACCAAGACTTAGGTAAACAAACTCGGATATCGGTAAATGAACCCAGAACAGATGTCCAGATAGTACAAGCCTAGTCTTCCCTATAGTTGATGTGTCCCCGAGAAGTCCAGCAGTTGGTCTCTCCAACTAACTTGCAGAATGGGGTACACACGGAACGTACATTGTTCCTAGGAAGCTGTATAGCCGCTACTCTGACAAATCATGTCCCCATGATCTCCTTGGTAGCTCACACGGATCAGTCCATGCTAACGTACAAAGGACAGTTGTAAGGCTTCACCACGCCTAGGCCGACCCATTGGGCCTAGATTAACAACCTTTAATTATGTTACATTTCTTGTATTATGGCTCCATTAGCAAGCAATTGTAATTATATCCTTATTGAGCCAGGATGAGTTCCGCCCAAGTGACATGACTGCCTATAAATAGGGTCAGTCGTGCATTGCAGCGAGGATCTCAGAATTTTCACTTGTAAGAAAAACGCTGCTAAACTTGCAGAGAACCTCTATTGTCAAAGCTCTATAAAGCCTAATACTAGTGACTCATGGACTAAGGCTCTTTAACGCCCCGACCAGGTTGGTGCTGGTAGTTTTGGGTTTGACCACTCCTATTTGGTGCTGGAGCTCGAGGATTTCCATCTCGTCCTGCAGCACCGGGATTCCTGTCACAGCCCCTGCCCTGAGATCTTGGCCAAAAATTTCTAGCTTGGTCTTGTCCCATGCTACGCCTTGGCAAGACCTGTTCATCCGACGGTATAGGTCACCTATTGTTGTTGGCTTGAGCACACCGACCAGATCTGTGACTCCTGGTCGGACCCTAGTTCCCATTATGGGGTTGAGCCTCTGGCCCATGCATGACACCTTCACCGAAACCAAAAACGGGAGGGCGTTGTTGGTTTTGGGCAGTAGTTCCAGCTGCAGTTCCCATACCTTGGGTTTGCTGCTGTTGCATATAATTATGGATGGATTTAGCCGCTTGTCGATTTCGGCGCTCCATGTCCTCTTGACGGGCCTGTACCTCCCAGGCATGTCGATCCATCCATTCTTGAAAATCTCTCCTTTGTTTTTTGAAAGCCTCATTAAGGGCCTCCTCCGCAGTAGCTTTCCCCTGCTTATGGAGGCAACTTGATCTTTCATTTGCCCAACAACTTCCCTTATCTGATCAATTTCAGGGTCAAGTCCTTCAATATGTGTGGGGCTCATACCGTCCAGGACCTCCAGATCTGGGTCCTGGGTTGGTACCCCGTACAACAATTCCTCCTGATGTTCCTGCATGGGTGACTCTAGCAGAGGCAGCAGCTCCGCCTCCTGGTTCCGTGGGCCAAGCGGTTTGCCCCCGGCACCAGTTGGATTTCTAGGCAGCAAGTCACTTCACCGCCCATTGAAATTGCTCATCGATGGGACTTGGTGAGAGACTTCAACTTCAGGCTCTGGAGGTTCTTGGCTTGACCTTCTGGTTGAGACTACCATCCTTGCAGCAATAGAATCCGAATGTGACTATCTTAGGCTCTCAATGAAAGCACC
Organism: Humulus lupulus; assembly: GCF_963169125.1. Taxonomy (NCBI): domain Eukaryota; kingdom Viridiplantae; phylum Streptophyta; class Magnoliopsida; order Rosales; family Cannabaceae; genus Humulus; species Humulus lupulus. The sequence continues at coordinate 199,054,975 of NC_084796.1, read as the reverse complement.
AAAATGTTGACTGGTTTTTTAGCCAACTGACGCGAAGTCAAATAATTAATTAGAGAGCTTTCAATTAAACAATCTATGAACAATAAATGAGCCAAGAACATAGTAATGATGAGCAATAAATAATAGAGAACACCAGGATTTATAGATGTTCGGCCCCAAAGATTGGTAATGACCTACTTCCTCTTAGATTTTTATTAATCTTGAAGGTTTACACGAGATCATAAGGGATTACAAGTGGATTTCTATGTGTATAAGACAATACAATATGGCAAAATCGTTGCTAAGTACCAAGCCAGGCTGCTCGGTATGTTTCTGGTGCTAGTCGATAGGCTAATTTTTCTCCACCCCCTCCACTATGGTGGAGAGTTTGTATTTGTACTGTCCCTCTTGTCCAAGGGTTGTGCCTGAGCATAACTGATGGGGAAATATCCCTTTCTTCTCGCAAGTGGTTGATGTCCTATTTGTTAGGAGGTTTGATCGAGTCTTCAAGACTATTAAGCACTCTTTGCGGGTGGTTGGACTATTCTTGCAGAGTGCTAACGGTGAGTGTAACTGCTTTCATCCAAGCAGGTATGTCTGTGCTAACGGTGAGTGTAACTGCTTTCATCCGAGCAGGTATGTCTGTTCGTCATACTAACCAGCTGCTATCCTGGCAACGTACCGAGCAGTGACTGTTATTCATTTGTCTAGTGTATTCCGACCAGTCTGCCTGTCATACTGACCAGCAAGTTTTTGGGGGTCCTGCCAAATAGCTGAGCCTCTGGAGATAACATGCCAAGCAGTAACTTATCGTGTACCCTGCAAGTATACACCGACCAACTTGTCGGGGGGTCTACCTAGTCTACTCCACGTGTCCAAGTTTAGTGCTACGTCGGATATGTCAATTTTTGGGATAACAAAAATTAATTGTTTTTGTATATTTTCAATAAACACTAATAACTATATTGACTTTTTTTAGTTAGTTTGTAGCGTGTGCATTGGAGTATAAATGCAAAAAGTTGACCAAATATATCATTCACACATATTTTAGACCAAATTTGACACAAATTATACAATATTGAAAGTGATCTAATCGCTTCACTTGTATACTTTTGCAGTAGTTGCACTAAATGATAAGACATGACGTGAATGTATATTTTCTAATTCATGAATTTAGTGTGATTATTCCACTATGAATTAAAATAGATAAACAAACAAAACATGTCAAAAGATTTTAAGTAAATCTCGAAAAAATAATGTTCCGATCTTCAATACTTCATAGGGTAATATTTTAGTGTAATTATTCCAATATGAATAAAAATATTTCTATAGTTATGATTATATTCAGGCCATTTTCATGCTTTTATTATATTCTACTAGTTAGCTAAATATACTTAATTATAGTGATTTGGCACAATATATATTTGAATAATTTTGTTACGCCTAGTTAAGTTCGTTTTGGGCACTCCATGTCCAATTTTTTGGATTACCTATTTCAATTTAGTGAGACAAATATGAACAAGAAGAGGGAAAATGATGGCGAGGTATCTCATTTTAATTCTTCTATAAGTATATAATTAGAGAGGTCGCGTTGATAATAATTAATTAGGTTCCAATTGAAGAAATATTTTATCCGCTTTTTTTTTTTCAAAATTTGAATATTATATGATTTTTCTTTCACTCATCATATGTTACAATTTAACGACGAAGATTTTGTATGGGCAATGGAATCAAAATCAAGATATCAAGACAGCTATCTATCTTTGATCATAATATTATTATTGCGTAGAATAACTTAGAAACCTAAATTAAAATTAAATTTTAGGATATACATAGTGGAAAACTTTTCGTAAAATAATGTCTTTAAAAAACCGTACAGAAATGTTTTATTAATAGTTTTGTGCACTATAAATGTATATATATTTTTTTCCTATTAGTGGTAAGGGGTTGTTGCCACAGTATATCTCATAGTGCTTTTCTCTTTTCTTTTTTCAAAATTAGGAAAATCGCACGATGATGCCGAGTAACCAATCTTTATAATGTACATTTGCGACAAAAAAATCTATATATTGTTGCAAAAATAAAAAAAATCTATGTACATTCTTTAAAAATTGAAAATAACAACTCATAAGAAAAGATTGATACGTGGCTGTATATATAAAGTTTGGTGGTCGTAAAATTTTCCAAAGAGAAAATGACCCAAATTCTCCCTCTTCCAGGTAAAAAAAAGACATTTATAATATTAATATTACATAAAGAATATCAGACATTTTTTTATACCATCTACATAGTCCGTTTTTTTAAAAAATAAATTAATAATTAAGAATAAAAGTGTTTTACAAAAATCGGAAAAGATGATAATAATAATAATAATAATGAAATATTAAACAAGTAAATGTTTGATATTTGTAAGGTTTTCATCAGAATTTCTATAGCATCAACTAACACATAGAGCTAAAATCGTATCTATTCTTATATGACAATAAATAATAGAATTATATAAATAGAATTAAGAATGATGAGATTAATTAATACATATAATTATATATATATACAAAAAATAAAAATAAAAAGAAGGATGAGATATTATGGTGGTTGGTGAGCTAAGTGAAACTTGGCTCCTACCACCAACCCCTCCACTACTCGTTCTTCTATGGTGGTAGATATATGATATGAAGAATATATCATGAGCACTCAAATAATATTATAATAAAGTCTTCAAAATGTGTATATACATTGTAATAAAGTTATATATATTGAGGAGAATTCTCTTATAGGGCTTCACTTTAAGCTCTACCGGTGAACCTCTCAGTATTCTATACCCATCAACAGTTTTCGGCGCAATTTTTTTTTATGACCGCGTATATTGTAGCTATTTAGAGCATCCTGCAAATTTTCAGAAAATTCCGAATAGTTTACAATACTGAAAACTAAGTTCAAACATGTTGTTGCATTCGTGACTAATTTTTTTTATGCGCGTGGAAAATAACATGTTTGACCCTAATTTTCGGTACTGTAAACTATTTGGAATTTTCTGAAAATTTGCAGGATGCTCTAAATAGTTATAATATATACAGTCATAAAAAAAAAATCGCACCAAAAACTATTCATGGGTCGAGAAACACTAAAAGCCCTACCGATAGAGCTTAAAGTTAAACCCCTATTTAAAAATTGTTCCATATATATATATATATATATATATATATGCATGTATACAAACAATCTCTCATATCACCTTCCCTCACCCTCACCCACCAAAACGTATTTTTTTCCTCTCTCTCTCTCTCTCTGTTTTAGAGAAATACACACAATATATAGTGTTAGCTTTCTAGCATGTTTGTTATGTCATGACATAGTTTCATTGTAAATTTGAGTCATTAATTATTTCTTTTATATAATAAACTCAATAATTATAATATTTTTTATAAAATTTAAATTATGTAAAATTTTAACATTATACCTATAAAAATTACATAACATCATGATTTTATAAGGAGGCTGAATCCAAAGTTATAATATATTAGAAAGATAAATATTTTCAGTATTTTTGGTATGTATGGATAAGTTGTAACATTATTTTTTTTAGATAATGATGTATACTGTAATTATATAAGACCTCTTACAAATTTTTAAGAAATTACAGATAATTTAAGATGTCAAAATCATGATTTAAGTAGCTTATTGTACGTGCGTAATATTAAAACAAATATGCGTGCAACAAACTGTTTGAATGTTGATTTTGATATCCTAAATTATTTAAAATTTCTTGAAAATTTATGAAAGGTCTTCTGTAACTATATTATATACCGTCATATAAAAAAATTAGAGTTACAATTTATTTATGTACCAAAAATACTAAAAATATATATCTACAGTGATTAAAGTGGTACCCATGTATATATATTTATTTATATAAGAGTTAGTAACTACTCATTACCTTAATGTTTACTCATAGATATTATACAGACACTAAATTTTAACTGATCAGTTTAGCAGTTTATTATAAAATATTTAATAAATTATGACAACTCAACATCCAAAATTAATAACATAACTATTATATTTTGTCATTTTTGAATACTAATAGAGACATAATCACTTCAAAACTCTTCTACGTATAATAATAATAATAATATACATATTAAGTGCCTGGCGATCGAAGTGGTTTTGATTTGCTTGTTTAATCTTCACCATTTATAGGTGAATATTGATGCATAATTGGTTGTTGATATTATTTAATGTGCTATACATATATTTATATGTTTGCTTGCTAATTAACGATGTATAAGTTTATATTTGGATTAGTTGAAAACATTAATAGGTATGACTTGTTCCAATATTTGGAAATATGCCTTACTAATTTCACTTGCTTATATATTACACACATTACTATTCATTTCCAGCTCATGAACTATTATATATATAATATTATTTATTTATTTAAAATTTATATAAAATCATAAAACTTAATAAATGTATTAAATAATTTTTGTATATATTACTTCCATCTAGCTAATATATATATATATATATATATATAAATAAAAGAATAACACAAATATATGAAAAGAAAAATTAAACTTATGATCTACACTATTTAATGTATAAAATATTTATAATATTATTCAAATCACATATTATAATATTATTAAAGAAGAAATTTGTTTATTCTTAATAAAAGATAAATATTATTCTAATCATGTAATTAAATATTTTTTTTAAATATAAATAATAAATTTTTTAATAAAAATTAAGATTATTTATTATAATAATTATATTTTATAATATTTGAATTTATATTAATATAATTAAAAAATATCTACTTTTAATAAAAAAAACTATGAAAACAAAAAAAATTCGTTATTTTCACCCTTTTTATATAGAAGAGATATAATCAATTTTTAATTGGTACAAATTACAAGTTTGTTACTTATAATCACATCAATCAATTACATATAATTTATATATTTTTTATTTATATAAATGATTCATACTGACTTGTACCCAATTGTTATCCCCATTTCTTGACGTGAGCCCGGGACGGTGGTCTAGGCCCATGGCCTGGGCATTCAAATGTAGGCCCGTCCCAAGCCTGCTTGGCACGGGAATATCCAAGGGGCGCGGCCCTAGTGTGATTCTGGGCTCGGACGGTGTCCGGGATAGTGGTCCAGGACAGTTGTCCGGGAGACTTACAGAGCTCGGATCCCCGCTGAAGTACACGTAAAACGGTCCCGGATCTTGGTAAACGGTCCGGGCCTGTGGTAAACGAAGAGGGACAAAGGTAAACGAACCCAGGTCAGGTCCTCCCTATTTGGCAAGGAAAAGCATCCGTAACCCTGAAGCCGCCCCATGACGCGTGGGGGTTGTTCCCACTTTTCACCTACGGAAAAGGCCACCTCGGGATTGCACGCCGCTGTTTCAGACCTGCACTGACAAGTATTCTGACTGGTTTGGTCCCCTGAATCAGCCTCGTAACTCGAAGTGTCCAGACCAAAAGCACCGTTTTGTCGGGCGAAACATAGTTCTTGGGCCACCCTACGGGGCCTTAACTAGTCTTGAATTTATGTATGTTTTATCTTTTCTATTAGGCTTCCACCAAAGAAGCCAAGAGCATTCACATCTTTGATGGGCCCGGGTCATACCCGGCCCAGAACCGGTGTTCCCATGGCCCTATAAATACAGGCGATAGAACACTGAAAAAATGATCTCTCTTCGACTGATATACAGTTACTCTGTCAAAAAATTGAGAGAAACTCCATTGTAAGAGACTTTCCAAGCTCTAATACAACTGACCCGTGGACTAAGGCTTATTAACGCCCTACCACGTAAAAATCCTGTATTAATCTTCTACATTCTATATCTTTATTCTTAGCTAATATTCATTAGTGTGGTTTCCGAAAATCTCGGTAAAATTTTTGGTGCTTTCATTGAGAGCTGAAGAAAGCTAGTGCTAACATCAAGCCTTTATGTAGTGCACCAAAATTTTTTTTTAGGTTATTAAAATTTTTGTGATTTATTTTATTTAAATGTTAAGTGTGATGAACTGTTTTATTTAAGTGTTGTTATTTTTATTTGGATAATTATTTGTTTTATTTGATTGTTTATTATTTTATTTAATTGTTAGAATTGTTTGGTTAATTAATTTAATAAGTGAATAATTGTGTAACATGTTTATTTTACTATTAGTGTTACATTTTAATTAAGTGTGACAATTGAGGTAATTATGTGAGCTATGGTGGAATGCACTAAGGTGCATGATAGATAATAATGCACCCTAGTGATTTAGTGTGTGCTAGTGCAGGGTAGCATGGTGCACATGTGTAGATTTTCTACACATTTTATATTTCCTTATTTTAGATTTTATTTGAGTTAATTTATTTATTTATAAAAAATAAAAAAAAAAGAAAGGGAAGAAGAGTGTTTGGGCGTGTGACCTAGTGGGAAAGGAATGATTTCTTTTAAGTAATAAAAATCAAAAATTGAAGACAATAGTTATTTTGGAGATAGGCATGATCATTTTTATTCCTTTATATCTATTTAAATAAAGAGAAATTAAGAGAAAATAAATGGAAAAAGGAAACTTACCTTATTGTGTTGGGGAGGCTTTATGAGAGGATTATGATAAAGGGGAAATGAAAGAGGAGAAGAGCCATTTTCTCTTGTGTGGCTGCCGTGACCTAGAGAGAGAGAGAGAGAGAGAGTGGCGTGTAAAGAGAGAGAGAGAGAGGAAGAAAGAAAGAAAGAAAGAAGGAAGGAGAAGGTGAAAAGGAACCCCTCTTAGAGTATGTCCTCTTGTTTTTCTTATTTGTATAATCTCTTTTATTGATAATATGCTATTGACTTGTGTTATTGTTGTGTGTTTGGGTTCTTTCTTCTCCTCATGGTGGTTTTCCAATAAAAACCCTAGGCTTGAACAAGGGTGTGGAGTTTGGGTATTGATCTTATTGTGTTCTTGATTTTACAATCAAGAGAGGTAATGGTCTTTTCTTAGTCTTTATATTGTTTTTGGTGGGTTGTCTATGAGGTTTTGATGATGATGCTAATGGTTGATTTTTGGTAGGATTGGTGTATATGATTTGTATATTGTGAGAGTATGATTTGTGTTAAAAGGGTTGTGATGTTGATTTTGCTATGCATAAAAAAATTGTGATAATCTATGAATGCATGCATGGAGATTTCGGCCTAGGCATACCTAAGTATGTTCTTGATATTTTTGTGATGTTGAGTGAATTTCAATATAGTAGATCCATGTTTTAGGACCTATGTGATATGGGTAAGATAATAATTGGCAATCTTGATATTTTGATCCATGAAATTTTGATAGATGCATGTTATATTGTGAATGATTAAATTATAAGATGCATGAAAATCATGATAGAAACATGTTAGGATAATATAAGGTATATGTGAATATGGTGCTTATGAGTTATTATATGTTATTGTCATTGTTAGTGTTTTGTTGGTTTTCAATGGAATAGAAAAAAATGGTTTTAAAAGAATTCATGTGAATATGTTAGTGATATTAGAATAATGCATATTATAAGAGTATGATGAGATTTTAAACATGTATGATTTTATGTAATTTTTGGGACAAAAGTTGAGTTTTATGAGGAATTAAGCTTGCTGTTTTTTTGTAAATAATTGGGTAAAAGTTGATAAAAGATGAGTTGCATGCATAAGTAATGTTCTTGATGTTATGATTAATTTTTATGAAATTAAAAAGGGGATTTTAAGTCTCATGTTATGATATTTTACTCAATTAATTACCTACAGAATTTTTATTGATTTTTTTAGAAAATATGAGCTTTTAAATTGATTATGGTGATTTTTAATGATAAAAACAATTGCTGGAATTTTTGTAATAAAATATGAAGTAAATGTCACTAAAATGAATTTGATAAGTTTTTGGAATAAATTATTTTTCCTAAGTTATGGTAATATTGAAAAATGATATTTTAATGGTATGAATACATATTTTGATAAGTAATGATTTTTCCTTTATTTTTATTGAGAAAAATATTTAGATTCTATTTATTTGTGATTTTTAAAGAAAATAAATGGTGGCTGAAATTTTGTTTTAAAAGGGTTAAAAAAATTTATTTAAATTGTCACATATGGATTTTTGTTACATAAAACTAAGTCTTAAATAATTTAAATAAAAATATATTTTCCACACTTAAACATATATTTTTCTCACCTCATTTATGTAACACAATGATAAAATTTATTTTTCTAAATAAACATATTAAAAATAGGTATTTTAATTAAATCCAAGCTTTTTGGTAAATTCTTTGTAATTTGAGATTAATGAATGAAATTTGTCACATATTTTATTTTTGAGCTAAAATAAAATAATTTTATAAAATAAAATAAAGTTTTGAGAAGTTTAATCAACTTAGAAATTTATAAGAAAAATAAAGCATGTAATATGTCTATTGATTTTCAAACAATAAAAGTAAGAAATGTAGAATTATCGTTTTTGAAAACGTCTTTATTACGCAATGTTCCCACGTATGCATGTTACATGCAAATCCACTTTTACGTCCAAAATTATGTTTAATATTCAACTATGTGGTTGTTATAAAACGATCATGCATGTAAAATGGGTAAAACGAGCATTATTCTTTTTTTGGCGATAACTGCATGTTTAGTGTAACTGTTATCATGAGTGCATGGCCCATGCACACATGCGTTGTATGGAAGGGCAAAATAGTAATTTTATGAACCTAAGAAATGTTATTTTGATTATGATATAGGCTCGTTGAAAGATTGTGAAATTCTTAGCTTGGACCTGAGGTAAGGAAGTTAGGTAGATTCTATGATTTTATGCTGTGAATGGTAAGACTGTTGTGTGAATGAATTGTTATGAATTATGAATGCCATAACGTGATGATATGTTGAATGTGATATGTGTATTGATGTTAGATACATCAAACCAGTTACGATGTCAGATACATCAAACAGAATACGATGTTAGATACATCAAACAGATTACGATGTCAGATACATCGAACGAGTTACTAAGGACATTGAGACGTGACTCTTTGGGCGGACGCGCCGAGGTTATTCAAGGACCAGTGATCTCCTGTTTACCTCATAGGGTGACATGGACAACTAGCGTTCCATGCTCATCATGTATGCTGTATGTTTGTGATATGATGATATGTCACGATTATGTTATGATATGATGATATGTTACGATTATGTTATGATATGATGATATGTTACGATTATGTTATGATATGATGATATGTTACGATTATGTTATGATATACCATGATGTTTTAGATGAACGTTAGTGTTTGTATTTGTTGTATTCTTACTTGCTTATTTGTTTGTACTTCCTTACTGGGCTATTAGCTCACCCCCTTACTTTCCTTCCAGGTAGCAAATAGGATTTCTCTATGGCACGCGTGGTGACGTGAGGAGTTCTTTCATCATGGGGTGTATGGCGTGGGGTAATCCTATGGACGAAAAAAACGATCAACGTAGAACGCCATTTTAAATTAGGTTTTGTTTTTTTTAAGAGACTTTCCTAAACTATCAGTGGGACTCAGTTATTTAATTTTTTTGGTTTTCTTTGAACTTTGCATAAAAACCTATGTTTTATTTTAAAACTCGTGGCGCCAACTTGCATGGTTTTAAATAAGTCCCCCTGAGACTTTGATAATGAATGTTATTCTTTTATAAACTATGTTATGCGAATGTTTTGTAAGTATTAGTTTAGGGCGTTCTTTACACTTTACTACAATGGTGAACACACGACACACAACCTTCGACCCTAGCAATCCAGAGCAGGGCAATGGAGATCCATTGCCTTCTCAGCATCTTCCTTAGAATCTGCCCGAGAACGCGCCTCCTCAAACATCTCACCATGACGAGTCACAAGACTACGAGGGTGGGACAGAATACAAAGAGGAAAACGAGGAGGAATATTACGAAGAGGAAAATGAGGGGGGGGGGTACCACGACGAAGCTGTGGATCCCGAGATCCCCGAAGGAGAGCCCAACCAGCAAGACCTGGAGGTGACCAGACTGAGGCAGCAAGTTCTGGACCAGGAGCCCAGGATCGCTGAGCAAGCGGAGGCGCATCGACGGATGCAAGAATCTCTCCAAGCCCTGCAGGCATTCATAGCCGTGCAGGGTCTGGCAACCAATCCTACAACTGGCCCACTCCCGGGAGCGCAGCAGTCCGCTCTGCAAGCCCTAGCCGGGGCCCCCAAAGAAGCAAGGCCGGCTCCTCACCCGGAGCAGTTTCCTGAGCTAGCCCCGGGAAACCCGGACAGGGAGAAAAAGAAGGCCGGTGGAAAGACCCGAGAAAAGAACACCCCCGTCACGAAAGCCGGGACCCGTTCCCGGCCGCTCCCTAGGAAAGAGAAGGTGTGCCTCGTCCCAGGACGAGACCACCTGATCGATCCGCAGGGGACGCGGCCACGGAATGCACGGCCCCGGCACACCCCAGGGCGAGACGAACGGGAAAGGTCTTTGCACCCAAGTTCCTCGGTTAACAAAAATCATCGGGAGCGGCCGCACAGCGAGGAGCGACATGTCCTTAGTTTAGGGGACGATACGTCCCAGATAGACCTGCGCGACGGACTGAACGCTTGGAAAGAGCGGGCCCGAAAGGAAAAGATTCTCTCGTGAGGGGGCGACCTCAGAAAAAACATCAACGACAGGAGGAACGAAAGAATCCCCCTGGAGGACGGCACGACCAGGCAGCTCATGGAGCACCTGGCCGCTCTGAAAAAGGTCACGGACCGCTTGGTCCACAAGCAGGAAGGAGCGGATACCGACTCCGATGAGGAAGATAAAGAGCCCTGCGCGAGGCACATGATAGACGCTGTACTCCCCAAGGGGTTCAAGATGCCAAGTTTCACCGCCTATACTGGAAACACCGACCCCAGGGACCATCTGTCCCGATACAACCGGCTCATGGCAGTGGCCCATGTCAGTGACAACAGCAAGTGCCTCTGTTTCTTGATCACTCTAGGTGGTCCCGCCAAGGAGTGGTGGAAAAGACTTAAGCCGGGATCCATCCAATCCTGGTCCGAGCCGGTCAAAAAGGGAAAAAGGGGCTACGAGCCCCAATATTCAGAATACACCAATCTGGTGGACACCAGGGAGAACATCTACCTGGCCACAGAAAAGGCGGTTCACTACCGGAAGCCTAGCCCCATGTTCAAGGGGGGGAGGAATTCAAGGGATACCAGCAAGAGGTGCGCCTATCATAAGGATGTAGGCCACACCACCGAAGAATGCCACCAGCTCAAGGACGAGATCAAAAACCTCATCAAGCTGGGGCATCTCCACCAATGGGTCAGGATGCCCGTGGGAGTCCCGGGCCTGTCAGCAGGCCCTGGACAACCCACGGTCCCCGGAGCACCCAGGGCATACCCGCCTCAGGGAGGGTATGCGCAGGGATCGACGGTGCAAGCCCCTCAGGGGGCCCCCGTCGCGCAGGCTCCCGGTCCTGGAATGCCTTCCCCGTCCGGGACCGCACCCCCTCGAGTGGATGGGCATGTGGCCACCATCTCGGGCGGACCTCACCTAGGAGGACCGTCCAGGAACGACCAAAAGCGCTATCTGAGCGAACAGGACCATGACCAGGAGGTATGCACCCTTGTCCAAGCCCCGGCTCAGCACCCAAAGTTGATGAACCTCCCCATCACCTTCACGGAGGACGACGCCCGCAATGTCCATTTCCCGCACCATGACCCGCTGGTCATAGATGCCCAAATCGCCAACAAGTTGGTGTCCCGCGTGTTGGTGGATGACGGGAGCTCCGTCAACCTCTTGTTCAAGCCCGCCTTCATCGCCATTGGCTTGACCGAAGCGGATCTGGCGTCGTGCTCGACCCAGATTTATGGCTTCAATGGAGACGCACTACTCCCCATGGGAAAGATCCAATTGCCCGTCATGCTGGGAAGTGAGTTGCAGCACTCGTTCAAGTTCTGTACCTTTGTAGTGGTGGACTGCCCCACCACTTACAACGTCACTTTTGGCCGGCCCACTATAGTAGAATTCGGGGCCATCACCTCCACCTGTCATCTTTGCATGAAGTTCCTTTGTGACAACGGAGGGGTGGGGACTGTCCGGGGAGATCAGAAGAGCGCCCGGAAGTGCTACCACGTATCTGCTTGGCCAATATATATGGTCTGGGACGAGCCCTTCGAGGACTTCATCAACCCGATTCCTCCTCCACCTGCTGAGAGGGTGGTTCAGGATAAAGATGACCTGGACTCGAGGATAGGGGACGACTGCGTCCTAGAGCCAATGTACGAGATAGAGGAGGTGTGCATCAGCGACACTGATCCGACCCGGGTCATCCAAGTCGGGAAAAATTTGCCGGCGGATGTTCGGGCCGCCATCGTCGCCCAAATTAAGGAGAATCAGGATATCCTGGCCTGGTCTCACTCGGACATGACGGGGATCGACCGCAACATCATCTGCCACGCATTGAGTATTGACCCGAACGTGACCCCGGTTCGTCAGAAACGCAGGCCTTTGGGGACGGAGAGGGTCGAGGCCCTTAAGCTGGAAGTTGAGAAGCTGTCTTCAATCAAATTCATACGCGAGGCTGTAACGCCCTACTTCCTTAGAGCTGTTACTAAGTGAGTTTAAAAACGTGCTTTCAACTCGCTAATCGAGGTTTTAAATCAAACAGTGTAATTAAGCCATAAGCAAAGGAAAGACTTGAGAAATAGTAATTACCATAGAAAATTATAAAAGTTTTACACTTGGGATCCTAAAATACAGTTTAGAAATATTTACAACATATAAACTGAACTAAGTCGACTAGACGACAAAAACTAGGTTTATTTACAAGCATCTCCCAAAATCCTCTGGCTGTGGCAGCCAGGCTGGCCAAACATGTACACGCCGCCTCACGCCTGCTGTACTCATGGTTGGTTGATCTTCTCTTTACCGTTACCTGCACCACAGAGCATCTGTGAGCCGAAGCCCAGCAAGAAAACCCATAAACAGATAACATATGCAACACATATATCAAGCATATAAAACAGGCCACCAATTGGCTAAACACATACGGCCTAGCTGTCCCAGGTGTTACCAAGCCCTGGGTTCGTGGACCACGCCGTGAGGATATCCCAGGTATCCTTCTAGGGACTCGCCCTGGCAACTTGCACTCCTCGTGCTCAACGCTGCTCCCAGCCCTTTGCCGTTCTCGGCCTTGCACTCAATGTGCCCAACGCCGTTCCCGGCCCTTCGCCGTTCTTGGTCTACACCGTTCCCGGCTCAAGCTGACCATTCACATCATAATATACATAGCATAACAAGCAAGTATAGAATTCTAGCATAATCAGTTAAAGGGCTTCGCCCCGTAGTTCTAGCATATTGGGCTCGGCCCTGCATATCAATTCTACTTAAATACATTGGGCTCAGCCCTGCACACAAGCTCTATGGGAACAAGGGTTTTCTTACCTGAGTTCCGAGCTTTCTGAGCACCGATGCCCCGAGCACAGTCCTCTAACGTGAGCCTCGCCGAAACCCTAGTCACAACACATTAACAATGTCCATCCATCAAATTATAATCCAATAAATAACTTAGAGCCATAACCCTAACCTCCGGGACCTTGAATTCTATCAATCTGAGTGATAAAATCCATCCCGAGCCTTACCCATTAAGTTCCCAAGCCCAAATACCCTTAAAACTCAGATTGGCACTAAGGGCCGTGGCCCCACCCACAAGAGCCGCAGCTAGCCTCGAAACAGAGGCTAGCACCACACTGACCCCCGCACGGGCCGCGATGTGCCCACCAAGCGCCGAGGCGCGCATGAGCTTCTCGGCCTCCCATGGCCGCGCGCGCACACGAGCCGCGGCGCACCTCTCCTAGGGTCGCGGCTCTCACCTCCAAACCCAGAATTTTCCATCTTCTTCCCTACCTTTTCCTCAAGCTAACTCACTCAAAGCCTACTTAACAAACCCATATAAATAACACATGTATACCAGCTCAATATCAACACTAAAACCCATCAGAAATCTACTCCAAAATCCTACTAGAGTACCAAAAAAAAAAACAGATTAAGCTTGACTAACATGCAATCCACAAAACCAGCAAAAATTCAAGACCAAACCTTAATAACTAGAAATTACCTCTTGCTGAATTAAGCTTCTGAACCAGTCCCCCCTAAGCTTCAATCTTCAAGCTTTAAGTTTCCTTAGATTTCCCCAGCTGAAATCCCTTAGCTTTAAGTAAATTTCCCTTAAGTTTCCCTTGTGTTTATCTTAGAGAGTGAATGAGAAAGAAAGAGATAAAACTATCCTCAGCTGAAAGAAGAGAGAGTAAGTCGGTTTCCCTAGAGTTTCTAAGTAATTCCCCTTTTTGTTTTATTTGACTTAAATCTAAAGGCTCGGGGTACCAAAACGTCCTCGAGGGCAAAATGGTAAATTTCCCAAATATTCCCGCCTAGACATTCTATCCTCAAATATATCTCCAAATATTTATTTTCATGTCTCGATAATCCCATAACACACCTAGTACCCAAATTACCCCTCGACTCACCCCGAGTTCGAATCTCAACCCCGTTGTGACTCTCTGGCTAAGCGCTCCCCAGGACTGTCTCGGATCGTGCTGCACAGACATATCACATATATACAACATTTATCACATTTATACCCCTAATATCCAGATGGGGTCCACATGCTTATCTAACTAACTAAACATGCATCACAATCATATATACACATAAATCCACATATAAGCATATTAAACCACTTATTGCCCTCCAGGCACACTAATCAGGGCCCTAAGCCCGATTAGCAAATTCGGGTCGTTACAGAGGCTGTGTACCCCGTGTGGCTGGCCAATCCCGTCCTGGTGCCGAAACCAAACGGACATGGAGAACGTGCATCGACTTCACGGATCTCAACAAAGCCTGTCCGAAGGATTGTTTCCCACTGCCCAGGATTGACCAAATGGTGGATGCTACGTCCGGGTACAAGATCCTAAGCTTCATGGACACTTATTCCGGCTACAATAAGATCTTTATGCATGTGGCAGATCAAGAGCACACCAGTTTCCAAACCGACAAGGGAATATACTGCTACATAGTCATGCCCTTCGGACTGAAGAACGCCAGGGCAACCTACCAAAGGCTCATCAATCGAATGTTCCGGGCCCAGTTAGGGCAAAACATGGAAGTCTACATCGATGACATGCTGGTCAAGTCTAAGACATCCAGGAAGCATTCGGACGACCTGGCCCAAGCTCCAATCTTGGCGAAACCGATAGACGAGGGACCTCTATACCTATATCTGGCAGTGACCGAGCACGCGGTCAGCGCCTTGTTGGTACGAGAGGAGGAAAGGACGCAGCTCCCAGTGTACTATGTGAGTAAGCGATTGCTGGACGCTGAGTCTCGGTATCCATTAATCGAAAAGCTGACCTTTTGCCTGCTGATGGCATCCCGGAAGCTCCGACCTTACTTCCAGGCCCACGCCATAAAGGTCTTGACCAACCACCCCCTGCGACAAGTGTTACAGAAGCCCGAGTCATCGGGAAGGCTACTAAAGTGGGCCATGGAGCTAAGTCAGTTCGATATATCCTACGTCCCTAGAGTATCCATCAAGGGACAAGCCCTGGACGATTTCATCGTCGAATGTTTTGGGATACCTCAGGAAGACAGTGGTCCCGAGGTCCCCGCAGCGCCTGTCTGGAAGGTCTTCGTGGATGGGGCCTCGAATGAGAACGGGGCCGAGGCTGGGATCATCTTGGTGTCACCGCAGGGACACCAGTTACAAAATGCCCTTCGTTTCCAGTTCAAGGCATCGGATAACGAAGCGGAGCACGAAGCTATCTTAGCCAGGCTGTGTTTGCCCCAGGAGGTAGGGCCAGCGAACTTGGAAATCTACAGCGATTCCCAGCTGGTTGTCAGACAAATCTCGGGGGAATATCAAACTAAAGGAGAGAGAATGGCGGCTTATGTGACCCAGACGAGAGAGATCCTGCGGGCGTTCACAAAGCACTCCATCCATCAGATCCCCAGAGAGCAAAATGTCTTCGCGGACACACTAGCAAAGCTGGCCACCGACGCCGAGGCGGAATTGGCTGGGCTAGTCCCCATCAACCATCTCCCCGTCCCAAGCACCAGGGCCCCCGTGGTCCACACCGTCGATCACTTCACGTCTTGGATGGGACTTCTTATCCGCTACCTGACAGCCGGGGAAGTTCCAACCGACAGGGCCGCAGCCAGGAAGTTCCAATATCAAGTCCACCGGTATGTCATGATGGACGGAAAACTCTATCGCTGGGGGTTGTCCATGCCTTACCTCAGGTGCGTGTTCGGGACTGAACTGAGCGCCATCATGCATGAAGTGCACGAAGGCTTTTACAGAGATCACATAGCCGGTCCTAGTCTATCTAAGAAATTCCTGCGCCAAGGATACTTCTAGCCGACCATGAAGAAAGATTGTATCGATTACGTCCGCAAGTGCGAACAGTGCCAGAGGTACGCGAAGGTGCCGCGGGCCCCCCCAACAAAAATAACCTTTATGACTAGCCCCTGGCCCTTCGCAGTGTGGGGGATCGATCTTGTAGGATCGTTCCCAACCAGGAAGGGAGGGGTGAAATATGCCATCGTGGTCGTGGACTACTACACCAAGTGGGTTGAGGCAGAGCCCATGAACACAATTACTTCCAAGAGGGCCTTGGATTTCGTGATCAACAACATAGTGTGTCGGAAAGGCCTCCCTTACAAAATTGTATCTGATAACGGGAAGCAGTTCGACAGCGCCCACTTCATGGATTTTTGCGAAAGACACGGTATAGTCAAGAGCTTCTCCGCGGTCGCCAGGCCCAAAGCAAACGGGCAGGCAGAAGCCGTGAATAAAATCCTATAAGGGACGCTGAAGAAAAAGCTCCAGGCCTACAAGGGAAAATGGCCCGAGGAGCTGCCCCGTGTGCTGTGGGCTTACCGGACGACCGAGAGGACATAAATTGGCCACACTCCTTACTCCATGGTCTATGGATGCGAAGCCGTCATCCCCATCAAAATTACCATCCCGTCTCACCGACGAGACACATATGACCCCGCCCAGAACCACGCCTTACTCCAAGAATCACTAGATCTCATCGAGGAGATCCGGGAGGAGTCGCAGGTACAGCTGAAGATGTACCAAGGCAAGATCGCGCGGCACTTCAACTCGAAAGTCAAGAGCCGAAAGTTCAGAGCCGGCGACTTAGTCTTGCGAAGAGTCTTCCCTGCTACTCAAGATCCGGGAGTGGGGGTTCTAGGCCCGAATTGGGAGGGGCTGTATGAGATCCAACATGAAATATCCCCCAGGACATACCGCTTAAAGCGACTCGATGGCTCGGAAGTCCCACGAGCCTGGAATGCGGAATATCTCCGGAAATACTATCAGTAGTCAGGAGAGCGTGTTCCAATTTAATATTTTCGTTGTAAGCAATGTACGCCTCAGGGCGACCCCTTTCGAATAATAAAAATGGCATGTACAAAACGTCATAAAGAAATATTGTAAAACAATGATAATCTTTCTCAAGTGACCCCAGACCAGTCTCCGCTCACTTGCGGGGGGTATCTCGGGTATAAGCAAATACCCAGTGGGGCGTAAGCTCAGGCTAGTCCCGGCTCAAACGAACAATGTCCGGGTGATACAAACCCCAGGGACCAAGCCTAAGGCTAGTGCCACCCTGGACGAGCGATGTCCGGGGTTATAAATTAAAGAGGACCGAGCCTAAGGTCGGTCCCGCCCCAGACGAACGATGTCTGGGGGCTACAAATTAAAGAGGACCAAGCCCAAGGCTGCTCCCACCCCGGACGAGCGATGTCCCGGGGGTATAAATTAAAGGGACCAAGCCCAAGGCTGCTCCCACCCCAGACGAGCGATGTCCGGGGGGTATAAATTAAAGGGACCAAGCCCAAGGCTGCTCCCACCCCGGACGAGCGATGTCCGGGGGGTATAAATTAAAGGGACCAAGCCCAAGGCTGCTCCCACCTCGGACGAGCGATGTCCGGGGGGTATAAATTGAAGGGACCAAGCCCAAGGCTGCTCCCACCCCGGACGAGCGATGTCCGGGGGGTATAAATTGAAGGGACCAAGCCCAAGGCTGCTCCCACCCCGGATGAGCGATGTCCGGGGGGTATAAATTAAAGGGACCAATCCCAAGGCTGCTCCCACCCTGGACGAGCGATGTCCGGGGGGTATAAATTAAAGGGGCTGAGCCTAAGGCTGGCCCACCCCGGAAAAATGACGTCCGGGGGTACAAAATCAAAGAAACCAAGCCCGAGGCTGGTCCACCCCAGACAGACGATGTCCGGGGGTATAAAGCTGAGGACCGAGCCTAGGACCGGTTCTGCCCCGAACGAATGTTGTCCGGGGGTTATAACTAAAGGGACCAAGCCCAAGGTTGGTCCCATCTTGGACGAGCGATGTCCAGGGGTATAAATCAAAGGGACCAAGCCCAAGGCTGATCCCACCTCGGACGAGCGATGTCCGAGGGCATAAGTTAAAAGGACCAAACCCAAGGTCGGTCCCACCCCAGACGAGCGAGGTCCGGGAGAGAAGCATCTGATATGCCCCAAGGCAAAGCCGTGGCCTACAACTGATAAAGGGAAAGCAAGGTTCCGAAAATAAACTCAGCCACGTTGGCCCTGGCCGTTGGAGCCAGGATTAGAAACTTGGCAGTTAGATCTGAAAACTTGACAAGTTAATCAGTTGGTCTATTCCAGGCCATTGGAACGAGGACCAAACCCTCAGAATCAATCAGACATGGCAACAAAGTGAAATTTCTACTCAGGGAATAACAAAAAAAAACACTGTATATAAAAACCAGAGAAAGCAACATAGTGTTTTGGACACGTACGCGTCCGAAAAATTTAAACAAAATTACAGAGAAAAGAGGTAGAGGAGACAAAGTGAGGATTCGGGCCTAGGCTTCATCCCCCAGGAGTTCCGCATCTTCCTTCTCCTTGGCCTCGAATTCGGCCCGCTTCGATTCCGGATCGGGGAAGACCAGGAGGTTCATACTCTTGTCCTTGCACCAAGCCATGTAGATGGCCTCCTCGAAGGTGACCTCCAGCATGCCCTCCCCCTCCTCCTTCTCGCGGCGGGATGCTTCGTGCATCGCCTTCTCCTCGAGGAGAGAATCGTCCAGTTCGCAGACCCGGACCTTCAAGGTCTGGATCTCCTCCTTGTCCCTGACCGACTGAGTTGCGGCCGCCTCCAAGAGTGTTGCCCTCTCGTTGGCCTCTTTTCCCTTCCGGGACAAAGCGTCTTCCAGCCCGACCTTGACGCGGTCGAACTCCTCACGATCCGCCCGGGCCTGGGCCATCTCCCGGCCAAGGGCCCCCTTGGCGGTCTCCCTCTGATTCACGGCCGCCTCCAGCTCCAGCTTAGCCGTCACCATCTTCATGGCTAGCTCGGCCACCAGATCGGCACTCCGATGGGACAACAGATCAACCTGGAGCAAAGAAAAGTTAGGAAAAATCCTTATCAACAAGTAAGAAGGGGAAAGAGAAAGATAAGTAAAACTTACCGCAGTGGCCTGGTGGCGGAGCGCCTGGGAGATGAACAGCACGTCCGGGTTGGCTATCGTGGCGTACCGCTTGAGCTGGAGGTTGGACATGGTGTTCCCCACCTGGTCCAGCAGGTCAGCTGCCAGGGGGGCCATGTCCTGCCCGAGCTTAGGGCAGAAGCCCGTTTCGGCGGCTGGCCGATCCACGATCGGCTGAGGGGCGCTGAACGCCGCCGGACGCTTCGCAAATTCCACCTGACGGCGGATCGTCAGGGCCCTGTATGTTTTGCCCCTCCAGCCGCGACCATTTTCCCAAGTCCGGTTGATCAGCCGGGACTGCTCATCCCGCACAACGGACTCCTCCTCCTAGAGTGGGGCGAGGACCTCCTTCACGGTGAGTCGACTCTCGCCGTGCGACTCGTCGGCTGAGTCAGCCTGCCTCATCCGGGGCCTCTTCCCAGTGTTGGCCTCCTCAGCGCTGGCTTCCAGGCCCCTTTTTCCAGAGCTTTGGCTGGCCGCTGCACCCGCCTCCAAGTCTATCACCAGGTTTTGGGCGGGGTCGGAGACTGCAGCCAGCTCTACGGCTTGAATGGGGACCGCGGCAAGGGCTCCTCCACCGGGACGAAGTTCTGTCTCAGACACTTCATTGTTGAGGCTGGGCTCTGGGCCCGTCGCCTCGTTTGCCTTCCTGGAAACTTTTCTGGCCGCCCTATCCTTGAGAAGCCGCCTCATTTCGCTGGTGGGAGTAGACATACCGGAGTCTCCTGTAAAAGCACAGAAAAGGGAGTTAGTATGGCAAACCAAAAAAAAAAGGAAAAAATAAATATCATCAGAACTAATAATGACCCAGGACGAACCCTCATCTATGCCCCGGGCGCGACTCAACTCCTCTAAAGCAAAGGAATGGACTCGATCCCCCATGTCGTCCGGGTTCAAGAAATTCTCGTACTAAAGGAACCCGGATAAGAACATAAGGACCTCCGAGCCTACGGGGACGGGAGTTGAAGGTCTCGTCTCCCCTTCAGCCCCGAACGCGGGGCCTTGGAGTACTAGCCTATCCCTAGCTAAGTCCCCGACTTGGGGAGCATAAGTCAAGATTAAAGGGGAGTTACCTCGCCCCGATACGCTAGCCCCGGGAGTCCCAGTGTTCGGTAGGGCGTCCTCGAAGAGCTCCTCCGAAGTGGCCGCCTCTGTCTGGGCCTGGTCCTTCTTGCGCTGGGCCGCGTCAGCTTGCGCCGCTTTCTCCACTTCTACAATGTGGTCCAAGGCCAATTGTTCCCGGATGACGACGTTCTTCTCGCAGGCGATGCCCCGAAGGTTCGGGATGACGATGGTTTGGGTGGCCGTGAGAATCCCGACCACTCGGAGGTTGTCCGTGTTGACGTAGCCGCCTACGTCCAAGTCCTCCGCGCTCAACCCGGAGTAGAAACTCCTCCGTTCCATGATGAACTTGGTGAGGGGAGTTTGAGCGAAAGGCCCTACCATCCGGGGGAACATGATGAGAAACGGAGAAAAAGAAAATAAAAACGAGAAAAAGGGTCGGGGAAGCACTTACCCACTTGCTGGAAATCCAGCAGCAGTGTAGGGTTCTTCTCCACGAGGAACCCGGACGTCATAAACCAGTAATGACGGATGTCCGGGGGATGCTTCCAGGAGCTGGTGGGAGCGAGGTAGCTACTTCGTGGCTTCAGTCTGTAGAAGCCGTCCAAGGTCTTGTCCTTGATGTTGGCATGCGGCTCCAACTTGTAGAAATATAAGACCTCCGCAGGGGTCGGCTTCGCGATCTCCTGCGTGATGCAAAACACTCGCCATCCCGCGAGTAGCCGGTACGCTTGCGGCAGGAGTTGGAATGGCGCGATCCCCACATACGTCAGGAATCGGACGAAGTAGTCGTGGAGCGGGAGCGTGGCTCCTGCACTGATGTGGCCGGCGCTCCAGGCCCCGAATCTCTCTACGGACGTGTGCGCCCGCTCCTCGATCCTCACCATGCGGTTGTGGAAGAGTTCGGGGGTGGATTCTATGCCCAGATGCTTCTCTAGGAGGTACATCATCCGGTAATTACGGAACAGGTTGGGCACCACGTCCATTTCCCACCTATTACCGTTGGGTGTCCGGGACCCAGAGATGACGATCGGGGCCCTGTTGACTTCTTCCTCAGAATGGAGAGTGGCGCCCGTTGCCATAGTTGATGATCTGGGAACAAAGAAAGAAAGCCAAGCAGTCAGTACTTAAACCCAAGGAAGTCGGTTAAGGTACGGGGGGTCTCCTAAGGACTGCTTGGAGCCCCTGCGGATCAGGTCCGGGTTCACCAAGGAACCACGAGACCCCGATCGGGAACGGAAAAAGAGCTACTAAGGCTCCGCCATTTGTCCGGGAAGCATCCGGATACGGAGCAACCCGAACCAGGCGGCCTTCCTAACAACTCCTAAATGTAATCAGGGTCTAGCATCCTAAACATGCGAATTAAAAACAACAGCCTAAGTTCATATATTCATCAAGAAGGTCAGAAGGACTTACTGTGAGTTGTTGGCCGTAGAAGATGCTGGTTGTCCGACGGTAAGAGTGGCAGAACTTCGTTCTTGAAATGGTGAAGCCGGTTCAGCAATTCGTCGATAGGACAGACCTAGGACGTGTTCCCAGACGGATAGGCAGACGTTGGGGCCGTGGGGAATAGACGACGGCGTAGAGTTAGCAAGCAACGGTGGATGTCGCGGGCGATATCGGACATGCAAAGCTTAGGCAAAGCTTAGGCAAAGCTTAGTAGTTCTTGGAATGGCTTGAGAGTGTAAAAATGTCAAATGAGCGTTTGTGGGGTATTTATAAGGGCCCAAATCCTGGCCTCTGATCCTACGGACAGGTATCTCCCCATCGAACGGTCCAAAGTCATGCAGGGGCATTTATGAGCCCTCTCAAGCTGGATCCTCGCCACCTCAGATCTAACAGCCCAAGAGGGGCGGATGCCAAAGGTCGCCCCATCCTACGGTCCACATCAACCCAAAAGTATTAATGATGGACCCCCGTGCGGATGGGACGTTTCGAGATCTGTGCTGACACACCAACCTAGGCCTAGCGACCCTTGAGGTGGCTAGGTGACCTTTCAAGGTCGAGACCCATCCATGCAGCAGTCACCTGGTGACACGTGTACCCCTGCCACGAAGTGGGACTTAGGTAAACGTACCCGGACACTGGTAAATGGTCCGGTCCAGTATATGACCAACGTCATTGCCCTGTGTCACAGACCCACGAGTTCAAGCAGGAACTAGGAAGACGACCGTGGAGCGTCCGGGAGCAAGGTAAGCCTCCACCTGGCGGCCCCAGCCGAAGGCTTGGGGGGTAAATGTTATCCCCATTTCCTGACGTGGGCCTGGGACGGTGGTCCATGCCCATGGCCTGGGCATTCAAATGTACGCCCGGCCCAAGCCTGCTTGGCACGGGAATATCCAAGGGGCGCGGCCCTAGTCGGGATGGTGGTCCAGGACAGTTGTCCGGGAGACGTACAGAGCTCGGATCCCCGCTGAAGTACATGTAAAACGGTCCCGGATCTTGGTAAACGGTTCGGGCCTGTGGTAAACGAAGAGGGACAAAGGTAAGCGAACCCGGGTCAGGTCCTCCCTATTTGGCAAGGAAAAACATCCGTGACCCTGAAGCCGCCCCACGACGCGTGGGGGTTGTCCCCACTTTTCACCTGCGGAAAAGGCCACCTCGGGATTGCACGCCGTTGTTTCAGACCTGCACTGACAAGTACTCTGACTGGTTTGGTCCCCTGAATCAGCCTCGTAACTCGAAGTGTCCAGACCAAAAGCACCGTTTTGTCGGGCGAAACATAGTTCTTGGGCTGCCCTGCTGGGCCTTAACTAGTCTTGAATTTATGTATGTTTTATCTTTTCTATTGGGCTTCCACCAGAGAAGCCAATAGCATTCACATCTTTGATGGGCCCGGGTCATACCCAGCCCTGATCCGATGTTCCCATGGGCCTATAAATACAGGCGATTATTCACTGAAAAAAGGATCTCTCTTCGACTAATATACAGTTACTCTGTCAAAAAATAGAGAGAAACTCCATTGTAAGAGACTTTCCAAGCTCTACTACAACTGACTCGTGGACTAAGGCTTATTAACGCCCCAACCACATAAAAATCATGTATTAATCTTCTATATTCTATATCTTTATTCTTAGCTAATATTCATTAGTGTGGTTTCCAAAAATCTCGGTAAACACCAATTAATACTTAGTACATAAAGTATTTTTTTTATTACATTGGAGCTATTTTTTAATTTTGTCAATATATATTTTTGAACACATTTTGTCAATATATATTAGATAAACATTAGCACTTTATGTCAACACATTTAATTGAAACTTTCATTAAATTAATTAGAAAAACTGATTTAAAATCTTTTTAATTTGGAAAATATTCTCTTTTAAAGAAAACTATGATAATCTTTTTTTATATATTAAAAAGGGCAATTATCCATGTACATAAATACTTAAAAATAAGAATTAGTCATTTCAAAAAAGAAAAATTAATAGTACATGTCTAATATTACTCATTACTTTCACAAAAATTAATATATATATATATATTTATATAAATGCATTAGTTAAGCTTTAGTTTGGGTATACTTTATACATATAATTAAAACTTTTAAGCTTAGTTGATTAATTTGTGGACAAAATAAACTAAATTTCTTTTTCTTTTTTGGTGGAAGATATATCATAGTTTTGTTTACGGATGAAATTAATGTATTTTTTATATAAAAAGAGTAAATAAATAATTGAGGTGGAAATAAATGGGATTGGTAGCAAAGACTATTAGACATTTAGAATTTATGTGTTCAATCCTCCACCAAGTAAACACGTGTAATACATGCCATAGAATTCACCTACCAAAAAAAAAAAATACACCAAGCAACATGCTCCATGCATGCCTCCAATTTTTTTGCCACGTCATTTTTTCTTTTCTTTTCTTTTTTGTTAAAAAATTGTGTATGAATGGTCATTATTTGTGTCACGTGTAACCTCAGTTTTTTGTTCATTATTAGCTCGCATATTCTCTCATATAAACAAATATATTACAATATATATAATTTTAAATTAGCCTAGAATTATAATAATTTAATATTTAGGGGATAAAGTAGCATTTAAAAAAAATTGTGGTTTCATTGTAATTTTATTACAAAGTTTTAGGTTATAGTAATATTTTTAATTTAAATTATATAAAATTTAGAGGAGTACTGCATTCCCAAGTTGATGGCTCCTCCGTTAATGCTCTGAATATATATGTTGAGATCTACATTGTAAAATAAATTTAATATTGCAATTTTCTGATGCCATTAATATAGTCTAATTGAAATATAAATAATTCTTTTAAGAGAATATATAATGATATAACTTTAAATTCATCTATTTACATATAAATAAATATTTAAATAAAGCAAATTCTTCAAAAAAAACATATGACCTAAATGAAATCTATCCAATTTACGTTTAAGAAAATCAAACATCATTTCTCCCAATGATTTTTTTTTTTGTAAATTTATTATCTCATTATAATCATTACGATGACTAGAAATGTAAGTTAATATTATAAGTTACTTTAGGTGTCAATATCATAAGATATGACATATTATGTGCCATTGAATTTAAAAACAATCTCATTTATTGTAAATTAAAAATAATATTGAACATCTTAAACCACACATAAAATATCACATCTTAAAATACTTAAAATTATCAATTTTAACAACAACAATAATAATAAAAACTCGGTAATAACTAGATTACATATTTAAAATTAATTCAAGTAATTCAAATGTAGAATAAATCATTGATCTTCTTTTAGTACAAATAAATGACATTATATATATTTATTTGAATGTATCTATAATTATTACTATAGATATAAATTTTCTTAATACGAGACTTAAAAAATATGTAACTAATTACATTTTAAATGTTATTTTTATTTATAACTTGTACAAATTGAATCAGTTTTTTTATAATAAAATAGAAGTTATTCTTATACAGAGTATTTTTATATAAATATTTACATAAAGATTTTAGTGTATATAGTAATATTTATGTAATTTATTTACAAATACTCTTAAATTATACTATAGATGCAATTATATCATATTTACAAGATAAGAATTATATAATTTTGTGTAAAACTATAAATATATAAACAAAATTATATCCAAATATATAAATTACTTAAATAAAACTCATCTCCTAATCCGAAAGAGACCACATCCAAAACCTAAAAACTAAAATTTAATATAATAATAATTATAATAATAATAATAATAATAATAATAATAATAAATTACAGTGTATTGCTGTACAAGCCGGAAGAAATACAAGTACCGAATGGTAGCTAGATAATGTAATTCGGCAAGTAATTAAATGGACATGTGATCTTGTTGTCTAAGCTAACACTCATTACTACAGCTTTGGTAGACAAAGAAAAAGACATGTGCTGCACGCTTATTGTTGACCAGGACTCATTTCATGTCCTCCTTTTTTTTCTCTTTTTCTTCTTCTTCTTTAATAACGTCCAAGTAAAATTTACAAAACAATATAACCGTCCATTGATCCCTTACTTGTATTTATATTATATATATATATATAATTCGGCCCATTATGTAATTTTGGCATATTCTCTCATTGAAATGATATTAATTGTTGTAAACAACTATAAATTTGGATAGTAGTGGATAGTTTTGGTATTTCATAATAAATAAATAGAAACAAAATAAGTTTCCACTAAATACACTCTCTAACTACTTTTATGTTTTATATAAAAACTTATTTGCACCATCTTGGCTTTTATCTTTTGTGTGATGGTAAGTTTTTGGTCACCAATCTTCTTATTTTGATACAAATAAGTTTTCTAAAACAAACTCTTATAAAAATTTCGTTAAAAAAATTATAACAAATATAATGTAGAATATAGTTTGTTCCATCTAATGTGTTAGGTTGTTCACAGATCAGTTTGGTCCGATTTTTTCTTTTAATATAACTATTTTTTGAGAATTCAAAACCAAATCAGACTAATAAAATGTTGAAACCAAACCAAATAAAAATGATTTGGTTTGATTCAAAACAACGAGTTGAACTTTATTATTGTTCCAATTTTTATTTTTGAAGTAGTTATTATTGTTAGATTAAAATAAAATATAGGCATATGAACAGTTCTATACATGTAGGAGGAATTGATATATATGTATATATATTGAACATATACGAAGAGAGGATCGAATATTATATACCTCCAGCCATTATAATTGATAATCTCGATCTAGCTTTAGATCTACAAAAAAAAAGAAACAGAAATTAGAATGAGTACACAGCCTTCCAAGCTCTCACTAACTCTTTTAGATGGAGTTACTGATAGTCAGAATGAGCAGTGAGCTTGGGGGCCGGTACTCTATATTTATAGAGTGAGACCTACCATCAGAGTCTCTGCCACAGAGTGAGATATTCTCTCAATTAGTCGAGATATGCAAAATCGGGTAACAAATAAAATTGGGTAACAAATAATATTGACCATTAATTAGAATATTTTGTCAATAAATAAAATATTGACTTTGATATATTAAATCAATTGGTTGTAACAAATTTATTTTATATACCATTTAAATAAATATTCTAACATTCTCCCACTTCGTCAGCATTTAAATTAATGTATTAGTCAAGCTCGACGATTATCCCTGTTAGATAAGAAACACATGAATCATGGTGATAGGTCCTCTTTTTATGGCGAGTATTATCTTCCATGTATTACAATTAATTTATTACATAACAATCTAACTTATGTGGCTATGTACTTAAACGAATAAACCCTATGTTTATTCAGGTCTTATAAAAATTTCTCAAATAAAATTAAAATGTGCATAAATATGAGAAAACATCAAAATAAGAGTTTCATTGATAATAACTTCATTTTGTACAATAAATTTACATAAGGGAACCAAGTCCCATGTTCCCTACATGATCCTTGAATTTATGAGGTGGCAAGCCTTTCGTCATAGGATCAGCAATCATCAATTCAGTGCTAATGTGTTGAATGACCACATTATTTTCTTTAACATGTTCTCTCACAGTTAAGTACTTGATGTCGATGTGCTTGCTTCGACTACCACTCTTGTTGTTCTTGGGCATGAATACAGCAACTAAATTATTGCAGAACATTCTCAATGACCTAGATATGGAATCTACAACTCTAAGGCTTGAAATGAAACTCTTTAGCCATACACCATGCGATGTAGCCTCAAAACACGAAACGAACTCGGCTTCCATAGTAGAGTAGCAGTCAAGGTTTGTTTGTTACTCCTCCATGATATAGCTCCACCAACAAACATAAACACGTAACCGGAGGTTGATTTACGTGAATCAGTACAACCAGCAAAGTCTAAATCTGAGTAGCCAACTACTTACAGGTTGTCGGTTCGTCTGAACATGAGTTTGTAATCTTTAGTACCTTGAAAATACCTCATAACTTTCTTTGCACCTTTCCAGTGGTCTAACCCCAGGTTACTCTGAAATCTTCCTAGCATTCCGACAACAAAGGCAATGTCGGGTCTTGTGCACACATGAGCATACATCAAGCTTCCAACAGCAGAAGCATATGGGATGTTCTTCATTTCTTCCTTTTCAAAATCATTCTTTGGACACTGGCTCAAATTTAATTTATCACCCTTAACGATAGGAGCAGCACTTGGTAAATAATCTTTCATCTGAAATCTCTCCAAAACTTTGTTAATGTAGGTTTCTTGAGACAGACCTAAGATACCTTTGAATCTATCTCGATGGATCTTAATGCCAATGACATAAGACGCATCACCCATATCCTTCTTCTCAAAGTTCTTTGAGAGAAATTGCTTCACCTCATGTAGCATGCCTTTATCACTGGTTGCAAGAAGAATATAGTCCACATATAAAACAAGAAAACAAATCTTACTCCCACTGACCTTCTGGTATATACATTGATCCATGACATTCTCTTCAAATCCTAAAGAAGAGATGACATCATGGAATTTTAAATACCATTGGCGGGATGCTTGTTTTAAGTCATAGATGGACTTCTTAAGCTTGCACACCAAATGCTCACCATCACTAGAGGAGAATCCTTTTGGTTGTTTCATGTATACCTCCTCCTCCTCTAGGTCACCATTTAGGAAGGCAGTTTTCGCATCCATCTGCTACAGCTCTAAATTGAAATGAGCAACTATAATGTCAAGATAACTCTGAGGGAATCTTTCTTAGATACTGGAGAAAAGGTCTCCATGTAGTCAATTCCTTCTTTTTGAGTGAATCCCTTAGCAACGAGTCTCGCTTTGTGTCTCTCAATGTTGCCTAATGAGTCTTTCTTTGCTTTGAAGACCCATTTACACCCAATAGCCCTTGCCCCATTAGGCAACTCAACAAGATCCCAGACTTCGTTGCTCTTCATAGAATTCATTTCTTCATTCATGGCATTGTACCATAGTTCCGATTCTTTGCTATTCATAGCTTGTGAAAATGTTTCTGGATCATTTTCGGCTTCAATATTGTAGTCAGATTATTGAAAATACACAACGTAGTCACTAGGTATCACCGATTTTGTTGTCCTAGTGGATCTTCTTAAGGCTACACCAACAGGCTCTTGGGGAGTAGGTGGTTCAGCTTGTTGTTCAATAATTATAGGCAACTCCTGAACAACTTGATCCATTTGAACTTCAGCATTGACTTGTGGATCTTCAACAATTGGTTGTGGTGGTTCAACATCTATTTGGACTACAGGGGTGTTATCAACCACAATCAATCTTGCTCTTGAGGTGGAGGGTTCTAAATGATCTTTCGCAGAACATAAGTCCTTGGATTGATCACTCCCACTGATCAAGGCATTTTAAAGAAATTTTGTATTCCTTGATTCCACAATCCTAGTGCTATGAGATGGACAATAAAACTTGTAACCTTTAGAACTTTCAGCGTATCCAATAAAGTATCCACTTATGGTCCTTGGGTCCAGTTTCTTTTATTGTGGATTGTATACCCTAACTTCAGATGGGCATCCCCAAATGTGTACATGTTGCAAACTCAGTTTCCAACCTTTCCATAATTCAAAAGGAGTTTTTGAGACTACCTTGGTTGGAATTCGATTTAATATGTACACGGATGTCTTTAGAGCTTCAATCCACAAGGATTTAGGAAGTTTAGGGTTGCTGCTAAGCATACTCCGCACCATGTCCATCAATGTTCGATTTCTCCTTTCTACAACTCCATTTTTCTCGGGTATACCGGGCATGGTATATTGGGCAACAATCCCATTTTCTTGAAGAAAATATGCAAAAGATCCAGGTGCTTGTCCACTTTAGTGTATCTACCATAATATTCTCCACCTCTATCTGATCTCACTATCTTAATTTGCTTGTTGCATTGTTTCTCTACTTCAGCTTTAAATATCTTAAAGAAATCTAACGCTTCACTTTTGTTATGAAGTAAGTAGATATACATGTAGCGCGGGTAATCATCTATGAAGGAGATGAAGTATTTCTGACCATATGAGTCCATGTATGGACTACATATATCAGTATGTATGATTTCTAATTGGTCGGAACTCCTATGGACACCACTTTTCTAAAACTTGGAGGTATGCTTTCCCTTAATGCAATCCACACAAGTATCAAAATTAGTAAAATTTAAGGTATTGAGTACCCCATCTTTCACTAACTTTCTAATTCTATCAATGGATATATGTCCCAATCTCCGGTGCCATAATGTAGAGGAATTCTCATTCATAACACATCGTTTATTGCCAGCGTGAACGTGCACAGTATTATAAGCGGTATTGTTTTGTAAATTAAGGCAGTAAAGACAATTAGACAAAATACCATTTCCAACACATTCAGATTTATTATATAAATTAAAAGATTT
This sequence comes from Humulus lupulus, assembly GCF_963169125.1. NCBI lineage: Eukaryota > Viridiplantae > Streptophyta > Magnoliopsida > Rosales > Cannabaceae > Humulus > Humulus lupulus. The sequence goes on along the minus strand of NC_084796.1, from coordinate 199,024,584 downwards.
GTCTGAAAATGTAAAGGAAAAACCAAAAGGTACAAGTATTAAAATGGAAATCAAGTTTCTAGAGAAACTTGGTACATAAAATGTCTTTTCTAACTTTAAAACAAAACCGCTACTGAAAACTAAATGACACGTTCCAATAGCCTCCACATGTGAGCCCATCTTGTTTCCAGATAAGATACTTTGCTCACTTCCCACTAGCTTCCTTAGGTTTTGTAAACCCTGCAAGGAATTTGAAATGTGAATTGTTGATCCAGAATCAATCCACCATGTGTTAATATTAACATTAGCCATATTAGATTCATAACATACGAATGAAATTAAATTACCTTTGTCGTCCATCCATTTCTTGAACTTGGCGCATTCCTTTTTCGCATGTCCCTTCTTTTTGCAGAAAAACACTTGATGTAATCCTTCTTTATTTCGCCTTGGGAAGGCACCTTATTTTTCCCCTTGTCCTTCTTGGATGGTTTGCGTTTCTTTCCTTGGGTGGCCATGTGAGCACTTTCACCTTGTTCCTGTAGGAGCCTTGCTTCTTCTTGAGCACACATGGTTATCAGTTCATTGATACTCCATTTGTCCTTATGTGTGTTGTAGGAAATTTTGAAAGGCCCGTATTGAGGTGGAAGATTGTTAAGGATGTAGTGGACTAGGAAGGTTTCAGGAATAACTACATCGAGCTTCTTCAGTTGAGCAGAAATGTCCCTCATCTTTGAGATATATTCTCTAACTCCTTTGGCACCAATGGGCTTTGTGGATGAGAACTGGTGGATGAGGTTGTTGTAAAGTGGTTTGTCTGAAGTGTCGAACTGCTCATTGATCAGTTTGATCAAGTCTTTGACTTTCTCAGGTTGCTCCACCGATCCACGCATTCCCAGGGGGATCTTGGACATAATGAACATGATGCTAAGGTGATTGGATCGCTCCCATTTTTCATATAGTTCGATCTCAGCAGCAGTGCTAGTCGCAGTGATTGCAGTAGGTTCGTTCTTCCTTATTGCGTAGTCCATGTTGGCGCAGCCTAAATGAAGAAGAACTTGTTCTTTCTAGATTTTGAAATTGTCACCCCTAAGCTCAGGAATTTCGGTAAGGATTTCAGCGAAACTAGAGGAGGATGAAGAAGCTGCATGAATAGGATTACAAACTTAGATTTTTAAAGATTGATGCTTAATGAAGTCATGTTTTACCCATGTATAACATGCTGACTGATGAAATTTTATAAAACAAAAATTGCCCGTGGGCTAAATTTTTAATTTAATACAATTGGATGTATGGGATGATAGATTATTCAAATGAATTATTTGGGATAAATTAAGGTTTGATACTTCTATCTTTATTAAACTTTATGATAAAACTATTAAATTAATTATCATAACTCCTGTGGGTAAATTAAGAAAATTAATTTAATATATTATCCTAATTAATTATATAAATATAATAAAATCCTTGTGGGGTAACATTATTATATCTATATAATCAATCACAATTTATGTCCATTATATGATCCTTTCAAATTAATATATAATTTTATATAATTGAAGATGTTGTGGCTACTCCCTAATTATTTAAAATTATATGGTTTACTAGACATTATATTTTAGGCTCTAGGAAGACCTAAGAACAATTTCGTTATAACATAATAGGCAATCACAGAGAGTAGTGCTCCTAGTGTGGTCATTCGAAGATCATTAAAAACCGTTCTAGATTGAGCATTTGTCTCAATTTCATGCGTTCGTATGTCAACCACAAAATTGTTTATGAAATATTCACAATTTTATTCACCTTAAATGTTTTATGAATATTTTATGAATATTAATGTGCTAAATATTATTCAACCTATCTTAATGTTTGAATATAATCTAACTATATCTAGCAAAATTATGGAATATACAACGTATTTAAAATTATAAAATCATACATATAAAATTAAAGATAATTATACTTAGAATAAATTTGCATGAATAATAACAAAATAATCATAAAAATTAGCATAATTAACTATATGTACAAAAATAAATACAATAATTCCATATATATACTTAATGGCAGAAAAATCTATGCTAAATAAGACAATAAAATTATTTAATGATTTGATGAATTAATAAAATAATTGCACAAACTTAATTGTAAAACAAAAAGTAATTACATTCTTAAAATAGAACAATTATTTAATATTGCATGAATAAAATAAATTTACCATACAATAAATACACCAAAATTAAGTATTTGCATATTTTAATTAATTTCCAAATAACATATAAAGTTCCAAAATTATTTGTTTTAATTAAATTGGAAAAAATTAAAATTAAAATCTATTGTCTAAATAAGCATTAAAATTAAGAAATTAATAAAATTCCATGAATAAATTAAAAAAGGTAATTTTTCGGATTTTATATGAATTTTTCTTCAATTGTTTTTTTTAAAATCTGCCATGGGAAAACGACTGTCGTTTTCCCCTTAATATCGTCATATGACCCGTCAAACGACAGGTTGCTTTTTGGGCTGTAGGCAGGAAACGACATGTCGTTTCCCCTGTAGTGTGTCGTAGTACTCGTCCAAACGATGAGTCATTTCTTCAGCCACGTCCGAAAACGACATGTCGTTTTGGTCGTCTTCTTCAGTCAACTGGGTCATTTTGACCCGTTTTTCTGCAAATGGGTCACGCGACCCGAATGAAAACCCGGTCGAAAAAGAGCCATTTTGACGTCGAAATTCCAATATTTTTGCCCAAAACACAGTGTTTAAAGAGATTCATGGAATTTGTTTGCTTAAAAAACAATAACAAATCGATCATTAATATCAAAACTAAAGTTTGACTATAACCGGGTTCTTAAGGTTTCAAAAGTTGTTTTGAATAAACTTAGAAAATATAAACTTAAGAGTTCCTAATACTCAAATAGATCGAAAAAATAGATTTGAATAAAAAAAGAAAAAATTTCAACTTGAGGCCATGAACGTGTATGTATATGGTCATTGCTTTGTTTTTAAACTAGTTTCTCAAATAACAGATTATTAGAAACACTTACCAAAAGATTTCTAATGCAACTAAAATTGAGAAACAAATTTGAATTAATAATCTCCAATTTTCAACAATATATAAAACTATACATGAATATATAATATATGTGTATAGATGAAGACATAGGCATATCTATAAATCATAAAAATATATATGTATATATGCATATAAAAATAACTAGGCAGAGATAAACTTAGCTCTTGATACCAAATGTTAGATTAAAATAAAATATAGGCATGTATATAAAATTCTATACATGTTGGCGGAATTGATATATATATATAGATTGAACATATACGAAGAGATGATCGAATATTGTATACCTCCAGCCATTGCAATTGATAGTCTCGATCTAGCTTTAGATCTACAAAAGAAAAGAAACATAAATTAGAACGAGTATACAGCCGTCCAATCTCTCACTAACTCTTTTAGATGGAATTACTGATAGTCAGAATGAGTAGTGAGCTTGGGGACCGGTATTCTATATATATAGAGTGAGACCTACCATCATAGTCTCTGCCATAGATTGAGATATTCTCTCAATCAGTTGGGATATGCAAAATCGGGTAACAAACAAAATCGGATAGCAAATAATGTTGAACACTAATTAGAATATTTTGTCAATAAATAAGATATTGACTTTGATATATTAAATCAATTAGTGCTAACAAATTGATTTTATATACCATTTAAATAAATATTCTAACAATTGTTCCATATTTTACTTTTCAAAATAAGTGATTTATTTAACCTAACAAGCCCATAACACAAATAACAATAAAATACATTATCAAAATATGACATATAGTTCATAATTGTTTAGTGTTGGGTTTTATGTCCTTATAAAATTATGTCGGACATGTAACACAATTTTATATTGTCAATAAAAGAAGTAAAAATCATTAGTTTGACAGTCGTGTTGTTTGCTTGTTTTATTACATGATTATTGGAATAACACAAACATTTATAAAATATCGAACATATAAATAAGGTCATAGTGGATTATAATTGTAATTATATGTTCAAAAGAATGAGTCCTAAGATTAAGTTAGTGCATTGGATTTTCACTGATCTGGTATTCTACGATATGATCTACTTACACATTGGGTGTGTGATGTCTTATCCAAGGCACTTGTAATGTCCAAGATTTTTAAAACTCGATAATGCGGAAATATAAACGTTTTCATGTAACAAAATATCTCAAAAACCCGTATAAAAAAACTTTTTAAAAGTCGTATGGCCATACTTAATATTTAATACAAACATAGTTTATAAAGAGTAGACTGAGCCTAGTTTATGAAAATAAAACAATATTTCCAAAAAAAAAAAAACTTCCCAAAAAGGTCGGTCCACATGTACATCCACAAAGTAGACTCCAGCGCTCACTGCTCTGCTTTGCCCTTGTTCTTACCTATAATAGGAAACAACTAGGTAAGCGAAAACGCTTAGTAAGTTCAACTTTAAAACAAAAGTATGCAGAGAAGACAGATGGTCAATGACCAAGTTACTATCCACTGATAACTATAGCTCACAAAATTAGGGTTCCGGATCCATCCGGACCCTATGCAATCAATTTCAAGAACGCAAAAGTATCCTGGCAAACTTATGGTTATGCTTGATAACCAATGACAAACTATTTCATATAAACAGATAAATCCCTGCACTTAGAAAATCCCAGAGCAAGCAGATATAATATGTCACAATATAATTCGAGACCAACGCTCGACAATTTCCAACAATTCAGGCGTATCACGCCCTCCAACCATTTTGCTAATCAGTAGGGGAGAACGGAGTCTCAACACTAAGATCTAGCTAATAAATATCCCAATCAAGGGTAACTATCGAGTTACCTAGGGCATCATTACTTATCCAAGAGTAAATCCCTCACAAGGGTAACCATTAAGTTACCTAGGGCATCGCTACTTATCCAAGAGTGTAATCGAAGTTACACGGGTTTATAGAGTCTTCTGTGTTAATGAGTGGTGCTGGTGAGTAGTTGCCCCTAGGGTGTTCAGCCTCACTCAAACTTGGAAATCCCTAGTATCTCTAGGCACTCTCACTAAATGGCCAATATTCATGGCTACTTTCTACGAATAACTTATCAGAGCACTTGCTAGGGTTCTAACCGTTCAATGATTAAGTAAGCATGAGGGCCCCTAGGTCCCATTCATTTTGGCACCCTTAGGTTTAAACCAGCAATCCTCACCTCTTGGCCACTCGTCACGGTAGTAAACCGGACATAAAAAAATGAAACAAGCACTGTGACGAGGATCAACCGTCTCGGATATGACAGATGTCTACCGTTCATATTTTCTGAATCAGCACCTACTGGACTAATGTCTCTATGCAAACTTTCTATGACAGTGTATATATGTGCATATGTCTCTATACTAGCATACAATACAATAGTCGTTTCATGTTGTAGCCACACAATAAAAGTTGACTTACTTGGAGTCCTTAGCTCTTAGCAGGATTTCACCCTCCAACGTACAGTCCAACTATGCTTAGCCAATACTATAGTTATCCATACAGTATACTCAGATTAATTATGACACTCATAATTCATTATTATTATTATTATTATGGGCAGCTTGGTCATTTTCAAAATCATTTGTAAGGATTAAAGATCCTTATTTGGTTTTAAACCCATTCAAGAAATTCATACAAAAATATTTGAGGCTAAACCCTAAGTCTCAGGGAGACCTATCCTATGATCTCGATACCTAAGCTCGGGTATCGCAATAGTATTTTCCCACAATCCGCTAAAATTATTTTTCTTTAAGAGTTCCGCTATTGGCCTGTACTTTCAACAGTCAGTTAAATATATAAAAGACTTTAGGCTGTATTATATCCTAAAATACTAATTAAATTCCTTAATTATTTTTCAAGAAGATAATCTCTTAATTTTCCTTTTATTTTTCTTAAGGTTTTAATCTCTAAAAACTGTTTTAAGAAAATAGCCTAATTTTAACTTAATTAGGAAAATTGATAATATCTTCTTATCTTGACTAGTTAATTCTCCAAAGTCAATTAATCAAGTTTACTTACTAGAAAAATAATTTACTTAATTATTTTCCTCAAAATATAGGGTTTTAAACCCTCTTTTAATTTATCAACTTATCAATAAATCAAATCTTCTATTTTTAGAAAGAATAAAAATTCTTTAATAAATAATTCTCACTAAACTCAAAGTGGTATTTTAGGTAAAAAATGTTTTCAAGACTTACCAAGTTTTTATCTTGTAATATGAACATATGTGCTTTTATCTTAACTTCCCAAAATCTCATTTTTACACTAAGTGTGAAAACCTCATTTTTCACATTTTTAACTACATACTTTGTTAGGTCATAACTTGAAATTTACTTACCCAATTGCTAGAAAAAAATTTCATTTCCATATTTGGTATGCCATTTAGATCTTTGTAAAATCTTAGGTCAAAAGGAGTATTTTTTATTGGTAAAAATATTTTCCAAACATTGAGGTAAAAATGACCTTATTTTCAAGTCCTTATTTTTTTTCAAAACTTTGGCACTTAATAACTCTCAAACCATTCAATATTTTGTTACCAAATTTTACAGTGGAATACTAGGTTATGCCAATAACATGTTCACAAAATTTTAGAAAAAAATTAGTACATTTTCCCTATACAGTGGTTGTCCAAACTTGGTCCCGAAATTAAGAATATGAATAAAAAACATTTTTTTTACCTAAACTTTGAAATAGCATAACTCACTCATTTCTAAATTTTTTTAGTGTTTCAAAAGCTCAAATTTTTGTACTCCATCTCAAAAGTATCACAGTATATTTATTTTTACAAAATCAGCATACAGTGGATGCTTGACCCCTTGGAAGTCACAGCTCAAAACATGTATTTTTTTGTTTTAGGGTTTTCAACAAAACCCTTAGGGATTTTGGTCCCTATTTTTGAAAAATCAACATACAAACATCATAAAAATTATCAAGCAACTACTATAGCCTTAGTACATCATCAATAAGAAACTTTAAGAATTAAATACACAAAATAATGCTTAAAAAAATAAAAATCATACAACAACAACCATAAAAAGTAAACTTTTTACCTCTTGTTGTTCTTGCTTTAGGTTTTGATGTTTCTACTAGCTTTAGCTCCTTCAAAACTCTTTCAAAACCTTAACCAACTCCCCCAACAACATATATAGTTAGTTATTGAAAGATCTATGGTTAAAAACTTTACAAAAGTCAAGTTTTTGAGACTTTTACCTTAGGGAAAACTCTTCCTTGACCAAAGCTTAAGCTTCCAAGCTTTCTTAGTGTTCTTGGTAGTTGAAAGTGGTGAGAAAACTTGAGAGAGAATTTTTATGAACACATGAGAGTGAGAGAGGAGTATATCGTCGGTTGGGTGAGGGTTTGGATAAGCATATCAATTAAAAAAATATCTAAACACTTGAGTGTTTTACCTTTATCACTTGGTGTCATTAATCCTAATTTAATTGGGATTAAAACTAAAAAAAATTGGTCCACACAAGTAAAAATCTTCACATGGCCGGCCACTATTTTTTTTTTATTTATGTAATTATTTTTTTATAAAGGTTAATAAATATTTCCTAAGAAAAAAAGTCCAAAATGACTTTCTATAACCTTTTTCACTCATATAAAGTTTTAAAAACAAAACTTAACATCTAATAATTAAATTAAATGTCTGTCAAATTTAATTTAACTAATCACACAATACAATTTAACCTGAGGTCCATTTATAAAATAAAATACCCCAATTCGATAAAATTAAGCATTTAACACAAAATGCCCTAAAATTTCCATTTCCTCTTAGGTTTATTATTTTTTTTTACCAAACTTTAATTTTTATGAATGTATTTTATGCCCAAAATATATTTGTCATAGTTTTTCATTTTATTATCCGAAATTTTTACCCGATTAGGGTTTTTGTGTCGGTCCAAGACCGAAAGTCTTTTCTTGACCTTTAATCACAAACTTCATAATTTGGCTAGCGATAACTCATGGGGAATAAGTTCCAAAAAAAATACAATATTATTTAAAATAATATTCTTAACTCGGGGAAAACAATCCCGACCCGAGTCGTTTAAAGGTACCCGAAACACAGGGCATTACAACACTGACAAAATAGATAAGATCATATGTATTTTATTACATTAGACTAGACCGATATTGATTATTGATAAGATAAGTAAGTATCGTTATTATCTAATCTAATCATATCACACTGTTGACCATAGGTCAATTCAATCTTAATTTTGAGTTATTAATATTTTGCTAATTGTATTATTCAAGTCTTTTGATTTGTTTGTTACCAGCTTACCCCGCGAACTAGCTCATACTTACATATTGGAGATTTGGTAGTATAATTGAGTCGGAGTATTTATCATAGAAATGAAATCTATAACTTTTGTTTAAGAAGTGAAATGATGATTTCCTTATAGCTTGGTTCAAGTGTTAAATGATAGAGTACTCATTTTTGTAATTATTTTTACGGAAATTTACAAGGAACCTAGTGGGAGTTAAGGATAAAATACCAATGAGGGGTAAAACAATAATTTGCACTCATCTCATTAGTAGATCATCTATAGAGGGTTGAATGACAGTTATGGTTATAACAATGGATAACATATTTACATTTGGTCTAAAGCATTCTATGAATTCAAGAGTCCAATTCTGAGTCTATAGTGAAGTCACGATGAATTAATAAGGAAGTGAGATTATTTGTTATAAATAAACTCAAGGTAACTTATTGAAGTTTGAGTTCATAGATCCATGGTCCCCGTGTCATCTCTTATCAAAATGAACCTAGCAGTCTTGAATACTTAATTTAATTATTAATTATAAAAATATCATATTGAATAGTTTAATGGAAATAAATAGTGTTAAATTATTTATTGATATTTTGTGAGAAAAGAAATTGAAGAAAATTTGAGGTTTTTATTGCAAAGTCTCAGAAAGAGAGTATTGTAGGCAATTTGTACAGTTTTGTTAATATTGATAAATTGGTATGAATATTAATAAAATGAATTAAATAAATGTCAAAATTATAATTGGTTAATTTTGACAAGTATTTAATTAATTATAATAATTAAATAATTAAAATAAAATGGGTAACTAAAACCTATTTTATGTCCTAGCTAATTGCCTATATATAATAGTGTTATAGAATGAATTAAAAAAAAAACAGATGAATTTGACAAGGTAAAAATTCACTACTAATATTCTATACCTTGCAGCCTGCTCTATCTTAGTTTTCTCTCTAGGATTTCTCTTCTCATGTGTTGAGACTTGCTCACACAAACACTAAGTTGGATCTTGTTTCATAGCGGTTTGGATTCCTTGGAATACCTAGCATTAAACAATGACAAAAGGATATGGATTCCAAAGGGTGTAGTCATTGTTCCGCTACGCATCTCGTAAGTACTCTAATGGTTTTATTGTTGTATTTACGAATCTCTGTATGAAAATCACTTCTATTCATGTATTTATATTTTCTATTGTATGTTATTTTGTGCAATATGGATAGACTTATATAAATGAGATCCTACAACTAGCTTCAGAGCCAGTGGTTGCTAGTTTATATGTTTATATACATGTATGTGATTTTTTGACATGCTAGATAGGTTAATTGGATGGTAGCATAATTGCTTGTATGTTTAAGTTTTATGTATATGTGACACTAAATGAATATTGCTCATGCTTTTTGTACATTTATGATTGTTTATGTGTGTTTTATTTTGTTGTATAAAACCTATAAACTTTGTACATATAATCAAAGTTTGAAATTCGCACAAAAATAATTATTTTTTTATTTTGGGATTTTTTTAAGCCTACACGTTAATGGCATATATATGTATATATGTTTAATTTGTTTTAGTTATATATGTATATATTTATATATATAACATAAAAATAGAAAAGTTGCTACTATTATGAAACTATTTAGAATAAGCTAAACTATAAAAGCAGATAAAGAGATAACTAAACAGTGATGCAAAAGAAGAGTGAAATCTTGTGTCATATTTCAATGGGGAAATGACCCCTATTTATACAGATAAATATGCCTTAAGAAAATTGGGTAACTACTCTGAATATAATCAAGAATTAATGCTAATATTTTACTTTGGTTAACCTAGTGATTCTTCATTATTATAGACATCCATATATATAATATTTATAACACTCCCCCTTTGATGTCCATGAAATCTGCCTCATTAAAATCCTTGCCAAAAAAACCCAGTGGGACAAAATCTCGGCCAAGGGAAAAAGAGTGCAGTGTGTATTTACTCCCCCTCATTTCGACAGTCTTGAAGATCCTTTAATCGACACATTCCGATCTTATGTACTATCTTCTCAAATGTTGATGATGGTAATCACTTTGTAAATAAGTCTGCAAGATTGTCACTTGATCGAATTTGATGAACATCAATATTGCCACTCTTCTGAAGGTCATGTGTGAAAAAGAATTTCGGAGAAATGTGTTTGGTTCTATCTCCTTTAATGTACACTCCTTTTAGTTGAGCAATACATGCATCATTATCTTCGTAGAGAACTGTTGGTACTTCTTTATTGGGTGTTAACCCACATGTTCCCCGGATATGTTGTGTTATTGATCTCAACAATACACATTCTCGACTTGCCTCATGAATTGCAAGTATTTCAACATGATTTGAAGAAGTAGCTGCTAGAGTTAGCTTTGTTGAACGCCAAGATATTGCAGTATCACCGCATGTGAACAAATAACCTGTTTGAGATCTAGCTTTATGCGGAATAGATAAATATCCTGCATCTGCATAACCAACTAGTTGTGACCCACATTTATTTGAATAGAATAACCCTTTATCAATAGTACCCTGAAGATAGCATAGTATATGTTTAGTCCCTTTCCAATGTCTATACGTTGGGGCAGAGCTATATCTTGTTAAAAAATTACAAAAAATGCTATATCATGTCTTGTACAGTTAGCAAGATAAATTAGGCTCCTATTGCACTAAGATATGACACTTCAGGACCAAGGAGCTCTTCATGTTCTTCTCTAGGTCGGAAGGGATCCTTTTTCACATCAAGTGATCTAACCACCATTGGCCTACTCAATGGGTGTGATTTGTCCATATAAAATCGTTTCAAAATTTTTATGACATATGTTTATGTTAGGGTTTTATGCCCTAATTAAAACTCAATTTCTTTGTAATCTCATTTATTATCAATAAAAGAATAGAAATCATTTTTTGACTTGGTCAATCACTTTGCTCACATGTGTTTATTTTCATGATTATTTGTTTAATATAAACTTCTATTAGATCCCGAGCATATAGCTAATCGTATTTGTTGACCCTGATTTTGGTCAACTGACACGGAGTCAATATACGCTTGACGTGGATGAAAGCGTTGAAAAGAACGCGATGACGAAAATAATGAGAACACGAAATTTTATAGTGGTTCGGCCCCAGAATCTGGTAATAACCTACGTCCACTTAGATTGTTATTGATGTGAGAGTCAAAGGAGTGATCAAAGAACTAGGGTTCAATGAGTTTCACTAACCTCTGAAGAACAATACAATATCTTAGATAGAATTACTCTAGTCTCAAATGATTCGAAAGACAAAAAAAAAGTCCATTCCTTGAGCTATCTTTCTCTATTTATAGGCTCAAGGGGGATTACATCAATTTGTTACAGATATTCTCTCCTAAATAATCGGATATTCAGGAGACTGTGGGAGTCAATTTCGGGATTTACAAAGATCTTTATGGAAACATCATGTTGCATGCAGAACCATCGACCAGACTGGTCGCAGGTAAGACTAGGCCGCCTACTGCTTATAATGTGCCTTCTGGTCGATGTCCTAGCAGAGTTCCTCCAAGTGTCAGCCACGTGTCCAGGAATCACTTGCCACGTCATCTATGCCAGTTTTTTGGATAACATTTGCCCCCCAAGTTTATTTATTAGGAGCAATAAATAAACTTTTGAGGAAACGACCCTTCGGTGACCCCGCCATACGTGTTTGAACCCTTCGTGCGTTCTTGGAAAAAGCAACCTACTCTTGTCTAATCATGACTTTTCGCTTCCCCAGTAATAATGCGACGGCTATCCCGCTTCCCCATACTTCGAAAAAGGGGAAACTGATGATTAATCCCTTTTAATGCCACAGACAAATTTATATATAACATCTCTGAAGTTCCCTTTTTCTTTTTACACATGCCATTACTCTTTCAAGAAACCCTAAAACCAGAGCTTCCATTTTCTTCTGGAGACCGTCCCTTTGCGTTCTCAAGACTCAGTCCGAGAGTTCCCTGACCTCCGAAAACTCTTACCAATCTTCACGACCTTCTTTCTGGTAAGTTTTTGAATCTTTATGTTTTGTGTTATTGTAATGCATGCTTCTGTATGTTTATTGTTGGGTTTATCTACTTCTAGGTTGAGCTGCTTGTCAATAGAATGTCTTGTGGGTGAAAAAAGTTACGAGTTAGTTTGATAGTTGAGATCATACTTTTTAGGACGTAAAACCGAAGTAAAGATTCGATTTTTAGGCCAGCTGGAAAAATAGGTTTTTCCCACCCTAAGGGGAGTTGAAAAAGCTTTTACGAAAAACTTTTTTCTTTCACCCTTTGATCTGTTTCTCAAACTATTCGTGTGAAATTTTTTAGCTTTTTGTTAGAATGCTGCTGTATAAAAGCTTAACTTTTATACTCGAACAACGTTATTTTAAAAAGTCTTAAAAATTCTCTATCCTCACCTCCCCATTCTTTTGTTTGCAGACTTTAATGCCAGATTTGTGGGGAGGTGAACGACCCATCGACGACGATCTTCTTGCCCAACTGCTCGAAGGCGAAGAACAACCGACCGACAGAGTTCATGAAATCTCTTTCTCACGATCTTCTCCTAGACCTTGCCCATCTCCTCCTCAAATGGCCCGTTCTAAATCCTTAGGCAAGAAAAGACCTAACTCCGAAGATAGCCCTAACTCTCCTGCCCAGCCTGATTCACAGGCTAGGGTTCCTTCGACCAGTGGTCGAGAAAATCCTGCTCTTGACCCTAATATCCAAACTAGAGCCCGCCCTCGTCATCAGAATCTGCCTGATGTCGAGTGGTATTGTAACGCCCTACTTCCTTAGAGCCGTTACTAAGTGATTTTTAAGACAAAACAGTGTGCAATGAACTCGCTAACCGAGGTTTTGAAACAAAAGTGCGACTAATTAAAAGTTAAGGCTGTAATCTTTGAAAATGCGTCATTTCATTAAAACTTCTATTATTAAACATTTGGGATCCCAAAATAAGGTTTGAAAACTAATTACATCTTGAAATAGGGTTACAGTTAAGAAATCATAAAATCATAGATTATTACAGCCATTTTCGAATAAACCCCCAACCAAAGCAGTCGGGCAGGCCAAACATGTACACGTCGCTTCACGCTCTCCGTACTTAGGGTTGGTTGACTCAGTCATTGCCCTTACCTGCAACACAGAGCACCCGTGAGCCGAAGCCCAGCAAGAAAACTCATGCAGAACATAACATATGCAATGTATACAGTTTATCATAACAGATAATCCACAAATAAACAAGTCAATCATTAGACTAAGCAAACACGGCCATGCCGCCCCAGAAACCTTACCAAAGTCCTGGGGTATCGGTTCTCACCGCGAGGATAACTCATGTATCCCTTGGGTCCCACCCTGACTATAGCATCCCATGTGCTAGGTGTTACTTCCGGCCCCGCTGCCGTACCCGGCCTACGCCGTTCTCGGCCCTTGCCGTTCAATTCATCATAATCACACATAGCATAAATCAAGCAACATTCAAACAAATGCTAATTCAATTAAATCTGCACCCTAACATGTAATGCAGTATAGGGCCACGCCCTGCAACCATCTCATCATGCAACATGCAATATAGGGCCGTGCCCCGCAATCACACTATGGGCTCATGCCCTATCCTACGGGTGTTATAGTTTTCTTACCTTTCCAATCAATAGCTTAGATCACCTGACTCCTTGAGCACGATCCCACCTGAGCCTTAGCGCACACCTAGGCACAAACATAGGTCAAAGTCAACACCGAACCCCAAGTCCGAATACCTAGCCTCGGGACCAATCCCGAGCCCCCGGGAAGTCCTAAATCCCCAAAACAAAGCGGCGGAATCGAGCCCCGAACCCTAGGTCAAAATCCCTCATAAAAACCCAAAAATTCACCTCTGTGAACAGTGCAGCGCTACAGCACTCTAAAGAGGGCGCTGTAGCGCTACAAGCAGAACACTCCCCCCAGAACAGGGGCTAGCGCTACAGCGCCCACTGACTAGCGCTGTAGCGCTAGTTGCAGCCCAGCAGAACCAAAAATCGCATCTTGCGATTTTCTCCTCCCATTTCAACTCCAAACTTGTCCAAACCTTTTCCAAACCCAAAATCAAGCTTATACACCCTCCACACTCATCCCAAGCATCCCAAGAACTCAAAACCCAATCACATTCAACCCAAATCTCAAAATCTAACATGATGAACTCAAAAACCAGAAATTCAATCAACAACAAAGTTAAAGGCTTAGAATTCTTACCATTGATGCAATTTCGACCTTGATTCAACCCTAGGCCTCCTTAGCTTGTTCATCCTCAAAGCTTGCCCAGAAATCCCCTAAAGTTCCCAACAACTCAGTTCAAAACACAGCTCAAACCAGCCAAAACCCTAAAACAGAAATCCTCAAGAACTTACCTCAAGTTTCAGATGTCCTTGCTAATCCTTGCCAAGTCTTCAAGTGTGACCTTAAGATTCTTGATGCACAGCCTATCCTAGCTCCCCACTGAGCTTGACCTCAAGAAAAATGAAGAGAAGAGGTGCTAGAACCCCCAAACCGATCCCATAGAAAACCCATCAGTTTTCTCTCTTTTCTTTCTTTCCTTTTTCCTTTCTTTTTCAGCCCCTTCACTCTATTCTACAAAATCCACTAAGTGTATAAAGCCTTATTTATTCTATCTTCAAAAGCCAATTGACCAAAATGCCCTCCCTATTAATTCTAAACCCTTTTACCCAAGTAGGGCCATTTTAGTCATTTACCCAATTCCCGCTAATCCTCAAGTGTCTCTAATATTTTCCCGTTGCTTCCCAATACCTGATAAATCACCAAATAATTATCCCCCATCATCAAAATAAATCTCAATCTATTTCTCTGAATTCCTGTTCATACCTCTAGGCTCGCCCCGAGCCGGGTATAAATTCTTGTCAACACTTTCCGCTAGCCTGCTCACTGGGATCGCCTCGAGTCACAAAGCACAGATACATCCACATACCACTGTGGCCTCAACAATCAACACATATCAATACAGTTACGCCCAATTATGGCCAAAATTACAATTATGCCCTTCTAACACGATCCGGGCCTACATGCACACTAACTTACATAGTCATGCATCTCAGATAACAAATAGTCATATAACATGCTTTAAATCATAACCATGCATTTAAATCATTAAAATCACACATAAATCCCATCATGCCCTCCTGGCACGCTAATCAAGGCCCTTAAGCCTTATTAGCGAATTTGGGTCGTTACAGGTATCTCTCCCCGACCAGCCATGTCACTCCTCGGATGCTTGCCAACTACCTTAGGAAGTATCCTCTCACAGGGGTCAATCTCAAGATTCCTGCTACAGACCAAAGGGCTAACCTTCCCGGAGGTGTTTATAGTGCTTGGTCTAGGTATCATATAGAGGAGGGGGCTACCCTCCCTCTACATCTTTTTATCAGTGGGTGGCCAACTATTTTGGTGTCGCCCCCTTCCAAATTACTCCGAATGGATATAGAATGCTGGCCGCACTCTATATCCTGTATAAACTTAAAAAATGGCCAGAACCTACCCCCCATGAGGTCAATTATCTCTTCGACCTCAAGTCCAACCCTCAACAGTATGGGACGGGCTTCTTCCATCTTTGTCACCAGGAGACAAACCGAATGTTCCTAAGTGACACTACGCACATATCCAACGTGGGGCAGTATAGCAGGGAGTACTTCCTGACGCCGGACATGACCAGCAACAACCTGGCCTTCGCCCGAGGAGGTAAGTGCTATTTTTACTGGTCGATACTCTTTTCATCAGTGAATTTTCCTTCATTTTTCTTAAAGTACACTTTGTCTTTCAGGCCCATGGTTACGTCCGACCCCAACACCAGACATGGTGTTGAGGTCCACCACTTTGGCCAGGATGACAGACACAGAAAAAAGCATAAAGTCCCTGGTTACTGATGAAAATTTGAGGCTATCTGGCCTCATGGCTCCTCTCCATGAAACAAGAGGACCCGTGGTAGCCGATGCCACTGCCGAGGGGGTTCCCGAGCAGCAATCCCCTGCGTCCCCTCCGCGAAGGAGGCCGACGGGGATTACAATCAGGGAACCCACTGGCAAGGGGAAACAAAATCCGTTGTGAACTTGGGGGAATCCTCCGATGAAAACGGTACAGTTATTTTGTTTTTAAATAGCTTGCCAATTCCCTGTCACTTGTTTGACGGGGAGGGCAACTTTACGTATACTCCAAATCTAGGGCCAGACTTCTTCGTGCCAGATAGTGAGTGTGTGACTAATAGAGTCAATAGTATAGCGACCAGTAGTTGTAGCTTGAGTATTAAACTTTGTGACCTCTTTCCTATTTTATCAAGAGTTATTTTTTGCCTTTATCTTATCATTTGCATATGTTTACTTGTGTGCAGATATGGCCACTCCCAACGTCTTCGATTTATATCAGGCCGAGGAGGTAGAAGAAGTTCCTCTGGTTCGGTGAAAGACATCCAGGAGGCATAACGGCGAATCGAGCCAAGGACCTCCTGCCAAGAAGAGTCGAACAAAAGATCCTCCCAAGGATGCGCCAATTGGGCAAACTTCTGCCCAGCCTTCAGTTCCTGTCGAGAAGGAAGCCCCGCCTGCTACGACAAACCCTCCACCTGCAGCCGCCAAAGAACAAACCCAGCAGGACGAAGATCTTGGGGGAAAACTCTCGAACTGCGCCTTGCGAGCGGCCAAGGACTGCCTTGCACACATCGTGAAGTACGATCGTTGTAAGGATGCGATGGCTGAGGCAGAGAAAATGGGGGTCGACCAGATTCTGAACAGGGCCCTAAACGAAATGGCCAGCATAAGTGTTTATTATCCCTTTGGCCTTTGTCTTTCATTCTTTGCAACAGGCTCTGATTTTACCCTTTGTCCACAGGCCTTGCTGACCGCAACCGCTACTCGTACCCGTGCCTAGGCTACCATCGACCAGGTTCGGGAAAAAGCCATCGAGAGGTACCAGGCGAAAGCTGCGGAGGAGCTTCAGGCTGCAGAAGCCAGGCATGCCGGGGAGTTGGAGGCGGTCACCCATCAGAAGGACGCTGTGGTGGCAAAGCTGGCGGAGGTCGAAGCTTCGAAGGCAGCTTTGAGGAAGCAGAGGGAGGAGTATCAGGAGGCCAGCCGAGTCCAATATTGCGAATGCAAGAGACTCAATGAGGATAATCTTGCCAAGGACAAGGCCATGGCTGATCTTGAGAGCCAAATAGAGCAGCTGAAGCTTGACAACGCCAAGAATCTGGAAAGGTATAAGAACGCGATGCTTCGGTGTTTCTATAACTTCTGGAAACACAACCAGGGTGCCAACTTTGACTATCTTTCAGAGGATATCAGGAATGCTGAACTGGCCCGCTGCACTACTCGATTGGCCGAAGAGGAGGAAAGAGCAAGGATCCCCACTTCCCCAAGCATCCAGCCGGCCGCTGGCGCAGAGGAAGGAGGAGTTGTTGAGGATGAGGCCAATCAGACTGCTAAGCATGACCCTCCTGCTCCTGCTGCTCCTTAAGCTTATTTTCTTTTAATTTTTCTTCAATTACACGACCCACGGGTCGTGATGTAAAGACTATCTTTTTTGGATTTGCAGCATGGGCAGCAAACTTTCCTTTTATTCGAACAGTTAAATCCAAGTAGTGATGCTTGCGGTGTAAAAGATTGCATTATAATGTTATAATATTTTTATTTACTATAACATCTGTCCGTATGACCGAACTTAGCATAGTACTTTGGTTTGATTTAACAAAATATGAATTTTGAAAAATACTCTAAGTACCTTAGCATGCTTTCACTTATTTTGTTCATGTGTTTACATACCTCATGGTACGCTTTGCTATCGATATGCCTTATATGCCCCCCAAGTGATCGATGAGCTTTAGGTCCTGGGTCACTTGCCTTGACCATGACCTGTTCGAACATTTCTGCTCGGTAGGAAACGTAATACATGTAATACAGCAAAACAACACACGTAATGAACAAATACTTGTAAAAATAAATTTACAAAGGCTGGCAAGAATGACTGGCTGCGCACAGTCCCTTATAATATCGTATTAAAAATGGACTAAACATGTCTTTACGAGTGATCCTAAAAGAAGGATCTTACATATATAAGCGATTAGCCATACAATGTGGCTAAACCTTTTTGCAAAACTTGTAAAAAGTAAAATTTAATACAAGCCAGTCCTTTAAAAAGGACTGTTCACTGATAGTACTTACGCAGGTGTTCTCCATTCCAATAACGTGGAACAAGATCCCCATTTAGGCGTGCAAGTTTGTAGGTGCCCGGATGAAGGACTTCTTCAATCTGCTAAGGTCCTTCCCAATTAGGTCCGAGTACTCCAGCAGTGGGGTCGCGGGTATTCAAGAAAACTCGTCGTAGCACCAAGTCACCGGCATTGAATTTTCTTTCTTTTACTTTTGAGTTAAAGTACCGGGCGACCTTTTGCTGGTATGCAGCAACTCAGAGTTGGGCTTTTTCTTGTAGCTCATCAATTGAGTCTAGGGACTCCATCATCAGTTGGCTATTCTGGTCCTGGTCGTATGTTATGCGTCGATGTGAGGGGGGATCTAACTCGACAGGTAACATAGCCTCATATCCGTAGTCTAAGGAAAATGGGGTATGACCTGTCGCTATTCAGTGAGATGTTCTATACAACCAGAGGACTTCAGGCAGCTGCTCTGGCCATGCTCTTTTAGTGTCTTCAAGCCTCTTCTTCAGGGTGTCCTTAAGGGTTTTATTCACAGCCTCGACCTGCCCGTTTGCTTGGGGATGTGCAACTGACGAAAAGCTTTTAATAACTCCGTGCCTTTCGCAGAAGTCGGTGAATAAGTCGCTGTCAAATTGGGTTCCGTTGTCTGAAACTATCTTTCAGGGCAAACCATACCGGCAAATAATGTTCTTGATGACAAAGTCAAGAACTTTCTTGGTCGTTATGGTAGCGAGTGGTTCAGCTTCGGCCCATTTAATGAAGTAATCAACTGCCACGACTGCGTACTTTACTTCGCCTTTTCCTGTTGGCAGGGATCCAATTAAATATATCCCCCATACCGCAAAAGGCCACGGACTCTGCATCTGTTTTAACTCGTTTGGAGCTGCTCGTGGAATTTTGGAGAATCTTTGACATTTGTCACATCTTCGTACAAATTCCATCGAATCCTCGTTCATAGTTGGCCAGAAGTAACCTTGCCTTAGAATCTTTTTTGCCAAACTCTGCCCCCCAGCATGATCTCCACAGAAGCCTTCAGGCATCTCTTTCATTAGTTCCTTAGCTTTTTCTGGTGTAATGCATCTGAGTAGTGGCATGGAATATCCTCTTCGGTACATAACACCATCGACCAATATGTACCTTACGGCCTGCCTTTGTAGAGTTCTGGATTTGTTTCTATCTGTTGGTAGCACGCCGTTTGTCAGATACTCCAAGTAAGGTGCCATCCATGTATCCTCCATTCGAATTTCCATACTGACTTCAATCGCTTGTATGCTCGGCTCACTCAATCTTTATACTGGCACAATATTCAAAGTGTCAGCATCTTTCGTGCTTGCGAGTTTGGCCAAGGCGTCTGCATTTGAATTCTGATCCTGCGGTATTTGCTGGAGGGTATACTTCATGAACTGGGCTAGCAGGTCTTTAGTTTTATTCAAGTAGGCCACCATTTTTAAGCCCCGCGCTTGATATTCCCCTAGAACTTGATTCACCACCAGCTGTGAATCGCTGTAAATATCAAGCGTCTTTATGCCCATATCTTTCGCCATTCTCAATCCAGCGAGGAGTGCTTCGTATTCGGCTTCATTATTTGACGTGGTGAAGTCGAACCTAATGGCGCAGTGAAATCGATGCCCTTCTGGCGTTATCAAAATCACTCCTGCTCCTGCATGGGATTCGTTGGATGACCCATCCATGAATAACTTCCAAGAAAGAGCTTTCTCTTGAGGCTCAGGCGCACTAGGCTGTTCGCACTGCTCGCTGTATGGGAGTTCTGTGAACTCTGCAATAAGAACAGCCAAAACATGTCCTTTTATTGCTGCTCGCGGTGAATATGTTATATCAAACTGCCCTAGTTTGACCACCCATTTTAATAATCGCCCAGCCGCCTCGGGTTTTTGGAGGACTTGCCGAAGGGGCTGGTTGGTTAAAACTGTGATGGAATAGGCTTGGAAGTAAGGACGCAACTTCCTTGAGGCCAGGATTAAGCAATATGATAACCTTTCAATGGGTGGATATCTCAGTTCTGCCCCAATCAGCCTCTTGCTAACATAGTAGACCGCTTTTTGTACGCCTTCTTCCTCGCGTACTAGTACCGTACTAGCAGCGACTTCCATGATCGCCAGGTAAATGAACAAAGTTTCTCCCTTGATCGGCTTGGATAAAATGGGAGGCTGTGCCATATGAGTCTTCAAGGTCTGAAAGGCTTGTTCGTAGTCTCCTGTCCATTCAAACTTCTTATTGCCCCTAAGTAGATTGAAAAAAGGGATACATTTGTCCGTTGACTTCGAAATAAATCTACTTAGGACTGCGACTCTCCCGGTTAAACTTTGTACATCTTTGATCTTCTCTGGAGATTTCATGTCGATCAGGGCTTTTATTTTGTCGGGGTTCGCCTTGATTCCTCTTGAATTTACTATGAACCCCAAAAACTTTCCTGATCCAACTCCGAAGGAACATTTGAGAGGATTTAGTTTCATATGGTATTTGTTCAATACATCAAAACATTCTTGTAAATCCTTCACATGTCCTCCTGCCTTTCAGACTTTACCAGCATGTCGTCCACGTATACCTCCATGTTTACTCCGATCAGCTCTTTAAACATGTGGTTGACTAGCCGCTGGTAAGTCGTACCTGCATTTTTCAGTCCGAAGGGCATTACTTTATAACAGTATAAGCCCATATCGGTCCGAAAGCTGGTGTGATCCTTGTCAGGGGGATGCATGCTAATCTGATTGGAGCCCGAATATGTATCCATGAACGAGAGGATCTCGTGTCCTGCGGTAGCATTGACCAGCTGGTCGATTCTTTGGAGTGGGAAGCAATCCTTTGGGCAGGCTTTATTGAGGTCTGTAAAGTCCACGCAGGTTCGCCATTTGCCGTTAGGCTTGGGAACCAACACTGGATTGGAGACCCATGATGGATAAAATGCCACCCTGATGAACCCATTCTCCTTTAACCTTTCGACTTCTTCTTTTAAGGCTCTTGATCGATCTTTATCGAGCAGCCTTCTTTTTTGTTGCACGGGTGGAAAAGTCTTGTCTATATTCAGGACATGGCTGATAACTACAGGGTCTATTCCAGCCATGTCTTTATGTGACCAGGCAAAGACCTCCTGGTTCTTTCGCAAAAAGTCCACCAGTGCATGCTTCGTGGTTGGCTCTAGGTTTTTCCCGACCTTCACGACTCTGGTCGGGTCCTTTTCGTCGAGTTGGACCTCTTCCAGGTCCTCGACGGGTCCAACGCTCTCTTCAAAATCCCTAAAGCGAGGATCTAAATCTCTATCCTCACTTTGGGCAACACCCTATTTGGTGACCTCATCACCAGATTGGGTTGTGTATCAATTGCCATCTACAACCTATCTGAGGTAGTGCTCTTTGATGTTCCCTTTTTCGCCTTCGTGACTGAGGCGTTATAGCACTCTCTGGCCTCCCTATGGTTCCCCAACACGCGTCCTACCCCTGCGTCTGTCGGGAACTTCATGGATAAGTGCCACATAGAGATGACGGCCCATAGATCAACGAGTATAGGCCTCCCAATGACGGCATTGTACGCCGAAGGACAATCGACTACTACAAAAGTAGCGAGTAATGTCTTGGTAGCAGGCGCTGTACCTGTCGTCATAGGTAGTCTGATTGATCCAACGGGGGCGAGTCCCTCACCAGAGAAGCCGTATATTTTCTGGTTGCAGGGCCCCAGGTCCTTAACGGACAATTTCATGCGTTCCAGCGAAGATTTATACAGGATATTCACCGAACTTCCTATATCTACCAGCACTCTCTTCACCATCATGTTGGTCATTTGGATATCCACAACCAGCGGATCAGAATGTGGGAACCGGACGTGTTGGGCATCGCAATCAGAGAAGGTTATCTCGCCCTCCTCTGACCGAGCCTTTTTTGGTGCGCGGTCCTCCACGGTCATCGTCTCGATGTCCTGGTCGTGGTGCAGAGTCCAAGCGTATTGTTCCCTAGCCTTTCTGCTATTTCTCGAGAGGTGTGGGCCTCCACAAATGGTTAACAGTGTGCCAGTCACGGGGGCAGGCTGCAAAGGTGGCGAGTGCTGGCGTGAGGACTCTTGCTCGTTGCCACCTGGAGCTTCTCGTTGGGAATTTCCCGAGGCCCGTACGTATCTTCTCAAGTGTCCTTGTCTAATAAGGAACTCGATTTCATCCTTCAGCTGGTTGCATTCGTTGGTATCATGTCCGTAGTTGTTATGATAACGACAGAACTTGGTAGTGTCTCTTTTCGAAATATCCTTTCGAATGGGGGCAGGC
This sequence comes from Humulus lupulus, assembly GCF_963169125.1. Taxonomy (NCBI): domain Eukaryota; kingdom Viridiplantae; phylum Streptophyta; class Magnoliopsida; order Rosales; family Cannabaceae; genus Humulus; species Humulus lupulus. The sequence continues at coordinate 199,001,799 of NC_084796.1, read as the reverse complement.
TTCTTATAAGGCACACTGGAACTTGTGGCCTGATAAACCTCTCCCCGAGACTCAACAAGGGCAGTGTAGTTAGTGAACCAAGGTTCATAACGGTTACCCTTGGCACATTTATTGTCGGAGGTGGAAGGCTCATTGTGTGGCCGTTTTCCACCATTCTTGCCATTGTCGTTTCCTTTGCCGTTGCTGTTGGGTTTGGACCCATTGGCGGCTTTAGTGGGCTCGGCTGCTTTCTTATCCTTGCCTGAAGGCTTTCCATCTTCGGCAATGGCATCTTCGAGCTTGATGTAACGATCAGCCCGGTCCAAGAATTCTTGGGTAGTTCTAACCCCATCTTTGCGGAGGCTCTTCCAGAGGGGGGAGTGAAACCTAACCCCTGCGGTTATGGCCATCATTTTGCCTTCATCCCCCACTGTTTTTGCTCCTGCTGCTACTCGCATAAAGCGCTGGATGTAGTCCTTCAGCGATTCTCCATCCTGCTGGCGAATTTCAACCAGCTGGTTTGCCTCGGTCGGATGCACTCGACCTGCGTAGAACTGTCCGTAAAACTCCCTTACGAACATCTCCCAGGAAACTTTGCTTGCAGGAGGGAATTTAAAAAACCACTCCTGTGCGGCATCAGAAAGTGTTGCAGGGAAGATCCTGCACCGAGCATCTTCGGACACTTTCTGAATGTCCATTTGTTTCTCAAACTTATTGACGTGAGATACTGGGTCACCGTACCCATCAAAATTTGGAAGCGTAGGCATTTTAAACTTGCTAGGAGTCTCTGCCATAGCTATCCTCTGAACGAAAGGAGTGCCCTTCCTCCTGTCGTGGTCGATATGAGATGTTCTTCCCCCGACCATCTGTTGTACCGCCTGGTTGAGGGCATCTATCTGTGCCTGCACAGCGACAGGAATCGCCGTTGCCTCTATCGCTGGGGGGATGTTCTCGCCATGTCGCTCGCGGCGATCGTTGAGTACATCTCTCAAGTCCTCATCTCTTCTCCACTGCTCGCTAGCTTCGAGCCGGTTGAAGACATTATTTTGCCTGGGCTGCCCCTCAGCATCCCGTCTATTGGGTTGGTCATCGTGAGGTATCTGGCTCCTGCCTCCACCTCTTTCTTCATTCCTTCGACTGACATTTCCTTTGCCTGAGTCGGCTTCATTATACCCATGGCCATCTCTGAATCTTGCGGCTGCCTGTCCAGTTTTCCTTGCAGTTTTCGCCATTGGTTTTTTTTTTCAACGGTGATATATCAAGCTCTCAATGAAAGCACCAGAATGTTGACCCTGATTTTGGTCAACTGACACGGAGTCAATATACGCTTGACGTGGATGAAAGCGTTGAAAAGAACGCGATGACGAAAATAATAAGAAGACGAAATTTTATAGTGGTTTGGCCCCAGAATCTGGTAATAACCTACGTCCACTTAGATTGTTATTGATGTGAGAGTCAAAGGAGTGATCAAAGAACTAGGGTTCAATGAGTTTCACTAACCTCTGAAGAAGAATACAATATCTCAGATAGAATTACTCTAGTCTCAAATGATTCGAAAGCCAAAAAAAAAGTCCCTTCCTTGAGCTATCTTTCTCTATTTATAGGCTCAAGGTGGGATTACATCAATTTGTTACAGATATTCTCTCCTAAATAATCAGATATTCAGGAGATTGTGGGAGTCAATTTCGGGATTTACAAAGATCTTTATGGAAACATCATGTTGCATGCGGAACCATCGACCAGACTGGTCGCAGGTAAGACTAGGCCGCCTACTGCTTATAATGTGCCTTCTGGTCGATGTCCTAGCAGAGTTCCTCCAAGTGTCAGCCACTTGTCCAGGAATCACTTGCCACGTCATCTATGCCAGTTTTTTGGATAACAGTATTTATAGTGATGTAATCATAGTGGAATATAAATATTATTATATGTTCAAAAGAAGTTAGTCCTAAGGTTAGTCAGTGCACAGGATTTACACTGACTTGCCAATCTACAATATGATCTACTTACACATTGTAGTGTTATGTTCTTTCGAGAACATTAGCACAGTAGATAAGATCGGATGTATTTGTTACATCAGACAGGACCGATATTGACAGTTGATAGGACAAGTAAGCATACCATTATTATCTATTCTAGTCATATCATATAGTTGACCATAGGTCAATTCAATCTCAATTCTGAGTGGTTAGTATTCTAACTGATTGTATTATTTGAGTTCTTTGACTTGTTTGTTACCAGCTTATCCTACGGACTAGCCCATACTTACATTTTGGGATCTCGATAGTATAATTGAGTGGGAGTGTTAATCATAGATATGAACATCTATAGCTTCTGATGAAGAAGTGAAACAATGGTTTCCTTTTAGTTTGGTTCAAGGTGTTAAATGATAGAGATCTCATTTCAGTACTTAATATTAGTTTACTGAAATATCATTTACAAGGAACTAAGTGTTTTAAGGATAAAATACAATGAGGGGTAAAACAGTATTTTAGTCCCATCTCAATGTAGACCGTCTATAGAGGATTGAGTGACAATTATGGTTGTAACAATGGATAATTAATAGCATATTTATATTTGTTATAGAACGTTCTATGAATTCAAGAGTGCAATTCCGAGTCTTTAGCGGAGTCACGAGGAATTTATAAGTTAGTAAATTTATTTGTTAGATTTATGATAACTTATTGGAGCTTAATTTCATAGGCCCATGGTCCCCACTGTACCTTGGCTAAAATCATCTAGATAGTCTCAATTAATTGATTTAACTATCAATTAGAGTTATTAAAGTTGACCAGGTCAATTTTGGATAGTTTCACAGAGTTATGTAATTTAGAGAAGAAAAGAGAAATTATGGCAGATTTATTAATTAAGATAAATTGATATCTAAATTAATAAATAAGTTTAAATCGAGGTTAAAATTATAAATGATTAATTTGATAAAAGTTTTAAATAATTATTTAATTAATTAAATCAATAGAAAATAATACATACATAGATTTTAAGTCCAATGGGTTTATAATCAAATGAGAAATTTCAGGAGCCTAAAGCTCATGATAATTTGACCTAGGGCTGTTAATTGGCTATTATTTTATTGATTTGTTAATTAAATAAATGACATAATTAATTCTATAAAATGAATGTTAAGAGAGAGTTGAAAAAATAGTCAATTCACAAATTGAAACACAAGTTTCTGATAGGTTTTCGATTCTTTCTAAACATAAGTCCTTTTCTAAGCCTTATTGTTATTTTCTCTTCTTCTCTTCGTATCTATCTCATGTGTTGAGATTTTCTCACTCTAGGTGATTCTAAGGATATTTTGGAAGACTGTGAATAAAATTGAAGATCGGTTCAGTTTCTTTGTAATACTCTGCGACAGAAATGATACATGGGTTAGAGAAGCTGAAGATAGGACTCTATTATTCTGCTGCGTATAATGTAAGTATTCTTATCATTATTTCTCTTTTAATTCAATTTTAGAAACATGTTCTAGGTTGTCTCATATTAATTTGTTTAATATTAGATCTACATGAAAATAAATAAATATCTTGTATAAGTTTTCCTAATAGTTGATTGATGAAAAATTCCACCCTTTAAATGCTCTATTTGTAAATCATGACAAAATTTTGTTTTTCCAATATCTTTCATCTCGAACTCTTTCTTTAGATATTCTACAGCTTCTGAAAGTTTTTCAAGAGTTCTAATAATATTTATGTCATCGACATATACAACTATGATAGCAAACTCAGAGCCTGGTCTTTTTATGAAAACACATGGGCAAATAGGATCATTTTGATAACCTTCTTTTAACAAGTCTATCGTACCACATGTTGATCATTTTGATATTCACTAAGTCTATCGTACCACATGCGCCCAGATTTTTTTAGTCCAAACCATGATCTTTGTAGTTTAATTGAGTACATTTCACGATGACTTGAATTATATGCATCAGGCATCTTGAATCCTTCAAGGACTCTCATGTAAATATCACTATCTAGTGATCCATACAAATAGGCTGTGACTACATCCATTAAATGCATATCAAGATTTTCATGAATAGCCAGGCTAATCAAATATCTCAATGTAATTGCATCTACCACAAGAGAATATGTCTCTTCATAATCAATACCTGGTCTTTGAGAAAAGCCTTGTGCTACAAGTCGTGCTTTGTATCTTAGAACTTCATTTTTCTCATTTCTTTTTCGCATAAACACCCATTTGTATCCAACAAGTTTTAAACTTTCAGGTGTTTGGACTACATGTCCAAATACTTTGCATTTAGCAAGTATATTCAATTATGATTGAATTGTATCTTTCCAATTTGGCCAATCTTTTCTATTTTGACACTCTTTAATAGATTTAGGTTCAAGATCCTCATTTTAATTTACAATTTCTAGCGCTACATTATAAGCAAAAATATTATCGAAAACTACTTCAAGTCAATCCCATTCTTTTCCTGTATTGACATAATTAATTGAGATCTCATTATTTTTAATATTTGCAGGTACATGAATCTCTTCAAGAGATTTATGAATGTTTATGTCAATATCTCCCTCAAAATTATTAGCCTCTTCATTAGGACCATACTGATTATTGGCTCTTTTTCTTTTTCGAGGATTCTTATCTTTGGAACTGATTGGTCTACCACGCTTCACGCGTGCTTTAGACTCATTAGCAAATCGTCCTTATGGGACTTCAATTCGAATTGGAGCATTTTCAGCTGGAACATGTGATTTTGTAATTTTCATTGGGTGAGTGAATGCATCTGGTAATTGATTTGCAATATTTTGCAAATGAATTATTCTTTGAACTTCAAGTTCACTTTGACTTGTACGAGGGTCAAATTGAGATAGTAATTGTGCATTCCGTGTAATATATTTTTGCACCTGTTTCTTTTCTCCTCTCCATAAAGTTGGGAAAATTGTCTCATCAAAATGACAGTCAGCAAAACATGTTGTAAATATATCTCCGGTCATGGGTTCAAGATATTTAATGATAGAAGGAGATTTGTACCCAACATATACTCCCAGACTCCTTTGAGGACCCATCTTAGTTCGTTGTGGTGGAGTGATTAGAACATACATTGCACAACCAAAATTCTTAAATGAGAAATATTTGACTCCTGACCATAAGGCAATTGTAATGCGGAGAACTTATGATATGATGTTGGCCTAATGTGCACAAGTGCCGCTGCATGTAAAAAGGCATGTCCCCAAGCTGAAATGGGGAGTTTTGTTCTCATAAGTAATGGACTAGCAATTAATTGGAGGTGTTTAATAAATGATTTTGTTAAGCCATTTTGTGTATGTACATGAGCAACATGATGTTAAACTTGTATCCCTATTGACATACAATAATCATCACAAGCTTGTGTAGTAAATTCACCAGCATTATCTAGACGAATATCTTTATTACATAGTCTAGAAATTATTCTCGTAATTGAATTATTTGGGCAAGCAATCTTGCAAATGCCACATTACAAGTAGATAATAAACAAACATGTGACCATCTGGTTGATGCATCTAATAATAACATAAGAGATCTAAATGGTCCACATGGTGGGCTAATAGGCCCACATATGTCACCCTGAATTCGTTCAAGGAATTTAGGAGATTCAATCCCAATTTTTACTGGTGATGGCGTAATAATTAATTTTCCTTGAGAACAAGCAACACATGAGAACTTATTTGATACAAGAATCTTCTAGTTTTTCGAGGGATGACCATGTGAGTTCTCTATAATTCTACGGATCATGATTGAACTGGGATGGCCTAACTGGTCATGCCAAACAAGAAAAGATTCTTTTAGATCTGTGAACTTCTGGTTCTCTGTAACATGCGCCTCTATTGCACTTATTCGTGTCACGTACAAACCTGAGGACAAAGAAGGTAGTTTTTCTAACTTACACTTTTTTCTGGAAGCAATAGATGTAATACATAGATACTCAATATTATTTTCATCTATTGTCTCGATATGATATCCATTACGAGGTATATCTTTAAAACTCAATAAATTTCTTTTTTATTTGGCAGATAATAAACCATCATCTATGATAATTTGTGTTCCTCTAGGCATTAATATAATGGCTTTTCCATAACCTTAAATCAAATTTGCTGTAATGACCCACTACTCTAGACTTTTGGACCATTAACGAAACTATACATACAAATCCTTAATAAAACTTACATTTGCGAAAATACCATAACTTTATTGGAAACTTGTAGAAATAAGAGTTACTTTCATAAAATAAGTAGGATTGGGATCCCATTGTCTTAAAAACAAAACATAATTTAAAGTGAAAAGGAGTTACATAGAAAGTGCGGAAAAATACATGTAAAACCATAAAAAAGTAAAACAAGACTACATCCTTGAAAATCGAACTCTCGACTCCTTGACTCCATTCACCACCGATACACATGCCCCAAGCATCCACGAATCTTACCGCCACTATAGCTATTTTCCTGCACATATAAACAAAAAGGAATGAGCCTAATGCCCAGCAAGGAAAAATCTAACACATAGTTCATATACATAATTTCATAAGAACATAAAAACTTAACATAACACTTATTACATACACATACTATAATGGCCATTATTACTTGGTGTCCCATAGACTAATCAAGTCATATGCCCATTAGATTAGTGGGGTCCTACTAGCTAAGTAGGTCATATGCCCATAATCTATTTGGGGTCTTGTTAGTCATATGGGTCATATGCTCAAGCCTACAAACATACATATTCATAACATATTTTATAACATATTTCATAACATAAAACATAAGATAACATAAGCATAAAACATATAGATTCTATCCTATTTTCCTTACTAAAGTTACCGGGATAAGAGGACAGCGTTGGGACTTTTGGAACACTCCTAAAACCATATATAACAGGGTGAGTAGATTGAAGAAAAAGTAATGAAAAGAATGGAAGGAATGGAATGACTAAACCTTTGAGAAACATACTTACCAAAAACTTATGAACAAGTTCTTAGATTTCCTAACCAAAATAAGAATAAGGTTAGAAGACTGAGTAGAAGACTATGAGAAGGAAAAATAATATAAAACCAATGAACTAGAGAGTGTGGAAATACCTTGAAGACTTGTAGACCAATCTAAACCTCGAACCGAAATACTATGAAATCTTACTTCCCAAAGTGTTTGATAAGCTTTTGATTCCCCAACCCAGGTGTTTACACTCTCACACTCACTTAGCACTTGCAGCTTTTGAATTTAGAGCAAAAGATGAATAATGGCTGGGTACTAGGTCCTATTTATAGAGTTTAGGAATGAAAGGATCTAAATTTTACTTGAATAAAAATAATAGCTTTTTAGGTGAAAATAATTTGAATAGTCGTTCAGCAGAGGCTGAAGACTCGTTCAAAAAGGTGCTGGACTTATCAAGAAGTTGAATGACTGAAAGGAAAAAGAATTCAAAAACTTTTGAAATATACTGAAGGAGGCGATATATTGCCCCCTGTAGGCGATATATTGCCCCCTGTAGGCGATATATCGCTTGGGCCAGTATGCCCGAGGCTATCGTGCATCGTCTCGTGTTTTCCGTATCTATGTGCTGCGATATATCGCCCCCTATAGCTGCGATATATCGGCACACGCTGATTAATTAAACACGAAATTACACATTTTTAGCTAAGTTTGAATGGAGTAAATAGCCTTGACTAAGCCCTCAACGTATTCAAAGCTGCTGACTGGCCTTATCGCATTCAAACTTTGACCCTTATTAAATTTAATCCTCAAAATACTTAATCTTTAATCATCCATACATAACATGTGCTTAAAATCCTATTGGTCCTTATCTAAACCTTATAGTATAATAAATGCCATCCTTAATATCAGTCATATAATCAAACCTTAGGTTAACATTAATATTCTTAAACTATAGGTTAAACTTAGAAAATCTACAAGTACTACTATGAGTGTCCAAATAATTCCCGGTCTGAACCAAAAATCTACAGTTACAAAGATAATGCTATGAATACTATAATACTACTATCTAACTAGCTAAGTAAAGTTTTTGGACTCTACATTTGCACTGCCTGATATTGTATTAACATTTGCCTCCATTCTTGTTAACTTTGAAAAATATTTATCGCTTCTAATTATTGTATGAGTTGTTGCATTGTTCGCTAAACATATATCTTCACCATCATTCTTGGAATCAAGTAAGGGATGAGAAATTTCCATTTATTTGTTAACAAAAAAAAAAAAACATAATAAGTTCTAAATAGAAATACTTAAACATAAGTCCATAAAATTAACATACCAAACTAAAGTACTTAAAACAAAATAAATAATGGACAAATATGTCAAACATGACCAAATAAAATAACTCCAATTATAGACTTTCTCATCGCCAGTAGAAATATTCATATTTCCATTGATGAGATCATCAGCAAAAGAATCAGCAACATCCAAGTTTGTAAAATCCAAGGATTCATTGAGGAGGTCATCATCTTGATAGGCAAAGTTTGCTTCTATATTTCTCTTCTTCTCCTTCAAAGAGGCTTGATAAAGATAAACAAGATTTTTGGACGTACGACAAGTGCGTGACCAATGTCCTTTCATACTGCACCTGAAACATAAGTTTTCATAAGTTTGTTGATTATTATTTTGTGGATTCTTTCCCTTATGTTCATTGCTTGTGGTTTTAAGCGAAGTAGAGGAGTTGTTATTATAACCACCATGTTGCCAAACATTACTTCGACCCTTACTATGTCTGCATCCACGTCCATGATCATGACTTTGGCTTTGATTATGGTCACGACCACGACCACGATTGTCGTATGTTATAGCATTCACTTCAGGGAAAGGGCCAGACCTAGTTGGGCGAGATACATGATTTTTCATCAAAAGTTCATTATTTTGTTATGCTACTAGAAGACACGAAATCAATTTTGAGTACTTTTTAAAACCTTGTCCTCTGTATTGCTACTGTAGGAGCACATTTGAGACATGAAAAGTAGAATATGTTTTTTCTAACATATTATTGTCAGTAATCTTTTCTCTAGAAAATTTTAATTTAGAAGTTATTTTAATCATTGCAGAGTTAGAATCACTTACTGATTTAAAATCTTGCAACCTCAGATGCAACCATTCATATTGAGCATTTGACAGTATGACATTTTTTTGGTGGTCATATCTTTCTTCAAAATTTTTCCAGAGAGTAAGAGGATCTCTTATCGTCAGATATTCAGATTTTAACCTCTCATGGAGATGGCGACGAAGAAAATAATAGCCTTCGCCTTATTTTGGCTTGATGCTTCATTTTTATCTTTGATGGTGTCTCCAAGACCCTTAGCATCCAAGTTGATTTCAGTATCAAGAATCCATGATAAGTAATTTATTCCAAAAATATCAAGTCGAGTTTTGTGAGATTTTCCATGAAGAAAACTATCATAGAATAATATTCAAAGTATTAGAAAAAATAAAAATTTGAGAAATTATATTGTAAACACTATTAAGAAATAAAGTGGTAAGTGTGATGTACCAAATAATTTTTTCTTGACTAATAAAATTGAATCTCTAATAGCAAAAAGGAGAACAGGTGAACTAAAAAAATATAGGTAATATTAATATTAATTTAAAGCATAACATATATATAAGTTCACACATATATTAACACATATAATTCTAATAAGGTAATACAATTCTAATAAGGTATCGTTTAATAAGGTGATAACATGACTAGTAATTGTATAAGCAATTCATAATTATTAAATGAATTATAATAAAAATAATTATGAAAAGAATAATAATAACGTGTACCAAATCATATAAGCATAATTATTAAGGGAATAATAATAATAATAATAATAATAATAATAATAATAAATACTAAAATGAACTTAACATTGACATATACATATTATTATTCCTACGTAAAAAAAAACTAATAGACATATTTATAATTAAAATAGCTGCTTGAAATTGTTTCGGTCAGAGGAGGATATATATATATGACTATATATATTTGTATAGTGTATCGTGACTTCGAAACAATTCAAGAATTTCACTAAACAATCTTTAGCTTGGTTAGAGACTCGTGCTGATAACGTGTTATGAAACTATAGAGAATAAACTAAAACATAAAAGCAGAGAAATGGATAAATAAACGGTAATGCAAAAGAAGAGTGAAATCTTGTGTCACATTTCAATGGGGAAAAAACCCCTATTTATACAGATAAATATGCCCTAAGGAAATCGGGTAATTACTCTGAATACAATCAAGAATTAATACTGATATTTTAATTTGGCTAACCTAGTGATTCTTCATTATTGTGGACATCCATATATAAAATATTTATAACAGCTGCGCGAAATTTATTTTCTTTTGAAAATTTATATGGTAAACATTATATATATTATTATGAGATAAATTAAAAAAAAAATGACTACCGCATTTTTTTTTTTTTTGGAAAGTATGTATATATATATAGGACAATTCTTCTATAGGGGCTTCACTTTAAGCCTTACCGATGGGGATCTCAGTGTTTTAGGACCCGTGAATAGTTTTCGGCATGATTTTTTATGACCGTGTATATTGTAACTATTTAGAGCATCCTGCAAATTTTTAGAAAATTCCGAATAGTTTACAGTACCGAAAACTAGGTTCAAACATTTTACTTTCCACGCTCATAAAAAAAAATTAGTCACGTGTGCAACAACATGTTTGAACTTAGTTTTAGTTACTGTAAACTATTCGGAATTTTCTGAAAATTTTCAGGATGCTCTAAATAGCTACAATATACACGGTCATAAAAAAATCGCACCGAAAAATGTTCATGGGTCGAGAACACTGAGAGCCCCACCGGTAGGGCTTAAAGTGAAGCTCCTATAGGAGAATTCCCCTATATATATTAATTAACATATATTTTATATATGGAGATTAATTAATATATTTGGTAAACAAATTTATATATGGAGGGCTTTAAAAAAATAATTTATTTTAGAATTGTATTATTAATTAATTAATAAATGATATATTTTTGTGCAAGTCAACATTTTTTTTTTGTAATTTTTTTCTAATAAGAATTATTTTTTTCAAAATGGGAATAATTGAATTAATTTTTTGTTTGATTAATATTTTAAGATTCATTGAATTAAAATTAATTATGATTGATTAATTAATTGATTTCATGAAATTGATTGATTAATTTGTTTTAGCGATTCATTTATTTTGGTAATAAATGTGTACATGCATGTATTAGTAACATGCCATATAGATTGTATGCTAGACCCATCCAATTAACTAACATGTCATGCATTATTATAATTGTCATTTTTGCAAATTTGTGCTTAGATGATGGGCTTATAGAGATGGCCCATTATTTTAGATAATTGTTAAGGCCCATTTACTTAAGTCAGACTTAATTGTATCAGGTTAATCTTTTTAGTTGCACCTAATAATTGACTAGAAACAAATTAATTCTAAGTTTTGGATTAATTTTCAATTGTAATTTTAGAATTAATAGGAACATTATAAACTATGGTTTATTGATAATTTTAATAATTTGAAAAACCAAAGATGGTAGTTTTCTGAAGAATAAATTATTAAAGATTTAGTAATGACTTTTTAAAATCTAAATTCGATCTCCACTGTTGATTTAACAAGGTCAGAGTTCAGTCGGGCCTCATGGCACTTTGATTTCGTCTCCCTACGGAAGGTGCTCACTGGACTTCTTAATATGGTTAAAGTTCATATGATAGATGGTTATAGATGGACCTTCTATAGACTCATCCCTACGGTGACGATATGAATTAAGTCTATAATAATCGAAACCTTGGGTCAAACTCATAAAGTAAGAAATATTTGTGACTCTCGCCTACCGGGTAACCTGGGTTTTCGTTACTTTGATTGAATGGATAGGTAGTTAATAAAATTCTAGGACGTTTTGTAAATTGAGATGTTTCTCTATTTAACTAAGTGAAAATTTGTGACTCTCACCTACCGGGACACATGGGTTCATGGCTAGTTAAAGTACCTAAGAAATTGTAATGCCCTGGGTAACCAAGACCGTTACACCGTGTGTTTAAAGTAGTGCAAGACCTGCTACTCAGATCGTTTGAACATAAATGTGTTTCTAAAGTCATCTAACAGGTTTAGGTTAAAAGTTTTGATCGTAAAATGATAGATTTTCATTAAAATAAGACTGTGATACATAGGATCCCAAAAATAAGGTTTACATGGCGGAAACAACTCTCAAAATTTAATACAGTTGTAGCTAGTCTAAATGGAAAAATACAAGTTTGAGCTCTAGTCCCTGTAAATCCCTCAATCGTGGCGGTCGAGCAGCTGACGATGTACACTCCGCCCCCAAAGCTCTCCAACTCATGGCTGGTCTAGCTCTCCTTTGCCTTTACCTGCACCATGTAGCACCCGTGAGCCAAGACTCAGCAAGAAAACCATAATCAACAAACATAGACAACAACAAGAGTATATAACAATCTTCAATTCATTTAGTTCAATTAATCAGCATAATACAAGTATTAAGCTAGGCAACAATAAACATATACTTTCAAACATATAACTCAATCTGTAATACAAATATTTATGTGTCGGCACCCTTAGGCCGAGCCTTATGGTTATTTAGCTGATCCCAGCTTGCTTAACCTGAGTCCTAGTTATTTAGCTAATCGCGACTCGATTAGGCTGAGCTCCATTCTGTATGCTTATCATCAGCCCCGACTCTGTTAGGCTGTACTTTCACATTACACATCACAGATAAATAATTCACATAATACATATGTTCAGTTACAGGGAATCTTAGTCCCATTCACAACCACTTGGGTGTAGTTTTCTTACCACAAGTTTCGAGCATTGGATAAAGAACGGTTTCGAGCACGATCCTCAGTCCTGAGCCTTAACGGTAACCCTAGTCACAAGTAACAATGGATAACTATCAAATTATAATCCAATTAAATGTTTTGAAACAAATACAAGTCTCTGGGGCCTCGAATTCTACTAAATCGGGTAGTATAATTCATCCCGAGTGCTTATGCTTAAATCCCCGAGCCTAAAAACCAACCTAGGCTATGGTTGCCTAAGCGGGTTGCGACCCAACCCTAATGGTCGCGGCACGCCTCAAGTCAGAGGCACCAGCCTCATGCTCCAAGGGGGAGGCGGGCCGCGACTTACCCCCTAGGGTCGCGGCACCCCTTCAAGTCAGCAAAGCCCCACGGCCTTCTGGGGCACGCGGGCCGCGGCGCGCTCCCTTGAACCCAAAAATCCTTGGGTTTTCAACATCCTTTCCTCAACTCACTTATCAAAAATCCCTTGAAATCTTCAACCAAATCCCAGAATCGAGTCCAGGACTCTTAACTACATAGCTTAGGCATGAAAACACTCAAAATCCTACTAAAATTACCATCCCAAATTAGCAATAAATCATCACTCAAAAACCCAGTCAAATTCATCCTAACAATCTAAATTTCGAGCAGAAACAAAACAGGATTCTTACCTTAGTTTGTAGCTTAAATTCCCCCAGTTTTTCTTTGTCTACTTCTAGCCTCAATTTTCCATACTTTCCTGCTGAATCCCTTAATTTTTCTCCTCCAAAATGTCAAAGTTTTCTTAGGCTCTAAAGAGGGAGAGAGAGATTGTGTATGCGAGAGAGAGAGAGAGAGAGAGAGAGAGAGAGAGAGAGCTGAGGGAAGTGTTTGACAAAGTTATGATAAATACCTGCTTATCCCGCAAGCTTTCTAACCATATCTTGAACTTAAATGACCACAATGCCCCTCAAGCTATCCCAGACCCTTTGTTGCCTATAAGGGAAAAACGGTCATTTACCCCGTTTCCCGCTAATTCCTTGAGTCGTCTTACAAATTCCCAATTAATCCCGACATACCCAAATAATCACCAATACTTACTCGTTACTCGATAAATTCCAAATATATGTCAAATTTTCCAAAATACCCCTAGGCTCACCCCGAGCCGGGTCTTAAACCCCGCTGTGACTATTCTGCTAACCCGCTCACTAGGATCGCGCCATGTACTGTAAATATACCCACACAATAATGTGGTCTCAATAATTTAACACATATAATCACATTTAATGACCAAAATCAGAAATATGCCCTTATAAACAAGAATGGGTCCACATGCATATTTAATACTCATAAACATGCATATAAATATATTCATATCATCATATAAATAATAAATGCCACATAATCATACATTTAATTAATTAATCACACACATATCCAATTATGCCCTCCGGGCACGCTAATCAAGGCACTAAACCCTATTAGCATTTTTGGGTCGTTACAACTATCCCCTCATACTGAGCATTTCGTCCTTGAAATTTACCTAAATAACTCAGGATACTGATCCTGCATAGATGACTCAAGCTCCTAGGTGGCTTCCTCGACCTTGCTATTCCTCCATAAGACTTTGACTAGAGGAATCGTCATGTTCCTTAAAACTTTATCCTTCTTATTTAGGATCTACACTAGTTGCTCCTCATACGAAAAATCTATCTGTAGCTCCAGATCCTCATACCCTAATACATGGGTCGTATCTGAGACATACTTTTGAAGCATAGAGATGTGGAATACGTTGTGAACTCCTAATAATTATGGTGGCTGAGCCAATCTATAGGCTACGTGCCCGATCCTCTCCAGGATCTCAAAAGGTCCTGTGAATGTAGGGCTTCGCTTGCCCTTTTTCCCAAATCTCCTCACCCCTTGCAATGGTGAAACTCGTAGAAACACGTGGTCCCCCTCCTAGAACTCCATGTCCCTATGCTTAGGATCAGCGTAGCTTTTTTGTCTACTCTATGAAGCGAGCATTTGAGTTCGGATCTTCCCAATAGCTTCATTAGTCTTCTGAACCATCTTCGGTCCCAAATACTTCCTTTCCCCCATCTCATCCCAATGAATGGGCGATCTACATTTCCTTCCATATAACATCTCATATGGAGCTACTCCAATCATTGATTGATAAGTGTTGTTGTACGAAAACTCAATAAACGAAAGACACTTACTCCAAGACCCCTCAAAGTCTAACATAGACACCCTAAGCTGTCTTCCAATATCTGAATTGTCCTCTCAAACTGT
Organism: Humulus lupulus; assembly: GCF_963169125.1. Taxonomy (NCBI): domain Eukaryota; kingdom Viridiplantae; phylum Streptophyta; class Magnoliopsida; order Rosales; family Cannabaceae; genus Humulus; species Humulus lupulus. The sequence continues at coordinate 198,986,746 of NC_084796.1, read as the reverse complement.
CCGTCTGTCTGAGGATGAAAGGCTGTACTAAACTTCAACTGAGTACCCATAGCCTTCTGAAAACCACCCCAAAACTTGGAGGTGAATATGGGATCCCGGTCCGATACTCTAGATTTAGGAACTCGATGGAGGTGTACAATATCCCTCACATATAACTCTGCACACGGATCTACTGTATAGGTCGCTCTCACTGGTGGAAAGTGAGCTGACTTGGTGTATCTGTCTACTATCACCCACACCGAGTCGTGTAGTCCCACCGTCCTGAGTAAACCTCCCATGAAATCCATAGTAATATCTTCCCACTTTCACTTGGCAATACCCAAACACTGTAACAACCCCGCTAGTCGCTAATGTTCAACCTTTACCTGCTGACAGGTTAAACACTTGACTACGTATTCAACCACGTCCTTCTTCATCCCAGGCCATCAATATAAAGTCCATAGATCCTGATACATCTTCGTGGAACCCGGATGGAGTGAGTATGGTGTAGTATGGGATTCGTTAAGTATCTCTTGTTCAATACCCGTATCCATTGGAACACAGATCTGATCCTTGTACCGCAGTAAACTCGTCTCTGAAATAGAATAATCCTTAGCCACTCCATCTAGGAAATTACCTCTAACCTCCTACAACTTCACATCATCCATCTGACCCTCTCTTATCCTCTCTAGGAGGGTAGACTGTAAAGTAATATTGGCCAACCGGCCCACAACCAGCTCTATCCTCGCTCTAGCCATCTCTTCTGCTAAATCCTTCGATATCTGCTTCAAACTAAACAATTGTCTTGGGCCCCTTCAGCTCAATGCATCTACCACTACATTGGCATTTCCTAGGTGGTAAAGGATATCACATTTGTAGTCCTTCACCAATTCCAGCCAATGTCTCTGTCTCATGTTTAAGTCCTTCTGGGTGAAGAAATACTTCAAACTCTTATGATCAGTGTATGTCTCGCACTTCTACCCATATAAATAATGTCGTCCTAAGAATTCCCAATTAATCCCGACATACCTAACTAATCACCAAATAATTACTCGTTACTCGATAAATCCCAAATATATGTTAAATTTCCCAAAATACCCCTAGGCTCACCCCGAGCCGAGTATTAAACCCCGTTGTGATTATTCCGCTAATTCACTCACTAGGATCGCCTCGAGCTGTATACCGCAAATATATCCACATAATAATGTGGTCTCAATCATTTAACACATATAATCACATTTATGCCCTTAACGACCAAAATTACAAATTTTCCCTTATAAACAAGAACGGGCCCACATGCATATTTAATACTCGTAAACATGCATATAAATATATAAATATCATGATATAAATCATGCATGCCATATAGTCACGCATTTAATCAATAAATCACACACATATTTAATTATGCCCTCTCGACACACTATTCAAGGCACTAAACCCTATTAGCATTTTTGTGTCGTTACAGAAATAGAAGATAAGCATTTTAGTATTTTTCTTATCTCAAAAACATTTTCTATGTTATGCTATTTCTAAAAACTTGTTGAATGAATGTTTGTTAAGCAATGCGTTAGTTTCTACTTAGTTGATAATCGTAGCTCTAGGCTTCACACCACATACTCTCTCTAATCTCTAAAATGTTACTCTATGATGAGAACCTCATGAAATGTTTGTCAAACATCAACATGTTATTGATTATGGACAAAATCAAGTTCATTATAATCAAAGATATTCCTATTTTTCCTATGCAACGATCACCAAATCCTTCAAGGAGGATTGTTGATGGTGGGCTGAGCAAAGGAAAGAAGGAAAATACTACCAAACATGCTCAATGAGAAGTTGCCTTAAGCTTCTTCTTCGAAGAGAAAATAAGAAAGAAATTCAAACAAAAAATCACTAATATGGCTTAAGGGCCTTGATTAGTGTCCCAAGAAGGCATAATTGGTTTATGTGTGAATTTATTGATTTAATGCATGATTACATGATAAGCACGCTTGTATGATTATATGAATATAAATGTGGTTAAATGTTATACTTGTGAGAACCACATTATTATGTGGGTAAATCTGCAGCGGGCGACTTGAGGCGATCCTAGGAAGCTAGATAGCGGGAAAGTCACAACAGGGTTAATATTTGACTTTGGACAAGTCAAGGGGTATTTCAAGTTTCAGGTGGATATTTAGACTATCGGGTAATGGAAATAAATAATTGGAGATATATTTGAGGTTAGGAAGTCTAGGTGGGAATGTTGGGGAATTTTACTATTTTTCCCTCGGGGACGTTTCCGGTACCCCGAGTTTGGGATCAGTTTAATTGCCTAAGGATAGACTTAGGAAGCTTTAGAAAATAGTAGAACATAATAATAGACCGATCCTCTCTTTCCTCTTTCTCTCTCTCTTTCTCAAAGGAAAAACACATAAAATTTAGATGTTTTGGCTGGAATTCTAAGAATTGAAGCTGGGATTTAGAAGATTAGCTCAAGGATTAACTAAGGGTTCAATCAAGGAGTAAGGTAAGGATTGATTTCCACTTTCTGTTAATGCAATTCTATGATTTTGAGTATGTTCTAAGTGGTTTTTGGGTTTTAGATTTGAAGATTAAATTGAGGCTAGAACCTTGGAAGTTAGCCCAGAAAGCTCTTGGAGGATTGGTTCTGCAGTTGAGGTAAGCTCGAATTTAAGGTTTAATGGCTAAGTTATAGTGTTTCCATGGCTGGGTTTTGTTTTCTTGAGTTAGATAGTTTCAGTGATTGAAATAGGTTTTTGATGGGTTTCTAGTCTAGGTTTCAGCTGGGTTATGTTGCTGGAATCTTGTGGGATGTTTTTGGATAGTTGAGTTGTGGAATTAGGGTAGCTTTGGATGAGTTTGCATGAGCTTTGAGAGTAAAAAATGGAGGTTTTTTCTGGGTTGGAAGGGGTCGGGCCACGGCATAGTTCTTGGTGAGCCGCGAGCCTTCGAAGTTGATGTGTGCTGAGGAAGGAGGGCAGGCTGCGGCATGGTCTGAGTAGGGCCGCGACCCGTGTCTATTTTTGGGAATTAGGAGGCCTCTGGTTGGGGCCACGCCAAGGCATGGGTGGCTAATGCCACGAACCTTGAGGGATTTTGGGATTTTGAGATTCTAGGCTTGGGAATTTAACCTAGCGTGCTCGGGATTGAATCTTTTACAATGTTTGGTGAAGTTCAATGTTTCGGAGACTATAACTTTGTCTAGAAGCTCTTTTAAGATTTTTGATGGTATCCTTTATCTTGGTTGTGACTAGGTGCTAAGCTAGGGCTCGGGGATCGGATTGCCCTCAAGGAGCATCGCTCGTAGCTAGTACACTTGGAAGCCAAAGGTAAGAAAACTGCTCCTGGTTGTGTATTTGTAATGGGACTAAGGGTTCCCTAATATGTATGCTTTGAAAAGGATGGTATTATTCCATGTAAATAGTAAATCAACGGCCTAAGAGTGCCACAGGTTACACTTGCGCACAGGGCGCGGCTCGGCCACTGGTAGCCGAGGATAGATTATTATGCATTGAGCTCGATTTAAGCGGGTCAGAGTCAGTGGGGTAAACAGAGGGTGCGGCCTAAGTTGTCGGCCCTAGTTATTATGTGATTTGACTGTTATTAATGATTGGTAACATCTTTGATTCCGATTACATGCTATGTGATTAATGTGGAATGTTAAGTGTTTGATCATGCTTAAAGAATTATACTCTTGTTATGATTGTTGAGATGTGTTTTATGTTGTCTTGCTGGGCCTTGGCTCACGAGTGCTACGTGGTGTAGGTAAAGGCAAAGGTAAACTTGTTCATCCCTGACTTGGAGAGCTCTGTGAGTAGAATGTACATGACCAGCTCCTCAGCCGCCACAGTTGAGAGGATAGCAAGAACAGAAGAGCTATAAATGTCTGTTTTGCCTTAGATTGGCTGACGGTAGTCTGTATTGTGGAAATTTTGTAAAACAACTTTTAAACACGGTTCCTTTTTGGGATCCCATATGTAAATTTGTTTGAATATATGAAATGTGTCTTTTGAGACCAAAACCATTTTAACCCTAGCATATTTATGGTTTAGTGACACGTTTTGACTAAATGACTTGATTAGCAAGTCCTGCACCTTTATAAGTACACAGTGTAGCGGTCCTGGCTATCCAGGGTGTTAAAACTTGGTATCAGAGCATCCTAGGTTTAAGGGTTCCTGAAGACCGGCTGGACATGTACATTCGCTTTTAGAGACAAGCTCGATTCAGGGTTTCGCTGGACTGGGGTTGATGACCAAGGCCAGATTCCTCTGTCAGTCCTTAAGAACTGGCAGCAACTCATGGCGGATATGCAGGCTCAGTTGCAGAGCTAAGATGAGCAGATCCGTATTTTGCGACAGCAGGCTCCACCAGGGAGTGCTGCCTCTATTGTACCACCTACAGTGGTACCAGTTGTACAACCAGGAGAGGTTGAAAACAGGTGGGAACCGTTATATGAGCGGTTCAGGAAGCAGCAACCCCCAATCTTTGAGGGTGGACCGGATCCATTGAAAGCTGAGCAATGGCTAACCATGGTTACTACAATTCTGGATTTCACGAGAGTAGAGGGGCATGATAGAGTGGCCTGTGCCACTTATATGTTGAGAGAGAATGCCCGCATCTGGTGGGAAGTGGCATCACAGACCAGGGATGTTACTGCTTTGAGTTGGGAAGGCTTCAGAGACTTGTTCAATCATAAATAATACAATGTTGCCATCAGGGAAACAAAAGTTAATGAGTTCGTGGGTTTGGTGCAGGGCAATATGACCGTTACTGAATATGCCCTAAACTTTGACAGGCTTGCGAAATTTGCACCAGATCTTGTGCCTACTGATGCTGCTAGGCAAGAAAGATTTATCAGGGGGCTTAATGCTATGATAGCCTCGGATGTTAGGATTACAACGGTACTTGGAGGAACAACTTATGCCCAGGCCGTTGAGAAGGCTCTTACCACTGAGGAAGCGAAGAACAAGATTTGGAAAGAAAGTGCAGTGAGGCGCGAGGGTCGCAGAGTCCTGCCTCCTTATTCAGGGTCAGGTAGGGGTGAAGGCTCCAGTGACTTCAAGAGAAAGACTCTTGACACTTCGACCGCTGCTAGTCCTGATAGGAGGGGTCGGGGTGGACAGGGTGGCCGTCAGGGTGGTGGTGAGGCATGGCGAACCTATCCGTAGTGTCCGAGGTGTAGAAGACGTCATCTAGGTGAGTGTCAGGCCAAGGCTTGCTTTGTGTGCGGAACAGTGGGGCATCTTAGGAAAGATTGCCCAACAGTGAAGAAAGGTGAAGTAGGAAAGGTGGATAGTTTGACTCCAGCTCGAGTATTCACCTTAACTCAGGCAGAGGCCGAGGCTGGTCCCTCGGTAGTGACATGTCAACTTTCTAGCACTGGCACTCCTTTTACTAAATTGATTGATTCTGGTGCTACACATTCCTTTGTTTCTAGTAAATTGATTGATAGATTGTGTAGACCTAGTGAATATCGGACTACAGGGTTTGGGACTTTATTGCCTACAAGGGAACTGGTAGTTTCTAAGAGATGGATTAGGGCACTGCCAGTGATGGTTGATAGTAGAGAACTTTCGGTGGATCTGATTGAGTTAGATATGGAGGATTTTGATATGATCTTAGGGATCGATTGGTTGGTCAGGTATGGGGCTACAATCGATTGTAGGAAGAAGATGGTGACTTTTGAGCCTGAGGGCGAGGATCTTTCTTCTTTGTGGGCGTGGTGTCTGGACCCAGCGTATCCATGATTTCAGCATTGAGAGCCAGAGACTTGTTACAGGGTGGATGTATAGGTTTTCTAGCTAGTGTAGTGGATACTACCAGGGTTATGCCAGCAGGGCCGGGAGAGACCAGATTGGTGTGTGAGTTCATAGACATATTTCCTGAGGATCTACCGGGGTTGCCGCCACGCATGAAGATTCAGTTTGAGATTGAGTTAGCATCGGGGAAAGAACCTGTATCACGGGCACCATATAGGATGGCACCAGCAGAGTTGAAGGAATTAAAGATACAGTTGCAAGAACTTCTGGATTTAGGATTCATCAGGCCTAGTTATTCTCCATGGGGCGCTCCAGTGTTGTTTATTAAATAGAAGGACAGGACTCTGAGGATGTGTATAGACTACAGAGAATTGAACACGTTGACTATCAAGAATAAGTACCCTCTACCAAGGATTCGATCAGCTGCAGGGAAAGACGGTGTTCTCAAAGATTGATCTTTGATCTAGTTATCACTAGTTGAGGATCAAAGATGAGGATATACCGAAGACGACCTTTCGAACACGGTATGGGCACTATGAGTTTTTGGTCATGTCTTTTGGTTTGACCAACGCCCCGGCAGCCTTTATGGATTTAATGAATAGGGTGTTCAGGGACTTCTTGGATCGGTTCATCATTGTCTTCATCGACGACATCTTGGTTTACTCCAGTTCAGAGGAAGAGCATGAGCAGCATCTTCGACAGGTTTTACAGAGGATAAAGGAGCATCAATTATACGCCAAGTTTAAGAAGTGTGAGTTTTGGTTGCCAGAGGTGACTTTTCTTGGGCATATAGTTGGAGCAGAAGGGATTAAGGTGGATCCGTCCAAGGTAGAACCAGTAAGAGATTGGCCAAGGCCAAGGAATGCCTCGGAAGTGCGGAGTTTCCTTAGGTTGGCAGGCTATTACAGGCGGTTTGTAGAGGGATTTTCAAAGATTTCTTCACCTATGACAAAGTTGACAAGGAAGAATTAGAAGTTTATTTGGTAAGAGAAGTGTGAGAACAGTTTCCAAGAGTTGAAGCGACGACTTATTTCTGCACCTGTGTTGAGTCTTCCTTCGGAGGAAGGAAAGTTTGTAGTCTATTGTGATGTATCAAGAATGGGTTTAGGTTGTGTGTTAATGCAGAATGAGAAAGTTATAGCTTATGCATCGCGACAGCTGAAGTAGTATGAGCAGCGGTATCCTACTCATGATTTGGAATTAGCAACAGTGGTATTCGCACTGAAGGTGTGGCGTCATTACCTGTGTAGGGAGAGGTGCGAGATATACACTGACCATAAGAGTTTGAAATATTTCTTCACTCAGAAGGATCTGAACATGAGACAAAGGCGTTGGTTGGAGCTGGTTAAGGATTATGATTGTGATATCCTTTACCACCTTGGGAAGGCCAATGTGGTGGCAGATGCATTGAGCCAGAGGGGCCCAGGACAGTTGTATAGTTCCACCCAGATCTCGAGAGAGCTAGATGATGAGATGGCCAGGGCAAAGATAGAACTGGTGGTAGGCCAGTTAGCTAATATTACCTTGTAGTAGACCTTGCTAGAGCGGATCAAGGAGGGTCAGTTGGAAGACGCGCAGTTACAGGAGGTTAGACAACATGTCTTAGCGGGGAAAGCTAAGGATTATTCTATTTTTGAGACTGGTTTGCTTCGATATCAGGGACGGATTTGTATTCTAGTAGATGAGAGGATCAGACGAGAGATACTGGATGAGTCTCACACTACGCCATACTCGCTTCATCCGGGTACCACGAAGATGTATCAGGATCTATGGACATTATATTGGTGGCCCGGGATGAAGAAGGATGTGGTAGAGTATGTGGCTAGATGTTTGACATGTCAGCAGGTAGAGGCTGAGAATCAACGACTAGCAGGATTGCTTCAGCCTTTGGGTATCCCAGAGTGGAAGTGGGATGACATTACTATGGATTTCATGGGAGGACTACCCATGACAATGGGACTTTGTGACTCGGTGTGGGTGATAGTGGACAGATACACCAAGTCAGCTCATTTTCTGCCAGTGAAGTCATCGTACTCAGTGGAACAATATGCAGAGTTGTATGTGAGGGAGATAGTTCGTCTCCATGGGGTTCCAAAGTCTATTGTATCTGATCGAGACCCTATCTTTACCTCCATGTTTTGGGGAGCTCTGCAGAGAGCCATGGGGACTCAGTTGAAGTTTAGCAAAACTTTTCATCCTTAGACTGACGGACAGTCTGAGACGACGATTCATGTATTGGAGGACATGCTTAGGGCGTGTGTGATTGACTTTGAGGGATCTTGGAGTAAGTATTTTCCGTTGATCGAATTCTCGTATAATAACAGTTACCAATCCACGATTGGAGTGGCTCCTTACGAGATGATATATGGAAGAAAGTGTAGATTGCCCATTCATTGGGATGAGATGGGTGAGAGAAGGAATTTGGGGCCATACATGGTTCAGAACACCAATGAGGCTATTGAGAAGATTCAAGCCAGAATGCTCACTTCGAAGAGTACACAGAAAAGCTACGCTGATCCTAAGCGTAGGGACGTGGAGTTCCAGGTTGGGGACCACGTGTTTCTGTGAGTTTCACCACTGAGAGGGGTGAGGAGATTTGGGGTAACGGGCAAGCTGAGCCCTCGGTTTGTAGGACCTTTTGAGATTCTAGAAAGGATTGGACAGGGGGCTTAAGGTTGGCCTTGCCACCGTTGCTGTTAGGAGTTCATGATGTATTCCATTTCTCCATATTGCGAAAGTATGTTTCAGATACGACACATGTGCTGAAGTATGAGTACTTAGAGTTGTAGACAGACTTATCCTATGAAGAGCGACCAGTTCAGATTTTGGATCGGAAGGACCATGTCTTACGGAATAAGATAATTCCATTAGTTAAAGTGTTGTGCAGAAATAACAAGGTCGAGGAAGCGACTTGGGAGTTAGAGACAGCGATGCGGGATCAATATCCCGAGCTATTCAGGTAAATTTCGAGGACGAAATTCTCAGTAGGAGGGGAATAGTTGTAACGACCCAAAATGACTAATATTTCTTAAGGGCCTTGATTAGTGTGCCAGGAGGGCATACTTGGTTTATGTGTGAATTTATTGATTTAATGCATGATTACATGATAATCATGCTTGCATGATTATATGAATATAAATGTGGTTAAATGTTACACTTGTGAGAACCACATTATTATGTGGGTAAATCTGCAGCGGGCGACTTGAGGCGATCCTAGGAAGCTAGATAGCGGGAAAGTCACAACGGGGTTAATATTTGAATTTGGACAAGTCAAGGGGTATTTCAAGTGTCGGGTGGATATTTAGACTATCGGGTTATGGAAATAAATAATTGGAGATATATTTGAGGTTAGGAAGTCTAGGTGAGAATGTTGGGGATTTTACTATTTTGCCCTCGAGGACGTTTCTGGTAGCCCGAGCTTTGGGATCAGCTTAATTGCCTAAGTATAGACTTAGGAAGCTTTAGAAAATAGTAGAACATAATAATAGACTGATCCTCTCTTTCCTCTTTCACTCTCTCTTTCTCAAAGGAAAAACACAGAAAATTTAGAGGTTTTGGCTGGAGTTCTGAGAATTGAAGCTGGGATTTAGAAGATTATCTCAAGGATTAACTAAGGGTTCAATCAAGGAGTAAGGTAAGGATTGATTTCCACTTTCTGTTAACGCAATTATGTGATTTTGAGTGTGTTCTAAGTGGTTTTTGGGTTTTGGATTTGAAGATTAAATTGAGGCTAGAACCTTGGAAGTTAGCCCAGAAAGATCTTGGAGGATTGGTTCTGCAGTTGAGGTAAGCTCGAATTTAAGGTTTAATGGCTAAGTTATAGTGTTTCCATGGCTGGGTTTTATTTTCTTGAGTTAGATAGTTTCAGTGATTGAAATAGGTTATTGATGGGTTTCTAGTCTAGGTTTCAGCTGGGTTAAGTTGCTGGAATCTTGTGGGAAGTTTTTGGATAGTTTAGTTGTGGAATTGGGGTAGCTTTGGATGAGTTTGCATGAGCTTTGAGAGTAAAAACTGGAGGTTTTTTCTGGGTTCGAAGGGGTTGGGCCGCGACATAGTTCTTGGTGAGCCGCGACCCTTCGAAGTTGATGTGTGCTGAGGAAGGAGGGCGAGCTGCGACATGGACTGAGTAGGGCCACAACCCGTGTCTATTTTTGGGCATTGGGAGGCCTCTGGTTGGGGCCATGCCGCGACATGGGTGGCTAATGCTACGACCCTTATGGTATTTTGAGATTCTAGGCTTGGGAATTTAACCTAGGGTGCTCGGTATTCAATCTTTTACCATGTTTAGTGAAGTTCAATGTTCCGGAGACTAGAACTTTGTCTAGAAGCTCTTTTAAGATTGTTGATGGTATCCTTTATCTTGGTTGTGACTAGGTGCCAAGCTAGGGCTCGGGGATCAGATCGCGCTCAAGGAGCATCGCTCATAGCTAGTACACTTGGAAGCCAAAGGTAAGAAAACTGCACCTGGTTGTGTATTTGTAATGGGACTAAGGGTTCCCTAATATGTATGCTTTGAAAAGGATGGTATTATGCCATGTAAATAGCAAACCAACGGCCTAAGAGTGCCAAAGGTTATACTTGCGCACAGGGCACGGCTCGGCCACTGGTAGCCGAGGATAGCTTATTTTGCACTAAGCTCGGTTTAAGCGGGCCAGAGTTAGTGGAGTAAACAGAGGGTGCGGCCTAAGTTGTCGGCCCTAGTTATTATGTGATTTGACTGTTATTTATGATTGGTTGTATCTTTGATTTTGATTACATACTATGTGATTAATGTTGAATGTTAAGTGGTTGATCATGCTTGATGAATTATTCTCTTGATATGATTGTTGAGATGTGTATTATGGTTTCTTGCTGGGCCTTGGCTCATGGGTGCTACGTGGTGCAGGTACAGGCAAGGCAAACTTGATCAACCCTGACTTGGAGAGCTCTGTGAGCAGAATGTACATGACCAGCCGCTCAGCCAACACGGTTGAGAGGATAGCAGGAACAGAAGAGCTATAAATGTCTGTTTTGCCTTAGAGTGGCTGATGGTAGTCTGTACTGTGGAAATTTTGTAAACCAACTTTTAAACACTGTTCCTTTTTGGGATCCCATATGTAAATCTGTTTGAAAATATGAAATGTGTCTTTTGTGACCAAAACCATTTTAACCCTAGCACATTTATGGTTTAGTGATACGTTTTGACTAAATGACTTGATTAGCAAGTCCTCCACCTTTATAAGTACAAAGTGTAGCAGTCCTGGCTATCCAGGGTGTTACAGGGAGTGTTTCCAGCTGCAAGGAGACCAGGATCTACTAAACATGCATATACCATTTGACTACCTTATAGCATGAGGACAGCCATGAAGGATGAAAAGCTAAAGCATGGAATCTGACAAGGGTTGTTCGTATCAGACAAGGCAAAAGGATAAGCTTGAATTAATTTTGGAAATAAATCTATTGTTTTAGGACAATGTTTATTTTATTCTGATTTTCAGTGGAGATTTTAATTTCAGTTTTCCTTATTACATCAACAACAATTTGTAATTACTTTCACAAGTAATAAAGTCATATTTCTTTAAATGTATGTAAATTGTGGGGTGGATTTATAGAAAACGAGCTATACCTATTGAAACCAAATGAACCCTATATACTAAATAATGAGTTGTTTAAGACAGATAAACCTAGGACTGTTAAACGATAAAAGGTCAATAAAGTTAGAAATGATGTACCTTTGGCATATTCTCTTTGGTCATATTTTCTATGATAGGATTCAAAGACTAACAAAAGCTGGGCCTTTGAGGGAACTCACCTAGGGTGACCTACCTGTTTGTGAATTTAGTCTTGAGGGAAAAATGACAAGTTGTCCATTCTTTGTGATAGGAGAAAGGGCAAAAGAACCACTAGGTCTGGTATATTCAAATGTCTGGGGACAAATGAATGTTCAAGCGAGGGATGGTTATAAGTATTTCATCACCTTCATTGACAATTGCTCTAGAGACTTATGTAAGTACATAAAGCGTATGAATTCTGAGAATTTGTTAAGAAGTTCAAAGAATTCATTGCTATGGATTTAAAACCAAATTAGGTAAAACGTTAATGTTCTGGCGATTTGATAGGGTGGAGGTTATTTGGATAATCAAAACCAAGATCATTTAATTGAACTTGGAGAATTTTCTAAAGAAACTACCCTAGGGACTCCACAACAGAACGGTGTTGTTGAGCGGTGTGAATTGTGTGTTAATGAAAATGTGGGCTCTATGATAAGCTATTCAACTCTACTGGTTTCTTACCTAGATCATTTATGGAGACATACTACCTAGATCTCATGAGACCTTTTTAAAATGTTGTGTCATCTGAAAGTTGTCTCCAAGACACCACTAGATTTATGGAATGGTTGTGAACCTGGTTTACGTCATTATGAAATTTTGGGGTGTCTTGGTCATGTCCCGAGGAAAAACGTAGGAAAGCTAGAAAAATGAATTGAGGTTAGCTTGTTTGTTGGTGTACGCCCTGATTTTCCCACGGGCTGATTAGCGGGCTGAGCTGCGACCTAATCATGATTATCTCGTGGACATCCCCAAGACCGGAGCTTCCGTCATAAGGTCGTACCTACTTAGCTCGAGGTAACCCAAGGGTTCGCCAAGATTGCCTAAGACCTGAGTCCGGACTCTGAAGGCCGAAGGTCGAGTTAAGTATCCAGCTCGTGGTACGAGCTGGATATGGAGGCTATGACCCTTTGTATAGTCAACACACGCAAGGTAAACGTGCATATATCAGAGTGCACGTGTCTGATATGCCCCTGACTTCTCGGACACGCAGCAGGAACGTGCGTATTCAGACACCCATGACTGGGTTGGGCCGTGCGGCCCATTATCTCCTTACCCATTGATTTGACCACACTTATGTGTCAGGTTTAGGAATTAATCATGAATGTCACAGAGTTGGTATGATAGGTAAGAAGGTCACGGGATGACCTTCTTACCAACTCCTAGGTGCCTTCTCCTATAAATATGGAGACCCTGGGAATTAATGGAGGTTGGATTATCTCTTGTAAAAAATATCCTGTAATGATACACCCAGAATAGAGCAATAATATTGACTAGTGGAGTAGAAGGATTTTAACCTTTGAACCACTTAAAAACCGTGCTTTGAGTTACCTTTCCATTTTCTAAGATCATATATCTGTTTCGGTTCATTATTAGCACTAATCCCTTTCTCTTCTTCTCTTAATTACCTGTTGGCGAAGAACCGCGTAAACAGTTGGCTATCCTAAATGTACTTACGGTGGTCTATTTTATAGTCCAGTAGACAAGAAAATGTTTGGCTCTACAAACCCTACTTTTCTGGATAACGACTACATAATGAATTTCAAGCCTTGTAACAATATAGTATTAGATGCAAAATGATATACTATTGTTCAATCCTCACCAACGCAAGTCGATGAAAATATGGTAGATTTATAAACCACTGATCCAAGTAAAAAAGTTACGGTGTTTCGTCATAGTGGGGGGATTTCTCGGAACCCGGTACCTATGAGATGGATAGTGAGACCCACAAGCTGGTTGAGGACTCAAGTAACAATGATCTGTTGTCCTTTAAACATGCAATGGGTAGGTCTGAAGGGGATTTTTGTCTCAAAGTCAAGTACAAGGAAATTGAGTCTAAGTACTCTAAATTTGTCTGAGATCTTGTAGATGCACCATTGGACTTTATGCCCATGGGGTGCAAGTGGATCTATAAGAATAAGAGAGGAGCTGATGGAAAGGTCGAGACATTTAAGGCTTGACTCGTGGCAGAGATAAAAAGTTGACTTAGAGAAAACTTTTTCTCCAGTAGCCATGTTAAAATTCATTTAGTATACTCTTATCCATAGCTACAACTCTTGATTAAGAGATAAGGAAAATGGACATCAAAGAAGCATTTTTAATGACTATCTTGATGCGAACATTAACATGGATCATTCAGAAGGATTTAAAATAGCTGGACATGAAATTCGGCAAGTTGAGTAAGTCAATCTATGGACTTAAACTAGCTTCGCACTCCAAGAACTTAAGGTTTAATGGAAACATTAAGACCTGTGGTTTTGAACAAAATGTAGATGACCCCTGTGTTTAAAAAACTTAAGGAAAAATACATTGTGGTGCTCTTAATCCATTGTGTAGATGATATCTTACTCATTGGAAACAATGTCAAGAAATTATCAGACATAAAAACTGGCTGGAAACGAAATTACAGATTTCATTGTAACAAGTCGTGTTCTTGGTATCCAGATCATCAAGGATAGAAAGAACTGAATTCTGGATTTAACTCAAGGGACCTACTTGGGTGATGTGCTTGGGTGTTACACTGTAAATTTTTTTGAGAAAGGATGTTTAACGTCTTGACATGAAATTTATTTTTCCAAGCAGCAGTCTTCATAGACTCCTCAAGAGAAAGAAAATATGAAACAAATTTCTTGCATTTGAAATTAGAAGTCTATTTCATGCTATGTTGTATGCTATGACTGGAGATCTGCTATGCAGTGGGAGTGGTGAGCAAGTGCCAGTGAAACCTTGGAAATGAACAATAGACATTGGTCAATATCTTAGATGGACTAGAGAATATATGTAATGACCCAAAATTGCTAATAAAGCTTAAGGGCCTTGATTAGGGAGTCGAGAGGATATAATTGGTATATGTGTGATTTAATGGTTTAATGTATGATTATATGATTATGTGACATGCATGTTTGTGAAAATTAGATATGCATGCGGACCCTTTGTAGCTTATAAGGGCATATTTGTAATTTTGGCCCGTTGAGGGCATAAATGTGGTTATATGTGATAAATTGTTGTGACCACATTATCATGTGGATATATTTGCAGCGTATGGCTCGCAACAGTCCTAGTGAGCGGATTGGCGAAATAGTCATAGCTGGGATTAACACCCGCCTTAGGAAGGGCCTGGGGGTATTTTTGGGAATTTAGAGAATATATCGGGGATTATTAGGTATTAAATAAGTAAATGGTAATTATTTGGAATGACACGATTAATGGATAAATATTAGGAACATTTGAGGAATTAGTGGGAATTGGGGCAAATGACCATTTTACCCCTAGGAATAAGTTGAGGGCTAGTTAATTAAGAGGGGCAATAAGGTCTTTTGCCTAGAAACTAAAAGATACACTCATTTAACATTTAGAACCTAAGGCAGAAGGAGGTAGAAGCATCTCACACTATCAACTCTCTCTCTTTCATACAATTTCTTTCTCTCTCACTCTTGAGGAAGTTGAAGCTTTGAGACTTGGGAAATTGAAGGAGCATAGGCTGGGGATTTGAGTTGGGAATTGAAGGAAAGCATAAGGAAATTGGAGAGGATTCAAGCTATGAATTATAGCTGGAACTTGTGTGGATTCAGCCATAGTTGAGGTAAGTTTCGGTCTCTTAATTTGCTGAAGAATTTAGCTTAATTGGGTAGAATTGAGCTGAGTAGTCTTGAAGCTTAGAGTATGTACAATTCAGGGTTCTTGGTTATGTATTGAGTGATGAATTCTGGTTGAATTGGGATAGTGATTGAGGTATGATTGCTAAGGTTTTGGTGTCTAAAATGTATGATTTAATCTTGAATTTGTAGCTAGTTTGATGTTGAATTGGGGAGGTTTGTTTAGGTAAAATTCTGGGTTTAAGTCTTGAGGCACTTGGCTGGGAGAAGCATGTGAAAAGCCCATATTTTCTGGGGTCGAAGGAGGCGCGCCGCATCCCAGCCCTTGGGCACTGCGGTGCGTGTGGCTTGTTTGGCCATGGTTGCTCTCTGACTTCGGGGTGCGCCGCAACTCACTAGGCCAAGTCGCAACACGCCTCCCCCTTTGGGTTGGGTACTGCCTCTATGACTTGGGGGCAATTCGTGACCCACTTCGTCAAGTTGTGACCCGCCTAGGGATTTTCTTCTTAGAATTGTTTCTAAAATTATTAAAGCTCGGGGGTTCGAACCTAGGCGCTCAGGATAATTTCTACTACCCGGTTTAGAAGAAATTGAGGTCCCGAAGGCTAGTTTCTGTCTCCTAAGTATTTATTTGGGTTTGAAGTTAACAACTACCCATTGGACACTATGATTAGGTTTATCACCAAGGCTCGGGGCTAAGGATCGTGCTCGGAACCATTTCACTTTCTCAGTTCAAAATTAAAGGTAAGGAAACTACACCCTTGTGTGGCTATGTTGGGACTAAGTTTCCCTATATTTGAATACATATGTTGTATGATTGTGATATGCCATATGGCACACTAATCAAGGTCATTAAGCCTCATTAGTGAATTTGGGGTCGTTACAGCCCAACAACAAAGAAAGGAGAAGCAGGGTATGTGGACAGCTTGACTCCAGCTCGAGTGTTCACCTTGATGCAGGCATAGGCCGAGGCTAGTCCCTGAGTAGTGACAAGTCAGCTTTCTAGTGTTGTCTCTCCTTTTAATGTATTGATTGACTCTGGTGCTACACATTCGTTTGTTTCTTGTAAGGTAATTTATAGATTGTGTAGACCTAGTGAGTATTTTACTGCGGGATTCAGGACTATATTGCCTACAGGGGAACTGGTGGTTTCTAGGAGATGGATTAGAGCACTGTAAGTGATTATTGATGTTAGGAAGCTATCAGTAGACTTGATTGATTTAGGTATGGAGGATTTTGACATGATTTTAGGGATGGATTGGCTGGTCAGATATGGGGCTACCATCGATTGCAGAAAAAAGATGGTGACTTTTGAGCCTGAGGGACAGGATCCCTTTGTTTTCATGATTGCAGCATGTGGACCCCGCGTACTTATGATATCAACATTGAGAGCTACTGACCTATTAAAGGGAGGTTGTATAGGTTTCCTAGCTAGTGTGGTGAATACTATATGAGTTTTGCCAGTAGGGCTGGGAGAGACCAGATTGGTTCGGGAGTTCTTGGATGTGTTCTTTGAGGATTTACCAGGGTTACCGCTGCATAGGGAGATTTAGTTCGTCATTGAGTTAGCATCGAGGATAGAGCCAGTGTCGAGGGCACCGTATAGGTTGGCACTGGCAGAACTGAAAGAATTAAAGATACAGTTAAAAGAACTTCTTGATTTGGGGTTTATCAGACCTAGCTACTCGCCATGGGGTGCTCTGGTTTTATTTGTAAAGAAGAAGGATGGGACTCTGAGGATGTGTATAGACTACAGGGAGTTGAACAAGTTGACCATCAAGAATAAGTACCCCTTACAAGGATCGATGACTTGTTTGATCAGCTGTAAGGAAAGACAGTGTTCTCGAAGATTGATCTTCGATTTGGTTATCACCAGCTGAGGATCAAGGATGAGGATATACTGAAGGCGACCTTTCAAATGAGGTATGTGCATTATGAGTTTTTGGTCATGTGGTTTGGTTTGACCAATGCCCCAGCAGCATTCATGGACTTGATGAATAGGGTGTTCAACGACTTCTTGGATCAATTTGTGATTGTCTTCATCAATGACATTTTGGTGTACTCCAGTTCAGAGGCAGAGCATGAACAACATCTTTGACAGGTCCTGCAGAGGTTGAAGGAGCATCGGTTGTATGCCAAATTAAAGAAGTGTGAGTTTTGGCTACCAGAAGTGACATTCCTTGGACATATTATTGTGAAGATGGGATTAAGGTGGATCCATCTAAGGTGGAGGCAGTGAGAGATTGGTCGAGGCCAAAGAACGACTTAGAGGTTAGGAACTTCCTCGGGTTAGCAAGTTATTACAGGCGGGTTATGGAAGGGTTCTCAAAGATTGCTGCACTAATGATAGAATTGACATGGAAGAATATGAAGATTGTCTGGTCAAATAGGTGTGAGATGAGCTTTCAAGAATTGAAGCGACGACTGATTGCAACACCTGTATTGAGTCTTCCTTCGGAGGGAGGAAAGCTTGTGGCATACTGTGATGCATCGAGGTTGGGTTTGGGATGCGTGTTGATGCAGAATGAGAAGGTTATAGCTTATGCATCATGGGAGTTTAAGGAGTATGAGCAGCGGTACCCTACCCATGATTTGGAGTTGGCAGTGGTGGTATTCGCACTGACAGTGTGGAAAAATTATCTGTATGGATAGAAGTGCAAGATATACACTGATCATAGGAGTTTGAAGTATTTCTTCACCCAGAAGAATCTGAAAATGAGGCAGAGGCGCTGGCTAGAGTTGGTGAAGGACTATGATTGTGATATTCTTTACCACCCAGGGAAAGCCAATGTAGTGGCAGATGTGTTAAGCTAGAGGGGCCCGGGACAGTTGTTTAGCTCTGCACAAATATCGATAGAATTGGCTGAGGAGATGTCAAAAGCAAGGATAGAGCTGGTTGTGGGGCGGTTAGCCAACATTTCCTTACAGTCGACTCTATTAGAGCAGATTAAGGAGGGTCAGTTGGTAGATGCACTGTAACGACCCAAAATCACTAATATGGCTTAAGGGCCTTGATTAGTGTGCCAGGAGGGTATAATTGGTATATGTGTGAATTTATTGGTTTAATGCATGAATACATGATAAGCATGCTTGTATGATTATATGTATAAAAATGCCGTTAAATGTTATACTTGTGAGAACCACATTATTATGTGGGTAAATCTGTAGCAGGCGACTTGAGGCGATCTTAGGGGGCTAGATAGCGGGAAAGTCACAACGGGGTTTCATATTTGACTTTGGACAAGTCAAGGAGTATTTCGAGTATCGGGTGGTTATTTAGATTACCGGGTTATGGAAATAAATAATTGGAGATATATTTGAGGTTAGGAAGTTTAGGTGGGAATATTGAGGAATTTTACCATTTTTCCCTCGGGGACGTTTCCGGTACCCCGAGCCTTGGGATTAACTTAATTGCTTAAGGATAGACTTAAGAAGATTTTAGAAAACTATGGAATATAGAAAACCGACCCTATCTTCCTTTCTCTCTTTCTCTCCCAAAGAAAAACACTGAAACTTGGAGGTATTGGCTGGAATTCTAAGAATTGGAGCTGGGGTTTAGAGGATTAGCTCAAGGATTATCAAAGGAACTTAATCAGGGTTGAGGTTAAATTAAGGCTAGAACCTTGGAAGTTAGCCAGAATGCTCTTGGAGGATTGGTTCTGCAGTTGAGGTAAGCTTGAATTTAAGGTTTAATGGCTGAGTTATAGTGTTTCCATGGCTGGGTTTTCTGTTCTTGAGTTAGAAAGTTTCAACGATTGAAATAGGTTTTTGATGGGTTTCTAGTCTAGGTTTCAGCTGGGTTATGTTGCTGGAATCTTGTGGGAAGTTTTTGGATAATTGAGTTGTGGAATTGGGGGAGTTTTGAGTGAGCTTGCATGAGGTTTGAGAGTAAAAAATGGAGGCTTTTCTGGGTTCGAAGGGGTCAGGCCGCTGCATAGTTCTTGGTGAGACGCGACCCTTCGAAGCTGATGGGTGCTCAGGAAGGAGGGCGGGCTGCGGCATGGTCTGAGTAGGGCCACGAACCTTACCTGTTTTCTGGCATTGGGAGGCCTCTGGTTGGGGCCATGCCGTGGCATGGATGGCTAATGCCACGACCCTTAAGGGATTTTGAGATTCTAGGCTTGGGAATTTAACCTAGGGTGCTTGGGATTGAATCTTTTACGATGTTTGGTGAAGTTCAATGTTCCGAAGACTAGAACTTTGTCTAGAAGCTCATTTAAGATTGTTGATGGTATCCTTTATCTTGGTTGTGACTAGGTGCCAAGCTAGGGCTCGGGGATCAAATCGCGCTCAAGGAGTATCGTTTGTATCTAGTTCACTTGGAAGCCAAAGGTAAGAAAACTGGATCCGGTTGTGTATTTAAAATGGGACTAAGGGTTCCCTAATATGTATGCTTTGAAAAGGATGGTATTATGCCATGTAAATAGTAAACAACCGGCCTAAGAGTGCCAAAGGTTTCACTTGCGCATAGGGCGCGACTCGGCCACTGGTAGCCGAGGATAGCTTATTATGCACTGAGCTCGGTTTAAGCGGGCCGGAGTCAGTGGGGTAATCAGAGGGTGCGGCCTAAGTTGTCGGCCCTAGTTATTATGTGATTTGACTGTTATATATGATTGGTTCCATCTTTGATTTTGATTACATGCTATGTGATTAATGTTGAATGTTAAGTGGTTGATCATGCTTGATGAATTATTCTCTTGATATGATTGTTGAGATGTGTATTATGGTTTCTTGCTGGGCCTTGGCTCACGGGTGCTACGTTGTGCAGGTAAAGGCAAGGCAAACTTGATCAACCCTGACTTGGAGAGCTCTGTGAGCAGAATGTACATGACCAGCCGCTCAGCCAACACGGTTGAGAGGATAGCAGGAACAGAAGAGCTATAAATGTCTGTTTTGCCTTAGAGTGGCTGATGGTAGTCTGTACTGTGGAAATTTTGTAAACCAACTTTTAAACACTGTTCCTTTTTGGGATCCCATATGTAAATCTGTTTGGAAATATGAAATGTGTCTTTTGAGACCAAAACCATTTTAACCCTAGCACATTTATGGATTAGTGACACATTTTGACTAAATGACTTGATTAGCAAGTCCTGCACCTTTATAAGTACACAGTGTAGCAGTCCTAGCTATCCAGGGCGTTACATGCACAATTGCAGGAGGTGAGACGAAAGGTCTTAGCCGGAGTTGCTAAGGAAAATTCTATTTCCAAGATTGGATTATTGCGATATAAGGGTTGGATTAATGTTCCGACTGATATGGGTATTAGACGTGAGACATTGGATGAATCCCATTCTACGCCATACTCACTCCATTCTGGTACCATGAAGATTTATCAGGATCTACAGAAGTTGTATTGGTGGTCTGAGATGGAGAATGATGTAGTGGAGTACGTGGCCAAGTGTTTAACCTGTTAATAGGTGAAGGCTGAGCATCAGCGACCAGCGGGATCGCTACAACTTTTGGGTAATCCTGAGTGGAATTTGGAGGACATTACGATGGACTTTGTGGGAGGTTTACTGTAACGACCCCAAATTCGCTAATGAGGCTTAAGGGCCTTGATTAGTGTGCCGGGAGAGCATAATTGGGTTTAATATGGTTTGCATGAATATATTGATTTAAATGCATAAATTATATGATTAAAATGCCTGTATGACTACATTGACGTTAATGTGATATAAATATGGTATTTGTGAGAACCACATTATTATGTGGGTAGGTTTGCAGAGCACGACTCGAGGCGATCCTAGGGCTAGATAGTGGGAAAAGTCACAACGGGGCTTAGCAGTGGACTTTGGAAAATTCAGGGGTATTTTAGGTTTCAGGTAGTTATTTAGACTATCGGGTTATGAAAATAAATATATGGAGATATATTTGAGGTTAGGAAGTCTAGGCGGGAATATTGGGGAATTTTACCGTTTTGCCCTCGGGGACGTTTCCGGCACCCCGAGCCTCGGGATTGATTTAACAGGATAAGGTTAGGCTAAAGTTTAAGGAAAACAGTAGAACAGAAAGTAAGACCGACCCTTTATTCTCAGCCTTATCTCCCTATTCTCTCTCAAGGAAAAACACTGAAAATCTTAGGGGAATTCAGCTGGAATTCACTGGATTGAAAGAGTGATTTAGAGGCTTAGCTCAAGAATCAACCATGAAACTTAATCAGTACTGAGGTAAGCATTGAATTTCCTTCTTTGTGGTTAGAAATTCTGAGTTTTGGCTGGGTATTGAGGTAATTGTGATTTTGATGTTTAAGGGAAGAATTAAGGTGGAAAGCTTGGGAATTAGCTTGGATTTCGCTTGGTGAAGTGGTTCAGCAGAAGAGGTAAGCTTCAATTTGTGATTTCGAGGTTTCAATCTGAGTTTGTATGGCTGGTTTTAGTGTTTGAAGGTCTTGAGTTTCAGAAATTGAGAATGGGATTCTAGTAGGTTTTTGGACTGGATTTCTGTTGGGATGTGTTGTTAGAATCATGATAAAAGTGTTGTGATTAAAGGGTTTTTAGTTGGGGAGCTTTGGAATGGCTTTGGATGAGGTTTAGATGTTGGAAATGGTGGGTTTTCTGGCCACGAAGGGAAGGATCGTGGCTCTGTTCTAGAGCATTGCGACCCTAGGATGAAGGTGAGCCAGGAAGGCCCGGCCAAGGGTGAGCGCCGCGGCGCCCAAAGCAAGGGCCGCGACGTGTGTCCTCTTTTAGGCATGCCCTTGGTTCTTTTTAAGGTCAGGTCGGAAGCTAGGCTTCAAGTGCCGCAGCCCTTAGATCCAAACTTGAACGTTTAGGGTTATAAGGCACGAGAGTCTAGCCTAGAGTGCTCGGGATCGATTTCACCATCGTGCTTGGTGGAATTTAGATTCCTGGAAGTTAGTTTTGTATCCGTAAACCCTTATTTGAATATTAATGGAACCTTGGAACTTGGTTGTGACTAGGTGATAAAAGCTAAGGCTCGGGAACAGATCGTGCTTGAGGAGCGTAGCTCATAATCAGTATTCGCAAAGATCAAAGGTAAGAAAACTGCACCTGGTTGAATATATGTAATGGGACTAAGGGTTCCCTATTGTGTATGCTTGAAAAGATGGTATTATGCCATGCAAGCTAATTAGTGAACCAATGGCCTAAGGGTGTCAAGGGTTACACTAGCGCACAGGGCGTGGCTTCGCCACTGGTAGCCGAGGACAGCTTAATATGCATTGAGCTCGGTTTAAGCAGGCCAGAGTCAGTGGGGTAAATAGAGGGAGTGGCCTAAGTTTTCGGCCTTGATTGTTATGTGATATGAATGTTGTAAGTGATTGATTGCATCCTTGATTCTGAATATATGTGTTGAATGGTTAATGTGGAATATTTGATGAAAGTTCATGCTTAGTGAATTTACTATCTGTTGTTATTGTTTGTGTTGCACATCATGTTTTCTTGCTGGGCTTTGGCGTGCTATGTGGTGAAGGTAAAGGCAAGGGAAAACTTGATCAGCCTTGATTTGGAGAGCTCTGTGAGCGAAGTGTACATGGCCAGCTGCTCAGCCGCCATGGTTGAGGTTTAGGCAGGGACGCGAGACCCAGAAATTGTTCATTTTTCCTTAGTATGGCTGACAGTTGTCTGTATTTTGGGGAGTTTATAATCCAACTTTAATACTCTGTTTCTTTTGGGATCCCATGTATGTAACTGCTCAATAATATAAAATGAAACTTTTGAGACCAAAACCTTTTTACCCTAGCTCATACATGTTTAGTGACACATTTTTAAATTAATGACTTGATTAGCAAGTCTTGCACCTTTATTAGTACACCGTGTAGCGGTCTTGGCTATCCAGGGCGTTACATTTACCCAGGACAGTGGGGCAGCAGGACTCGGTGTGGGTGATAGTAGACAGATACACCAAATCTGCTCACTTTCTACCAGTGAAGTCGACTTATACTGTGGATCAGTATGCGGAGCTATATGTGAGGAAGGTTGTACATCTCCATAAGGTTCCCAAGTCTATAGTATCAGACTGGGATCCTATCTTTACCTCCAAGTTTTAGGATGGATTGCAGAAGGCTATAGGGACTCAGTTGAAGTTCAGTACGACCTTTCATCCTCAGACTGATGACAGTCTGAGAGGAAGATTTAGGTGCTGGAGGACATGCTCAAAGCATATGTGATAGACTTCGAGAGTTCTTGGAGTAAGTATCTCCTGTTGATTGAGATTTCGTACAACAACAATTTTCAATCAACGATTGGAGTAGCTCCATACGAGATGTTATATGGGAGGAGGTGTAGATCACCCATCCATTGGGATGAGATAGGTGAGACGTAGTATTTAGGACTGGATATGGTTCAGAAGACTAATGAGGCTATCAAGAAGATTCGAGCTCGAATGCTCGCTTCGTAGAGCAGATAGAAAAGCTACGCTGATCCTAAGCGTAGGGACGTGGAGTTCCAGGTGGGGGACCACGTGTTTCTGCGAGTTTCATCACTACAAGGGGTGAGAAGGTTTGGGAAATAGGGCAAGCTGAGCCCTAGATTCATTGGATCTTTCGAGATCCTAGAGAGGATCGGGCAGGTGGCCTACAGATTGGCACTGCCACCGTCGTTGTCAGGAGTTCATGACATATTCCTCATTTCTATGCTTCAGAAGTACGTCTTAGATACGACTCACATGTTGAAGTATGAGGACTTAGACTGTAAAAAAATTTGTCTTATGAAGAGCGACCGACTCAGGTCTTAGACAGAAAAGGCAAGTTTCTATAGAACAAGACGATTCCTCTAGTCAAAGTGTTATGGAGAAATAGGAAGGTCGAGGAAGTGACCTACGAGCTTGAGTCAGCAATGCGGGATCAGTATCCCGAATTATTAAGGTAAATTTCGAGGACAAAATTCTCAGTAGGAGGGGATAGTTGTAACGACCTAAATTTGCTAATAAGGTTTAAGGGCCTTGATTAGCAAGCCAAGGGGGCATAATTGGTATATGTGTAATTTAATGGTTTTAATGCATGATTATATGACTATGTGACATGCATGTTTGTGAATATTAGATATGCATGTGGGCCCTTTGTAGCTTATAAGGGCATATTTGTAATTTTGGCCCATTGAGGGCATAAATGTGGTTAATGTGATAAATTGTTGAGACCACATTATCATGTGGATATATTTGCAGCGTATGGCTCGTGACGGTCCTAGTGAGCAGATTGGCTAGTCACAACTGGGATTAACACCTGGCTCGGGAGGGGCCTAGGGGTATTTTTGGGAATTTAAAGAATATATCGGGGATTATTAGGAATTGAATAAGTAAATGGTAATTATTTGGAAAAAGGGGATTAATTGGTATATATTAGGAACATTTGAAGAATTAGTGGAAACTGGGGGGAAATGACCATTTTACCCCTAGGGATAAGTTAAGGGCTGGTTAAATAAGAAGGGCAATAAGGTCTTTTACCTAGAAACTAAAAGATACACTCAGTAAACATTTAGAACCTAAGGCAGAAGGAGGTTGAAGCATCTCACACAATCATCTCTCTCTCTCTCATACGATTTCTTTCTCTCTCACTCTAGTGAAAGTTGAAGCTTTGACACTTGGGAAATTGAAGGAGCATAGGTTGGGGAGTTGAGCTAGGAATTGAAGGAAATTGGAGAGGATTCAAGCTAAGAATTAAAGCTGAAACCTGTGTGGATTCAGCCATAGTTGAGGTAAGTTTTGGTCTCTTAATTTGCTGAAGAATTTAGCTTAATTTGGTAGAATTGAGCTGAGCAGTCTTGAAGCTTAGAGTTTGTACAATTCTGGGTTCTTGGGCATGTATTGAGTGATGAATTCAGGTTGAATTGGGATAGTGATTGAGGTATGATTGGTAAGGTTTTGGTGTCTAAAATGTATGATTTAATCTTGAATTGGTAGTTAGTTAGATGTTAAATTGGGGAGGTTTGTTTAGGTAAGATTATGGGTTTAAGTCTTGAGTTACTTGGCTGGGAGAAGCATGTAAAAAACCCATATTTTTTGGGCTCAAAGGATGCACGCTGCGACTCACTAGGCCAAGTCGCGACCTGCCTCCCCCTTTGGCTTGGGTACTTGCTCTCTGACTTGGGGGCAAGTCGCGACCCACTAAGCCAAGTCACGACCCGCCTGGGGATTTTAGCCTTAGAATTGTTTCTAATATTGCTAAGGCCCGAGGGTTTGAACCTAGGCGCTTGGGACAATTTATACTACCCGGTTTAGTAGAAATTGAGGTCCTGGAGGCTAGTTTCTGTCTCCTAAGTATTTATTTTGGTTGAAAGTTAACAATTACCCATTGGACACTGTGATTAGGTTTATCGCCAAGGCTTGGGGCTATGGATCGTGCTCGGAACCATTTCACTTTCTCCGTTCGGAATTAAAGATAAGAAAATTGCACCTTTGTGTGGCTGTGTTGGGCCTAAGTTTCCCTAGATTTGAATACATATGTTGTATGATTGTGATATGCCATGTAAGCATGAAATAAATGTCCTAAGAGAGTCTGGGCTGATAATTTGAGGAAAGAACGCGGTTGGGCTACTGAGAGCTGGGGTCAGCTAGATAAACATTGGACTCGGCCTAAGCGAGCCGAAGTCAGTGGGTTAAATAGAGGGTACGACCTAAGGGCATCGACCTTGAGTTTTGTATAATTATTGTGATAAAATGTTGAATATAAATATATTTTCTGTTATTAATCTGATGCTTATGGCTTGTTGAATACCTGGATGGTTGTCTTGTGAATTACTTGACTATTATCATTGATTATGTTATGCAGTTATGGTTTTCTTTCTGGGCCTTGGCTAACGGGTGCTACGTGGTGCAGGTAAAGGCAAGGGTAAGATGAATCAACCACGAGTTAGAGAGATCTGGGGGTGAGGTGTACATTGTCAGCTGCTCGTCCGCCACGGTCGAGGGATTGTACAGGGAGAAAAACCTAAAATGTGTATTTTGCCATTAGAATGGTCTTGATTGTATATAACTTTTGGAAGTTTGTAGATTTGTCCTTTAAACCCTGTTTTTGGGATCCCATGTACTAAACATTTATTTTAATGAAAATTATCTG
The DNA here is from genome assembly GCF_963169125.1 of Humulus lupulus. NCBI lineage: Eukaryota > Viridiplantae > Streptophyta > Magnoliopsida > Rosales > Cannabaceae > Humulus > Humulus lupulus. The sequence continues at coordinate 198,960,585 of NC_084796.1, read as the reverse complement.
TTTATGACCAAAATCTTTTAACCCCAACATGATTATGACTTTAGGATCACATCTTTATTCAAATGACTTGATTAGCAAGTCCTGCACTATTTTAAACACATAGTGTAACAGTCTAGGTTATCCGGGGCATTACATTATATGTTAGTCTATTCAGGGTGGATCTTTGAACCACTTAGGCTACACAGATTCAGATTTTAGACTGATGTTGATGACCGGAAGTCTACTTTTGAAAAATGTGTTTACTCTTTAGGGTGGAGCTATGATTTTGAGAAGCGGTAGGTTGTTTGCCATCTTAGTAGTTATGATTTGTAGAAGGGTTAGTCTGTCTACCATTTCAGATTCCTCCTTGGAGGCTGAGTACGTAGTTGCATCTGTGGTGGCTAAGAAAATAGTTAGGCGGAGGAAGTTCTATACAGATCTCGGTATTATTCCAAAAATTGATAAACCACCCATTTTGTCTAGTGACAATAATGAGGCATTAGTGAATTCGAACGAACTTCGAAGTCACAATAGAGGAAAGCATATAGAGGGAAAGTACCACATTATTGGAGATGTGTGGTGAAAGCGTGAAGTGAAGGTGATTAAGATAGCATTGTAAGGAAATCTTTCATATTCCTTTACAAATATATAAGCAAAGAGAATAATTGTGACGCATGTAGAATGAATGGTTTTGAGAAACATGTCCCATTTGTTTTAAAAGGGAAAGTGGGAGTTTGTTGGGTCTTATGCCCTTACAAAACCATGTCGGACATGTAACATAATTTTATATTGTCAATAAAAGAAGTAGAAATCATTTAGTTTGACAACCATGTTGCTTGTTTGTTTTATTACATGATTATTGGAATAATACAAACATTTATAAAATCCCGAAAATATAAATAATTAGAGTTATAGTGACTAGGTCACAGTGGATTTTAATTGTAATTATATGTTCAAAAGAATGAGTCCTGAGATTAAATCAGTGCATTGGATTTTCACTGATCTGGTAATCTATGATATGATTTACTTACACATTCGGAGTGTGATGTCTTATCCAAGGCATTGACCAAGTAGGTAAGATCGGATGTATTTTGTTACATTGGACTGGACCGATATTGATTATTGATAAGATAAGTAAGTATCGTTATTGTCAAATCTAATCATATCACAACGCTGACTATAGATCAATTCAATCTTAATTCCGAGTGATTAATATTCTGTTAATTGTATTATTCAAGTATTTTAATTTGTTCGTTACCTGCTTACCCTACGGACTAGCTTATATTTGCATATTGGAGATTTGGTAGTATAATTGAGTGAGAGTATTTATCATAGATATGAAATCTATAGCTGCTGTTTTAGAAGTGAAATCATGATTTCCTTATAGCTTGGTTCAAGTGTTAAATGATAGAGTACTCATTTCTGTAACTAAGTTTACGGAAATTTCATTTACAAGGAACCCAGTGGGAGTTAAGGATAAAATATCAATGAAGGATAAAATGTTAATTTGGACCCGTCTCATTAGTAGATCATCTATAGAGGATTGAATGACAGTTATGGTTATAACAATGGATAACGTATTTACATTTGGTGTAAAGCATTCTATGAATTCAAGAGTGCAATTCTGAGTCTATAGTGGAGTCACGAGGAATTAATAAGGTAGTGAGATTATTTATGATAAATAAACTCACGGTAACTTATTGTAGCATGACTTCATGGATCCATGATCCCCATGAGATCTCTTATCAAAATGAACCTAGTAGTCTTGAATTATTAATTTAATTAATAATTATAAAAATACTATATTGATTAGTTCAATGGAAATAAATAATGTTAAATTATTTATTGATATTTTGTGAGAAAAGAAATAGAAGAAAATTTGAGGTTTTTATTGCAAAGTATCAAAAAGTGTGTATTGCAGCCAATTTAGATTGTTTGTTAATATTGATAAATTTGTATTAAAATTAATAAAATGAATTACATAAATGTCAAGATTATAATTGGTTAATTTTGACAAGTATTTAATTAATTATAATTATTAAATAATTAAAATAAAATGGGTAACTAAAACCTATTTTATGTCCTAGCTAAGTGCATATATATACTAGTGTTATAGAATGCATTAAAAAAAACAGATGAATTTGACAAGGTAAAAATTCACTACTAATATTCTATACCTAGCTGCTCACTCTCTCTTAGTTTTCTCTCTAGGAATTCTCTTCTCATTTGTTCCCACACAAACACTAGGTTGTTTTAGAGAAAGACTTGGAAGATTGTGGTCTTGTTTCAGAGCAGTTTGGATTCCTTGCAATACCTAGCATTCAACAAGGAGAAAAAGTTAGGGAAACCAAATGGTGTAGTCATTGTTCCGTTACGCATCTTGTAAGTACTCCAATGATTTTGTTGTTGTATTTACAAATTTCTGTATGAAAATCACTTCTATGCATGTATTTATGTTTTCAATTGTATGTTATTTTGTATAATAGAGAGTATGTAAATGAGATCTTACACTTAGGTCCTCCAAACCTAATACTTCATAGACCATACAAAACATAACTTAAGTCTCAAATACCAAAGAAAAAGAAAGCAGAAGAAAAACAGTAATAATATTATGACGCCCTCTAGCCATCAATCATTCAATCTACAATGAAAACATAAAAATAATATTATAAGTATATTAGTGACTTGCACTAGTAAAAAGACATTGCAAGAGGATACTAATCCAAATTGTTCCACAGGCAACCAAAAAGTAGAGCTCATTAAACAATGTAAATTTGTTTCTGCATACATCAAATGGAAGATTACACATTCATCTTGGTATATATATATAAATATATATGATAATTTTTCTATAGGGGCTTCACTTTAAGCCCTACCACTGGGGCTCTTATTGTTTCTCGACCCGTAAATAGTTTTGGCGTGATTTATTTTTATGACCGTGTATATTGTAGCTATTTAGAGCATCCTGCAAATTTTCAGAAAATTTCGAATAGTTTACAGTTCCGAAAACTAGGTTCAAACATGTTGCTTTCCACGTGCATAAAAAAAATTAGTCATGCGTGCAACAACATGTTTGAACTTAGTTTTTGGTACTGTAAACTATTCGAAATTTTATGAAAATTTGCAAGATGCTCTAAATAGCAACAATATACACGCTCATAAAAAAAATCGCGCCAAAAACTGTTCTCGGGTCGAGAATACTGAGAGCCCCACCGGTAGGGCTTAAAGTGAAGCCCCTATAGGAGAATTCCCCTCTATATATATATAAAATCGATATTAACAATGACTACTACCTTAAGCCTTTGCAATAAAGTCCAATGTGTCATCATTTCTCTTATGCATATGATACCCTGTTTTTCTTAATTATCACTTTTTTTTTGACAAATTCTTAATTATCGCCTTTAATATCATATTATATATATAATTAAACTAAACTCCATGGATGCAAACCCAAAAAATGCACGCATACTACCCAAAATTTAAAGAGGTATCATGCATATATATATATTGTGTATATATACATGCATATTGTAGCTTTTTGGAGGGTAAGAAAACTAAGAAAAATTTAAAGAGGTATCATGCATATTGTAGCTTTTTGGAGGGTAAGAAAACTAAGAAAAATTTAAAGAGGTATCATGCATATTGTAGCTTTTTTTTTTTTTTTTATGAAAACTGAGTATATTAGAAAAATAACCAGAACACCAATACACCAATCCAAGCCAAACCGGCCCGCCAACAGCACACCAATACAACAAACCAAGCCAAACCGGCCAGCCAACACTAGATTACAATTGCATCAGGTAATTAAAAACAGCTAAATCCCTATGATTTACCTTTAGCTTAGGAAGCCTAGTAAGCCTAACCTTCACAGAATATCTAATCTGCTGCATAACAAAATCAACAGACCAAGAGTTTAAGTCATACAAACATTTATTCCTGTTTCTCCAAATCAAATACACAGCAGCTGCCAATGATGCAACAGTAACTCTTTGCAACAGACCTTTAAGCTGCTGCTTCAGGGAATTCAGTTTAATGAAGGGCGCTTTCCTCTCAGATATTTGGGAGTGCCTCTTTGCACCACCAAATGGAAGGCAAGAGATTGTGCATTGATTATTAAAAAGATTAAACTCAAGCTTCACAACTGGTCGAGTCGATACTTATCATTTGCAGGAAGGGCCCAGCTGATTAACTCTGTTCTTCTTAGCATTAGGACGTTCTAGATGAGCATTTTTATTCTGCCCAAGAGTGTTCTCAAGGAAGTAGAGCAGCTGTGTAGGAATTTTCTTTGGGGGCGTAAAGACAGTAGTAGAAATCGTTGCAAAATGCATTTTACATCTTGGGATCGAGTTTGCTTGCCCAAATGCATGGGGGGTCTTGGTTTTAAGCATGGGGTTACTTGGAACAAAGTTCTTATTCCTAAATTTGTGTGGGCTGTGTCTTCTAAGCAAGATATCTTGTGGGTGAAATGGATTGACTCTATTTACCTTAAGGGTCAGGATTTTTGGAGCCATAAAGTCCAACAAGATGCGAGTTGGTATTGGAAGAAAATATCTAATCTGAGAGATAATTTTTCTTCTCAAAACTTGGATGAAGCAGTCAAAAATAACAAGATTAATGTGAGAGTTCTCTATAACAGGTTGCTGAATATTAGTAAAGTTTATTTTGCTAATGTGGTCTGGTGTTCCCTAGCAGTGCCTAAACATAGGTTTATCTTTTGGCAAGCTGCTCTTGGTCACCTACTCACCCGAGACAAGCTTCTGCACTGCCATTTGCAATTAACATCTGCACTGTGCCCGGTCTATGAAGAAGTTCCGGAGTCTCACTCTCATCTATTCTTTGCTTGTTCGTTCTCTCACCAATTGAGATCCAGAATGGAGAGCTGGCTGGGAAGGGATTCTTGGCCGAGAAGGTATGAAGACTGGCATTCTTGGATGTTGGGCATATTGTAGCTTTTTGGAGGGTAAGAAAACGAAGAAAAAATTAAAGAGGTATCATGCATATTGTAGCTTTTGGAGGGTAAGAAAACTAAGAAAAAATTAAAGAGGTATCGTAGCCTGTTGCAGGAGAATATTGATAATGTCTCTAGGTATCAGGATGTTCAATAAAAACCTATTAATTGAATGCTTAACACTTTATTTCCTAAATTTTGTATTTAAGGAACAACAGAGTATAACAACACTTCTACTCATTGTCTAGTCGGGCATTAAATAAAATCCAGAATAGTAGAGCACATTCAAACATTTTCAAAATAAGATTCCTGAGACACCAGGTCTGTGGTCTGTAAAGACATACTGGAAGATTAATTATCAAATTAAAAAAACAATGTATTAGATAGATATCAAATTAAAAACAAAATGTATTAGATAGATATCTCACGTAAAAGCTTGGACAGGTAAATCTTTTCTAACGTTTCCAGATTTGTCGATAGAGCTTGATAGTGATTGATATGTTATTTGTGCCACAACAACTAAAGTCTAAGACATGTCATATAAACTGTAACGCCCTGGATAGCCAAGACCGCCACACTGTGTATTTATAAAGGTGCAGGGCTTGCTAATCAAGCCAATCAATTAAAAATGTGATTACTAAAGCCATTAATGTGCTAGGGTTAAAATGTTTTGGTCTCAAAAGATACTTTCCATATAATTAAACATTTTACACATGGGATCCCAAAACAAATAGCGTTTAAAAGTTTGTTTACAAAATTTCCAAAGTTCAGACAATCACCAGCCTTTCTAAAGGCAAAACAGAAGTTTATGGTTTTCCTGTCCCTGACTCCCCTCCACCGTGACGGCTGAGCAGCTGATCATGTACATTCTGCTCTCAGAGCTCTCCAAAACAGGGCTGATCAAGCTTGCCCTTGCCTTTACCTGCACCATGAAGCACCCGTGAGCCAAGGCCCAGCAAGAAAACATATCATATTACATAACAAACAGTAATAACATTTGGATAACCCTTTAAGCATGACCATGTACCTAACATACCACAATAACCACAAAGCATGAAGATTCAACCAAAGAGTCAGCTAATTATCACCCAGCTATACAGCATAACAATCCTCCAATCAATAATAACAAACAAATCACATAATAATCAGGGTCGACACCTTAGGTCGCACCCTCTGTTTACCCCCACTGACTCTGACCCGGTTAAACTAAGCTCAGTGCATAATAAGTTGTCCTCAACTACTAGTGGCCGAGCCGCGCCCTATGCGCTAGTGTAAACTTCGACACTCTTAGGCCGTTGGTTTACTGTTTACATGGCATAATACCATCCTTTACAAAGCATACAAAACAGGGAACCCTTATTCCCATTATAAATCCACAAACGGGTGCAGCTTTCTTACCTTTAATTCCCAAGTTACTGATTATGAGCGACACCTCTCGAGCACGATCCGCTTCCCGATCCCTAGCTTAACACCTAGTCACAACCAAGATAGGGAGTACCATTAATAATTGCGTTAATATTTCTGGATGAAATTCTAGCTTCCGGGACATCGAATTCCACCAAAAACGGTGGTGGGTTCGATCTTGAGCACCCTAGGTTAGGTTCCCGTGCTTTAAACCTACAAAAGATCAAAGATACCCTATAGGGCTGCGGCCCTTGAAACCCAGCCGCGACCCGCCCCTGAAACAGAGGCTAGGCCTCTCTTAAGACATAGACGTGCCGCGTCCCTGCCTTGAGGCACCACGATGCTTCCCACTGCAGAGCCTCCTTGGCTCTTCCTTGCTACGCAGGGCCGCAACGCTCTAGAACAGAGCCGCGACCCAACCCTTCGTGCCCAGAAAATCCACCATTTCTAGCATCCTAGCCTTGCTAAATACCATACCACAGCACCCTAACTCCAAAACCCATTGATCAAAAGACTCCTAACATGATTCTAGCACCTAAATCCAACAAGAACCTAGCTTAAAAACTCATTAAAATCCCATTTTGATTTCCAAAACCCAGTAGCTCAAGAACTCTAAAACCAGTCATGCAAACTCAGAATTTAAGCTCTAGACTACAAATTGAAGCTTACCTTCTTTGATGAACCACTTCCTTAACAATTTCTGAGCTAGAACCCAAGCTTCTCAGCTTCAATTCAGTCCTTAAACATCAAAACTATAAACACTTTTAATACTCAGCCAAAACTCAGAATTCTAGTGCTCAAGAATGTAATTCAGTTCTTACCTTGGTCCTGGTTGAGTGTCCCTTAGTTAGAACTAAGCTAATCCCTCACAAATTCAGCTCAAAACATAGAATTTCCAGTTGAGTTTCTTAGATTCTAGTGGTTCCCTTGGAAGAGAAGAAGAAAGAAGGAGAGAGAGTTAGGAGAGTTGGTTCCTCTATTTCCACCAAATTCTGAGGTTTTTACTTAGTCTAACCTTAGGTAATTAAATTAATCCCGGGGCTCGGGGTACCGAAAACGTCCTTGAGGGAAAAATGGTAAAATTCCTCAATATTCCCGCCTAGGCTTCCTAACCTCAAATATATCTCCATATATTTATTTCCATAACCCGATAACCCAAATAATCATCTAATACCCGAATTACCCCTTGACTTGCCCCAAGTCAAAAATTAAGCCCTGTTGTGACTTCCCGCTAACTAGCTCCCTAGGATCGCCTCGAGTCGCACGCTGCAGACTTACCCACATAATAATGTGGTTCTCACAAATATAACATATACTCACATTTGCATTCATATTACCATACAAGCATGTTTATCATATAATCACACGTTAATTTAATAATTTTCACACATAAACCAATCATGCCCTCCCGGCACACTAACCAAGGCCCTTAAGCCATATTAGTGATTTTGGGTCGTTACATAAATGTTCTAGTCTAGATCCAAACTAGTTTATTAAAGCTAAAACATGTATTGGAAAAATATGTCTTTTCAACATGTACGATAAACATGAATCATACTTCCCAATGGATAAAAAATTTAGTAAATTAAGGAGGTTGTTAATATACAATTAAAATTGAAACTTTGGTCCTACCTCATTGATTATGAGTGTCTACCCATTTTTGACAATGTATCAGGTAGAATTCTTTAACCTTCAGTGCATTCATTACAAATCTACAAATTTTAAACATCATTACTAGACAAAAAGCAATGAAAAATGCTCATTGTCAATGGCAGGAGTGCACAAGCTTTCAAACCAATATATGGCTTCAGTTAGATACATAAGCAAATAACACAAATACAGAACATAGATAAAATGTCAAGAACAAAACAAAATGTATCTAATGCTACTTCACATAGCCCAATGATCATTTTCATCCCAAAATTCTCGTGTGCCGAGAGCCATTTCAACAAGCTTTATTCCTTCCTCGATCAACTCCACTCAATTATTTTTGAGTTCCACTTCGCAATGTTGTTCGATTATTGCATTAAGAAAAATACATTTGCCATTTTAACTAATTTATATATAACTATATGGAAAATACACAAATAAAAATATAATAAATAAAGTCTAACTGAACAAAACTAAAATAGATTGGACATACAAGGGTTCGTATGAGCAACTGGATAGTGTGCAACATCTTCACTAACCTAAGATAGAAATACCCTTCTGTCAGTTGTACTCCTATGTACATATACAATCATTTCTCTAAATCATATCATCTATTTCACAGAAATAACCACTAATATTTATAGACTTCTAAATTACCTCACCACTTACTGAATGAGGATTTCTTCATTCGTTAAGAGGACTGAATCGACTTCACCCACTATTGAAAAATGAAATGGCTTTGGTTATGACAGGGCCCTTCTCATTTTTTGTCGACGACGGCAGAGAGAAACCAAGAGGGGGAGAGACGGGGAGGGTGTCATGGGTGTGCTTCAGGGTCTCATCCTTCAGCCTTCAATGGCTTGGCTACTTTGACGTCGACAGTGGTGTGAACCTGTAATCGAGGGAGGGAGGCGAGGAAGAGAAAGTCACACTGAGAGTGAGTGAGAGAAAGAGAGAGAGGCAGTAGGTTTAGGGTTTCGATCCAAAACACTAGTCTATATATATAAATATTAAAAAGAATAAAGGTACCTCAACAGTCCGATTTGGTTTAGACCGTCGCAAATAATGGAGGAACCGTGACCAGAACAGCTCTTTTTAAACGGTACGGATTGAGCGGACCATCGACAACTATTCTAGCGGTTGCAATTTCCAGCAGTGCGGTGTGTGACGTGTTGCGACACGACACACCTCCATGGGGCCATTTTGTATGTATGATTATGCCTTGGTGCTTGATCATTAGTCAAGTCTTGCACAAAGTAACCTCAAGGACAGGGTGATGACACTTTTGTAATTATGTATATGTCTCGCAGAAGAAAATTATATATGTTCCTGGGAAGACTTCAATTCCTTAGAATGCTCCTTAGGAAGAGGTGACCTGGTGACTTAGGGAAGCACCATGGCCATCAGCAGATAGGGGCTTAAGCTGTGTACTCCCTTGCCCTATCAAGGCCATATATGAACAAAATGATTTTTATCCATGCCTTGTTGTGTATGCTTTCTTTATGGTCTATGTGTTGCTTGTTCGTTCCCTTCGTTTGGCCATCGCATGCCATTTGCCTATGTTGTATGCTCTAGTTGTTGTGTGGAATTTTTTCTTTGGATGGCTTGCTTTGTGCTTCTTCATGCTTTGTTATTTCCCTTACATGCTAGAGACTTGTATCGTGGCTAACCGATGGGCTTTTTTTCCCACACATGTGAATTTTAGGCTGACTTGCAAGCTAAGAGTGCTAACAAGTGTCACACGTCTGTCAATTAGAGGAGTCAATTTGGTGGCCCGTGACAGTTGGTATTAGAGCCAGGTTAGAGAAAGCTTGGTGACCCTGCTTGAAGGTGAGCAACACCCAAAGGATCAAAGCACTTGAGAGGCGCGTTGGAGAGCTAGATGGCATGGACAAGAGGGTCAGGGATCTTAGCTCTATTAGACAAGAATTAGAGTCGACAACACACAAAACAAAGTGGCTATGTTGGAGCAGGATATGACCAATCTACTAGCCCTCATAACTGCAATCGAGTGAAGGGAGAACCTTTCAAGTACATCCTATAGTCCTCAGAGGCAGGAACATATCAAGGCAGTGGAGCTCACGGTGAATGACCTACATGAGACATTAAATGACCTCGTAGAGAATTGTCGAATGTCAATTGAGGCGTTGAAGGATGAGATGTTGAGATGAACACGAAGCTGATCCTCACTATGAGAGCGGTGGGGACTCCGCCTACAACTAGACAGATTGGGATGGAATACGAAAGAGTAAAAGTGCCTAAGCGGAGGTCCTATAGTGGGGCTAGAGACGCAAATGACTTAGAAAAATTCCTCTTTGACATGGAGCATTACTTTAGAGCCGTGAGAGCTGAATCAGAAGATGGCAAGGTCCCCATGGAAACAATGTGCTTGTCTACGGATACCAAAGTGTGGTGGAGGACGAAGTACAATGACATTCAGTGTAACGCCCTAGATAACAAAGACTGTTACACTATGTGTTAATAAAGGTGAAAGACTTGCTAGTCAAGTCATTTAGTAGAAAATGTGTCACTAATCCAATATTGAACTAAGGTTAAAAGATTTTGGTCAGAAAAGACAAATTTTAAATTAAATAAATGTTTGTTACACGGGATCCTAAAAATAAACAGGGTTAAGGAACAGTTTACAAAATTCCAAAGGGTATAAACAACCACAAGCCAATCTAATGGCAAAATAGGAAGTTTAGGTCTCCTGTCCCTGTATCACCCCTCGACTGTGGTGGCCAAGAAGCCGGCTATGTACATTCCACCTCCAGATCTCTCCAAATCAAGGTTGGTCCAGCTTACCCTTGCCTTTACCTGCACCACGTAACACCCGTGAGCCCAGGCCTAGCAAGAAAACCATATAACAGAGCATAATCAATAATTAATAACCAAATAATTCACAAACAATCAATCAAATACTCAACATACCACATAATTCACATAATCAGTGATATCAATTTGCAAACCAATAATCAATCATCCAAGTAATAAACATGCCATGATCATCATATTAATAACAACAAATATATCATTCAATATCCTGGGTCGACGCCCTTAGGCCGCACCCTCTGTTTACCGCATTGACTTTGGCTCGCTTAGGCCGAGCTCAGCGATTATATAAATGACCTCAGCTACCGATGGCCGAGCCGCGTCCATGTTCGCCAACATTAGTTCCAACACTCTTAGGCCGTTTATCTCATGTCCACATGGCATAATACCATCATATGACATTGCATATAAATATAGGGAACTCTTAGTCTCAACATAACCACATTACCGGGTGAAGTGTTCTGACCTTTGATTCCGAGCAGAAAAAGTGAATTGACTCTGAGCACGATTCCTAGCCTCGAGCCTTGGCGACAAACCTACTCACAAGAATTATCGATATCTATCAACTTCCAATCAGAAATAAAATACTTAGATAGAAAAACTAGCCTCCGAAACCTCTATTTCCACTAAATCGGGCAGTAGAAACTGTCCCGAGCCCTTAGGTTTGAATCCCCCGAGCCCTAACGACTCTAAGAACCCTTCCAAGTTCAAAAACCCCCGGCGAGTCGTGACTAGGCCTAGCCAATCGCGATCTGCCCCAAGTTAGAGAGCACGCTCTCGCACCAAAGGGGAGGCGGGTCGTGACTTGGCCAGGGAAGTCGCGGCGCACCCCCAAGACAGAGAGCTCCCATGGCCAGGAGGGCTACACGCACTGCGGCGCCCCCAAGCTAGGTCGTGGTGCGCCCTACGAACCCAGGGAAAACCTGGGTTTTTCTCCTCTTTCTTTCAGCCAAGATCACCCTAAGTTACCTAGAATTTTACCCCCAAACTCTATAATTTAACACCAACTTCAACCACGAGTAAAACTCAACTTCACTTATTTTAAACACAAAAAACTTAAACAATCACTCTATAACTACACTCTCAAACATTAGCTATTCATCTCCTATATACCCGGAATTATCACGTGATCCAGCCCAGAAACCTTATTAAAATCACCAACAATTTCATAAACAAGAACTCATAAAACCCAAGCTAACCCAACAAAAAAAAAAAGAATTGAATATCCAAAACTCTTACCTCAAAGTAGTAGTTTTTTCCTCTCAGTATCCAGCTACAATTCAAACTTAATTCTCTTCTGTTTTCTTCCATGAATTCCCAGTCCAAACTTAGTTTAAGCTCCCCTTTGATCCCAAGCTTCCATATCAAACTTGAGAGAGAGAGAAAACATAAAACGTAAGGGAGAGAGATAGAGAGCTTTCTGTGGTAATTCCAATCTTCAGTAATTCCCCAACCTTCCACTCTATTCTAAGGGAAAAACTGAATATATCCTTAGTCCTAGGGAAATGACCATTTTGCCCTCCCATAATATAACTAGCATATAACTTAATCTAGGGGTATAATGGTCATTTATTCCCAATTCCCACAAATTCCTCAGGTGTTCTTAATATTTACCACTTAAATCCCATCATCCAATTAATCACCAATTATTTACTCAATGTCTATTAATCTCCAATATATCTCCTAAATTCCCAAAAATACCCCAGACTCCCCCGAGCTGGGTATAAATCCCCGTCGTGACTATTTGGCCAAATCGCTCACTAAGACCGTCTTAAGCCATATGCTGCAAATATACCCACATAATAATGTGGTCTCAACAATTTGTCACTTATAATCACATTTATGCCCTCAACGGGCCAAAATTACAGATATGCCCCTATAAGCTAAAGAGGGCCTTATACTCATAATCATGCATCTGATATATCCATGTAACCATATAAGCATGCTTATCACATAATCATGCATTAAATCATTTAAATCACACATAAAACAATTATGCCCTCCCAACACACTAATCGAGGCCCTTAAGCCCTATTAGTAATTTTGGGTCGTTACAACTATCCCCTCCTACTGAGAATTTCGTCCTTGAAATTTACCTGAATAACTTAGGATACTGATCCCGCATTGTTGACTCAAGTTCCCAGGTTGCCTCCTCGACCCTGCTATTTCTCCACAACACCTTAACTAGAGAAATAGTCTTGTTCCATAGAACCTTATCCTTCCGATCTAAAATCTGAACGGGTTGCTCTTCATAGGATAAATCTGTCTTCAATTCCAAGTCTACATACCTCAACACATGTGTCGTATTTGAGATGTACTTCCAAAGCATAGAGACATGGAATACATCATGAAATCCTGACAACGATGGTGACAAAGCTAACCTTTAAGCCACCTGTCCGATCCTCTCCAGGATCTCAAAGGGCCCAATGAATCTAGGGCTTAGCTTGCCCTTCTTCCCAAACCTTATCACTCCTCACAAAGGTGAAACTCGCAGAAACACGTGGTCCCCAACCTGGAACTCCACGTCCCTACGCTTAGGATCAGCGTAGCTTTTCTGTCTGCTCTGTGAAGCAAGCATCCTAGCTCGAATCTTCTCAATAGCTTCATTGGTCTTCTGAACCATGTCCGGCCCCAAACACTTCCTCTCACCCATCTCATTCCTATGTATGGGTGATCTACTTCTTCTTCCATATAACATCTCATATGGAGCCATTCTAATCACCGAATGATAATTGTTGTTGTATGAGAACTCAATCAATGGGAGATACTTACTCCAAGATGCCTCAAAATCAATCATACATGCCCTAAGCATATCCTCCAACACCTGAATCATCCTCTTAGATTGTCCATCAGTCTGAGGATGAAAGGTTGTGCTGAACTTCAACTGAGTCCCCATAGCCTAGTGCAAACTACCTCAAAACTTGGAAGTAAAGATAGGATCCCGGTCTGACACTATAGACTTAGGAACACCATGAAGACGTACGATCTCCTTCACATACAACTCAGCATACTGATCCACTGTATATGTCATCTTCACTGGGAGAAAATGAGCTGACTTGGTGTATCTGTCCACTGTCACCCACACCGAGTCATGAAGGCCTACTGTCTTGGGTAAAGCTCCCACAAAGTCCATCGTAATATCCTCCCATTTCCACTCGAGAATACCCAAAGGCTGAAGCAACCCTGCTGGTCGCTGATTCTCAGCTTTCACCTGTTGACAGGTCAAACATCTGGCCACGTACTACACCACATCCTTCTTCATCCCGGGCCACCAATACAACGTCCGTAGATCCTGATACATCCTCGTGGTACCCAGATGTAGTGCGTACGGCGTAGTATGAGATTCATCCAGTATCTCGTGTCTAATCCCCACATCAGTCGGAACACAAATCCGACCTTGATACCGTAACAGACCAACGTCGGAAATAGAATAATTCTTAGCTACCCCCGCTAAGACATTCTCTCTAACCTCCTATAACGAGCATCAACCATCCGACCTTCCTTAATCTGCTATATTAGGATCGACTGGAGGGTAATGTTGGCCAATCGGCCCACCACCAACTCTATCCTCGCTCTAGACATCTCATCAGCCAACTCCCTCGAAAACTGAGTGGAACTAAATAGCTGACCCGGGCCCCTCCGACTCAATGCATTTGCCACTACGTTGGCTTTCCCTGGGTGGTAAAGAATTTCACAATCATAGTCCTTTACCAACTCCAGCCAACGCCTCTGCCTCAGGTTCAGATCCATCTGCGTGAAGAACCACTTCAAACTCTTATGATCAGTGTATATCTCCCACTTCTCCCCATACACATAATGCCGCCAAACCATCAGTGTAAATACCACCGCTTCCAACTCAATGTCATGGGTAGGATACCGCTGCTCATACTCCAAGTCGCCGCTTCAACTCTTGAAAAATGTTGTCACACTTGTCTGACCAGACGAACATCAAATTATTCCGTGTCAATTCTGTCATCGGTGCAGCAATCTTTGAGAACCCTTCTACAAACCGTCTATAGTAACCCGCTAACCAGAGGAAACTCCGAACCTTCAAACCTCCGAGGCGTTCGTTGGCCTCGATTAATCCCATCTTCGCCAACTATATGTCCAAGGAAGGTCACTTCAGGTAGCAAAAATTCACACTTCTTAAACTTGGCATACAATCGGTGCTCTCTCAATCTCTGCAAAGACCTGTCAAAGATGTAACTCATGCTCTGCCTCTGAACTGGAATACACTAAAATGTCGTCGATGAAGACAATGACAAATTGATCCAAAAGTCCTTGAATACCCTGTTCATTAAGTCCATGAAGGCTGCTGGGGCATTGGTCAAACCAAACGACATGACCAGAAACTCATAATGCTCGTACCTCGTTCGAAATGCTGTCTTCAGTATATCCTCGTCCTTGATCCTCAGCTGGTGATAACCGGATCGAAGATCAATCTTCGAGAATACCGTCTTTCCCTGCAGCTGACCGAACAAGTCATCAATCCTTGGTAGAGGATACTTATTCTTGATAGTCAACTTGTTCAACTCCCTATAGTCTATACACATCCTCAAAGTACCGTCCTTCTTCTTCACAAACAAAGCTGGACACCCCATGGCGAGTAGCTAGGCCTGATAAACCCTAAATCGAGAAGTTCCTGTAGTTGTATCTTCAATTCCTTCAGTCCTGCCGGTGCCATTCTATATGGTGCCCTCGTCACTGGCTCTGTCCCCGG
Source organism: Humulus lupulus (assembly GCF_963169125.1). NCBI lineage: Eukaryota > Viridiplantae > Streptophyta > Magnoliopsida > Rosales > Cannabaceae > Humulus > Humulus lupulus. The sequence continues at coordinate 198,945,052 of NC_084796.1, read as the reverse complement.
TGCCAACTCAATAATAAACTGAATCTATCTGTTCGGTGGCAACCTTGGTAAATCCTTAGGGAATACATGCAAGAATTCACAAACCAATCTAGTCTCCCCCAGCCCCGTTGGAAAAACCCTAGTGGTATCCACCACACTAGCCAGAAAGCCTATACATCCTCCCTGTAATAAGTCCTTGGCTCTCAGCACTGATATTATGGGTATGCGTGGTCCACATAAAGCTCCCACGAAAATAAAGGGATCCTTGCCCTCTGGCTCAAAGGTCACCATCTTCTTCTTACAATCAATAGTAGCTCCGTATCTAGCCAGCCAATCGATCCCCGAAATCATGTGAAAATCCTCCATACTCAACTCAATCAGGTCTACTGACAACTCCCTATCATCAACCATCATTGGCAGTGCTCTAATCCACCACCTAGAAACCACCAGTTCCCCTGTAGGCAATATAGTCCCAAACCTCACAGTACAATACTCACTAGGTCTACACAATCTATCAATCGCCTTACTAGAAATGAATGAATGTGTAGAACCAGAATCAATCAATACAGCAAAAGGAGAGCCAGCGCTAGAAAGTTGACCTGTCACTAACGAAGGACTAGCCTCGGCCTCTGCCTGCATTAGGGTGAACACTCGAGCTGGAGTTAAGCTGTCCACCTTCCCTGCCTGCCATTTCTTCACTGTTGGGCAATCCTTCTTGAGGTGTCCCACCACCCCACACACATAATAGGCCTTGGCTCGACATTCACCCGGATAATGTCTTATGCACCTGGTGACTGTGGATAGCTCCTCCATGTATCACCGCCTCCCTGACGGCCACCCTGGGTACCCTGGCCTCTCTTATCAGGACTAGGAGCAGTCAAAGTATCAAGGTTCTTCCTCTTCAGATCAATGGGGCCTCCACCCTTACCAGACCCAGAATATGGAGGCACTGCTCTGCGACCCTCTCGCCTTGCAGCACTCTCCCTCTAGATCTTATTCTCCACTTCTTTAGCGATAAGAGCCTTCTCAACAGCCTGGGCATAAGTTGTCCCCCCAAGTGCTGTTGTAATTCTCAAATCTCAGGCTATCATAACATTAAGCCCTCTAATAAATATGTCCTGCCTAGCTGCATCTATAGGCATAAGATTTGGTGCACACTTCACACGTCTATCAAACTTCAGGGCATATTCTGTCACGGTCATGTTGCCCTGAACCAATCCCACAAACTCATTAACCTTCCCTGCCCTGATGACAACATTGTAATACTTTGAACTAAACAAGTCCTTGAATCCATTCTAACCCAGAGTAGTAACATCTCTGGTCTGTGATGCCATTTCCCACCAAAAGTGGGCATCCTCTCTCAGCATATACGCAGCACAGGCCACCCTGTCATGACCCTCTACCCTCTTGAAGTCTAGAATAACAATAATCATATTCATCCACTGTTCGACCTTAAGTGGATCTGGTCCCCCCTCAAAAGTTGGAGGGTGCTGCCTCCTGAACCGCTCATACAATGGTTCCCACATATTCCCAACCTCCACTGGCTGTACAACTAGTGCCATTGCAGGTGGCACAATGGGTGCAACACTCCCTGGCAGAGCGTACTATCACAGAAGTTCAATCTGCTCATCTTGGCTCTAAAGCCGGGCTTGCATATCAGCCATAATCTTCTGCCAGTTCTCAGGGAGTGGCAAAGGATTCTAGCCCTGGTCATCATCTCTAGCTTCAGACTCAATGCCGGCTAGTCATACAGATCATCTTGGACGCATAGCTATCCAAGTTAATCTACAATCAACGACTCGGCTATAATGCCCTACTACCTTAGAGCCGTTACTAAGTGAGTTTATAATGTGCAATTAACTCGCTAAGCAAGCATTTTAGAACAAAAGTGTGATTAAACAAAATGTCAAGGCTGTAATCTTTAAAAGTACTCCATTCCATTAAAAGTTCCAAGAGTTTAACATTTGGGATCCCAAAATAGTGTTTGTAAAATATTTACAATTCAAAATAGGTTTACAGATGATTAATTATCAAAAACATAGTTTAATATAGCCATTTCTCAAAATGCCCCCAACCAAAGCAGTTGGGCAGGCCAAACATGTACGCGCCGCCCCCATGCTCTCCGTACTCATGGCTGGTTGACTTTCTCCTTGCCCTTACCTGCAACACAAAGCACCCGTGAGCTGAAGCGTAGCAAGAAAACTCATACAACACATAACATACGCGCAACATAACCATTATGTTAGATAATCAAAAGATAAACAAATAGACTATAGAATTTAAACACATATACGACCATGCCGTCCCAGAAGAGTTACCAAAGCCTGGGTTCTCGGTCCACACTGTAAGGATATCCCATGTATCCATTGGGGTCTCACCCTAACTATAAGCACTCCATGAGCTAAGTAATATTCCCAGCCCCATTGCTGTTCTCGGCCCCTCACCGTTCTCGACCCCTTTGTCGTTCGCGGCTCCTTTGCCGTTCAGTCTACTATATCCACACATATAGCATACTTAAACAGCATTCAAGCATATAATAATTCAATCAAAGTTTCACCCTAACAATAATGCAATCTAGGGCCGTGCCCTGCAACAACACTATGGGCCCACGCCCTACTCTACGGGTGCTACAGTTTTCTTACCTGTATCCCGAGCTTTCCGATGCACCAAGGTCACAAGTACGGTCCTCTCAAAGCCAATCCCAAAACCACTTCCCAGGACCAATCCCGTACTCTCGGGACCTCTAATTCCCTAAAACAATGTATTGGAACCATCCCCCGAGCCCCCGGGCAAAAGCCCTAAAAATGCAAAATTTGATTGTCAAAAATAGCCTAGGGACGCAGCACTCCCATCAAGGGCCGCGGCGCCCAGAAGCATTCCTTGATCCTAATGCAAGCCTGCACCACGACACCAAAGAATAGGGCCGCGGCGCCCCTACGCGAACCCAGATTTCTGGGTTTTCTCCTGCATTTTTCCCGAGCCAAAACAGCTCCAATTCAACCCAAACTAGTACCTAAACACCAACTTCAATTTAAAACCCCAAATGAACCCTTTAACAACCTATTCACATCATAAACAAGCCCAATTACACAATCACCCTCAAAACCCATACTTGAGTTTCAAATTTCAGAAACTTAAGTCATGGCTTCTAGAACATAACCCAGAGCTTGAAAACTATACACCATGCCTCTAAAATCTTAAACTACATTAGGTACGAAAATTTAAACATGTTAAAACTCTTACCTCAGTCAAAAACTCAGCTTGAATTCTCCTCAATCCTAGCTTCAAGTCCCCTTCCTTTTGATTATCCAAACTGAATTTTCAAATAAAACCAGCCATCCTATCTTTAAATTTCCACACTTAATCTCTAAAAATCAACCTTAAGCTCAAGGAAAAACAGAGCATAATCCTTACCTCTGAGTAGTCCTAGCTTAAATTTGACCTTGGTTGTCTCCAATTCCTCTTGAATTTCTTCCTAGGTCTCAAGTTTCAGCCCTCCTTCTTGCTTCCCTTTCTTTCTAGCCTTTTCTTCAATTTCAGCATAAACCAAAATGATAAAGTGTTGAACGTGAACCATCCACTACTACAAAATTGACATGGGACGATGGTTTTAAATAGTCGTATGGACTCTCGTACGTCGGTCCTAATACCGTCGTCCCATGCAATGTCATGCCATGTAAAGAATGAAACGACAGTTTAAATAAAAGCATCATTACTTGTCGTACATGAGATGATGATTCCTATACAAATGTTGTCTCTTGTGGTACATGATACGACAGTTTTTGTGCAAGCGTCATCCATTGCAGTAAATAAGACGACTGTTCCTACTCAGGCGTCATCCTCCTACAATACATGAGATGACAATTTATGTTCAAGCATCGTCCCCTGCCATACATAAGATGACAGTTTTGTGGAGACCGACGTCCCATGTAGAGTATGATAATTTTTTTATTTCTCTATTTTCAACCACTATATTCATTCATAATTTCCTGTGTAATTATAACATAGTTCAGACAGAATCAACAGACAGACAAAATCAATAGAACTCAGTATGTTCCTGTTGACCCACGATTTGGCCAACTGACACGGAGTCAGAATATGCTTGATATGAATGAAAGTAATGAGAAGAACGTAATGACAAAGGTAAATAAGACACAGTATTTTATAGTGGTTCGGCCCCAGGATCTGGTAATGACCTACGTCCACTTAGGTTGATATTGATATAAAAATCAGATGAATGATCAAAGAACTTGGGTTCAATGAGTTTCACTAATCTCTCAAGAACAATACAATATTACTAGGAGAATTACTATAGTCTCGAATGATTCAAAAGCCAAAAGTCCTCTCCCTTGAGCTATCTCTTGCTATTTATAGGCTCAAGGGGGATTACAAAAGATTGTTACAGATATTCTTTCCTGAATAATCGGATACTCAAGAGATTGTATGAGATAAATTTGGGATTCACAAAGATCTTCCCATTAATGTTGCCTTGTATGCGGAGCTATCGACCAGACTGGTCGCAGGTAAGACAGGTTCGCACTGCTTCTAATGTGTCTTCTGGTCGATACTCGAGCAGAACGTTTCCAGGTGTCAGCCACGCGTCCAGGGATCACTTGCCATGTCACCAATGCTATTTTTTTTGGATAACATTTGCCCCCCAAGTTTATTTACCACGAGAGCTCTTTGATTTCCGAAAACCCTTCTTCCATCTCCACGATTACTTTTCTTGGTAAGTTTTCAAATTCCCACGCTTCTAATTTTTCGTGGTGCATGCTTCTGAATGTGTACTATTTGAGTTTTATCTGTTTCTGGTTTGAGACGGTTGTAGACAGAATATTTTTTTGGCACAATAGAGTTACGAGTTAGTTTAAAATCCAGGATCATGCTTTTTAGGACGTAAAATCAAAGTAAAAATTCGATCTTTAAGCTAGTTGAAAAAATAAGTTTTTCCCGTCCTAAGGGGAGTTGAAAAAGCTTTTTCAGAAAACTTTTTACTTTCACCCTTTGATTCGTTTTTCAAACTGTTCGTGTAGAAAAGTTTAGCTTTTTGTTAGAATGCTGTTGTATAAAAGCTTAACTTTTATACTCGATCAGCGTTATTCTAAAAAGCTTTTAAAAGTTTTTTATTCTCACCTCCCCATTCTTCTGTATGCAGACTTTAATGCCAGATTTGTGGGGAGGTGAAAGGCCTATTGACGATGACCTTCTCGCCCAGCTGCTCGAGGGAGAAGAACAACCAGCTGACCGTGTCCACGAGATCCCTTTTTCGCGATCCTCTTCCAGACCCCATCCTTCTCCTCCAATGTCCTGTTCCAAATTTTCAGGCAAGAAAAGGCTCGAGTTTGAAAACAACCCAAATTCTCCTGCCCGGCCTGATTTGCAGGCAAGGGCTCCCTTGACCAGTGGTCAAGAAAATCTTGTTCCCGACCCTAATATCCAAATTATGGCCTGCCCTTGCCATCAGAACCTGCCTGATGTCGAGTGGTATACTTCCCCGGCCAGCTCAGTGACTCTTCGGATGGTTGCTAATTGCTTCAGGAGATTCCCTCTCACAGGGGTTTCCATTATACGTCCTACCGCAGACCAGAGGGCTAACCTCCCTGGAGGTGTAAACAACGCCTGGTCCCGATATCACCTTGAGGCGGGAGCTTATCTCCCTCTTCATCCCTTTTTTGAGGGGGTGGCCAATTATTTCAGTGTCGCCCCCTTCCAAATAACTCCAAATGGATATAGAATGCTGGCCGCACTCTATATCCTGTATAAACTTAAGAAATGACCAGAACCTTCGCCCCATGAGGTCTACTATCTTTTTGATCTTAAGTCTAACCCGCAACAACACGGAACGGGTTTCTTCCACTTTTGTCACCAGGACACCAATCGAACATTCCTGAGTGACACTACGCACATCTCGAATGTGGGGCAATATAGTAAGGAGTACTTCCTTACTCCAAACATAACCAACAATAACTTGGCCTTCACTCGAGGAGGTAAGTGCTTATCTTCGACTGGTCGATACCTTTCGCCGATGTGTTCCCTTTCATTTTTCTTAAACTGTAATCTATTTTTCAGGCCCCTGGTTACGTCCGACCCCAACATTGGACATGGTGTTGAGGTCCAATACCTTGGCCAGGATGTCCGACGCAGCAAAAAGCGTCAAGATCCTAGCAACTAAAGAAAACTTGAGGCGGTCTGGCAGCCTGGCTCCTCACCATGAAACTAGAGGGTCCGTGGTGGATGAAATCACTGCCGAGGGGGTTCCCGAGCAGCAACCCCCTGTGTCTCCTCCTCGGAGGAGGCCAACGGGGATTACTATTAGGGAGCCCACGAGCAATCCTTCCACAGAAAGGCCTTCTACTCCCCAAGGCAAGGGGAAACAAAAGGCCAAAGAGCCAGTTGAGGACTTGGAAGAGTCGTCTGATGAGAACGGTAACACTATTTTACTTTTAAATGGTTTGCCAATTCCCTGTCATTTTTTTGACGGGGAGGGTAACTTTACATATGCTCCAAACCTAGGGCCAGACTTCTTCATGCCAGATAATGAGTATATGACTAATAGAGTCAATAGTGTAGCGACCAGTAGTTGTAGCTCGGGTATTCACTTTGTTACCTCTTTTCTGTTGTATAATAACTCTTCATCTGCCTCTTATCTTATCATTTTCCTGTGTTTACTTGCATGCAGACATGGCCACTCCCAACATTTTTGACATGTATCAGGCTGAGGAGGAAGAGGAAGTTCCTCAACTCCAACGAAGGTCCAAGAGGAGAACTGGTGAATCCAGCCGAGGTCCTCCAGCCAAGAAGGGTCGAACAGAAGACTTTCCCAAGGACGCGCCAACTGGGCAAACTTCTGCCCATCCACCAGCTCCTACTGAGAAGCAAACCCCTCTTGCCCCCCCAAATCCTCCGGCTGCGCCCACCAGAGAGGAAATTACTCGTGAAGAAGCTCTCGGGGCCAAACTCATGAGCCGTGCCCTTCGATCCGCCAAGGATCGCCTTGAACGCATCAGTAAAAGTGATCGCGTCAAGGATGCAATGGTCGAGGCTGAAAACATGGGGGCCGACCAGGTTCTGTACAGGACCTTGAATGAAATCTCCAGTGTGAGTACTTCTTCACTTCTTAAGCCTTAGTCTTTTATTCTTCACGGCAGGCTCTAACTTTTTCCTTTATTCACAGGCCTTGTTGTCTGCTATCACTGCTCGTACCCGTGTCCAGGCTTCCATCGACCAGGCTAAGGCAAATGCCACTGAGAGGCATCAGGTGAAGGCGGCTGAGGAGCTTTCGGCTGTAGAGGCTAGGCATGCCAAGGAGTTGGAGGCAATGGCTCGAGAGAGGGACGCTGCGGTGACTAAGCTGTCAGAAGCTGAAGCTGCAAAGGAAGCTGCAATAAAGTCGCAGCAGCAGTATCAAGATGCCAGTGTAACCCATCTTCGCGAAATCAAAAGGCTGGAAGAGACGCTTAAGCCCAAGGATGAGGCCATTGCCACTCTTGAAGGCAAAGTGAAGCAGCTGGAGCTTGACAACTCCAAAAATCTGGAGAGGTACAAGAGCACGACGCTCTGATGTTTCTACAATTTCTGGAAACACAATCAGGGTGTCGACTTCAGCTATCTTTCGGAGGAAGTCAGGACTGCCGAGTTGGCCCGCTGCACTGCCCAACTGGCCGAAGAGGAGGCAAGAGCGAGGACCCCCGCCTCTCCCAGTATTGTTGCTGTAGAAGAAGAAGAAGTTGTCGAGGACGCGACCAACCAGGATGCTGCTCAGGACCCTCCTGCCACAAATTCCTCTTAAACTTTTCCCTTATATATTTTTTTTCTTTCTTTTTGGTTACACGACCCACGGGTCATGATGTAAAGACAATATATTTTTGTTTTAAACTTTGCTGCACGGTCAGTAAATCTTTTTCTTTTACTTGAACAGTTACATCCAAGCAGCGATGCTTGCGGTGTAAAGGTTTAAAATCTTGATGCTATAATATCTTTATTTATTATAACATTTGTCCGTATGACCGAACTCAGCATAGTACTTTGGCAATTTAACAAAACATAAATTTTGAAAAATACTCTAATTATTGTAGCATGCTTTCACTCATTTTTTTCATGTGTTTACATACCTTGCGAGTATGCTTTTCTATCGATGTGCCTTATATGCCCCCCAAGTGATCGAGGAGCTTTAGGTCCTTGGTCACCTGCCCTGACCATGGCCTGTTCGAAAATTACTGTTCACAATGAACAAATACTTGTAAATGTAAATTCACAATGGTTGGCAAGAATGAATGGCTGCGCACAGTCCCTTATAATCTCGTACTGAAAATGGACTAATCATGTCTTTACGAGCGATTCTATAATAGAACCTTACATATACGAGCAGTTAGCCATACAACATGGCTAACCCTCTTTGCAAAACTTGTAAAAATTGAAATTTAATACAAGCTAGTCCTTTATAAAGGACTGTTTACTGATAATACTTGCGCAGGTGTTCTCCATTCCAATAGCGTGGAACGAGATCTCCGTTTAAGCGTGCAAGTTTGTAGGTGCCTGGATGAAGGACTTCTTCAATTTGGTAAGGTCCTTCCCAGTTGGGTCCGAGAACTCCAGCAGTAGGGTCGCGGGTATTTAAGAAAACTCGTCGTAACACCAAGTCACCAACGTTGAATTTTCTTTCTTTAACTTTGGAGTTAAAATACCGGGCGACTTTTTGCTGGTATGCAACAACTCGATGCTGAGATTTTTCTCGTATCTCATCGATTGAGTCTAGGGACTCCATCATTAGCTGGCTGTTCTGATCCTGGTCGTAAGTTAAACGCCGATGTGAGGGGGGATCTAACTCAACAGGCAACATAGCCTCATACCCATAGGCTAAGGAAAATGGAGTATGTCCTGTCGCTGTTCGGTGAGACGTTCTATACGACTAGAGGACTTCAGGAAACTGCTCTGGCCATGCTCCCTTAGCTTCCTTAAGTCTTTTCTTCAGGGTGTCTTTAAGGGTTTTATTCACTGCTTTGACCTGCCCATTCCCCTGGGGGTGTGCGACTGAAGAAAAGCTTTTAATAACTCCATGTCTTTCGCAGAAATCGGTGAATAAATCGCTGTCAAACTGGGTTCCATTGTCTGAAACTATCTTTCTGGGCAAACCATACCGACAGACAATGTTTTTAATGAAAAAGTCGAGAACTTTCTTGGTCGTGATGGTTGTGAGTGGTTCAGCTTCGGCCCATTTGGTGAAGTAATCAACTGCCATAACTGCGTATTTTACTCCGCCTTTCCCTGTAGGTAGGGATCCAATCAAATCTATCCCCCATACTACAAAAGGCCACGGACTCTGCATTTGTTTCAATTCGTTTGGAGCTGCTCGTGGAATCTTGGAGTACCTTTGACATTTATCACATCTTCGTACAAACTCCATCGAATCCTCGTTCATCGTTGGCCAGAAGTAGCCCTGCCTTAGAATCTTTTTTGCCAAGCTCTACCCTCCAGCGTGATCCCCGCAGAAGCCTTCATGCACCTCTTTCATGAGTTCCTTAGCTTTTTCTGGTGTAACGCACTTGAGTAGTGGCATCGAATATCCTCTTCGGTACATAACGCCATCGACCAGTATGCATCTAGCAGCTCATCTTTGTAGAGTTCTGGCCTTGTTTCTATCTGTTGGCAGCGTACCATTCATCAGATACTCCAAGAAAGGCGCCATCCACGTATCCTCCATCCGAATCTCCATACTGGATTCCGTGGTTTGTATGCTTGGCTTACTCAGTCTTTCTACTGGCACGACATTCAAGGTGTCAGCATCCTTTGCGTTCGCGAGTTTGGCTAAGGCCTCTGGGTTTTAATTCTGATCTAGCGGAATTTGCTGGAGGGTGTACTTCGTGAACTGGGCTAGCAGGTCCTTTGTTTTGTTCAAGTAGGCCACCATTTTCAAACCTCGCGCTTGATATTCTCCCAGGACCTCATTCACCACCAATTGTGAATCACTGTAAATATCAAGCGTCTTTATGCTCATATCCTTGGCCATTCTCAATCCAGCGAGGAGTGCTTCATATTCCGCTTCATTATTTGATGCAGTGAAGTCGAACCTGATAGCGCAATGAAATCGATGCCCTTCTGGCGTTATCAATATCACTCCCGCTCCAGCGTGGGATTCGTTGGACGAGCCATCCATGAACAACTTCCACAAAGGAGCTTTCTCTTGAGGCACGGGCGCTTCAGGCAGTTCACACTGCTCACTGTCCGGGAGTTCGGTGAACTCTGCAAGAAGATCGGCCAAGACTTGTCCCTTTACTGCTGTTCGCGGTGAATAGGTTATATCGAACTGCCCTAGTTCGACTGCCCATTTTAACAATCGCCCAGCGGCCTCAGGTTTTTGGAGGACTTGCCGAAGGGGCTGGTCAGTTAGAACTGTGATAGGATGGGCTTGGAAGTAAGGACGTAACTTCCTAGAGGCTAGAATCAGGCAATATGCTAACCTTTCGATTGACGAATATCGTAATTCTGCACCTATCAGCCTCTTGCTGACATAGTAGACTGCTTTCTGTACGCCTTCTTCCTCCCGTAAAAGTACCGCGCTAGCAGCAACTTCGGTAGTCGCCAGATAAATAAACAAAGTCTCTCCTTCGATCGGCTTCGACAAGATGGGAGGTTGTGCCATATGAACTTTCAACGCCTGGAATGCTTGCTCGCAATCTCCTGTCCATTCAAACTTCTTGTTTCCTCTAAGTGGATTGAAGAAGGGAACACACTTGTCTATTGATTTCGAAATGAATCTACTTAGGGCCGCGATCCTCCCGGTCCAACTTTGTACATCTTTGATCTTTTCTGGCGACTTCATGTCGATCAGGGCTTTTATCTTGTCGGGATTGGCCTCGATTCCTCTTGAATTCACGATAAATCCCAAAAACTTCCCTGATCCGACTCCAAAGGAACACTTGAGGGGATTCAACTTCATCTGGTACTTGTTTAACACATCAAAGCACTCTTGTAAATCCCTCACATGTCCTTCTGCCTTCTTAGACTTTACCAACATGTCATCCACGTATACCACCATGTTTACACCGATTAGCTCCTTAAACATGTGGTTGACAAGCCGTTGGTAAGTCGCACCTGCGTTTTTCAGTTCGAAGGGCATTACTTTGTAACAGTACAAGCCCGTAGCGATCTGAAAGCTGGTGTGATCCTCATCAGGGGGATGCATGCTAATCTGGTTGTAGCCTGAATATGCATCCATGAATGAGAGGATCTCATGCCCTGCAGTAGCGTCGAACAGCTGGTCGATCCTCGGGAGCGGGAAGCAGTCCTTTGGGCAGGCTTTTTTAAGGTCTGTAAAATCCACACAGGTCTGCCACTTTCCGTTAGGCTTGGGGACCAGCACCGGATTAGAGACCCACGATGGATAAAATGCCACCCGGATGAACCCATTCTCCTTTAGCCTTTCGACTTCTTCTTTTAAGGCTCGTGATCTATCTTTATCGAGCAGCCTTCTCTTTTGTTGCACGGGTGGAAAGGTTTTGTCTATATTCACGACATGGCTGGTTACTGCAGGATCTATCCCAACCATGTCTTTATGCGACCAGGCGAAGACCTCCTGGTTTTTTCGCAGGAATCCCACTAATGCATGCTTCGTGGTAGGCTCTAAGTTTTTCCCAACCTTTACGACTTTGGTTAGGTCTTCTTTGTCGAGTTGGACCTCCTCCAGGCCCTCGATGGGTCCAACATTTTCTTCAAAATCCCCAAAGCGAGGATCCAAATCTCCATCCTCACTTTGGGCAACACCTTATTTGGTGACTTCATCACCGGATTGGGCTTGTGTATGAACTGCCATCTGCAATCTATCTGGGGTAGTGCTCCTCGGCGTTCCACTTTTTGCCTTTGTGATCGAGGCATTGTAGCACTCCCTGGCTTCCCTTTGGTTTCCCAAAACGCGTCCTACCCCCGCGTCCGTCGGGAACTTCATTGCTAGGTGCCACATAGAGATGACGGCCCGTAGTTTAACCAGTATGGGCCTTCCAATAACGGCGTTGTACGCCGAAGGACAATCGACCACTACAAAAGTGGCGAGTAATGTCCTTGTTGCAGGCGCTGTACCCGTCGTTACTGGGAGTTTGATCAATTCGGCTGGGGCGAGTCCTTCTCCAGAGAAGCCGTATATCATTTGATTACAGGGCTCCAAGTCCTTCACGGACAATTTCATGCGTTCTAGTGTTGATTTATACAGGATATTCACTGAACTTCCTGTATCGACCAGTACCCTCTTCACCATCATATTGGCCATCTGGATGTCTACGACCAGCGGATCGGAATGTGGGAACCTGACGTGTTGGGCGTCGTCATCGGAGAAGGTTATCTCTCCTCCCTCTGACCGAGCCTTTTTCGGTGCACGGTCCTCCACAGTCATCATCTCGAGTCCGAGCATACCGTTCTCTGGCCTTTCCGCTATTCCCCACGAGGTGCGAGCCTCCACAGATGGTTAAGAGTGTTCCAGCCACGGGGGCAGGCTGTAATGGTGGCGAGCGTTGGCGTGTGGGCGCCTGCTCGTTGCCACCCGGAGCTTCTCATTGAGAATTTCCCGAGGCCCGTACATATCTTCTCAAGTGTCCTTGTCTAATAAGGAACTCGATTTCGTCTTTTAACTGGTTGCATTCATTAGTGTCATGTCCCTAGTCATTATGGTAACGACAGAACTTGGTGGTGTCTCTTTTCAAAATGTCCTTTCGAATGGGCCCAGGTTTCTTGTAAGGCACACTGGAACTTGTGGCCTGGTAAACCCCTCCCTGAGACTCAACGAGGGCAGTGTAGTTAGTGAACTGAGGCTCATAACAATTACCCTTGGCTCGTTTGTTGTCGGAGGTGGAGGCTCGTTATACGGCCGTTTTCCACCGTTCTTGCCATTACCGTTGCTGTTCCCGTTGCCTTTGCCGTTGCTGTTCCCGTTGCCTTTGCCGTTGCCACTAGGTTTGGACCCATTGGCAGCCTTGGCGGGTTCGGAAGCCTTCTTATCCTTGCCTGAGGGCTTTCCATCGTCAGCAATGGCTTCTTCGAGCTTGATATAGCGATCAGCTCGATCCAAAAATTCTTGGGTAGTTCTCACCCCTTCCTTTCGGAGACTCTTCCAGAGGGGAGAACAAAATTTTACTCCTGCAGTTATGGCCATCATCTTCCCTTCGTCTCCGACCGTCTTCGCTCCAGCTGCTGCTCGCATAAAACATTGGATGTAGTCTTTCATTGACTCCCCATCCTGCTGGAAAATTTCGACTAGCTGGTTTGCTTCAGTCGGGTGTATACGACCAGCATAGAACTGTCCGTAGAACTCCCGTACAAACATTTCCCAGGAAACAATGATTGCGGGAGGGAATTTGAAGAACCACTCCTGTGCAGCTTCAGAAAGTGTTGCAGGGTAGATCCTGCACCGAGCGTCTTCGGACACTTTCTGAATGTCCATTTGAATTTCAAACTTATTGACGTGCGAGACTGGGTCTCCATATTCGTCAAAGTTTGGATGCGTAGGCATCTTGAATTTGCTGGGAGTTTCGGCGTTAGCTATCCTTTGTACGAAAGGAGTGCCTTTCCTCCTATCGTGGTCGATGTAAGAAGTCCTTCCCCCGACCAGCTGTTGCACTGCCTGGTTGATGGCGTCTATCTGGACCTGTACAGCGGCAGGAATCGCTGTGGCATCCGTTGCCGGGGGGACATTCTCGCCGTGCTTCTCACGGCGATCATTGAGTACATCTCTCAGGTCCTCTTCTCTTCTCCGCTGCTCGCTTCCCCCGAACCGGTTGAAGACATTATTTTGTCTGGGCTGCCCCCCAACATCCTGTCTAATTGGTTGGTCATCTTGAGGTACCTGGCTTCTGCCTTTACCTCTTTCTTCATTCCTCCCACCGGCATTTTCTTTGCCCGAGTTAGCCTCATTATATCCGTGGCCATCTCTGAACCTCGACTGGCTATGATGAGACCGACTGTTCCCTCGATGTCCGTTCCTAGCTGAACCGTCCCGAGCGTTAGAGGGTGGCCTGCGCTGGTCGTGGTGTCCCCGTGCGTCATCATGACGTGGGGGGCCCTAGACCGCAGAGCCTAACTCTGAGTCCCTCCTGTTGCCAGGAGGGTACTGACCTCTGTTCGGTAGGTTCGGCCCATCATCCCTACGACGTCTAGGGCTGCGAGGCTGATGCTCGGCCCTATTCTGCCTCTGTTGTGGGGGATTACCCCGAGCAGCTTGGGATGGTGGCTGTGCCTCAGGATCCAATGGGACATCATCGTGGGGCATCTGAGGCTGCTCGGGCCTTTGCGGATTCGAAGGCTGGATCGGTGGGCTTGGATTAGGACCCCTTTGGGGTGGCCCATTCACAGGTTGTTCAGGCTGTGAGGCAGGTGCAGCCTGATTTCTAGCCAATAGCAAGGCTGCCTCGAGGGCTGCCATGGCTTTGCCCTGGCGGCGGTCCACCTCCGCCTGCCTTTCGCTCAATTCTGCGCACTGCCGTTCAATCTCCTGCTGCTGCCGCGCCATAACTTCAGCGGCAGTCTCCTGACTGGCTCTCAGACTAGCCAGTTCTTCCTGCAACGCACCCAAGGTACTCTTCAGCGTTGCATCATCCATTTCCTCCTCTTCAAAGTCCAGTTGTGGCTCATCCTCTGCCATGCTTGCAGGAGGAGGAGGAGGTGGCGGGTTTGACGGTGCAGCGGTGGCCACCTGTCCAGTTTTCTTTCCAGCTTTCGCCATTAGTTTTCTCAACAACGATAAATCAAGCTCTCAATGAAAGCACCAGAATGTTGACCCACGATTTGGCCAACTGACACGGAGTCAGAATATGCTTGATATGAATGAAAGTAATGAGAAGAACGTAATGACAAAGGTAAATAAGACACAGTATTTTATAGTGGTTCGGCCCCAGGATCTGGTAATGACCTACGTCCACTTAGGTTGATATTGATATAAAAATCAGATGAGTGATCAAAGAACTTGGGTTCAATGAGTTTCACTAATCTCTCAAGAACAATACAATATTACTAGGAGAATTACTATAGTCTCGAATGATTCAAAAGACAAAAGTCCTCTCCCATGAGCTAGCTCTTGCTATTTATAGGCTCAAGGGGGATTACAAAAGATTGTTACAGATATTCGTTCCTAAATAATCGGATACTCAAGAGATTGTATGAGATAAATTCGGGATTCACAAAGATCTTCCCATTAATGTTGCCTTGTATGCGGAGCAATCGACCAGACTGGTCGTAGGTAAGACAGGTTCGCACTGCTTCTAATGTGTCTTCTGGTCGATACTTGAGCAGAACGTTTCCAGGTGTCAGCCACGCGTCCAGGGATCACTTGCCACATCACCAATGCTAATTTTTTTGGATAATAGTTCTAAATCTAAAAATTACAAGATCAAAATATACACTTGCAATAACTATGTCAGTGCAAACTAAAAACAAAAATTAATATGTTTTTTAATTTTGATTTCAAAAGTTACTCTAGCTATGACTCATCCGCTCAAGAAGCTTGGATGCCCATTCATTTCGAGTTTCATTAATTTCACCAAGTGTATATGTATTATTCCCACCACACTACAAAACACAAAATAAAAAACTAAGTCTGAAATTAAATTCAATAGAATTGTAGTTCAATAATTATAAATACACTTACATTACTAGTTAGCCATCGCATGGGTGTCTCATTCAAGCAATAGTCCTTCATCATCCTTATGATATAAAAACCGCCCTCTACTGACGATGTTTGACGAGGGCAATTGACTATTTTCCACTTGTAATTTTTTTTTATTCCTTCCTGTCTTTCACTTAATGTGTGAAGAGACACTATATATACATCAATATTAAGAGCATATTAATTTTTTATTTCCATATTAAATAACCATATTATATTCTAAAATGAGTTTCAAATGTATTACCTGTTCATAAGGTTCTTCAAATCATTTGGAGGACATTTTCTAAGTGAATCAAGATAGTAACAAGTATGGTCATCTGGATCAATGAACACTAACATCCAGTGACGTCTGCATTTAAAACCAAGTTATTAAAATAAACATCATAAGGTACAAGTAAAATTAATATTAAATGAAATTTTACTTACAAGAAATGGTATGTCCTTAACCAAGGTTGACCCATCACTGTGTTATTGATACACTCTGAGATAATTTCAGCCCGATTATCCATATTTTCCCTAATTCTCGATGACCACAATGGCTCAATGAAACCAAAAAAGTGTGATGTCTCTCTATCGAACAACTCAGAATATATTATACTACACACATGAAAGTTAATGATGCTATATTTATACTTAAAAAGAAACTAATTTATATAATGTTTATTAATTTAAAATTTACCCAATATAGAATGAAATGCAAGACGCGCCGATTTCTTCCACAAGTCCAAAGTGTACTATATCCTCATGTGAGATATATAGGGTATATTGTCCGCCCATAATATATATAAGCGTTTTACTAGAAAATTTACAACATTACCATTGTTATTGTGGTAAGACTGAGGAAAAAGAAAGAAAATTTAAGATGGCATTACTGTGTAATCTGTATACGAGCACAAAATGAAACAATGTCTGTAATTTCAAAGCATGTACAATTTGCAAACAAGCGAATTTGCAATAACAACAACGAGAATAGAATACACAACCAATCACATAATATTTTACAAACACATAGGCATAGTGTTATCCAGATTTCCGTATAGCGTTTAGATGGATAGCCTTGGGGAAGCAGAATTATCAAAATCTTTCACGAAGGGTGACCAGGGCTCGCGGATGGACAGAAAGGCTTCGCCTCTCCCGTTTAGTGTCTAGCACACTCTTTCAAGCAACCGCGACCCGGAAGCTCGTCAATTCTCCCGGACTCCCGAAGGGATATCCTTCGGGGAAGGTCCTTCCAGGAGAAGCACTTCAGGTTACCTTCGCGGATACAGTTCCGTGCCTCGCACGGAAGAAGACCAAGCGGTCGAGTCATGGAGGAGGCATAGTTGGAATGATACTCACCTGACACAGGATCCCGCCTGACAGGTCGAGGCCGCACACATCCCAGCACGCCTAAAAGTGCCTTTTCGCCTACTGTTCCGCTGACAGCCTGGAAAAGACAGCTGCCTTTTGACATTCCCCATATTTTCATGTAATTATACCTACGTAGAGCCTTGTAGCCATGCTACTACGGTAATTGTATCCCCTATTTACGGCTGGTGTAATTAAGACTCATAGGGGCAGAGTAAAACCCTAATCCAAAACCCTAGCTATAAAGACCTCCTCATTTTACGATAGGGGGAAGGCCTAGAAATGACAGAGCAAGAACTCTGCCAAAAATCTCTCTAGCTTCATCTTCTTCAAGAGAACCCGAGAGAAACATGGTGAGTTGGTGAGGTTCTTGTACACCAGCCATTTTACTGTAATTCTCTACAAGTATAATAACATCGACTCGTGGACTAGGGCTCGTTAACGCCTGAACCACGTAAAAAACTTGTTTGTCTATTTATATTTCTGCACTTCTAAAGTTCTTATCTTTTTATTATTTTGTTTGTATTCGTTTCTGAAAAACTCGGTAAACATTTTGGTGCTTTCATTGAGAGCTGTACGGAGTTGTTAGTCAGCTCTTTTTCTGTGTACGTTTTTTGTATTCACTCCGTACTGAAAAGATGGTGACTACGAGAAATATAACAAATAGGATTAGAGTGGGCAAGAAAGAGATGCAGTGGTGAAATTAATCAAGACCTTATATATATAAATATATATATATCTTACTTGAACACTAAAAATGACAAGAAAATAACAGTTGTGATCTTGTGCCCACTTAAACATAACCAAATATAGCAGCAAGTGTAAACATATAAACTTGGCTGAAAAGAAAGTTGAGGATAAAGATCCAATAAATGGCAAAGACAATATTGAACTTACCTAAAAAATAGTGACATTTAAGCTAGAAATTGACAACCATTAAGCATCAGCCCCTTTGGTGATTGTGAGTTCAAGAATCTAGACAAGCTAAACATATAAACATGGCTGAAAAACATAGAAAATGAAAAGAGGCTATGAACTCTGTTTCCTTCAGAATAAATTCATGGCTTCAAAACCACAAGTTGAACCACAATTTTTTTTTGTAGTTAATTGCTTTTTTCCATAAAAAATTTAATGACTGCCAAGGACGAATTTTAGAAACATGGTGAAGTACAACTAAACAATTGAAATTTGTAAGAACTTGTTTTGTCAAACTATGGTACCATTTTGAATATCTTCATCCACCTTATCCCACAAAGACTGCTTGAATACGTTATCATTTGGCAGTTAAAGCCCTTAATAAAAATTTCACAGACCATAACACTTTCGATCTATTTCTCACATCTTTTTTTCTTCATTTTTGAGAAAAAACATGGTCATCTACAATCTACTTATATTTGTGCTGGAAAGTAAATATAAATAATTAGCACATCAAATAGAGTGAGATTCAAATCATTAATAAACATTAAGTCCTAACGTATGTCTTAAATACCAATTCAATCACATCAGAAACTAATGTTTGTTTTAATAGAGTATAGGTTGAATACAAAATAAATCACTAGAAAATGCATCCCAGTTTGAAACTTTTACATATAAAAGTCTTGTTATAATAGAATCGTAAATAATCCGCTTACGAGGGTTTGGAAACTTTTTCAGAAACATTCCAATTTATACTAAAAATATCAAAGAAATTACAACAAAAAAAATACATTTTCACTATTTCTACTTGTAATATGAATTATATAACTAATACATATTTAAACTAATTTTTCAGATTCAAAGAATAGAAAATACAATCCTAAACCTAAACAAGAGAATAGAAGAGTTGACATTCAACTCAGCAACAATGAACCAAAAGGAAAAAGATCCCTCATTTGAAAAAGGAAAACCCAACAAAATTATTATTCTGAAAAGCACAATAATCTACCAAAAACAAATGGATCAAATAAATTATAGCAATTACCTTTCAACAATGCAAATTGGATGAAGGCCTTAAATAATTTAACGAGAAATAAGATATGTGTAAGATGGAGACAAGGAAAGACCGGAGCAAGATATAAGAGATTAACATAGCAGCAAGAGGAGACAATACATATATATATATACGCAGAGAATTTTTTTTAAGGAAACTTACTATATTGGAGAGTCTTATAAATATATCTGGATATAATAACTTTCAAATCCTTTTAACTTGACTATACAAAACCCCACTTCTCTCTTTTATGTTTCTCTTTTAAAAAACAAACTTCTCTTTTATACACAATATTACATCGAACCACATCACATCTCCAAATAAATAGAAGCCTATATCTTTTATCATTCAAGAATTCAATCAAACACCTTAATTACATTAACGACATAACTAAAAATAATATTTTATCAACACTTTCATCCACTAAACACAAATGAATCACAAGTAATAGGTTTCACAGTCAAGGAAATTTCAACAAAACTATCAATATTTAATAAAAGATATATAGGTATTGTAAATACACACATTAAAATAAACACATATTTGTATATTAATTACCAGAAAACCATTGGTGAAAAATAAAACTCATTGTAGAAAAGGAATACCAAAATTTCATGGATATAAATTGCGAGGGAGACAGAGAGAGGCTAGTAAAGGGCGGCGACAAGGGAAGTAGGCCGGAGCTGGGCGGTGCGGGGGAGAGAGGCCAGGAGAGGTTGGGTGGTGCCAAGAATGGTAGGTCACACACAAGGAAAGGGGTGGGTGGGTGTTGGATGCTGGTATCGTGGGGAAGACGATGAGGGGAAGGGAGGGTGACCTAGTTTTCAAGATTCTTTTATTTTTATTTATTTGTATTAAAAATCATTATTATAAGTTTTGGAAAAGAAAAAAAAATACTAATTAGTTTAATATAATATCTTAAATAACTATTATTATAATTTTTAAAATTTCTTTTTTACTTAGTAATATTACAAATTATTAGTTACTACTTTGACAAGTTTTATTTCAATATTAATGAATAGGTGATCAAATTTTTTTATTTATTTTGATTCTCATAATTTAAAACATAAATCTTTAATTCTTGATGTTGACTCTCGATTTGGCCAACGACACGAAGTCAGAAATACGACAAGAAATGACAAGATAATCAAGAATGGAATCCAATGGTAAAGAAATGACATAGATGATTTATAGTGGTTCGGCCCCAATGAATGGTAATGACCTACGTCCACTTAGTGCTATTATTGATATTGAATCTAAATGTCGTGATCAAAGAACTAGGGTTCTTGAGTTTCACAAGCCTTAAGAGAAAATACAACTTTTGGAGGATAATC